>NC_140008.1:33290970-33890970 GCF_964263955.1 Coregonus lavaretus | reverse complement strand
AAGACTGGCAACACAACAGAGTGAATCAACCAGTCCTGGGCCAGAGGATGACAGAGACCGAGAGAGGCAGAAACAGCATCTGCCCAGTGTCTGTTACAGTTATATCACATCTGTGGCCAGAGGGATGTGGCTATTGAGGGCTAGGATGTGATCACAACACATCTGATGACTAATGGATGAATGAATACTGCTCACAGTTCTACTCACTGTCACAGAGAGGATCGTGGGAGGGAAACTCAGAGAAAAAGGACATTTATTGCATTTTCAATTGTGTTTTTATTGTGAGAGATCGGGTGAGTTAGTTTTCCAATGTAATCATTACACATGGTAAATACACTTGAAACTTGAGCTAGTATGGTGTAGAAAGATAGGTTACTTGAATAGTGTGTACAACTTTTGAGGACCACTGGACTCTCAGTGAGACAAGACGTACCTGCGTCCGGGGGACTGTGGCCGGACCTGGACCAGAATGAAGCCCATACTCTGGAGGTACTGGACATACTGCTGGAGGAAGGTGTTAGAGATGTCCTGCAGCCAGGGCTCCTCTCTCAGCCGGCTGGGCAGCATATCAGCTGAGTCTGTACTGTAGCTACGGTCCCTGCCAGACGCCGTGGAGTCACTGGAGCAATGACGCTTCTGAAGAGGGGGGGGAGATGGGGGGGGGGGGGGGGGGCGGAGGGGTGAACTGGGGTGTTTCATCAAACTGTGACCATCGTTGTTTAGAGTTGCAAAATACCAGGTTTTTCAGAGGTTCTGCTTGAAAGATTGTTGGATGATTGCTGCTTGTTCCCTCCTGATTCCAGAAAGGATACAACCAGGATTTCTGAAAAACGTATGGTTTCCAAAATTTTGCAACTAAGGGCATCTTTCTAAGTAAGAGAGAAGTGAAAAACCATATGAGGAGATTGTGTGTTGGAGTTAGGCCCCAAGGGAAAGAAGCCACGGTTGCTGTACCTTGACCTGTTGAGGTTGGACAATCTGCTCTTCTTGGATCTGCTTCCTGAACACGGGATCAAAGAGCAGAGGGGTGGCACAATAGTGCACTAGCCTGGACGACTGCTTCAGAGTGTCCAAGTCCACCACCTGTGGAAAGTAAGGAAACATCTCTTCATGGTCTTCGAGTCGAATGTGAATTCTTCTAGTATATACACTACCGGTCAAAAGTTTTAGAACACCTACTCATTCAAGGGTTTTTCTTTATTTTTACTATTTTCTACATTGTAGAATAATAGTGAAGACATCAAAACTATGAAATAACACATATGGAATTAGGTAGTAATCCAAAAAGTGTTAAACAAATCAAAATATGTTTTATATTTGAGATTATTCAAAGTAGCCACCCTTTGCCTTGATGACAGCTTTGCACACTCTTGGCATTCTCTCAACCAGCTTCACCTGGAATGCTTTTCCAACAGTCTTGAAGGAGTTCCCACATATGCTGAGCACTTGTTGGCTGCTTTTCCTGCACTCTGTGGTCCGACTCATTCCAAACCATCTCAATTTGGTTGAGGTCGGGGGATTGTGGAGGCCAGGTGATCTCTGATGCAGCACTCCATCACTCTCCTTCTCTGTAAAATACCTCTTACACAGCCTGGAGGTGTGTTGGGTCATTGTCCTGTTGAAAAACAAATGATAGTCCCACTATGCCCAAACCAGATGGGATAGCATATCGCTGCAGAATGCTGTCGTAGTCATGCTGATTAAGTGTGCCTTGAATTCTAAATAGATCAAAGACAGTGTCACCAGCAAAGCACCCCCACACCATAACACCTCCTCCTCCATGCTTTACGGTGGGAACTAAACACGCGGAGATCATCTGTTCATCCACACCACATCTCACAAAGACACGGCGGTTGGAACAAAAAATCTCCAATTTGGACTCCAGACCAAAGGACACATTTCCACCGGTCTAATGTCCATTGCTCGTGTTTCTTGGCCCAAGTAAGTCTCTTCTTCTTATTGGTATCCTTTAGTAGTGGTTTCTTTGCAGCAATTCGACCATGAAGGCCTGATTCACACACTCCTCTGAACAGTTGATGTTGAGATGTGTCTGTTACTTGAACTCTGTGAAGCATTTATTTGGGCTGCAATTTCTGAGGCTGGTAACTCTAATGAACTTATCCTCTGCAGCAGAGGTAACTCTGGGTCTTCCATTCCTGTGGCGGTCCTCATGAGAGCCAGTTTCATCATAGCGCTTGATGGTTTTTGCGACTGCACTTGAAGAAATTTTAAAAGTTCTTGAAATTTTCCGGATAGACTGACCTTCATGTCTTAAAGTAATGATGGACTGCCGTTTCTCTTTGCTTATTTGAGCTGTTCTTGCCATAATATGGACTTGGTCTTTTACCAAATTGGGCTTTTTTCTGTATACCTCCCCCATACCTTGTCACAACACAACTGATTGGCTGAAACGCACTAAGAAGGAAAGACATTCCACAAATTAACTATTAAGAATGTACACCTGTTAATTGAAATGCTTTCCAGGTGACTACCACATGAAGCTGGTTGAGAGAATGCCAAGAGTGTGCAAAGCTGTCATCAAGGCAAACGGTGGCTATTTGAAGAATCTCAAATATAACATACATTTTGATTTGCTTAACACTTCTTTGGTTACTACATGATTCCATATGTGTTATTTCATAGTTTTGATGTCTTTGCTATTACTCTACAATGTAGAAAATAGTAAAAATAAAGAAAAACCCTTGAATGAGTAGGTGTTCTAAAACTTTTGACCGGTAGTGTATACCAAAAGCCCAAGAATGTTAATACACAGACTGTAACACACACACACACGCACGCACACACACACACACACACACACACACACACACAACCAACACACACACAGCCACCTACCCACCATCACAACCATTGAGATCAATGACCGGTTTTTCTAATGACACAATCAAACCGTCTACTAAACATTATGCCGACAATGCAGCTAATGGGCGTAGTACAGAGGAATCTGACTGGTAAAATGTTACGGCTCATTTTATCCAGTCATTAATCTGTTGCTCTCTTATAAATCACTCTCATTGACACGTCTATCATCTATCTTTCCTGTGCAGCCTGGAGATGGAGATGGAGATAGGACTGTGTGTGTGTGTGTCTCTGTGTGTGTGTGTGTGTGTGTGTCTCTGTGTGTGTGTGTGTGTGTGTGTGTGTGTGTGTGTGTGTCTGTGTGTGTGTGTGATATATGAGGGAGGGGGAGACAGAACACAACACTGTATGTTGAGCTGATGTGATCTCCTCTCATATCTAATCCATCATGTCAGGGATGGAGTCAGGAATCCACAGGTGGGCCGGCAGGCGGATCTGAGGAGACCTAAGGGGCCAGCGAAGGGAGAGGGGTCCCCTTAGGCAAGCCTGCCGTCTGACTGGGCATTAATGGATGAGCCTGCTCTGGTGAGGGGTACCATACTGAGAGAAGGAGCAGGAGCACACACAGGGAACACAGATAATGTCATCATCAGGCACTAGCTCAATAGACTGAGTCTAATTGGGACTGACTAGTGTGTGAGAGTGACATGAGGCCTACTGGTGGTGTTTTTTTGTTACTGTTTCTACTGTAACCAGCAGTTATTTAGGCATGAAAGAAACTGTTGTTTTCGTCAGTCTTCCTTTTATGATGAAGGTAGGCAGGGAAACACCCCCACCACATTGCATTTTTGTGAAATTAGTGTAGTGTTTCAAAAACATGAACGAATGTCAAACACACTTGATTTTTCTATTGATATGCCGGTGTGTTCCAGAGATGTGCTGTCTGTGACGATTATGGAATTTTGGGTAACGATTAATGGTCATGCAAATGGACACGGCATTGTCATGCATCTTTGAAAATTCGCTGCAATATACCTAATGAATACAACACAGCTTTGGTGACACCCCTGTCTCAAAAACGAAACTTTTGGAAACTAAGCCTCTCCTCCAACCGTGCTGTTCTGCTCTTAAAACCTTACCCTATTCATGTCAAAAGTGTAAGTATATCTACTTGAATATAAAGCTAAATCCCCTTCACCTAAAATGAATGAACTAAGACGATTATGACAATATAGTTTTTTTGTAAATGGTTATTGTCCATAACTGTCATGATTATATGATTACTGTGCTAGCCCTAGCTGCCTGTCTATAGCTGCAGTGCCTCTGATGAAACCACTGGTGGGCTTGTGCTCGTGAGTCCCAGGTTACCTACACAAATATGAACTCTACAGTCCCACAATGCCTGCTAGAATATCAACTTAACAAGAGTTACTGTCTCTCATTAAGAGCTGTTCAAATGCTCCAGCTTGCAAACTTTGTAAATTAGTTGGAATATTTAAATGGAGACTACTTAAAAATAATATTGTATTTACTTCTCTGTGCCAAAGTCCCAGAATACTAAAAATGGCAATAGTTAAATATACATCAATTAGCTACAGCGCATAAAAGCCCCATCTTCCTGACAGCATAGCAGCCAAGTTCAGACAACCATTTGCGCCCACATGCAAATGTGTGTAAATGTATTTGAGATGGAGAGATACCATTTGCTGAGTTGCTGTGTGCATACTCTGCCAGCATGTGTGAACTCCATGATTTGCAAACGTATGTGGACACCTGCTCGTCGAACATCTCATTACAAAATCATGGGCATTAATATAGAGTTGGTACCCCTTTTGCTGCTATAACAGCTTATATTATTCCGGGAAGGCTTTCCACTAGATGTTGGAACATTGCTGGGGGGACTTGCTTCCATTCAGCCACAAGAGCATTGGTGAGGTTGGGCACTGATGTTGGACAATTAGGCCTGGCTCGCAGTCGGCGTTCCAATTCATCCCAAAGGTGTTCCATGAGGTTGAGGTCAGGGCTCTGTGCAGGCCAGTCAAGTTCTTCCACACCGGTCTCGACAAACCATTTCTATCTGGACTTTACTTTGTGCACGGGGACATTGTCATGCTGAAACAGGAAAGGGCCTTCCCCAAACTGTTGCCACAAAGTTGGAAGCACAGAATCGTCTAGAATGTCATTGTATGCTGTAGCGTTAAGATTCCCTTCACTGGAACGAAGGGGCCTAGCCTGAACCATGAAAAACAGCCCTAGACCATTATATGACTAAGTCGCTTTGGATAAAAGCGTCTGCTAAATGGCATATTATTTATTTATTTATTTATTCCTCCTCCACCAAACTTTACAGTTGGCACTATGCATTCGGGCAGGAAGCGTTCTCTTGGCATCCGCCAAACCCAGATTCGTCTGTCGGACTGCCAGATGGTGAAGCGTGATTCATCACTCCAGAGAACACGTTTCCACTGCTCCAGAGTCCAATGGCGGCAAGCTTTACATCACTCCAGCCGACCCTCAGCCATGGAAACCCATTTCATGTTGCTCCCGACGAACAGTTATTGTGCTGACGTTGCTTCCAGAGGCAGTTTGGAACTCGGTAGTGAGTGTTGCAACCGATGACAGACAATTTTTACACCCTACGCGCTTCAGCACTCGGTGGTCCCGTTCTGTGAGCTTGTGTGGCCTACCACTTCGCGGCTGAGCTGTTGTTGCTCCTAGACGTTTCCACTTTACAAAAACAGCACTTACAGTTGACCGGGACAGCTCTAGCAGGGCAGAAATTTGACGAACTGACTTGTTGGAAAGGTGGCATCCTATGACGGTGCCACGTTGAAAGTCACCTAGTTCTTCAGTAAGGCCATTCTAATGCCAATATTTGCCTATGGAGATTGCATGGCAGTGTGCTCGATTTTATACACCTGTCAGCAACAGGTGTGGCTGAAGTAGCAGAATCCACTAATTTGAAGGGGTGTCCACATACTTTTGTATATATAGTGTAGATAGCTCCGATTGTCAGACAGAGGGCAGCGGATATTTCTCCTCACTAGAGTCGTTTACCGTGTTGTGTGTGTTTGCACGTGCGCACGTGTGTGTGTGTGTGTTTGTGTGTGTGTCCATAGGCGTTTCATGGGGATGGAAATGGCTAAAATGGAGGGTGCCGCGTGGCTCATTTCGTAAAGCATGGCGCTTGCAACGCCAGGGTTGTGTGTTCGATTCCCACAAGGGACCAGTACGAAAAAGTATGAAAATGTATGCCCTCACTACTATAAGTAACTCTGGATAAGAGCGTCTGCTAAATTACTCAAATGTAAATGTGATGTAAATGTAAAACGGTTGTGGTAGATAGGTACTTACTGAGATGGGCATGTTGGACTGCGCTGACCTCTGCTGCCAAGTCACAAACAGGTTCTCAATCTTCATCTGCTTCTCCATCTCTGTCAACATGGAGATAAATCCACACAAACACTCTTCAGTCACACAGCACAGCGGTGGGGATACGTAACCATGTGTCCTAAATGGTAGCCTATTCCCTATAGTGCACTAACCATAGGGCTCTGGTCAAATGTAGTGCACTATAAAGGGGAATAAGGTGTCATTACTATAGGCAATAGGGCAGCCTTACTGTTCCCAGGGCCATGTGGTAGCCATCCCTCAGAGCTATCAGCCAGGCCTTGAGCCTTCTGCCTGTCTCTGTTAGGGCCAAGGACTAACTATCGCCATCTCCTCAACCAGCATAGCTGGCTACTTCATCTTTGTTGCTGCTGGATGGACTGGTGTGGCTCACATTGTATCAAACAAACATTACTAGAGCATCCTGTACTCTAACCCCCCCCCCCCCCCTCAACCTTTTACAACACATTAACATTGGGTGTGTTATAAAAGCATTGCTTTAAAGATCCACTTCATTCTCAACCTGAGTAATATTGCATTAATTAAACTGTAGGAAAGTAGATAGTACAGTATGTACTAGTTATATATTGAAGGTGGGTGAGGAGTGTTTATACACATCATTGGGTCCATATCTGACCTCTCCTCTCTGCAGCCTTGACCTCTAGTAGCTGGGCCCCGTGCCGAGCCACCACATCGGCCCCGTCCTGAGCGCTGGCCAGGGGGCGGCCCGTCCCGATGTCCCTGAGGGCCTCGTCAAAGGGCACCAGCTCTGAGGGGAAGTGGAGGGGTGCCAGGGAGCGGATGGAGCTAGCCAGCCTGCCCTGGTCCTTGCTGGGTACGGGCGGCACTGGGCTCCTCAGCAGGGCATCAGCCTCCATGGTAGGGTTCAGGAACGGGTTGGGCTCCTGAAGAGAAGAGAAGAAGATGAGTGAGGGAGAGATTGAGAGACAAAGAGAGGGAGAGAGAGGAAGCAGGAGATGATGAGAGGGGGAGCAAGAGAGAAAGTAGAAGATAGGCGGGAGAATGAGAGAGATGGAGAGAGATAGATGGACAGAGATGGAGAAAGATGGAGCGAGATGGAGAGAGAGAATGAGAGGAAGAGAGAGAAAGAGAGAGAAAGTAGAAGATGAAGAGGGAGCGAGAGAGATGAAGAGGGAGCGAGAAGCAGAGAGAAATAGTGCAAAAAAAGAGGAGAATAGAGGGGGAGCGAGAGATGGAGAGAGAGAAAGAAGATGAGAGGCAGAATGAGAGCGATGGAGTGAGTGCAAGGGGGGCGTAGAAGCTGTGAGTTTTTCTCCAAGTTATTGAACAAGTAACTTTCTGGTATATGAACATGCCATGACAATGATTTTTTTATTAAATACACATGAACACTGTGCCTGAAACAAGCCTAAACCATGGGTTGGAATCTGAATTCCAACTCCATATTCCACTGTGTAATAAATGAACTATCAGGACACAATAGTTCTGAAAGAGCTGAAAAATCTGGACCCCCACAAATCAGCTGGGCTAGACAATCTGGACCCTTTCTTTCTAAAATTAGCCGCCAAAATTGTCGCAACCCCTATTTCTAGCCTGTTCAACCTCTCTTTCGTAACGTCTGAGATCCCCAGAGATTGGAAAGCTGCCGCGTTCATCCCCCTCTTCAAAGGGGGTGACACTCTAGATCCAAACTGTTAGAGACCTATATCCATCCTGCCCTGCCTTTCGAAAGTATTTGAAAGCAAAGTTAACAAACAGATCACCGACCATTTCGAATTCCACCGTACCTTCTCCGCTATGCAATTCGGTTTCCGAGCTGATCATGGGTGCACCTCAGCCACGCTCAAGGTCCTAAACGATATTATAACCGCGATCGATAAAAGGCAGTACTGCGCAGCCGTCTTCATCGACCTGGCCAAGGCTTTCGACTCTGTCAACCACCGCATTCTTATTGGCAGACTAAATAGCCTTGGTTTCTCTAATGACTGCTTCGCCTGGTTCACCAACTACTTCTCAGATAGAGTTCAATGTGTCAAATCGGAGGGCCTGTTGTCTGGACCTCTGGCAGTCTCTATGGGGGTGCCGCAGGGTTCAATTCTTGGGCCGACTCTATTCTCTGTGTATATCAATGATGGTGCTCTTGCTGCTGGTGAAGCTCGGATCCACCTCTATGCGGACGACACCACTTTGTATACATCTGGCCCTTCATTGGACACTGTTAACAAACCTCCAAACAAGCTTCAACGCCATACAATACTCCTTCCGTAGCCTCCAACTGCTCTTAAACACTAGTAAAACTAAATGCATGCTCTTCAACCGAACGCTGCTTGCACCCGCCCACCCGACTAGAATCACTACTCTCGACGGGTCTGACCTAGAGTATGTGGACAACTACAAATACCTAGGTGTCTGGTTAGACTGTAAACTCTCCTTCCAGACTCACATTAAGCATTTCCAATCAAAAGTTAGATCTAGAATCGGCTTCCTATTTCGCAACAAAGCCTCCTTCACTCATGCTGCCAAACATGCCCTCGTCAAACTGACTATCCTACCGGTCCTTGACTTCGGCGATGTCATTTACAAAATAGCCTCCAACACTCTACTCAGCAAATTGGATGTAGTCTATCACAGTGCCATCCGTTTTGTCACCAAAGCCCCATATACTACCCACCATTGTGACCTGTACGCTCTTGTTGGCTGGCCCTCACTACATATTCGTCGCCAAACCCACTGGCTCCAGGTCATCTATAAATCACTGCTAGGCAAATCCCAGTCTTATCGTAGCTCATTGGTCACCATAGCAACACCCACCCGTAGTATGCGCTCCAGCAGGTATATCTCACTGGTCATCCCCAAAGCCAACACCTCTTTTGGCCGCCATTCCTTCCAGTTCTCTGCTGCCAATGACTGGAACGAACTGCAAAAATCTCTGAAGCTGGAGACTCTCATCTCCCTCACTAACTTTAAGCGTCAGTTGTCAGAGCAGCTTACCGATCACTGCACCTGTACACAGCCCATCTGTAATTAGCCCACCCAACTACCTCATCCCCATATTGTTATTTATTTTGCTCATTTGCACCCCAGTATCTCTATTTGCACATCATCTTTTCCACATCTATCATTCCAGTGTTAATACGAAATTGTAACTATTTGGCACTATGGCCTATTTATTGCCTTACCTCCATAACGTACTACATTCGCACACACTGTATATATATTTTCTGTTGTATTTTTGACTTTATGTTTTGTTTTACCCCATATGTAACTTTGTGTTGTTGTTTTTATCGCACTGCTTTGCTTTATCTTGGCCAGGTCGCAGTTGTAAATGAGAACTTGTTCTCAACTGGCTTACCTGGTTAAATAAAGGTGAAATAAAAAAAATAACACAAGTTGTACACACTCATATTAGATCAACCTAACGGTAGAAACCTATCCCTTTATAAAGTACAGTATCTGTTACAGACCAACTCTGGTAGGGCTGAAACCATGATCTACTTGAAAGGCCTAACAAAACTAGGATAGAGCCTAGTTGGTGAAGCTTTAGAGATGGCACAGAGACTCATGGACAGCATGTCCCGACTGACACTGCACAGCTAATATGTCCGCATCCCCCCCTCCCCACTCTCTCCTCCACTCTCCCCTCTGCTCAGGGGAACTTTTGAGCAACTTAGCTCAACGGAGCAGCTTAATGGCTGCTGGGCAGGACCAAGGCAACGGATGAGGAAGGGGAGGGCCCAGATGCCCCAGTGTGGCAGAACCCTTTGGCCAGTGTCTGTCTCGTGCCCGGGGGGCGAGGGGGGGATGAACTGGACACTGGTGCCCACTGTGCTCCTCATCAGGACAGTGACAGATGACGGTCTGCGCGGGCAAATTTTCTGTCGCTCTGACTCTGCCTTCTGTCAGCATTCGTTAGTGGAGATGCGATTAAGAGTGAGGGCATATAGAAAGAAATAGAAGAAAGTTTGGGAGATTTCCTTTCTTTTGATTTGACTTTTTTGCACTGTAATTGGTTGTCGTGCAGTTGGAAGGATGTTTCTACCATATGATCCCCAAAACACTGTTGTAAAACAAAATAAAATGCTATAAGTGTATCGTCTTATGTTCCCAGTAAAAAGAAAAGCGGCAGAGCAAAACAGTTTCTATGACAGATAAAATACAGAATATTATTTTTGCCCTAAAAGCCCTAAAAATACCTCTCGCCTTTCTTTCGTCTCGTATACGGGCATTCATGCAGACTGCTCAGAAATGATAGGCATTCTTTGTTTTTGACCCCCGGAGCTACGGAACTAAAAACACAGGGCTGTGAAGTCAGAGAGCTGAGTGATTCTATTAGCGATGTCCCAAATGGCACCACATCCCCTACAGAGCACTATGTGCCCTGGCCAAAAGCAGTGCACTACATAGGGAATAGGGTGCCATTTGGGACACAAGACATTCTCTCCGCTCCTTTCCTCACGCATATCAAAAGGAGTCAGAGATACAAGGATGGTGACGGGGATGTTGACTGAAAAGGTGAAAAAGAGGAACAGAAGGAATGAGGAATGGAGGCCTTGGTGCTGACATGTCATACCCAGGTAGGGAGGAAGAGGGATGATCAAAGAGAGGGAAAAAACTAGGTCATATTGATGTTCTGTATTAAAGACCAAGGAGAATCTACTAAGTACAATAAACAGACTAAGTGTGTGTCCCAAATGGCACCCTATTCCATATTTAGTGCACTACTTTTGACCAGGGCCCATAGAGCTCTGATCAAAAGAAGTGCAATATGAATATTAAAACTACCGCTGTTTAAAACTCAGATAGGAATAGAGATGTAGGAGGGGATTTAGTGACAAGACACCCTCCCAGCTTTTGCTAAGAAGAGAAGCAAGAAAGTAGAGGAGAGCGTGAGAGGGGGACATAAAAGAAAGGCAATGAGCAGGTATCCTACCCACTAGAGTGAAAGAGGGCAGTGCGTGTATGTGTGTGTACGGTACGAGCAGGTACCTGCTAGTGTGAAAGGAATCTCAGTCCCACACTCAGGAGTTGACAGCTGTGTGTAACCTGCCTCGGGGGTGGCCTGTCCTGTACCACCAGACACTGCAGTTACACTACCCAACTGACTGATTCCACCTGACTGAACCCCCCATTTAAACCACCAGGACATTGTTCCCAATCCTAACATCGTACCATCTGTATAGTGTGTGTGGGTAAATGTTTAATACTTACAGGCCACAGTGTATGAAAGGGTGTAAGACTGTGATGAATTAAAGCAGATGGCTGTGCCGTGCGTGAGATTGAGCGTTTACCTGATCAGGTCTTCGTGGGCAGGTGTGTCTGATTTAGATACAGTAGCTCAGTGAAAGCGTTGGTGTGTGTTTGAGTGTTAGGCTGTGGTTACAGTAAGAATGATGGATCTGTGTGAGATTGACAGTGTTGTAAGGCGATGTCAGCACCACTTCCCCAGTTCAAATTCATGGTACAGTAAATGTACTTGGCGAGTAAAGGTGATTCTGATTCTGAGAAACGTTTACCTGTTTGAGGTCTTCGTGGGCCGGTGTGTCAGAGAAGCAGTAGTGGTGGAAGAGGCCCATCTTCTGATTGAGGAGACAGTGGATAACGTGGGACCTGGCGTTCTGCCACTGGACCAGCCTGACCAGTCCCCGGTTCAGAGACACACCAAGGTCCACTGACCAGTTATAGGTGTACAGGGTCACCTGAAGAGGGAGGGAGAGGGGGAGAGAGGGCGGGAGAGACTTAGATCAACATTGAGATTGAGATCAACCCACGTCACATAGCCTATGGGTAGAAATAAATGGGCCAAATTGTGCATACATACCCACACCCACCAACAACTCACTCCCATACCTACTCACCTTCTTATCCAGGATGTGTATGAGGAGGAACCTCTGTCTTGGGGCCACACCCCTCGAGGCCTGCCCTGGGCTGAACCAATCAGACTGCTCCAAGGCCTCGAAGCGCTGGAAGCCCTTATGAGCTGGACCAATAGGGAGAGAGAAGACAGTGAGAGTGGGACACAGGGGAAGGATGCAGACCAGGTTTGGGGTCAATACCATTTATTTCAGTCAATACTGAAAGTAAACTGAAATTCCAATTCCATTTTGTCTTTATTGACAAGCAATGAGGCACATTGGAATTGGACTTTTAGTTTAGTTCCTGGATTGACTGAATTGTAATGGAATCGACCCCAACCTGACACAGCAGACAGAGGACAGACAGGAGAGAACCTGAGCTGAACCAGACTCTGGCACAGTCTCTAAGATAAGGACGGTACAGTAGAATAGACTCAGGTTGACAATCAATTTAACAAGGGGACCTTAATGTCACAGACTGAGAATCTTTCATCTCTTATTTACCATCAAGTATATGATTAAACAGACAGTCAGTCACCTTATGGTGGGAAAGTGATTTCTGAATATGATGCTATTAAGATTAAATAATAAACGGTTCTCATTATGTCCTATCAGACAGAGAATGTCTCAGCAGGGTTTTCTAAGCCCCCAGGGCCGGTTGCATACAATTATTCACAGATCCATCCTTTGAGAGGCGTGCAAGGGGCTACTCTGCTACTCTGCTGCGGAGAAGAAGAAGAAAGAAACCTTTCCTTTCTAGGAAATGGACTATTATTTTGCCAGACAGCCAGAGAGTTTAGCTTGAGAGTAAAAATTGTGAGATTTGATTGGACATTTGGAATTGAAATATCAAGTTTGAGGGAGACGGCACAGAGGAAACTGTGTGAACTCTTCATATTCCACAGGTATAAGGTCATCCGTATTAAGCTACATAAGCAACATGAGTATATGATGCACAGCTCACGCCATGCATTCAGTGAAGCATTCAGTACAAAGCTTTACATTCCAAAAAATACCTATCTATGCAGCAGAGATTCTGTTTTTTTTGGACACATTCTTTTAGGCTTAATAGGTAAATAGAACAGCTAATAATGGCTTAGAAAATTGTATGAATTAAAAAATATATAAATGAAACCAGAATAGCCCAGAGCCAGCGTTGCTTGGTTGGGGCTGGCTGGAGGTAAACTTACATGTGAACCTACTATGAGGAGGGGGCAAAGTCAGACTTACGTGTGAACCTACTAATCTCAGGGGTGTTTTCATCATCTGAACTGTCTTCTGTGGGCAAACGGAGATGAGCACAAACAAAACAGCATGATATTGGCAGGGTGCAGGCACTGACAACAGACAGGTTTACAGTAGCTACACAGAGACACTCAGCTAACACTAGACAGACAGACACAGAGATGCTTGCAAAAGAAAGAAGAAATAACAGTAACAGTTTTTAAAAATGTTGCTTTGATTGTCAGAGAGGGACAGAGGAGAGAGAACAGAACCCAAGCGCAGTAGCAGACAGAGCACGTCATGTCACAGTAAGCTTAGAAATAATACCTTTATGTATATCATGCACTTAGTCTTCTACACTCATCTACAGTTGATAATTAGTAATAGTTAATAGTAACATGCCATTGAAATGCAGTGTTGTTTTTGAAGTGAGAGAATCTATCTAACAGATTTGATGCAATGAGTAATTTGGAAGTCAGTTAGCTGCAAATGTTCCAGGTTGGGTTAGGATAGAGTATTTGGGTTTGTGCCCAGTTCTGCTATGGTCTGCCTGCTAGCTGGGTGGCTGAGCATCATAATAATATCTCTCACTATAAGCTAATGTAGTACAGTGGCTTGCGAAAGTATTCAGCCCCCTTGGCATTTTTCCTATTTTGTTGCCTTACAACCTGGAATTAAAATGGATTTTTGGGGGGTTTATGTCATTTGATTTACACAACATGCCTACCACTTTGAAGATGCAAAATATTTTTTTATTGTGAAACAAACAAGAAATAAGACAAAAAAACAGAAAACTTGAGCGTGCATAACTATTCAACCCCCAAAGTCAATACTTTGTAGAGCCACCTTTTGCAGCAATTACAGCTGCAAGTCTTTTGGGGTATGTCTCTATAAGCTTGGCACACCTAGCCACTGGGATTTTTGCCCATTCATCAAGGCAAAACTGCTCCAGCTCCTTCAAGTTGGATGGGTTCCGCTGGTGTACATCAATCTTTGAGTTATACCACATATTCGCAATTGGATTGATGTCTGGGCTTTGACTAGGCCATTCCAAGACATTTACATGTTTCCCCTTAAACCACTCAAGTGTTGCTTTAGCAGTATGCTTAGGGTAATTGTCCTGCTGGAAGGTGAACCTCTGTCCCAGTCTCAAATCACTGGAAGACTGAAACAGGTTTCCCTCAAGAAGTTCCATGTATTTAGCGCCATCCATCATTCCTTCAATTCTGACCAGTTTTCCAGTCCCTGCCGATGGAAAACATCCCCACAGCATGATGCTGCCACCACCATGCTTCACCGTGGGGATGGTGTTCTCGGGGTGATGAGAGGTGTTGGGTTTGCTCCAGACATAGCGTTGTCCTTGATGGCCAAAAAGCTCAATTTTAGTCTCATCTGACCAGAGTACCTTCTTCAATATGTTTGGGGAGTCTCCCACATGGCTTTAAGCAATGGCTTTTTTCTGGCCACTCTTCCGTAAAGCCCAGCTCTGTGGAGTGTACGGCTTAAAGTGGTCCTATGGACAGATACTCCAATCTCCACTGTGGAGCTTTGCAGCTCCTTCAGAGTTATCTTTGGTGTCTTTGTTGCCTCTCTGATTAATGCCCTCCTTGCCTGGTCCGTGAGTTGGCAGATTTGTTGTGGTGCCATATTCTTTCAATTTTTTAATAATGGATTTAATGGTGCTCCATGGGACGTTCAAAGTTTCAGATATTTTTTTATAACCCAACCCTGATCTGTACTTCTTCACAACTTTGTCCCTGACCAGTTTGGAGAGCTCCTTGGTCTTCATGGTGCCGCATGCTTGGTGGTGCCCCTTGCATAGTGGTGTTGCAGACTCTGGGGCCTTTCAGAACAGCTGTATATATACTGAGATCATGTGACAGATCATGTGACTCTTAGACTGCACACAGATGGACTTTATTTAACTAATTATGTGACTTCTGAAGGTAATTGGTTGCACCAGATCTTATTTAGGGGCTTCATAGCAAAGGGTGTGAATACATATGCACGCACCACTTTTCTGTTATTTATTTTGTATAATTTTTTGAAACAAGTTATTTTTTTCATTTCACTTCACCAGTTTGGACTATTTTGTGTATGTCCATTACATGAAATCCAAATAAAAATCCATTTAAATTACAGGTTGTAATGCAACAAAATAGGAAAAATGCCAAGGGGGATGAACTTTTGCAAGGCACTGTATTTCTCACTTTTTCATTTGTCAATTTGGTGCTTCCATAAAGTCAGTTAGTAAAGCATGGTTGACCACAGAATCCCAAAGTTACAGAGGGGAAAAAGGTACCTCATAATTTTTTTATTTCCCAAAACTAAATAAGGAAATGAGGCATAATTTGAAGTATAAAATGAGCATCAAATGCTAGTAAAGGGCAATGATTATGTTTAACTCCATGAATCTAATAAGCCAATAAAATCAAGGGTCAAGTGAACAGCACCCTTAGCGGAA
This sequence comes from Coregonus lavaretus, assembly GCF_964263955.1. Taxonomy (NCBI): domain Eukaryota; kingdom Metazoa; phylum Chordata; class Actinopteri; order Salmoniformes; family Salmonidae; genus Coregonus; species Coregonus lavaretus. Next base: position 33,875,238 of record NC_140008.1, on the reverse strand, counting down.
TTGCTAACAGCCGGATGCATCCGGTTTCCAGGGATAAAGCTAAGTCAACCTAGCTTCCTCTTCCGCTGAAAACCGGATGTGGGACCTCTGCTCAGGCGTCTTTTTACACCTGTCACATTAGGTTAAGCAAACAGTGAACAGTGACTACTTTCAAAGCACAGGGATAATAGAACTCTGGCTTATGCAGGTACCTTGCTCTGTGCTGCAATGCCATTGGTGGAAGTTCCGTCCAATGAGGATGAAGGTTCTAGAGGTGGTAGGTGGTTGGCTGAGGTGGTGGATCAAAGTCAGGGGAACAAATATGTCTCTTTGGAGACAACTAGGGGACCAAACAAAAACACAAAACCATGATAAAGTAACTTTATACCAAAACAATATCCTTATAACACTAGCTTGAAAGATGAAGCACAAAATGTGTTTATGATTTTAGAAAAATGTATATAGATGCTTTCCTGATATACACTCTTTCCAAACTAGCTGGAAGATATTAAAATAATGTACACATATCTGTATGCTTGATTAATTCCAGTGACTGTGTCTTTCCAATGATTGACTTGATTATTTCAAATGACCTACCTTGTCCTCTCAAACACCTTGACTGCCGTGTCACAGGCCAGGGAGCTGACCAGATTGACAATCTCTGTCAGGATGGGTGGAAGCAGGAACTGGGAGGCAATCTCAGCTGTGCACTGCTGAATCGACGGGCATCCTATTTACACCAGAGAAAGAATGAGAGAAAAGGAGAAGAACTAGAGAAAATGAGAGTTAACCTTAACATTGAAAGCCACTCGCAGAAAATAGATAGGAGACAATGGTATCGTCCCAAATAGCACCCTATTCTCTGTATAGTGCACTACTTTTGACTAGAGCCCATCAAGGGTTTTATAGCGGTAATAGAGTGCAATTTGGGATGCAGCCAATATTTTCTATTACCCCCTCTCCTCTCTCCTCTCCACTCCAGCAGAAATAAGGAGATGGGTAAGTGGAGTGCAAAGGGGAGCGCAAAGGAGAGGGCAGATGACAGGGCAGAGGAGCTCAGCCATGAAAAGAAAAGAAAACACACTCACCAAGTTTAGCCATGAAGGTGATCCAGGGCTGACAGGTGACCTGGTATAAAGGGTGCAGGGTCCCAACGTCACCCTCCTCTAGCTGGGACACGTGTCTCCTGTTGGAACATACACACCCATTAAACAGTGCAATACTACTGACAGAAACTCCATATTTGTGACTGAATTCAGGAAGGTGAGCTTATGTCCCGAAGAAACAGTGCATTCGTAAAGTATTCAGACCCCTTGACTTTTTACACATTTTGTTACCTCACAGCCTTATTCTAAAACAGACAAAAAAATAGTTTTTCCTCATAAATCTACACACAATACCCCATAATGACAAGGCAAAAACCGTTTTTGTGTTGCTATGAGACTCGAAATTGAGCTCAGGTGCATCCTGTTTCCATTGATCATCCTTGAGATGTTTCTACAATTTGATTGGAGTCCACCTGTGGTAAATTCAATTGATTGGACATGATTTAGAAAGGCATACACCTGTCTATATAAGGTCCCACAGTTGACAGTGCACGTCAGAGCAAAAACCAAGCCATGAGGTCGAAATAATTGTCTGTAGAGCTCCGAGACAGATCTGTGTCGAGGCACAGATCTGGGGAAGGGTACCAAAAAAGTATCTTCCTAGAACTGGCCGCCCGGCCAAACTGAGCAATTGGAGGAGAAGGGCATTCGTCAGGGAGTTGACAAAGAACCCGATGGTCACTCTGACAGAGCTCCACAGTTTCTCTGTGGTGATGGGAGAACCTTCCAGAAGGACAACCATCTCTGCAGCACTCCACCAATCAGGCCTTTATGGTAGTGGCCAGACGGAAGCCACTCCGCAGTAAAAGGTATATGAACAGCCTGCTTGGAGTTTGCCAAAAGGCACCTAAAGGACTCTCAACAAGATTCTCTGGTCTGAAAAAAAACCAAGATTGAACTCTTTGGCCTGAATGCCAAGCGTCACATCTGGAGGAAACCTGGCAGCATCATGAGGTGGGGATGTTTTTCAGCGGCAGGGATTGGGAGACTAGTCAGGATCGAGGGAAAGATGAACGGAGCAAAGTACAGAGAGATCCTTGATGAAAACCTGCTTCAGAGCGCTCAGGACCTCAGACTGGGGCGAAGGTTCACCTTCCAACAGGACAACGACCCTAAGCACACAGCCCAGACAACGCAGGAGTGGCTTAGGGACAAGTCTCTGAATGTCCTTGCGTGGCCCAGCCAGAGCCCGGAATTGAACCCGATCGAACATCTCTGGAGAGACCAGAAAACAGCTGTGCAGCGATGCTCCCCATCCAACCTGACAGAGCTTGAGAAGATATGCAGAGAAGAATGGGAGAAACTCCCCAAATACAGGTGTGCCAAGCTTGTAGCGTCATATCCAAGAAGACTCAAGGCTGTAATTGCTGCCAAAGGTGCTTCAACAAATTACTGAGTAAAGGGTCTGAATACTTATGTAAATGTAATATTTCATTTATTTTAATAAATTAGCAACAATTTCTAAAAACCTGTTTTTGCTTTGACATTATGGGCTATTGTGTGTAGATTGATGAGGGAAAAAATCCATTTTAGAATAAGGCTGTAATGTAACAAAATGTGGAAAAAGTCAAGGGGTCTGAATACTTTCCGAATGTACTGTATGTAAATAAGGTATTTCCATTTTTTATTTTTTATAAATTTACAAAAACCTATTTTCGCTTTGTCATTATTGGGTATTGTGATGAGGAAAAATAACAATTGAATCCATTTTAGAATAAGGCTGTAACATAACAAAATGTGGAAAAGGTCAAGGGGTCTGAATACTTTCCGAATGCACTATACATGTATGTGTACACTGCAGCTGGGGGAAGCATTGGAAAGTCATGCTTTTTATTATTATTATATAAACCTATCCTTTGGAGACAAGTAGGAGAAAATGCATTTGAATGATTTTCACACTTTCTAAAGAGCTCTTCTTTGTTTACGCCCATTCAGCATCAGTCACACCCTCTTAAGCCGTAGCCCCACCCATCTCTTTAAGAATTCATATGTAAACGCATTAGTCAGCATGGCATTGTCCTCCATAAATTACTCTCTTTTATCCCCCTCCATTATCTCAGCCAATCATGGATCCTGCCTTTCTCCATACACTCACCGGCCAGCTTATTAGGTACAGCGAGTTCAGTTTACTTGAGTGGCCTGCGCAGTCCCCAGACCCCAACCCAATAGAGTATCTTTGGGATGAGATGGAACGGGCTATTCGCAGCATGAATGTACCGCCGTCCAATCTGCAGCAGCTGCGTGATGACATTGCGTCAGCATGGACCAACATCCCTGTGGAACGTTTCCTACACCTTGTAGAATGCCCTGAATAATTTAGGCTGTTCTGGAGGCAAAGGGGGGTCCCGACTGGGTGTACTTAATAAACTGGCTGGTGAGTGTAGCTCAGTGCTTTCTCCTTGGCTTAAGGAGATATTGAATCCGCTCACATTAAACGGTGGAGACCAGACCTAGGTTCAAGTGGTATTTTCTGTCTACTTGACGAAAAAGTACCTGATTGAGCTTGCCTGTCACAATGAAACCAATGAAATAGTTCTAACTCTGCCCATCTGTAACACCAGACAGAAAAGGAAAAAAAAGCATTTGGAAGAAAAGCGATACTATTTGAACCCAGATCTAAATCCAGCCTGTGTTGTGTGTATCTGCTAACCTCTGGGCCTGCTCCAGCTCTACAGCCATGGCCTTCTCCTGGCTCCACTGCTGCTTCACGTTCTCCGTCTTGTGTCTCCTGCGTGTCCGACCCTCCTCTCCCTTCTCCTGCACAATGTCGTCTGTCGTCTTAGGGCTCCCCAGCTCAGATGAGTCTGGCTTGCTCTATAGGGAGGATCACAATTTCATCACCACTCTTTACTACTGAATAAAACAGCAACATGGTGGTTCATAATCCAACTATAGATATAATATTGATCTCGGATGGATGTATCACTGACAGAACTAACTCAGATGAGACACACAAAAATGTTTTATGAAAGATTGTGAAATGGCACTATTCCCTATACAGTAAACTATTTTTGGACACTCTAGCAGAAATAGAAAAGTAGTGCATTAGGGAATAGGGTACCATTTGGGACAAAATCCTGTCTTAAAAAACGTCACAAAACCAATGAAAGAGAACTCCACTCACCAGTATTTCCCAGAAGCTTCGGCGGGTGGTCTTGCCGGTGGGTGTAGTGGACTCAGGTGTACTTGGTCCGGTGTTGGGGGTGGTCCCAGGGGGGGCAGGAATCAGGGTGATAGGGGAGGGGCTGTTCTTAACCCTCCTAGAGCCACTACAAGGCCGGAAGCTGTCCTTAAATTCCTTCACTTCTTTCACTTCCCTAACCTCCAGTTCATTCACCTTTGCTTCCAATGGAGGAGGACTTAAAAGACCTAAAGAAAAGATGTGGAGATAGACAAGGGATGAACCTGATAACATGAATTGATAACATAGACTGAATTATACAACAATTTGAATTCACTTTCCAAGAAGACCAATAAAGCATGTGTATTTGTTGTGCAGGCCAAAGGCAACAATGTGTACTAATCAGTAGAGGTGTGTTATATGGACAACAATCCATATTGCGATAAATCGCCTGAATTGATGCGATAACGATATGATACGTTTATAACAATCTGCACCAGTTTATTTTAAATTATCCTTTAAACTACTACTACTAGTTTGATGTTGTAGCCATCAATTGTCCCATCAACAATCACCCATATTAGCAAACTTTCATTTCAACCTTCACATTTCTCTAGTATAGGCTAGTTATCACAATGAACAATATCAGCAAAATGCCTGTGATAAGTGATCGGTGTCGATCATTTTCTGTTGATCGTCCCAGCATTGCCACGCAGGTACTTTAAAGGTAGTTATAGTTCCTCACTGTTAGTTGAGTCCTCTCTCCGCCCTCTCCCCGGTGTAGCGCAGAATGTCTCCAGACACAGGGGATTCGGCAGGACCCGGAGTTCCATGATGACATCACAGAGGGCGTGGCGCAGGGCTCCTCGCAGCTTGTCAGTCAGCTGGAGGGGGGAGACGTTACCTTGCTCCCAGATGTCAAAACGCACCCTCATCTCTGGCCCTGTCAGGAAGAAGGAAGGACAGATTACTGACTAATGAGAATTGCACTGAGCATGAGCAGAACTACTAGAGCCTGGTTCCAGGTCTGTTTGTGCTGTCTTGCCAGCTCCTATTGTCATTGAACTAGCCTGGTCCCAATTCTAATGGTGCTGTCTTGGCAATCATCACATTGTGACTATGAGCATAGTAGTTGGCTATACAGCACACACACATCTGCGACCAGGCTAGTGCAGAGCACACCTGATTAATGATGGTGTAATAGACAGGCCAGTAGAGCAGAGCCCAGCAGAGTTTAAACAGCTCAGGTAGTAGGCCTCTAATGAATAACCTTACACAAACACATGGCAACGCAGTAGATTACCACATGAGGTTATTTTTACTCTCAGAACTAATTGCATTTTCTCAAACAAACTAGGAAGCATAAATCATATTTGCCAATTAAAGTTGGTAGCTATATGCGAATAAAACATTTTTTATGCACGTAATTAGTTGGATGATGTTTTAGAGTTTTTTTAAACAAAAACTAAAAAGTTCATAATTTCATTCAATTTAACTCAATGTCACATTGAAAAATACAATCCCTGTATCTCAGAAAGAGGGAATAAAAACTCCTTGTGCAATGACCATCATTATGCAAACAGCTTTAGCAGTCCTATTCAAGGTGACTTGACATTTCATTCCAGAGAGAGAACATTATGTATGACTTATTGCTCTGCGTATAAATTAATCTCTTGTGAAATGAAGAAGTTTTACAATTCTCAAATACTTCCCCAGTGCAAAATATATTTCATAAAATCACTTAATACAAATAAACAATGCAGCACATAATAGTAAACACATTTTATGACACTCTTTGAGAAGAAAGAGACACAGCAACAACTCCGCCAAAGGTTGTCCTGGCTACTCTGGCCTTGTCATGGTCATCAGGAACGAAACGGAGAGGTATTATCTGAACCTGTCCAATATGAAACATTCATTTTTGTTTTCCGATACAGGACCCTGATCTCTAAAAGAAACCCTACCAGGCTTTACCTGAGCTGAGGTTGTTGGAGTCCACCTTGATGACAGTTGTCAGGGCGTCAAACTGGTCCGGCTGTAGGAGGATGGTGGATGCATCCCCTCTGGGTGGTGTGGCGCAGTCCTGGGCAGGAACCTGAAGAGGGCAGCCTTGAGCATCAACGAACGACAGGGCGATACAGGCGATACCTGAAGGGAACAGGTGAAATGTGGAGGACAGGGTGACCCAGAGATACACTGATAGACTAACTAGAGGATGAATAAAGGTGGTGCTCTTTTTAATGGTCCTTCGAGCCGGATAGTGTTTTTTCTACATTAACAATAACCTTGATTATTGTGCATGTTGTTTGTATCTAAACTCTAAACATATTTTTCAAGTGCAATTAAGTTCAGTTTTGGAGTGCAATAAAGAACAACGACTTTGTGTGCCATTATAAACTACAGAGATTCTCCATTGACTCTTGTCTGATATTCTCCTGCATCAACATCAGAGGAACTACAGTATAAAATGTACAAACCATGACCTTTCTACTACAACACAGTTGATGTTCCATCCCAACACCAACCCAGACAGCCTTGTCTTCTGATTCTCACCCCATCACCCTGCTTCAGCTATTCACCTCATAAAACCTGCACCGTACAGGCATTCCTCACCCATACATGACACCTGCGTTAAATAATATTACCGCCAATCTGCCCGGACCCCATGTTTGGTTTGATACGGCTATGGCTATTAGCTTGCACCATTAGTGGGCAGAGGCATGCGTGGAGTAGTGATTGTTAGGCTGGTGTACCTGGCAGGCTGGCGGGAGACATAGATGCATTACATTCATCACCTGGAATAAATCAGTAACACACACACGGCCATCTCTTCTACAACACGCTGCACTGGACTGGGCTTCACACTGACTGCAGACAGTCATGCCACACCGCTTGCCTGTGCCTGTGTGTGCCTGTGTGTGCATGTTGTGTGCGTGCGCGTGTATCTGCCTATTGCAGCCAGCTAGTCAACAAAGCAGCCACATGTCATTCTCAAACCACTAAGCCCACTTATAAATGTTACTGTTTCTCTCCAGAAGGTTTGGCTACTACTACTACAACGTGCTTGTGTATTCTGATGACTGAACAGGTCAGTCGGCGCGAGTGACTTGATGTGTTTGCAATTTGTGTTTTGCAGAGACTCCAATCCATTTTTCTTTGGCTACTTTAGCAGGGTGGTTTATGAGGTCTGACGGACTGACTGGGCCGTCACCTGCGAGTCGCACACGTACACACAAACACCACAATGCAGCAGGAGTCCTTTTGGGCTCAGCAGACCCTCCATGGTGGCTTTAATGTGAGTGGCTTTGTCCCAAATGGTACCCTAATCCCGATTTAGTGCACTACTTTTGACCAGGGACCTTATGGCTCTGGTCAAAAGTAGTGCACTCTACAAGGAATACGGTGCCATTTGGAATGCAGCCTCTGATAGGCTGTCCAGGTTCTGTGATGGCTGCCTGTGTCAGCCAGGGCGATGAGGCAACAGATTGCTACAGCACATCCATAGTGGTGGCAGCCAGAAAACAGGATTTCGAGCTGATGGGGCTCTAGCTACAAGACAAGGCCATGCCGTTATCCTGTAGGCCTTGAGCCAGGCAATCACTCAGTCAATTACATCACGGTTAGTCTGGACTATGGATCCTTTCCGCAGTCTTTGAAGAAGTCACACTGACATCCACTAGTCAGACAAGACAGGACCGAAGTGACATTTTCAAACTGTCTCAGCCTTAATTCAAATTTTAAAAAAGAACACACTGAAATATTACATTTTACAAACATTAGGCTACATATCATAGCCTTTCTCGGAACGAAAAGAGCTCTACAGTTCTAAAGATAACCTTTCTATAGGAAAGATGGTGAATAAAAGACTATACCATTATTTCATTCTACTCAACAGAATTATTTCAATATCAATGAGTACACTGCAGTAGCCCTGTGTTTAACCAGCCTATATCTCATCAGACGTAAATATCATTGCCTAATTGGAAAAAACATTCCATTTAGTTTAATAGCTGGATGCTATTAAACTAATGCACACATATTCCTATGCTTGATTATTTTCCATTCAATTTCTCATTGAGCAGCATCTCTTGATAGACTGCAGAAGCCCTTATAACCAAGACCAAAGCCAGTCAAGAACACATTGAAGCTTTAAAGGCTGTGAATGTTCCAGACTACATTAAGGAAAGAAAGAACAGTCAGGTCACTCTGCATGCCACTTAAAAAGTAATGCAGAGAGCAAAGGGCAACTCAAATAAGCAATCCGTTCCACAGTAAAGACTACTGCTGTTGAAGTACAGCCAATTTAATTCCAAAGAGCCAATCAACCTTAAGAGTAAAGCACTGCCACATAAAGCCATAGGGAAAACGAGGTAAGAGCAGAACACCCCCAGCCAGCCAGGCCAGTAGAGCCAAGGTTGCTAGGGGTTCATAAAACATGATACCTTGGAACTGAGAGGGTGGGAAGAGGTGCTGAACGAGGTCCGACATGGTACCTGAGTCAACAGACAGACAGACATACAGTTGGAGTCGGAAGTTTACATAAACATTTTAGTCATTCAGCAGACGCTCTTACCCAGAGCGACTTACAGTTAGTGAGTGCATACATTATTATTTTTTATTTTTTTTTTAATCATACTGGCCCACCGTGGAAATCGAACCCACAACCCTGGCGTTGCAAGCGCCATGCTCTACCAACTGAGCTACACGGGACCCCTAAACCTTAGCCAAATACATTTAAAATCAGTTTTTCACAATTTCTGACATTTAATCTGAGTAAGAATTCCCTGTTTTAGGTCAGTTATGATCACCACTTTATTAGAATGATTTATTTCAGCTTTTATTTCTTTCATCACATTCCCAGTGGGTCAGAAGTTTACATACACTCAATTAGTATTTGGTAGTACATGGTCCCCATGTGCAGTTGCAAACGGTAGTCTGGCTTTTTTATGGCGGTATTGGAGCAGTGGCTTCTTCCTTGCTGAGCGGCCTTTCAGGTTATGTCGATATAGGACTCGTTTTACTGTAGATATAGATACTTTTGTACCCGTTTCCTCCAGCATCTTCACAAGGACCTTTGCTGTTGTTCTGGGATTGATTTGCACTTTTTGCACCAAAGTACATTCATCTATAAGAGACAGAATGCGTCTCCTTCCTGAGTGGTATGACGGCTGCATGGTCCCATGGTGTTTATACTTGCATACTATTGTTTGTACAGATGAACGTGGTACCTTCAGGCGTTTGGAAATTGCTCCTAAGAATGAACAAGACTTGTGGAGGTCTACAATTTTTTTTCTGAGGTCTTGGCTGTTTTCTTTAGATTTTTCCATGATGTCAAGCAAAGAGGCACTGAGTTTGAAGGTAGGCCTTGAAATACATCCACAGGTACACCTCCAATTGACTCAAATTATGTCAATTAGCCTATCAGAAGCTTCTAAAGCCATGACATCATTTTCTGGAATTTTCCAAGCTGTTTAAAGGCACAGGCAACTTAGTGTATGTAAATTTCTTACCCACTGGAATTGTGATACATTGAATTATAAGTGAAATAATCTGTCTGTAAACAATTGTTGGAAAAATTACTTTTGTCATGCAGAAAGTAGATGTCCTAACCGACTTGCCAAAACTATAGTTTGTTAACAAGACATTTGTGGAGTGGTTGGAAAAACGAGTTTTAATGACTCCAACCTAAGTGTATGTAAACTTCCGACTTCAACTGTACATACCCTCAATACATGACCTTCTACTATCATCAGATATGATATGAGAGGTGTTTCTCATCAGCTCCTTTCTGAAGGCCAGATGGTGCATCAGCTGCTAAGGTAATGTATGGTATGTTGCAAACTGTGTACAAAGTACTGCAAACTGATAAGGAATGAGGGGAGTTAGTGGAACAGCATCATAAGATCATCACTAATTAGGGTTGCAAAGGCTTCCACTAACTTTACCAAAATTCACAGGTTTTCCAGAAATCCTGGTCGGAGGGTTTCGGATTTCCTGCTTATTCCCTACGGATTCTGCAAATCTTCCAACCAGGATTTCTGGAAAACCTGGAAATTTGGGGATAGTTACCAAAATTGTGCAACTCTCTGCTGGACCTTCACTAGCTCTGGTTCAGGGTGTTAGTGCGGCTTTAAAGAAGGCTCAGCGTTAACTAGCCGCACTAACTCCCTGGACCAGAGCTAGGCCTCCACTAGCCTGGCACTACACTCTTTTACTTCCTTTAAACACGGATATTGCTACTATTTTATCACACATATAATAACATATATGAGTTATTATATTAGTTATTTGTTGCAGGGCCTTTGTGCACAGTTATTTGTAAGAGGAAAATGTCTCTGTCTGTATTCTGCAATAAAACTCTGTCTATAAGCTCTCTGAGATGGAATCACTGAAGCAGCAGCCCATACTAAAGTTCCTTCCACGGTACTCAAGCACAGTAGACATGTATTTTAGGCTGTGACTTTTCTATAAGATGAATGTGGCAAATTAGAAAACTGTTTCTTAATAAGCTGGCAGTGGAATACAACAGTGCAAAACTAAACCTTCAGTCTGCACCAGATATATTCTCACACCAGGCAGGGATCAGGTAAAATCAAATAATTTAAGCACCTTGTTGTGCAATACTTAAAATGTATGAGATGAAGTCAGAGCTTCCCTTCACACCAATTAAAAAGTAGCGAGACTGCATGGGAAATGAATGCAAAGCCTGGGTTGTGTCCCAAATGGCATCCTATTCCCTTTATAGCGCACCAAGGCCTATAGGGCTCTGGTCAAAACTAGTGTACTATATGAGGAATAGGGTGCCATTTGGGATGCACTTGGAGAAAAAAAGCCCCTCGAATAAACATCAGCCTTGGTACTTAAGTATGACACTGCAGAGAGAGGTCAGTTTAAGTGAGATATCAGCCAGTATCAAGTTCCTCTTGTTTTGAAACATTATTTATAACGACAGGAAGGTAGTGGGCATCATATAGGAACCGTGTATTAATCATTATAGCTGTCAACACACTATATAATCAACAGGATAGATAGAGAATTGTCTTACTACAGGCTAATCATAACTGATAGGAGGCCATATCACACCCAGGCGCACGGCAATAGCATGTGCTGTCACCAGAGAAAAATGATCTGATTCTCAAACAGAGGAATACACAACAAAACAGGTAATTATTCAGTCTAGTTTCATTTTTGGCAAGTTACCACCAAAGCACACTCTGCATACGGAAGTTGGAGAGTCTGATGTTCCAGTCACCTTGGGAGAACGAGTGTAGCACTAATCAGAGAAACGAACATTCTATCCTAGAAGTGTCTTAGCAGAACAGGAGAAGTCAGCTTAGTGCATTTTAACTATGCAAGGCAAAGCAGTGCTGTGCTAATTTGCTGTGCGTTTATTTAGTGTGGTGGGAGGTATAAATAGGGAAAGAGGCTGTCAGCACAACCCGTGATATCACTCCCTCGAAGTCAGCAGCTTATAAACACACACACGGAAAACAACAACTGACTCCGCAGAGCAAAATCCATCAAGTAGAGGAGAGATATACAGCAGATAAATTATTAGAGAAAACAAGCAAAGGCTACCTAATTATAGAGAAACCCACTCTCAGGTGGTGAATTAGATGTAGGGTGCGCTATGCCAACTGCAATGGGATACGCGTGTGTGTATGCACGCGTGCATGTGTGTGTGCGAAAGAGAGAGAGAGATAGACAGTGTGCAGGGATGGAGTGAGCGGGAGAGGAGGGTGTGTGTGCGGGGATAGCTGAGCTGAGAGAAATAACGTCATTACCTTTCCCTCCAGTCCCCTGGCCCCCAGGCTTATTGTAGAGGTAGATATCAGAGTCAGGTAGCTCATTGCTCTGATGGAAGTAGTGCTGAGAGAGGGGGGGAAGGAGAGAGAGAGAGAGAGAGTAAGAGAGAGTGAGAGTAGAGTAGAGAGTAGAGAGAGAGATCATCAGCCCAGACGACAAAACAAAAGCGAATAAGGAAGTCAGCACATTTTCGGGAGAGCTGATTTCATACATAAAAATGAAACTCCTCTTTTTATACATCTAGCCTACACCCCTTCATAGGGAACTGTATACACCACACTTGCATAATTTGAACGGTCCTCTTCTATCATCCTTTAAAACTGACAAATACATCGCTGTAAAACGTTTGACCAATTAGATCAGCTCTGAAAAAGATCTGATGTGAAAAAGATCTGATGAGATTGGTCAAAAGAGAGTGGAAAAAAGATCTGAATTGGGCAGCACTAGTGCTGTGAGTAATGTTACCCCGCATTCAGAGGTCGGTTTATATTGGTTTAAATTCTTCCAAATGTAAGAGGGGGATAGGTGGGACATTCACTTGCAGAAGCAGAAGCAGATTTTGCCCCCAATGTCTGTATGCGGGGTGAGGCTGGGCTGTAGCCTACCTTGACGTGGTGATCGATGTACTGTAGCTGTCTGTGTACTCGTGTAGTGTACTAGTGTAGTGTACTAGTGGTGTAGCCTACCTTGAAGTGGTGTTCTACGTAGCTGTCTGTGTACTTGGGGATGTGGAGGAAGATGAGCAGGTTCTGCCTGAGGTAGTGGGCCACAGCAAGGGTCCAGGGCATGAAGCACTGCGGCAGAGTAAACTCCATCACCTCAGTGGCTGGAGAGCCTGACGGCTGGATAAACTGAGGGGAGAACATCAACACGTAATTAAGCAACACATCAATGTCTCTCCCATTCCTACTAAATACTAAGTAATCTCTGAAATCCATAACTAATTTTACATAGTCTTTTCCACAAGAGATTCAGAACCAAATCTCAACTCTACTTCTGGGGGCGGAAGTAGCAACATTTGAACTAGCCAAAACAGCATATTTAGCCCCTTTCCACTACAGAACAAACCAAACGTTTCAGTTAAAATCTCTGCCTCCACTAAATCATAATTCATCAAAAGAATAAGTGACACTAATGCACCAAATAATTTACCTCCACATCAGCGGGGGTGAGTTTGCAGTTCCTGCCCAGCATGATGGTGATGATGTCCAGGGTGGTCTCATCCAGACGCTTCCTCAAAACCTTCACCAGCTCATCTGTGATCTCCGGACCTGTGTTGGAGACCAGACAGTGACAAGGGTCAGGAGAATAGACCTCAAACCATTGCTCTAATTGTATTGTTAAAAAAAAAGATCCATCATCTTCTCGCCTCCTCTCCTTCATCACTCTGACCAGAAAGAACTGACCAGGTGAAAGCCAGCTTAATGATGAGCGTCCACCATATGGTTTTTATCTGTCAAGTATTTTTTCCATCAGTGCATATGAAGGGGAGATGATGACAGATTAAGCAATTAAAATAGAGACCATGTCAAAATGACCCTTGCCTCAGACCGGACTCGGCTTTGTCTTTCCAGTTCTACACTGAACAAAGATATAAACGCAACATGCAACAATTTCAAAGATTCTACTGAGTTACACTTCATATAAGGAAATCAGTCAATTTAAATTAATTAATTAGGCCCTAATCTATGGATTTCACATGACTGGGAACACAGATACGCATCTGTTGGTCACAGATACCTTTAAAAAAAGGTAGAGGCGTGGATCAGCAAACCAGTCAGTATCTGGTGTGACCACCATTTGCCTCATGCAGCGCGACACATCTCCTTCACATTGAGTTGAGCAGGCTGTTGATTGTGGCCTGTGGAATGTTGTCCCACTCCTCTTCAATGGCTACATTTTACACTAAATACCTGCGTGCACTATTTCTAAAAAGACTGTGCACGCACAAAAATATTGAGATTGATACACTTGGCGTTTCCCGTTAGAAGTCAGAAATGTCGTAAAACTGCACGTGCGTGAACGAGCATTAAAACTCAGCCTGAATAATGCCCATCATGTACCTTTTATGGTGACAATAACACCCTTATTTACTGTATACTTTGGAAGTATTGGAATTAGGCCAAGACAGTATCTAAAGGAAATATCAATGGCAAACTTGATCAACTGTCTTTGGAGGTGTTGGCAGAACGTAAAACATTTTGGGCAGTGACATTTGCTTTATCTAACCATTTCTGAAACACAAACAATTGCAAATTGTTGTGGACCTGTAAACAGATCGTTTCAATTGAACATTGTCTACTCTGAAAAAAAATGATACCTACAGTAGGCCTACTTACAGTGGTAGTCTACACACTTCAATGCAAAAGATCAACTGTCTGTTCACCTGTTAAATTATACTGTATCTTATAAACCGCGCTCCCTTTCGGATGCATAGAGCAAAAACTTGAAATTATAAGTCTAATAGGCCCAATTAAATGAGAGATGTGCATCGTCTCTTGGCCCTCCCACCCCTATGGGAGAGCAGCTCCCGCTCAGCTAAGTCCAAGTTCTCTGTCCTGGCATCCCAATGGTGGAACCAGCTTCCCTCTGAAGCTAGGACAGCAGAGTCCCTGCCCATCTTCCGAAAACATCTGAAAATGTACTTTTTATCCCTGTGATATGTGGTTGTCCCACCTAGCTATCTTAAGATGAATGCACTAACTGTAAATCGCTCTGGATAAGAGCGTCTGCTCAATGACTAAAACCTAAATGTAAAATGCATGGTAATTTGTTGTATGGCTACTTTGGGAATATGAACTCATCATGGGCAGAAAAGGTGGAATGGTTATGATATACACCACATGACCAAAAGTATGTGGACACCTGCTTGTCGAACATCTCATTCCAAAATTATGGGCATTAATATGGAGTTGGTTCCCCCGTTGTTGCTATAATGGCCTCCACTCTTCTGGGAAGGCTTTGCGCTAGATGTTGGAACATTCCTGTGGGGACTTGCTTCCATTCAGCCACAAGAGCATTAGTGAGGTTGGGCACTGATGTTGGGCGATTAGGCCAGGCTCGCAGTCGGCTTTCCAATTCATCCCTAAGGTGTTTGATGGGGTTGAGGTCAGGGCTCTGTGCTTCCACACTGATCTTGACAAGCCATTTCTGTATGGACCTCGCATTGTGCACGGGGGCATTGTCATGCTGAAACAGGAAAGGGCCTTCCCCAAATGGTTGCCACCAAGTTGGAAGCACATAATCGTCTAGAATGTCATTGTATGCTGTAGCGTTAAGATTTCCCCTCACTGTAACTAAGACAGCCCCAGAACATTATTCCTCCGCCACCAAACCTTACAGTTGGCACTATGCATTGGGGGTAAGTAGCGTTCTCCAGGCATCAGCCAAACCCAGATTTGTTCGTTGGACTGCCAGATGGTGAAGTGTTATTCATCACTCCAGAGAATGCGTTTCCACCGCTCCAGATTCCAATGGTGGTGAGTGTTGCACCACTCCAGCCAACGCTTGGCATTGCACATGGTGATCTTAGGCTTGTGTGCGGCTGCTCGGCCATGGAAACCCATTTCATGAAGCTCCCGACGAACAGTTCTTGGCCTGATGTTGCTTCCAGAGGCAGTTTGGAACTCAGTAGTGAGTGTTGCAAACGAGGACAGATGATCTTTACGCACTACGCGCTTCAGCACTCGGCGGTCCCGTTCTGTGAGCCTGTGTGGCCTACCACTTCGCGGCTGAGCTGTTGGGCAATCGAATCCCAGGGCTGACAAGGTAAAAATCTGGCGTTCTGCCCCTGAGCAAGGCAGTTAACCCACTGTTCCCCGGGCGCTGAAGACACATTTCAGTTGAATGCATTCAGTTGTACAACTGATTGGGTATCCCCCTTTCCTTTCCCTTTGTTGCTCCTAGATGTTTCCACTTCACAATAACAGCACTTACAGTTGACCGGAGCAGCTCTAGCAGGGCAGAAATTTGACGAACTGAGTGATTGGAAAGGCGGCATCCTATGATGGTGCCACGTTGAAAGTCACTGAGCTCTTCAGTAAGGCCATTCTACTGCCAGTGTTTGTCTATGGAAATTACATGGCTGTGTGCTCGATTTTATACACCTGTCATCAACGGGTTTGGCTGAAATAGAACAAATCCACAAATTTGAAGGGGTGTCCACATACTTCTGTGTATATAGTGTATGCATTATGTTTATAAATTAAATATTGTCTAGGCTACTCGAGAAATCTGACATTACAGTATTCAGACGTAGCCTACAAACGTTAATGGAAAAGGTGAACCGTCTGTTCTACCGTTAAACTGCGCTTCGGATCAGATTGCATATGGCAAAATACCGGTAGCTTTTCTACAGTATTTACTACTGTGAAGTGGGTCCAATTAAATTAAAGATGGGACGAATGGTAGCCTATCCTAAATTGTTGTAGGCCTATAAGCTATTTTGCGAGAATGAAACCATCAGGCAGGAATTTAATTTGCAATGATCATGGATATAAATAAATAATCGGAAATAGATTTCTAAATATTTTACAATGCAAATATCAAATTAATTGATTTTTGCTCTTCTCACTAACAGCCAATGATTGCATCTTGACATTTAGCTATCTGTTTTTTTTTTTTAATGAATAAGTCATCATACATTCCCTGTGAGAAAGCTAACTCTGTGCTTCCTCACTAGTCCCATTTCACAGTATACATAGTGATATAACTGCTTGGTCACCTCACCCAATATACATTTTTGGTTGATTATGTTACCTGTGTTTGATCTATTATAAATCATTTCTAAACATTAAATATTACAGAAGACATGAGAAGTAAATCACAAAGTTAGTTAGTTATGTTGCTAGTCTAAAGCAGTACTATTTGCCAGTCTAAAGCAGTACTTACAAAGGTTTGTGTGAGGTCGGTCTTGTAGCATGTGGAGGGGGTTGGTCACCATGCGCGCAGGTCTGCTCATTAATTAAGGGACACTATGTTACTAATTGGGGGGGAAAGAGTTTCTGCTCTAGTCCAGCTCTTTAAAAGTGTTCTATATATTTCTGTATCGTACAGGTTATAGTATCTAAACTGTTATTGTAGAGTTGTTTACTTTGCTAAGTGTTTATTGCCTTAGTTGGACAAAGTGTATTCAAATACAAGTGCTTCCTGTTTCCTGTCACCTGGTCTCTGCCAGGGTATATATGCTCAGGTGTAGAGCTTTATGTTAGTTGAAGATGACCGCCTGGCTTGGCAGGGGTTAGTTAGGGTTGTTTTCAGCCCTAGGGGCTAGTCAGACTGCTCTTTAGTCTTTATATTCATTTGACTAGTTTTGAAAAAAATCTGTTTATTATTTACTCTGAGCCTGGTCAAGCATCTTGTTGCATGATTTGTATATTTTGTAAATACCTGTTCCAAGAGCCTTAAAATAGTAACCATGCAGTAGATCTTCTGCTTCCTGCCTTTCCTTGCTCACCAACACCAGCCAGACAGCTCAAACCATCCAAGACAAGTAAGACATTTGCAGGAGGATAAGCACATTCTCAAGTCTAGCTCAGTTTTTATAAATGCCAACTTTTGCGTGAAAACTGACGCGCACATATGTGCGTATGCAACGTTTATAAATGAGGCCCCTGGTCTGGAGCCTTAGAAACAAACGCTTCATTGAAACACATACACACACTTCAAGAAAATGTAAACTCTCTGTAAACGAAGGAATTCATCAATAAAGACGTTGAGCTGTATGAACAGTTGTGGGGGAGATTTAAAAAAACACGTACAAATTTAATATGTCCATCTTGTTGAAGCTCAGAAGAACTTTGAGAGGAAAAGAGCTGACGTGTAAGAAGCCTGGGAAGAGCTAGATGGAGCCAGAACAACAGTGCCATCTAGCAGGTCATTAGAGGTACTGCAGCACAAACTACAGAATGTTCACACTATTTGCCACCCAGAATGAATCCGCAGTTTCATGAGTCACTCTTAAGTTTGCCAGGAGGACAGTATGCGGGGGCACATTTAACTCAGAGAGGAAATGCACTCAGAGGAGACAAACAGGTCGTGTTTTACTCCTTACTCCCGCATCAGCCCTTTACATATGCAGTCAATCTCTCATTAGGCTAACTCTTCTCACAATCCATACACTGCAGGATTCTCTGTTACCAATAGCACTGTCAATCACACTCTTTCCTAGAATTGTCCTCTAGCCCTCTGAGCCCCTTTCTTCCCCTTGCTCTCCAAACCACTGTCTTACCAGCACTTCCCACTCCATGCACCAGCAACAAGATGTGTTTGTCCACCTGTCCCACTGGCCGAGCACCTTCCAGAGATGACCGGGAGCCCTGGGGATAGGAGTAAAACACACACACACACACACACACACACACACACACACACGTCAGACCACTGTAGAGATTTGACAGTGCCATTGCATAATCCCCTCTAACCCAAGAGCAGGATACCACAGTTCTGGGAACAGCAGATAAATCATCTAGTGGTGACACCATCTCAGAGCCCTAATGGTTTCTCAGGGCCAAAGCTGCCTGCTCTTTATAGAGAAATCCACTATGAGTGTGGTATGAGTTTACTATGACATGACCAGAATAGAGCCCTAATGGTTCTTCGGGACCAAAGTTGCTTGCTGTTATTATAAGAAAGTGTGCTACTTTACCGTGAGGTCCTCAGAGTAGAGCGGCTCCTGGCTCTGGGCGAGGCCGACGCAGCGAGACATGGGGTGCAGGTTGCCATCCTGGTCAGAGTATTTCCCTGTTTGGGACGTCTCGGAAAGTCTGGGAAGAACAGAGATCATGGGAATATTTATAAGCAAGAGTTGGCCTGCTCAATTCAATTCCTTCAACAAAAGTATTTGGGTGCAGGGTTGGATGCAGGAGAGCCTATGAAGAGGTGGGACTGTTCTACAATGAGAGGGGAGGCAGCGGAGGAAGAACGAGGGGGGCACCAGGGCTAACCTGAGGTAGAAGACTGATTTAGTGGTGCGCTCCTGATAGACAAACATGCTCTTCCTGTTGACCACACACATGGCGTTGAGCACTGACCGCAGAGCCTGGATAGCTGGGATATGGAGAGGAGAAGACAGTCTTTCCACACAAATAAAGATACTGAGCAAATCATCTCAATTATACTGACACTGATTGTGATGAATCCATCATATTAAAATGTATTTTAAATAAAGGAAGTCCTATTCATTTTACATTTACATTTTAGTCATTTAGCAGACGCTCTTATCCAGAGCGACTTACAGTTAGTGAGTGAATACATAATTTAAATTTATTTTTCATACTGGCCCCCCGTGGGAATCGAACCCACAAACCTGGTGTTGGAAACGCCGTGCTCTACCAACTGAGCTAAATCCCTGCCGGCCATTCCCTCCCCTACCCTGGACGACGCTGGGCCAATTGTGCGCCGCCCAATGGTTCTCCCAGTCGCGGCCGGCTACAACAGAGCCTGGATTCGAACCAGGATCTCTAGTGGCACAGCTAGCACTGCGATGCAGTGACTTAGACCACTGCGCCACTCGGGAGGCCACATTTTCCTATGTATATTCATTTGGCATATTCAAAGTACATTTCAGGATCAAGGGGTTATTGTTAATGGTCATGAAGACATTAAGTCCTACTCTGTGGGTGGTCTTTGTTGTTCTGCATGACCAAACACATTCTTGTTCTGTATTTTGCGAGTGTCACTGACTCACCCCTGGACACCCCCATGTTAGGCCCCATCTTGAGGCGAGGGTGGATGTGGATGACGGTGCTCCACACCACCTCACAGGCAAAGTGACCCGGGATGAACTGCATTGTGGCCGCTAGGTAGTCCCGTGGCTGGTAGCTCTCCTCTGCATTGTAATCTGTTGGTTGGTGGAGAGGAGAGGGGAGAGAGACGTGGGTGAAAGAGAGAGAGAGAGAGAGAGAGAGGGGGGAGGGTGAAACAGAGAGAAGATACAAAATTAATAAAAATAAAAACAATTGCTGAGAGGAGAGAGGGGGGGACGCATTTCAGCATGACGCCAGCCAGGAAAAGAAACACAAGGGAGCCCCTTCCTTTCCACACTAATATTATGTTACTGCCCTGCAGTCGCAAACAACAAGCCTTCTCTCTGATGCCTATCCCCTGTACAGGATCCAATTCATTTACACATACTGGAGCGGAACAAATCAGCGATATTAGAAAATAAAAGCTGGTAATTCAGGCTTAACAGCTGCCATAAAATATAAAGTGAATCTAATGAGCGTTTCACACCGCTCCCGTCTCCGAGCATACGTCACTGGCCTGTCACTGATGCTCCTACCTGTAACCTTGAATACATTAGAGAGAGTGTGTTTGTGTTTCCTTCTCCTTGGCCCTGTATTGATTGTGCTCTATTATCACTATGACAGTTGGGAGCTTGTGGGGCCAAGGAAGTGCAATGCATTATTAACTTGTGTACTGTACAACAACAAACCTGGTGCCACCAAGAGAGAGGTTTATGATACTTGTGTATTGATTAGCCTTAGGTACTAGAATAGGGACGTTCCACTGAAACTACGACTGTACATCATTTTACCTTGGCTGTACTCGACACCCCAAAACTGTTTTTGGATATTTAGTTCATGTGTTTATGTACATGTGTAAGCAGGTTTAGAAAGTTGTTGAGAGAGTCTACAGTGAGGAAAAAAAGTATTTGATCCCCTTGCTGATTTTGTACGTTTGCCCACTGACAAAGAAATGATCAATCTATAATTTAAATGGTAGGTTTATTTGAACAGTGAGAGACAGAATAACAACAAAAAATCCAGAAAAACACATGTCAAAAATGTTATAAATGGATTTGCATTTCAATGAGGGAAATAAGTATTTGACCCCCTCTCAATCAGAAAGATTTCTGGCTCCCAGGTGTCTTTTATACAGGTAACGAGCTGAGATTAGGAGCACACTCTTAAAGGGAGCGCTCCTAATCTCAGCTTGTTACCTGTATAAAAGACACCTGTCCACAGAAGCAATTAATCAATCAGATTCCAAACTCTCCACCATGGCCAAGACCAAAGAGCTCTCCAAGGATGTCAGGGACAAGATTGTAGACCTACACAAGGCTGGAATGGGCTACAAGACCATCGCCAAGCAGCTTGGTGAGAAGGTGACAACAGTTGGTGCGATTATTCGCAAATGGAAGAAAAACAAAAGACCTGTCAATCTCCCTCGGCCTGGGGCTACATGCAAGATCTCACCTCGTGGAGTTGCAATGATCATGAGAATGGTGAGGAATCAGCCCAGAACTACACGGGAGGATCTTGTCAATTATCTCAAGGCAGCTGGGACCATAG
Organism: Coregonus lavaretus; assembly: GCF_964263955.1. Taxonomy (NCBI): domain Eukaryota; kingdom Metazoa; phylum Chordata; class Actinopteri; order Salmoniformes; family Salmonidae; genus Coregonus; species Coregonus lavaretus. The sequence continues at coordinate 33,853,933 of NC_140008.1, read as the reverse complement.
TCACCAAGAAAACAATTGGTAACACACTACGCCGTGAAGGACTGAAATCCTGCAGCGCCCGCAAGGTCCCCCTGCTCAAGAAAGCACATATACATGCCCGTCTGAAGTTTGCCAATGAACATCTGAATGATTCAGAGGAGAACTGGGTGAAAGTGTTGTGATCAGATGAGACCAAAATTGAGCTCTTTGGCATCAACTCAACTCGCCGTGTTTGGAGGAGGAGGAATGCTGCATGTGACCCCAAGAACACCATCCCCACCGTCAAACATGGAGGTGGAAACATTATGCTTTGGGGGTGTTTTTCTGCTAAGGGGACGGGACAACTTCACCGCATCAAAGGGACGATGGACGGGGCCATGTACCGTCAAATATTGGGTGAGAACCTCCTTCCCTCAGCCAGGGCATTGAAAATGGGTCGTGGATGGGTATTCCAGCATGACAATGACACAAAACACACGGCCAAGGCAACAAAGGAGTGGCTCAAGAAGAAGCACATTAAGGTCCTGGAGTGGCCTAGCCAGTCTCCAGACCTTAATCCCATAGAAAATCTGTGGAGGGAGCTGAAGGTTCGAGTTGCCAAACGTCAGCCTCGAAACCTTAATGACTTGGAAAAGATCTGCAAAGAGCAGTGGGACAATATCCCTCCTGGGATGTGTGCAAACCTGGTGGCCAACTACAAGAAACGTCTGACCTCTGTGATTGCCAACAAGGGTTTTTCCACCAAGTACTAAGTCATGTTTTGCAGAGGGGTCAAATACTTCTTTCCCTCATTAAAATGCAAATCAATTCATAAAATTTTTCTGGATTTTTGTGTTGTTATTCTGTCTCTCACTGTTCAAATAAACCTACCATTAAAATTATAGATTGATCATTTCTTTGTCAGTGGGCAAACGTACAAAATCAGCAGGGGATCAAATACTTTTTTCCCTCACTGTACATCAAAGCATGAATCATGTCTGTTTGTATTAGTGTGTGTTTGTGAGCATCGCTGACTAACTGACCGTCAGAGTTGGCCAGTCTCTGTCTGTACAGGGACTCGTTCTTCCAGATGTCCTCTTCACTCTCTGCCACCAGGAGCGAGTTACACACATGGCTGTCATGTAGGTCCTGGAGTAGCAGACGCTGTGGAGAGACAAAGGAGAGGAGAGACAGAAGAGAGGAGAGAGTTAGCGCCTGTTCCAATATCCACACTAGCACACTACTTAGAATGCGAGTGTAATATGTTGCTTAGTTATAAGAGGTATGCTACTGTGGACATTTGAATGTTGCCTTAGAGGTTGAACAGCACCAACCAGACAGAGGGAGGGAGGGTTAAGGGCTAGGACTGCACTTTAATGTTGCTATTAAAGCAATAAAGTGGCAGACGTGTCTTCCTGGGTGAGAGCGTAACCTACCTTTTGCGAACAATTTTTTAACTGAAACGTTTTTATTAAGGTCAAACAAACAGAGGATCACAGTCACATAAAGGAGTGTAACCTACCTGATTGACTATCCGGCAGATCTCCCCAATCTTCCTCACCACCATCTGATGCAGCCGTAAGTACTCTGGAACCTCCTCTTCTTCCTCCTCCTCCTCTACTCTGCCCTCCTTAGCTTCATTGAAGCTCCTGCACACAATATGCCATGATGGATTTACATCTTACAGGTCTCTCTTGCAAAATAGATGATCTCGGTAGCTAGGTTTCCATCCAATGTGCGAGAGATTTTCAATGCGAATATTATCTGCATAAAAAATTGTGCAAGATGCGTGATGAGGTAGCGTACATAAAAAAACACGTTTGCGCTAAAGTCCTCATGTACCGAATATAAAACATAAGTTCACTGTGTTTCCATTGCATTTTCAACTCTCTCTATGATTTTGTCACACAAACCGATGCGATAAATGCTCTCTAGACAACAGTTTGCTCATAAATTGGACAGGTTAGGTTATATGATGAGATGGATAAGAGCAAGATCATTCTTATTTGTTAATTGGCAGCTAAGCACTGATCATCATGTCACTAGGATACAAATTAAGACCTTCAATATGTATTGGAAAGGAGCATCAAGCTCATCACTGTGCACTTTCACCCCCCTGTGAAGTTCATCATACCTTATTTCCTCTGTAGCCTAATAAACTGTGCGTGCTTTTCAAGTCATAGTAGGAGGACCACACAACATAGCAGTAACATGTGACTGCAAATTCACTTTGACATGATGGTTATTCTATCAACAATTGCGCAAGAAATCGTTTCCGCCGCACTTTGTCGCATAATTCATTTTACCGACACAAAAGGATCCCACCATGTCAAACAAACATATTGTCTGTTGAGATTTCTGAAATTGTACCGACACTTCCTGTTTCCTTCCATACTGTTGTGATTTCTTTTTTTATACGGTATGGCTTTACTCGCATTAAAACTGCGGATGGAAACGTGGTTAGTAAGAATAATATTGTATTTATGAAATATATTTCCAAAGGGTTCTCAGAAGCTAAATAATGTAAACATTATGGAAAAATCATGTCATCTAAGATGAGAACCAGTTATGAGCTGGATAAGTGTCCTCCCTAAGCCCCTCCCTCACCTAGACTGGGAGTACACCTCCACTCTGTCCTGGTGGATCTTAACGATGAGCCAGAAGTCAGGCATCAGAGGGGACTGGGACTCCTGCTCATCCACAGTGGGGCTCTCACACTCAGAGTCACTGCTGCCACCATCATAACCTGAAAATATACAGGTAGAGATCAGTTATCATTAGCATTAGTATCGTCATCATTATTATCATCATGAGCGTCACCACCATCGTTATCATCATCATCATTATCGTCATCACCAACATCATCATCATCGTGATAATCATCATCTTCTTCATCATCACTATAATGTCCATCTCTTACCCAGCATGTCGGAGTCCAGGCTGCCTTGACTGGAGACCACACTCTGGACTCGACTGGGCCTCAGCTTCCCACTGCCTGAGGAAAGAAAGAGATTAGTCCTATAGTTTTACACCACAACACATTCACCTGAGGCAGCACAGCCCAGGGGCATGTTCATTAGGACACACGTAAAATGAAAAAAAAAATACATATATTTTTGAATGTACAGATAGTAGCTAACTGTTTCATGGAGAATTATTCAGGTTTGTGCCTACTGAACACAACCCAGGACCAATCTAAACAACTCCCTCTATAGCACTGACCAATCTCCAGATGCCCGCTATCTTAGACTCTCCGAGACATGACTAAGACCCTCAGGGCTTTCTCCTCCTCCCTTCTCCCCCTATCCTGGCAGGGCCTATGAGTCTCCCCAAATCAGTGTTGGAACAAGTACCCCAGACACAAGAGAGTAGGGGGGGATCATCACATGTATTATTCTGTCTGTCTGTCAGCTCTGAGCTGAGCTGTGTGCTGCTCCCTGTTGATTTGGGGAGGAGAGGGAGAAAACAGCCTGGAGGTGGACACTCAGTAAAGCTGCAAGCTAAGCCAAGAGACTTGTGCTGCTAGTGCTGCCGATGATTCACTCACTCCTCAATGGTTTGTCAGTATCTGTTACACACAGCTAGCCTTGCAAGAGACACTCCACACACAAGGGTAGACAACAACACATCCGCCACGCTGTCCCTCAACATGGGGGCCCCTCAGAGGTGTGTGCTTAGTCCCCTCCTGTACTCCCTGTTCGCACACGACTCTAACACCATCATACGTTTTGCAGACGACAACGGTGGTAGGCCTGATACCGACGACGATGAGACAGCCTATTGGTAGGAGGGTCAGATACCTGGCAGTGTGGTGTGAGGACAACAAGCTCTCCCTCAACGTCAGCAAAACAAAGGAGCTGATCATGGACTACAGGAAACGGAGGGCCGAGCACGCCCCCATTCACATTGACGGGGCTGTAGTGTAGCGGTTCGAGAGCTTCAAGTTCCTCGGTGTCCACACCACTAAGGATCTATTATGGTCCACACACACCATCACATTCATGAAGAGCCCCCTCAGGAGGCTTAGAATATATGGCATGGGTCCTCAGATCCTCAAAAAGTTATACAGCTGCACCATTGACAGCATCTTGACTGGCTGCATCCCCACTTGGCTAGGCAACTGCTTGGCATCCACCGCAACGTGCTACAGAGGGTAGTGCGTATGGCCCAATATATCACTGTAGCCGAGCTTCCTGCCATCCAGGACCTCTATACCAGGTGGTGTCAGAGGAAGGCCCTAAAAATTGCCAATGACTCCAGCCACCCAAGTCATAGACTGTTCTCTCTGCTACCACACGGCAAACGGTACCAACGCACCAAGTCTGGAACCAACGGCACCCTGAACAGCTTTAAACCCCACGCCATAAGACTGCTAAATAGTTAATTAAATAGTTAACCAAATAGATACCCGGACTATCTGCATTGAACCTTTTTGCACTAACCTTTTTGACTCATCACATAAGCTACTGCTACTGTTTATTATCTGTCACTTTATTCCTAGTTATATGTACATACAGTGCCTTCAGAAAGTATTCGTACCCCTTGACTTGTTCCACATTTTGTTGTGTTACAGCCTGAATTCAAAATGGATGACATTTATTTTTATTCTCACCCATCTACACACAATAACCCATAATGACAAAGTGAAAACATGTTTTTAGAAATTGTTGCACATTTATTGAAAATGAAATGCATAAATATTTCATTTACATAAGTATCACCAACCCCGAGTCAATACATGTTGGAATCCCCTTTGGCAGCGATTACAGCTGTCTTTCTCTGGGTAAGTCTATAAGACCTTTGCACACCTGGATTGAACAATATTATTAAAACAATTCTTCAAGCTCTGTTAAGTTGGTTGTTGATCATTGCTAGACAGCCATTTTCAAGTCTTGCCATACAGTGGGGAAAAAAAGTATTTAGTCAGCCACCAATTGTGCAAGTTCTCCCACTTAAAAAGATGAGAGAGGCCTGTAATTTTCATCATAGGTACACGTCAACTATGACAGACAAATTGAGAAAAGAAAATCCAGAAAATCACATTGTAGGATTTTTTATGAATTTATTTGCAAATTATGGTGGAAAATAAGTATTTGGTCACCTACAAACAAGCAAGATTTCTGGCTCTCACAGACCTGTAACTTCTTCTTTAAAAGGCTCCTCTGTCCTCCACTCGTTACCTGTATTAATGGCACCTGTTTGAACTTGTTATCAGTATAAAAGACACCTGTCCACAACCTCAAACAGTCACACTCCAAACTCCACTATGGCCAAGACCAAAGAGATGTCAAAGGACACCAGAAACAAAATTGTAGACCTGCACCAGGCTGGGAAGACTGAATCTGCAATAGGTAAGCAGCTTGGTTTGAAGAAATCAACTGTGGGAGCAAATATTAGGAAATGGAAGACATACAAGACCACTGATAATCTCCCTCGATCTGGGGCTCCACGCAAGATCTCACCCCGTGGGGTCAAAATGATCACAAGAACGGTGAGCAAAAATCCCAGAACCACACGGGGGGACCTAGTGAATGACCTGCAGAGAGCAGGGACCAAAGTAACAAAGCCTACCATCAGTAACACACTACGCCGCCAGGGACTCAAATCCTGCAGTGCCAGACGTGTCTCCCTGCTTAAGCCAGTACATGTCCAAGCCCGTCTGAAGTTTGCTAGAGTGCATTTGGATGATCCAGAAGAGGATTGGGAGAATGTCATATGGTCAGATGAAACCAAAATATAACTTTTTGGTAAAAACTCAACTCGTCGTGTTTGGAGGACAAAGAATGCTGAGTTGCATCCAAAGAACACCATACCTACTGTGAAGCATGGGGGTGGAAACATCATGCTTTGGGGCTATTTTTCTGCAAAGGGACCAGGACGACTGATCCGTGTAAAGGAAAGAATGAATGGGACCATGTATCGTGAGATTTTGAGTGAAAACCTCCTTCCATCAGCAAGGGCATTGAAGATGAAACGTGGCTGGGTCTTTCAGCATGACAATGATCCCCAGCAACAGTGTGTGAAAACCTTGTGAAGACTTACAGAAAACGTTTGACCTGTGTCATTGCCAACAAAGGGTATATAACAAAGTATTGAGAAACTTTTGTTAATGACCAAATACTTATTTTCCACCATAATTTGCAAATAAATTCATTAAAAATCCTACAATGTGATTTTCTGGAGAAAAAAATCTCAATTTGTCTGTCATAGCTGACGTGTACCTATGATGAAAATTACAGGCCTCTCTCATCTTTTTAAGTGGGAGAACTTGCACAATTGGTGGCTGACTAAATACTTTTTTTCCCCACTGTAGATATTCAAGCCGATTTAAGTCAAAACTGTAACTAGGCCACTCAGGAACATTCAATGTTGTCTTGGTAGGCGACTCCAGTCTATATTTGGCCTTGTGTTTCAGGTTACTGTCCTGCTGAAATTTGTCTCCCAGTGTCTGTTGAAGCAGGTTTTCCTCTAGGGTTTGCCTGTGCTTATTCCATTTATTTTTATCATAAGAAACTCCCTAGTCCTTGCCAATGACAAGCATACCCATAACATAATGCAGACACCACCATGCTTGAAAATATGATGGGATTTTTCTGTATTTTTTGTGTTATTATGTTTCAGCAAAAGAACACAGCATTATCCATGGCAAAATGCATAGAATTGCAGGAAACTAGCTTTAAAACTGCAAAAATGTCTCTCAGCTCCAAGGAGACATTTGCAGAATTGCAGGGAATTGGCATAGAAATGCTACAATTTCTCTACAACACCAAGATGGGTGCCTGTAAAATGCTCATTGCCCCGCCCACCACCTAAGCCCCTTTTTGATCGAGGAAAAACACCTGTACTCAGTGATGTGTTTTGTTGAATTTGCCCCAAACATAACATTTGTATTGAGGACATGAAGTACATTTCTTTGAAAATATTGTGCAGTTTTACTTTAGTGCCTTATTGTAAACAGGATGCATGTCTTGGAATAGTTTTATTCTGTACAGGCTTCCTTTTCACTCGGTCATTTAGGTTAGTATTGTGGAGTAACTTCAATGTTGTTGATCCATCCTCAGTTTTCTCCTATCACAGCCATTAAACTCTGTAACTGTTTTAGTCATCATTGGCCTCATGGTGAAATCCCTGAGCGCTTTCCTTCCTCTCCGGCAACTGAGTTAGGAAGGACGCCTGCATCTTTGTAGTAGCTGGGTGTATTGATACACCATCCAAAGTGTAATTAATAACTTCACCATGCTCAAAGGGATATTCAATGTCTGCTTTTTTATTTTTACCCATCTACCAACAGGTGCTCTTCTTTGTGAGGCATTGAAAAACCTCCCTGGTCTTTGAGGTTGAATCTGTGTTTGAAACACAGATTCAACATGCAATAAAATGCAAATTAATTACTTAAAAATCATACAATGTGATTTTCTGGATTTTTGTTTTAGATTCCGTCTCTCACAGTTGAAGTGTACCTATGATACAAATTACAGACCTCTACATGCTTTGTAAGTAGGAAAACCTGCAAAATCGGCAGTGTATCAAATACTTGTTCTCCCCACTGTACAAATTTGGAAAAAGACAAGGGGTGTGAATACTTTCTGAAGGCACTGTATCTACACTATATATACAAAAGTATGTGGACACCCCTTCAAATTAGTGGATTCGGCTATTTCAGCCACACCCGTTACTGACAGGTGTATAAAATTGCGCACAGTCATGTAATCTCCATAGACAAACATTGGCACTAGAATGGCCTTACTGAAGAGCTCAGAGACTTTCAATGTGGCACCGTCATAGGATGCCACCTTTCCAACAAGTCAGTTCATCAAATTTCTGCCCAGCATGAGCTGCCCCAGTCAACTTTAAGTGCTGTTATTGTGAAGAGGAAACGCGTAGGAGCAACAATGGCTCAGCCGCAAAGTGGTAGGCCACACAAGCTCACAGAACGGGACATCCGAGTGCTGAAGCACGTAGCGTGTTAAAATTGTCTGTCTTCAGTTGCAACACTCACTACAGAGTTCCAAACTGCCTCTGGAAGAAACATAAGCACAATAACGTTTCATTGGGAGCTTCATGAAATGGGTTTCCATGGCCGAGCAGCCGCACACAAGCCCAAGATCACCATGCACAATGCCAAGCATCAGCTGGAGTCGTTTAAAGCTCGCCGTTATTGGCCTCTGGAGCAGTGGAAACACGTTCTCTGGAGTGATGAATCACGCTTCACCATCTGGTAGGCCAACGGCCAATGTTTCAGCATGACAATGCCCCCGTGCACAATGCGAGGTCCATACAGAAATGGTTTGTTGGGATTGGTGTGGAAGAACTTGACTGGCCTGCACAGAGCCCTGACCTCAACCTCATTGAACACCTTTGGGATGAATTGGAACGCCGACTGCGAGCCAGGCCTAATCGCCCAACATCAGTGCCCGACCTCACTAATGCTTGTGGCTGAGTGGAAGCAAGTCCCCCCAGCAATATTCCAACATCTAGTGGAAAGCCTTCCCAGAGGAGTGGAGGCTGTTATAGCAGCAAAGGGGGACCAACTCCGTATTAATGCCCATGATTTTGGAATGAGATGTTCGACAAGCAGGTGTCCACATACTTTTGGTCATGTAGTGTACCTCAATTACCTCTAGTGGAGGCTCCTCAGAGGAGTAAGGGGAGGACCGTCCTTCTCAGTGAAAAAATTAATATTGTAAAATATTTTTAAAGTTATCCTTTTTGGTTAAAACTATACTAAATATATTCACACGTCACCAAATAATTGATTAAAACACACTGTTTTGCAATGAAGGTCCACAGTAGCCTCAACAGCACTCTGTAGGGTAGCACTGTGGTGTAGACAGAGGACAGCTAGCTTCCGTCCTCCTCTGGGTACATTGACTTCAATTCAAAACCTAGGAGGCTCATGGTTATCACCCCCTTCCATAGACTTACACAGTAATTACGACATCTTCCGGAGGATGTCCTCAACCTATCAAAGCTCTTGCTGCATGAACTGACATGTTGTCCACCCAATCAAAGGATCAGAGAATGAATCTAGTACTGAAAGCATAAGCTACAACTTGCTAGCACTGCAGTGCTAAAATGTAGTGAGTAGTTGATTCAGAGATAGAAGACAATAGTTGAACAGTTCTGAACAAATTCATTTAGGAGAAGCAAGAGAGAAAGAGAGATTTTATCATTTTTTTCACTTTCAGTTTCACTTAGCTATCAAATGCAGCTAGCTAGTTTAGCCTACTCAAACACCCTGCTCATACAGAGGGATGCCATGTTAGCTAGCTGGCTATGACTATCCAACACAACACTGGAACTTTTCCAAGTCAAGGTAAGCTTTTGGTTTTACTAATTTATTGCCACCGGGGCCCGCCAGTGTAAGTGCTAAACTGCTTACTGACTGTACACTGTAACGTTACTGCATGATTGTAGCAGGTTTACGAACACGTTAGTTCTATCAGCTATGTTGACTATGACGTTACTTTAGCTAATATGGTGTCAACGATGTAGGCTGTGTGTAGCGGTGTTTTCGCCTGGTCAAGTACAGCTGATGTGTTGTGCATTGAAGACAACAAGGGAAGGGAATATGTGAGAGGAGGAGAGCGCATAGATGCGAGAAGGAATACAACGTGGCTGCTATGAAAGTGAACTGTGTTTACGCGTGATCAAGGGTGTATTCATTCCGCCGATTCTGTTGAAAAATGTTTCTGAAACGAAAGCAAACGGAACGTGGATAAACATACCTGAATTTGTCCAATAGAAACTCTTGTTTGCAACTGTTGGACTAATGATTACACCCCAGAACAGTTAGATGCAGTCAAGGCGGTATTGAATGTGTCACTGTCTGTCACCTCAAGTTTATCTTTCGACCTGTGTGCACCTACATTGTAAACTTTCCTTCATAGGCTAGATTGCAGCAACCTCATGATGGGTATAGGGAAACTGAGTATCATGTAGTAGCCTAAACCTATCGCTGTTACATTGAACTGGGTGAATGGAATATGAAAGACAGTCATCCAATATTCTGTAATAGAAATAAGGCCATGCTCATAAAAAAACGGCACCGACCGCCACTGATTACCTCGTACCCCTGCACATCAATTCGGTACTGGTACCCCATCTATATAGCCAGGTTTTCGTTCCTCATTGTGTATTTATTTCATTTGGGCAACAACAGTTTAGCTAGATTCACAGTTGAGACGCTTCTCGTTCCAGTGGTGTATAACATTCAGGTATTCACACATGTTTAAAAACTGTACTACGTCATTGTTTGAGATTGCGGGAGGAGTACCCCGGATATGGGGAACCTCGTGATGAAGAGGTTAACAAAATGTGGAAAAAGTCAAGGGATCTGAGTACTTTCCGAATGCACTGTACACACACACACATCCCTGAAATAGCAATCTCTCTTTTGCAGGTAGATAGATAAGGCCAAAGTGTAGTTCCATTAAAAACACAGTATGAGAACACCACCATTTAAAAAGAATGTCATCATGATCAATAGGCCTCATCAGTTTCTGTCATTAGGTCTGTCATTAGTTTCTTTCATTCCACACCACAGAGTCGTGTTCAGTAGCAAGACAGATAGTATTACCCTGGAGACAGGGACACTTACTGTGGGTGGTGGACTGCACCGACTCGGCCAGGCTGACCGTGGAGGGGGTCTTGGGGGGCGAGGTGTATTCTGAGGAGCGGTCGGTGCTGGTGCTGGGCTGGAGCTGAAGGGTACTGGCCTGGACGCTGTCCCCTGTAGCGGTGGAGGTGGAGTTGGAGCCCACGGAGCTCAGCCGAGGTCTTATCTCCTCTCCTCCTCTGCCCACAGAGCTCAGTTGGGGTCGACTGGTGGAGGCACCAACAGAACTCAACCGGGTGCTGTCACCCGCGGGAGTGGAGGTAGCACCAACTGAGCTCAAGCGGGGTCTAGGGCCCTCCTCTGAGTCAGCCCGGGTTGGTTTGACTGGGGGATCACTGAGGTCCTGGGCTGGGTAACTCACAGATTCACTAACAGCCCCGACAGTAGACTTCTTCTCTTCTCCCTGAACCTTCAGGTATATAGAATAATTAATTCATTCATTCATTTAATCATACATTCATTAATTCATTCAAATTTCATTTATTCTGAAAAAAACAGAAACATAAGAGACCTTAATCCGTCTCAAAGGACCATGAAAGAGGATGCTTGGAAATAAACTAGTTGGTCAGGTTGAAACTCCACCCAAAAGGTTTGACAAACCTCACTGTCTGTCTCCACCCTCGCCACCTCTGCTTCGTGGTCAGGTCTTCTTCCTGGTGTGCCATGATTGGACGGAGCCCTGGTGCTGTCATCCACATCAGGAAGGTGATTGGTTAGCTGTGAGTTCCGTCCAATCATGGAGTTCTCTCCCGCCTCACCAGGGTTGACAGTGCTCTCAGACAGCCTCTTAGCAGCCTGGATCCTCTTGGGGTGGAGTCTACTCAGAGACATGTAGTGGAAGTTGTCTTGCTCTCCGTTCAGAAGGTAACCTGAGAATGACATCCTACGGAACTCCTGTGGAGGAGAAGATTCAAGGGTGAGGGTCAGTACCATCTCAATTCAGGAAGTAAACTGATATTCCAATTTTCCTCATTGAAAAGCAAAATCGGCAGAGTAGCACTTGGGTATGCAACATGTAAGGTTCCGAACAATGTGAAAAACTAATTGATCGCATAGAAAAAAGGACCAAAACTCATCTTTGCTATGAAAGAAGAACACCCCTTTGTCACCGCTCCTGGTCACCCTCCCTTGCCTACCTCTTTGAACTTCTCCAGGGACTGCTCAGGGCCGAAGACAAACTGCAGAGGAACGACCTCACAGTGGCACCGTGGTCGCCCGCCTGAGCGAAACACGTGATCCGCCACCTTCTGTAGTGTGGACGAGCGGATGACCCGGGAGAGACGCAGCGCTGACACGATCTCATCCTCCAAGAGCCAACGGATCTACAGCGAGAGACAACAGGGAGAGGAGAGGGAGAGCTGAGTAAATGGGCCTGAAATATGTAGCTCAGTGACAGGGGAATTCCTGCTATTTAGTGGTCGACTAGCTCAAAGTCGAATCAATATCAATATGAAGTACCAAAATCGACATCAAGTTCAAAAGTAAACAGACTGAACTTACCTCATCCATGGTGGCTAACACTGCTAGTTTGTGGGGAGTTGGAAGTTTGGCCAAAGGGTCTCCTCCAACCCTGTTGAAATAAAGAAGAAATTAGCTACTGTAAGCTACGTGAAATTATCATGCAGGCAGCCAAGGCCTGCTCAACATGCTTTCTTACTCCAATGTATCCCTACCCTTCAGACCACTCACCCGTCAACCCCTACTCCTCTAGCCTAGTTCTATATCTGTTTGTGCTGTATAGCCAAAAGACAACGGTTATACAGCACAAACAGATAAAGAACTAGGCTACTCCTTTCCCCATCCTTCCTAATGGCTCACCCGTCGACCCCTACTCCTCTCAGGCTGTCCAGGTTGCCCATCAGCTCCTCGTCAGAGCGGTAGGAGGAGGGCTGACCTGGAGAACGGTTCAGAGACACACTGCTCTCTGACGTGTACCTGGAGAGAGTGCAGCCCGTTAGTTAACATGATCTACTTCTAGTGAAAGATCCTATCTGATAAATGCAGTTTGATGAAAGTATACAGCACAGGGTTATGCTCATACACACTGCACATTATCATTCCAATGACAATGTATCTGGTAAGAGTGCCTATCCTAATGAGTGAAATCCTACAAGTTTAAGCGCCAAGTTCTTTTCAATGTTTTTACAAATCTGGGGAACCAAAGAGCACCTTACCATATGAACAATAATGAATCCAAGAACAAAGAGATGCATTTTATTTTGTTCCACATATTTCTTAAGTAGGATCTAAAAACCTCACCTGTTGTGTCTCAAGTCAGATTGCATGCCCTCTATCTCTAGGGGTAAGGTGAGGACAAAGATGTCCAGTGTGACAGACATATCATTCAGATCAACAGCCTGCAGGGCCTCTGCATTCTCCAGACATGTGATCACCTCACCTGTAACAAAACAGTACACGTCGTCTCAACACAAATAGCAGGGCATTTAATATTATTATGAAAATTCACACCACAACTGGGGTTAAAGAGTATTTGTTGTCTTTCAAATATTTTGACTGTAGGAGTGATCCAGATGGGAAGGTTTAGCACTTTTGGAACTAGTCCACTGGTTCCATTGTGCCAGACAAACTCAATAAAGTGCAGCTATCAAATCAAATCAAATGTTATTGGTCACATACACATATTTAGCAGATGTTATTGTGGGTGTAACGAAATGCTTGTGTTCCTCACTCCAACAGTGCAGTAGTATCTAACAATTCACACAAATCTAAAAGTAAAAGAATGGAATTAAGAAATATATAAATATTAGGATGAGCAATGTCAGAATGGCATTGACTAAAATACAGTAGAATACAGTATATACATATTACATGAGTAAAGCAGTATGTAAACATTATTAAAGTGACCTGTGATTCCATGTCTACGTACAGTTGAAGTCGGAAGTTTACATACACCTTAGCCAAATACATTTAAACTCAGTTTTTCACAATTCCTGACATTTAATCCTAGTAAAAATTCCCGGTCTTGGGTCAGTTAGGATCACCACTTTATTTTAAGAATGTGAAATGTCAGAATAATAGTAGAGAGAATGATTTATTTCAGCTTTTATTTCTTTCATCACATTTCCAGTGGGTCAGAAGTTTACATACACTCAATTAGTATTTGGTAGCATTGCCTTTAAATTGTTTAACTTGGGTCAAACATTTCGGGTAGCCTTCCACAAGCTTCCCACAATAAGTTGGGTGAATTTTGGCCCATTCTTCCTGACAGAGCTGGTGTAACTGAGTCAGGTTTGTAGGCCTCCTTGCTCGCACACGCTTTTTCAGTTCTGCCCACAAATGTTCTATAGGATTGAGGTCAGGGCTTTGTGATGGCCACTCAAATACCTTGACTTTGTTGTCCTTAAGCCATTTTGCCACAACTTTGGAAGTATGCTTGGGGTCATTGTTAATTTGGAAGACCCATTTGCGACCAAGCTTTAACTTCCTGACTGATGTCTTGAGATGTTGCTTAAATATATCCACATAATTTTCCTTCCTCATGATGCCATCTATTTTGTGAAGTGCACCAGTCCCTCCTGCAGCAAAGCACCCCCACAGCATGATGTTGCCACCCACGTGCTTCACGGTTGGGATGGTGTTCTTTGGCTTGCAAGCATCCCCCTTTTTCCTCCAAACATAACAATGATCATTATGGCCAAACAGTTCTATTTTTGTTTCATCAGACCAGAGGACATTTGTCCAAAAAGTAAGATATTTGTCCCCATGTGCAGTTGCAAACCGTAGTCTGGCTTTTTTATGGCGGTTTTGGAGCAGTGGCTTCTTCCTTGCTGAGCGGCCTTTCAGGTTATGTCGATATAGGACTTGTTTTACTGTGGATATAGATACTTTTGTACCCGTTTCCTCCAGCATCTTCACAAGGTCCTTTGCTGTTGTTCTGGGATTGATTTGCACTTTTCACACCAAAGTACGTTCATCTCTAGCAGACAGAACGTGTCTCCTTCCTGAAGGGTATGACGGCTACGTGGTCCCATGGTGTTTATACTTGCGTACTATTGTTTGTACAGATGAACGTGGTACCTTCAGGTGTTTGGAAATTGCTCACAAGGATGAACCAGACTTGTGGAGGTCTACAATTTGTTTTCTGAGGTCTTGGCTGATTTCTTTTGATTTTCCCATGATTAAAGGCACCGTCAACTTAGTTTATGTAAACTTCTGACCCACTGGAATTGTGATACAGTGAATTATAAGTGAAATAATCTGTCTGTAAACAATTGTTGGAAAAAGTTACTTGTGTCATGCACAAAGTAGATGTCCTAACCGACTTGACAAAACTATAGTTTGTTAACAAGAAATGTGTGGACTGGTTGAAAAACATGTTTTAATGACTCCAACCTAAGTGTATGTAAACTTCCGACTTCAACTGTACATAGGGCAGCAGCCTCTAAGGTGCAGGGTTGAGTAACCGGGTGGTAGCCGGCTAGTGAAGGTTATTTAACAGTCTGATGGCCTTGAGATAGAGAACCCAGGTCTGATTCACACACTGTCTATTGGCTTGTGTCTCTTATGTGAGGGTTGTGAGGGGTGCCAGGTACAGTGTGTACTCACCCAGGCAGGTGGGTAGCGTGGTTATGGGCATGGATCCGTGGCAGCTCTTCATGTTAACAGAGCAGGTGAGGTGGACGAACAGCGGCGGCATCTCAGGCTGAGGCCCCTCTGGCTCCAACAGGCTGTCTCCCTCTAGGATGCTGAAGGAGTCCTCATCCTGGTTCACCGTGTTGGAGTCAGACAGGGACTCATCCTCCCCCTCTCCCCCTGCTTCCCCCTCTCCGTCTGCCCCTATGCAACTCCGGCCTCCAGCCCTCTCCTGGTACTCCACCTCCAGGTCTGTGTCGCTCTCCATCATGATGCAACAGCCCGACATGTTCTCTGAGGTGCACAGGTGGAAGACATTAGGATGACATAGCACACAGGACTTATGACGTATCCTTAACTACATGTTCTCTGTCGTGCACAGGATGAGTATAGAGTATCTGATGTATTGTTAACTAGAAGATCTTAGGCGGGGGGTTACACCAAGTAATCCTAGCAACTAAAATACAAGGATCCTCACCGTCCTCTGTAGCAGGCTCAGCCTCTGAGACAACCTCTTCACTAAGTCGTCTCTCCTCTTCCCTATCAGAGTCCTTAGGAGAAGGACAAAACATTCAATAAGATTAAGAACACTATATTATTCACAGTCTCAGTTAGTTAGCACTGAACCAATGTTTCGGCAGCCAGTGCCATCTTCAGTGTCCTGAGGGTGGATACCAACCAGGCATTCACATACCACAGAGACTCAGAACAATGGATAGGAAATAACATACACATACCTCTTTCTTAGATGATGGTGGGCAGTAGTAGAAGTAGTGGGGATTGGAAGGCACGGTCTTGAAGTACTGAGCACCAATTTCCATGAATTTGTCCTGTTGAATATAGGTATTAGCTAGCTTTAAAACTGTTATATAACAAGAGCATCAAATTGTAACATAATTCATAATCCAACAAATGTCTTTCCATTCTAACATTATTTATCCTTCAGTTGTTTACCTGTATGATTTTGTGCAGGTCAGGGTAGACCTCACACTTCTGCTGAAGGTGGAGGAGGGACAGAGGGAACTCTGGTATCCTTGTGGTCCTGGGGGGTTCGTCCAGGCCGCGGGGGGAGTTTGGGGCCGAGGCCTTCCCCCTAGACTCTGCCTCACTCACGTCCTCCATCTCAATACTTGCAGATACAAGGTCGTCATATTCACTCATAGAGCACCATTCAGCACCGTCAATCAATAGTCTGAACCAAACAAGTACCAAAACAAACCAAACAAACAAAGGTCCTGTATATACCCACTCTGTGTGAATTAAGCTCTGGGCCAAGGTCAGATTACATTCTGAGGATCATTCTGTAGCCGACCTGGGTCGAATATGTATATAAAATATTTAATATACTTCAGGTGCCCTTGATTTAGTTTGTTAGGGAAATGGGATGGTCCCAAAAGTGCAAACTCAAGATTGTTTGTTTTAATTTATTTGATAATTAATAGTAGAAGGCTGCTCCAGCCAGAGACAAAACACACCAGTCAAACACACCTTGAGTACTTCAAATATTTGAAATGGGTAACTGCTCTGTAGGTCCCAGTAGTACCTGGATGAGGAAGCCATGGTTCCCCTCTTGACCGGCCCGTCCTCCTCTGCCTCGCCGACGGTGAAGGTGGCGGAGTTGCTGCTGTGACCCCTGACCCCGCCGTCTCCATGGCGCTCTCGGAACACCCGGATGTGTCCGCAGAGCGTCTGGAGGAAGGAAGTGATGTCTATCTCCTGGAGAGACTCCTCACAGTAGTCCATGGCTGTCAGCAAGTCCTGGGAACTGATGCTGTGGGACTGCTGCAGGCTGTGGTACACACCTAGGGGGAGAGAACACGATCATGCACACGCACGCACTTCAGATACATGCCTGCTCTGTCTTAATTCATCTTTCCACGATTCCTCAAATCTTATCTCCTCGCCTCCTTCTCAAGTGCATTAAAGGAGAACGTAAAAGTGGACGATCTCCAATGTAATCTGAAAATGAGGGGAGGAGAGAGGATGCAAGGAATATCTTAGCTACTAACTACATTATCAAAAACCTTCCACTATACTCTCAAATACGAATCTGGCCAACTATTCCACGGTTAGTTCAGTCAAGTACAGCACATAAATCCACATAAAAAAACAGTGCCTTCAGAAAGCACTCACACCCCTTGAGTTTTTTCCAGATTGTGTTGAATTGAAAATGGATTACATTGGGCCTCCCGGGTGGCGCAGCGGTCTAAGGCACTGCATCGCAGTGCTAGAGGCGTCACTACAGACCTGGGTTCGATCCCAGGCTGTATCACAACCGGCCATGATCGGGAGTCCCATAGCGCGGTGCACAATTGGCCTAGCGTCGTCCGGGTTAGGGGAGGGTTTGGCCGGGGTGCTTTACTTGGCTCATCGCGCTCTAGCGACTCCTTGTGGTGGGCCGGGCGCCTGCAGCCAGACCTCGGTCGTCAGGTGAACGGTGTTTCCTCCGACACATTGGTGAGGCTGGCTTCCGGGTTAAGCGGGCAGGTGTTAAGAAGCGCGGTTAGGCGGGTCATGGTTGGGGCGTTGCAGTGATGAGACAAGATCGAAATTGAAGCACCAGCGATTCGGTCAATAAAGAAGTGGTCAGATGACGCAGATCCTAAGCTACAGGACTGTTCCGGGATTCTTCCGATGGCTTCATCAATAAGTGCATTGATGACGTCGTCCCCATAGTGAACGTACGTACATACCCCAAACAGAAGCTATGGATTACAGGCAACATCCGCACTGACCTAAAGGGTAGAGCTGCCGCTTTCAAGGAGCAGGACTCTAACCCGGACGCTTATAAGAAATCCTGCTATGCCCTCCGACAAACTATCAAACAGGCAAAGCATCAATACAGGACTAAGATTGAATCGTACTACACCGGCTCCGACGCTTGTCGGATGTGGCAGGGCTATTACAGACTACAAAAGGGAAGCAAAGCCGCGAGCTGACCAGTGACACGAGCCTACCAGAGCACATAACACTGAAGCATGCATGAGAGCATCAGCTGTTCCGGATGACTATGTGATCACGCTCTCAGTCGCCGATGTGAGTAAGACCTTTAAACAGGTCAACATTCACAAGGCCGCAGGGCCAGACGGATTACCAGGACGTACTCAACTGGAAAGTGTCTTCACTGACATTTTCAACCTGTCCCTGACTGAGTCTGTAATACCAACATGTTTCAAGCAGACCACCATAGTCCCTGCGCCCAAGAACACTAAGGTAACCTGCCTAAATGACTACCGACCCATAGCACTCACGTCTGTAGCCATGAAGTGCTTTGAAAGGCTGATTATGGCTCACATCAACACCATTATCCCAGAAACCCTAGACCCACTCCAATTTGCATACCGCCCCCACAGATCCACAGATGATGCAATCTCTATTGCACTCCACACTGCCCTTTCCCACCTGGACAAAAGGAACACCTACGTGATAATGCTATTCATTGACTACAGCTCAGCGTAGTAGTTAGGACTAAACGCCTCCCTCTGCAACTGGATCCTGGACATCCTGACGGGCCGCCTCCAGGTGGTATGGGTAGGTAACAACATCTGCCACGCTTATCCTCAACACGGGGGCCCCTCAGGGGTGCGTGCTCAGTCCCCTCCTGTACTCCCTGTTCACCCATGACTGCATGGCCAGGCATGACTCCAACACCATCATTACGTTTTCTGACGACACAACAGTGGTAGGCCTGATCACCGACAACGATGAGACAGCCTATAGGAAGAAGGTCAGAGACCTAGCCGTGTGGTGCCAGGATAACAACTTCTCCCTCAATGTGATCAAGACAAAGGAGATGATTGTGGACTAGAGGAAAAAGAAGAGGACTGAGCACGCCCCCATTCTCGTCAACGGGGCTGTAGTGGAGCAGGTTGAGAGCTTCAAGTTCCTTGGTGTCCACATCACCAACAAACTACCATGGTCCAAACACACCAAGACAGTCGTGAAGAGGGCACGACAAAGTCTATTCCCCCTCAAGAGACTGAAAAGATTTGGCATGGGTCCTCAGATCCTCAAAAGGTTCTACAGCTTCACCATCGAGAGCATGCTGACTGGTTACATCACTGCCTGATATGGCAACTGCTCAGCCTCCGACCGCAAGACACTACAGAGGGTAGTGTGTACGGCCCAGTACATCACTGGGGCCAAGCTTCCTGCCATCCAGGACCTCTATACCAGGCGGTGTCAGAGGAAGGCCCTAAAATTTGTCAAAGACTCCAGCCACCCTAGTCATAGACTGTTCTCTCTGCTACCGCACGGCAAGCGGTACCGGAGCGCCAAGTCTAGGTCCAAAAGGCTTCTTAACAGCTTCTACCCCCAAGCCATAAGACTCCTGAACAGCTAATCAAATGGCTACCCAGACTATTTGCATTGTAGTCACTTTAACTCTACCTACATGTACATATTACCTCAATTACCTTGACTAACCTGTGCCCCCGCACATTGACTCTGTACCGGTACCCCCTGTATATAGCCTCGCTACTGTTATTTTACTGCTGCTTTTTAATTATTTGTAATTTTTATTTATCTACTTTTTACTTAACACTTATTTTTCTTAAACCTGCATTGTTGGTTAAGGGTTTGTAAGTAAGCATTTCACTGTAAGGTCTACACCTGTATTATTTGGCGCATGTGACAAAAACATGTTTGATTTGGGGAGAAAAAGGGGGTCAAACACACCAAAAATAAAAATAAAAACGATTTACATTGAGATTTTGTGGAATTATGTTTTTAATGGCTGTGATAGGATGGATCAACAACATTGTAGTTACTCCACAATACTAACCTAAATGACAGAGTGAAAAGGAAGCCTGTACAGAATAAAAATTATCCAAAACCTGCATCCTGTTTGCAATAAGGCACTAGAGTAAAACTGCTAAAATTTGGCAAAGAAATTAACTTTATGTCGTGAATACAAAGCGTTACGTTTGGGGCAAATCCAACACAACACATCACTGAGTACCACTCTTCATATGTTATGGGTATGCTTGTCATCGGCAAGGACTAGGGAGTTTTGAATGTTCCTGAGAGGCTTAGTTACAGTTTGGATCGGTTTGAAAATCTATGGCAAGACTTGAAAATGGCTGATCAAAAACCAACTTGACAGAGCTTGAAGAATTTTCAAAAGAATAATGTGCAAATGTTGTACAATCCAGCTGTGCAAAGCTCTTAGAGACTTACCCAGAAAGACACAAAGCTGTAATCCCATGTAGCTCAGTTGGTAGAGCATGGTGCTTGCATCGCCAGGGTTGTGGGTTCGTTTCCCACGGGGGACCAGTATGAAAATGTATGCACTCACTAACTGTAAGTCGCTCTGGATAAGAGCGTCTGCTAAATGACTAAAATGTAAATGTAAAAAATGTAATCACTGCCAAAGCTGATTCTAACATGTAGTGACCCAGGGGTGTGAATACTTATGCAAATGAGACATTTCTGTATTTGACTTTCAATACATTTGCTAAAAATTATTTTAAAAAAATATAACTTTGTCATTATGGGGTATTGTGTGTAGATTGGTGAGATTTATTTATTTTTAATCCATTTTTAATTCAGGCTGTAACACAACAAAATTAATACTTTCTGAAGGCACTATAATATACCCTAACAAATGAGTCAATACTTTTATCTGGATGTTGTTTATATCAAATTAATCTTGAGAGAACAGGTTTTAAATTGTGCTTTTTTTCAGTACCACAGGGTATACATTTTCTGTTAACCTCTCGACTCAGTGAGCAGTGAGCGAAAATATGCTGCCGTGGTGTGACTATATCTGCATGACAGACAGTCAGCACCTGAAATGTGCACCAATTTAAATCCATCAGGCTTGTCAGAGAGAAGCGGATATTTCGCCTCAACAGAGTTGTCTAGTGTGTGTGTGTGCGTGCATGCATGCGTCGTCTAGTTGCTCTCCTCCTGATTGACGTTTACAGATGCTTCTGCCAAGGAGCATAAAAGCCAATCCTGACAGTTTAAACACTCCTCTAATTGATTTTTCCGTCACTGGGATGACGCAGGTGAGAGATGGGGGCTGTCTGTCGTCGTGTTTAAAAAGCCCAGGCTTGCCCTGTGCTTGCCTTTGTAGTAGTGGAGGCGCTATCTTCGGGTCTATGTGTGTGTGTGTGTGTGTGTGTGTGTGTGTGTGTGTGTGTGTGTGTCGAGTCACAGGCCTAAAGGACTCTGTTCAACAGTAGTGCACTATATAGGGAATAGGGTGCAATGCACTGTTTAAAAGTAGTGTACTATATAGGGAATAGGGTGTAATTCCCTGATCAAAAGTAGTGTACTATATAGGGAATAGGAAGAGAATAAACTGCTAGCCTATACTGTGGTCAATAATAAACTTCTCCTGCCAACTGCTTTCCCCAGCACCAGTAGCCCATCTCATTTCCTTTTAGTGCCATAAAGCAGGGTACATTACCATTGGGTTCCTCTCTGCGTCAGTCATTTGCGAGTCAGAAGACAGAGGTACCGTATCTCATTTCCTGAGCAGTATATTTAAGGGGTGTTTTATGACGTCTGGCTGTCGCAGTGGTCAAATGCTAGCTACACAGACAGATTAAGCGGTCAGACTGGACTGGTCACCTTTGACTTAGTCTCTCGTGACAGGCTGTTACCAAAAATGTTAATGTCTGTCAGCGATACTTGCTGGCAGTAGTGTCTTACCTTTGACATAACACTGGTGGTAGTGCTCCTGTAGCAGGCTGCAGTAGTTGGCCAGCTCCTTATTTTTATGAGGCTGCGACATCAGGTCTGTCCAGGAGGAGGTGCTGCTGCGTTCCTGAGATAGAGATCTGCAGGGGGAAGAGGACAGACATCGGCCAGACAAACACACACACACCGGACACACACAAAAAAAAACAACACCGTTAGAGAAGAAGAAGAGGAGAAAGCTCAGAATCAGGAAGCCAAATAGTAGATCTGTGGAAGTAACATACAAGCCATAGAAAGGAGGGAGCATAGCCTAATCATTAGATATAACACGGTTATTTACACACCCCTTTGAAAACACAATCTCATCTCACCCCCCAATTAACATGCCGCATATCTCCTTTGCAAACACAGTCTCTAATCTCACGTCATAAAAAACACAAATCTCTGATGATATTTAATCTCTGTTAGAAAATAAACACACTGTCCAGCTCCATGTAATGTTGCATTATGCATTGAGGAGGATGCTGTTAAAGTCTATTAGCTTGAGGATGAGCGGTCACTGAACAACATTAGAGCTCCAAAGCGTGCTTTTTAACGGGGGAAATAAGCAGTTCCGAAAATGTATCCAATATGTCAATACTATGTGTCTAATGTTAATCTGAGATCAGCACATGGTCGGTCCTGTCCTATGATACACAAGTGTATAATTCCCATATTTGACTTGACTTGGAACTTGCGGATGAAAAAAAAAAAGTACCAAGGAACTTGTTTATTCATTAAAAACATGAATTGTTTAATCATAGGCTTAGAGGAGAGACTTTCATAGCACCACGCCCATGGCATCAAGTAGGGTCTGCAAAAGTCACCACAACCCCCAGAGAAGCATGAAAATACTACTGCAACTGCATGAACCAAATTTGATTTTCTGGGAACATGCAATTAGTTAGATATTGTCAGTTCACACAGCAGACATGTTGATTTTTGACAGTTCCACCCATTGGTATCTGACTGCAGAGAGAGAGACCGCCTCCTACAAGAAGCTATGAGCTCCAGCAAACATAAGTGCCTTGTGGAGTCAAGCCTTCAATTATGCAAATTAATATAAAGTCAAAATGTCTAGAGGTGACAGTCTTATCTGGAGGCAGATACCAACCTCCCAATAGCAACACAGGCCTGGAGTGAGTGAGAGAGAGATGCCCTCAGCCTCACCCACTTAGAGAGGAGGAGCAACCTCTCCCTGGTATGAAAAAGGAGGAGCTAGGAGCATGTGGCCAGGCCTAAGTCCCTCCCACAGGCACTGACTCGAAACCCCATCAATTAATCTTTCCATGAGTCCTTGTGTCTTTTCTCCTCACCTCCTTCTCAACCGTATTGGAGGAGAACGTCCAAGGTCCCTCCCTTCAGACCTTCTTCTCCTATGTCTTTTGAGAAAGATGCAAGGAGATAAGATGCAAGGAATTGAGGAAAGATTCATTGAGATTGATCTCACCACAGCTCTACACCAGGAAGGGACGGAGGGGAGGAGGAAGAGGAGGATGGGGGGGGGGGGGGGGGGGTAGGTGCGCAGCAGGATGATGGAAGCAGCAGCAAGCTAGCTGTGCTGTGCTGTGCTGTGCTGTGCTACCTGAACTTCATCTGCTGATACATCTCCCAGGAGTCAGCGTCTTGAGGTCTTTTTTCACCATAGTACAGGAAAACAATCAGAGATGCACAACGTTAGCATGGGGCTCAACCAACAACAATGAGCTTGCTGGTAGCCAATGTTAAGTGAAGGGTAGACTTATGAAGGGTATGAAGGGTATAATCTGGTATGGCATGGTAGGACTTCTGACTGTGAGCGTTTCAAGAGGCAGTCACATATGATGGATGGTAAGGTGATTAAACGGATGATAAGTAAAGTGCTGCATACACGGAGCCTTGGATCTGCCCTGTTCCGCTCACAACACCTGGGTTCAAATTGAATTTGTTTCCTCCTCAATACTCCTCAGTCCCAGACAGCTGGTTTTTCCACTTCTGAGAATATTCAAGTGATAACATTGAAGTGGGCAAGCTCCTTCCTCAATCAAGTGCAGCTAAAGTATTTGAAAGAAAACAAATCCTATTTGAACCCAGATGTGCTCCCCATCAGTAGTTCCAGTGTGTGTATGGGTGTGTGTTACTGGGTACCTGAAGAAGATGTCCCTTGGCTGCCTGTTAGAGTGGGGATTGAGTAGCTGATCCTTCAGAGAGTCCAGGGAACAGTTATAGACGTATACAGGGCAGCGCGGACGGGACAGGTCCCCTGAGCTCTGCTGGGACGCCTGGCGACTGAACGTGATGTGGAAGTCTCTCTTCTGGGGCTCAGCGAACTGCACCCCGTCCCTCTCCTCCACACCTGAGAGAGGGAGAGAGAGAGAGACAGAGACGAAAATCATTTCCAATTTGCTCAGGGAGCCCCATCCCTTTCCTTCCCTTTCACAACAGTAACATTATGTTATTGCAGAGCGAGAGACAGATAGAAATACAGAGGGTTGGGTTAGTGATGAGGTACAGTATGTTGGTAGGAAAGGACTAATGACACAATAATCCTATAGTACTTACCTGCACCTTTGGTGCCATTTTCTGGCTCAGAGGGACGGCTCTCCCAGTTGTCCTGCTCCACCGTGGAGCTCCCAGATCCAGGGGAGAGCAGGGGCGACCTGGGTCCCGCAGGACCACCACCACCAGGGGAGAGCATGGGGGACCTCAGCCCGCCACTCAACCCACCATCCAGCCCATTGGTGGAGCCAGAGTGAGAATCAGCCTGTGATTTGTTGCTGGTAGTCAGGGTGTCGTCATCATCTCCGTTATCCTGGGGCTCTGTCTCCAGCCCAGATGACATCAACATCTGGACATCTGCAGAGAAAACACAACAAAGTTCAATTCCAAGAGCTTTATTGACATATACCGTAAATGTTGTAATTTTAGTCATTTAGCAGACAGTCTTATCCAGAGCGACTTACAGTTACTGCATTCGTCTTAAGATAGCTAGGTGCTATAACCACATATCACAGGCATAGAACGTACATTTTTCCTCAATAACGTAGCTATCAGTAGAGTCAGAGCTGGGGGGGGGGGGGGGGTCATTATTATTAAAACAAAAAATTTGGGGGGGGGGGGGGGGTTAGCAACATCTATGAACACCAGCACTGTAGCTGTACCACTTTATGATGATAAGCATGTCGATCACAATCAGTTAAAACTAGCACATGATGCCAGGCTGGTGGCTAGCCTAAGTACATAGGATTCGTATGACTATCACACAACTACAGCAGAGCACAGAGAACAGTAGCGGGTACCTACCTGTGAAGGTGGAAGGGAGGAAGGTCAGTAGGATCTGTTGGGGGCTGATGTACTTGGCGTAACACTTCCACTGAGGGGTAGACCCATCCCTCTCCACTGGGACTGCCTCCTCATCCACCAGGTCTGCATTGCTGAAACTCTGAGAGAAAGAGGGGACAAACTGAGAGGCATAACTGAGCAGACAAGTGTTACAAAATAGACAAAAATAAGTTTTGCCCAAGGTGGACAGAGTTTCAATGAGAGGAAGAAGAGGGTAGTATAAACCATGTCTGGACATCCAAAACAGAACCTCTGGCCAACTGGTGGTTTTACATTGTTTTTACACTGCATAAAACCAATATCAATGCCAAGGAGAAACCTTCTGGATATCTTTCCCTGAAGAGAGAATGCAGACTGGTTAAAAGGTTTACCTGAAGGGTACTGGTTGATCCTGTAACCTCCTTACTGCTCCCTGTAGTGTGGAAGGACATCACTGTGTCCTGTCTCTCTGGAGGTTTCAGGCACTCTTCTGTCAAGGGAAAGTAACAATACCAATCACTCAATCAATCAAAACATTGAAAGGAACCACATTGGCAAGGCAATTAAAACATGTGTGCAGGAGTATAGGATGTTGTTACATAATTAATACAATCATTAGCAGGATTCTGTTCTTTTCAGTCAGTCAACATGTATTTATAACGCCATTTCTACATCAACAGTTGTCACAAAGTGCTTTACATGAACCCAGCCTAGACCCCAAAGAACAAGCAGGTGCATAGCAGAAGCACACATTTACAATGCCTACCTCTGATGACAGGTAGAGAGAAGGGTGCAACATGTCCGTCTCGTTCCCTGTCTAGGATGTGATGCATGAAGGTGACGTTGTCCTGGTCAGCCAATGGGATCTCCCGGTCACTGAGCTCCTGTTGCAAGCTGCTGTGGAACAGGCTCAGCAGGAGCTCGTTGGGAATATAGGGGGTACTCTGGGACACCTCCTCATTCTCCACTGCAAGACACACAAATAAGTATCCATTAATTCATCCACCATCTTCAGAATATTGCAGCGACAACACCTAGCGACCAAGTCAAGATGTAATGGCTAAGGTGTTGGGCTAACAGTCGCAGGGACTCAGGTTTGAGCGATTCCTTGAATTTGCTAAAATTTATAAATTAATGTTTGATAACAATAAGATCCTTGAAGACATTATAACATGATAAAATTCACCTCTGCTGAGAGTGAGGAAGAAGATTTCTATCTGTTGGCACTTGGGCAGCAGCTCTATGAGGTCAAACTGGAAGGGAACAGTGTGGATGCAGTCCTCAGAGGCTGGGGGTTCCCCTGCAGCGGGCCCGATGGGAGGGTACACCTGCTCCTTGTTCTGGCACAGCTGGCTCAGGTACTCAAACGTCATCATGGTGGACATACACGTCAGATCCCGGGGGAAGATCTGTGGATAAAGTAAACTCACAATTGTATTTATTTATTTATATATGTATATTAACCCCCCTCTTCGGAAGACACATATATTTTTTGGTTTTTACATATTTTCTGCTACATATACATTTTACATTTTAGTCATTTAGCAGACGCTCTTATCCAGAGCGACTTACAGTTAGTGAGTGCATACATTTTCATACTGGCCCCCCATGGAAAATGAACCCACAACCCTGGTGTTGCAAGCGCCATGCTCTACCAACTGAGCTCCAGGGGACTGTAGATACATTTTATATATATATTTTACATATACATTTTAGATACATGGTACTTTTATATACAGAAATCATATACAATAATACATTACTGAACATAAACTCTTTAATCCCACCCCTCAGCCACTCTCAGCCGATCCCACCTATCACCATAGACCACCCTCATTTGGTTTCCATGTGCCAAATATTTTTCAATTGTGCTGTGATGTGTAAATTAATTTTCTACCTTTCTAATAGCATAGTATCCTCAGATTGTGAGCTAAAGATGAAAACCTTTCCTACGAGTATTATTATATTACTGATTGATTGACTATGGCTTTCCAAATCGCCCAACACTGCTATTTGTAAGATTAATTTGAAGTGAATGTTATGTTTTTTAACCATTCCTGAACCTGTGACCAGAAACAACCTACATAGGGGCAATACCAGAATACATTATCTAGTGATTCTGTCTCTTCGCAGCAAAATCTACAGAGCTGAGACTGTTGTATGCCCCATATATACACAGTGCATTCGGGAAAGTATTCAGACCCCTTCCCTTTATCCACATTTTGTTACATTAAAGCTTTAGTCTAAAATTGACTAAATACAAATATGTTCTTATCAATCTACACACAATACCCCATAATGACAAAGCGAAAAAAGGGTTTTATAATTTTTTCCACATATAAAAAACAGAAATACCTTATTTAAATAAGTATTCAGACCCTTTGCTATGAGACTCGAAATTGAGATCAGGTGCATCCTGTTTCCATTGATCATCCTTGAGATGTTTCTACAACTTGATTGGAGTCCACCTGTGGTCAATTCAATTGATTGGACATGATTTGGAAAGGCACACACCTGTCTATATAAGGTCACACAGTTGACAGTGCATGTCAGAGCAAAAACCAAGCCATGAGGTCAAAGGAATTGTCCGTAGAGCTCCGAGACAGGATTGTGTTGAGGCACAGATCTGGGGAAGGGTACCAAAACATGTCTGCAGTATTGAAGGTCCCCAAGAACATAGTGGCCTCCATTATTCTTAAATGGAAGAAGTTTGGAACTCCAAGACTCTTCCTAGAGCTGGCCACCTGGCCAAACTGAGCAATCGGGGGAGAAGGGCCTTGGTCAGGGAGGTGACCAAGAACCCGATGGTCACTCTCTCTGACAGAGCTCCAGAGTTCCTCTGTGGAGATGAGTGAACCTTCCAGAAGGACAACCATCTCTGCAGCACTCCACCAATCAGGCCTTTATGGTAGAGTGGCCAGACGGAAGCCACTCCTCAGTAAAAGGCACAAGACAGCCCGCTTGGAGTTTGCCAAAAGGCACCTAAAGGACTCTCAGACCATGAGAAACAAGATTCTCTGGTCTGATGAAACCAAGATTGAACACTTTGGCCTGAATGCCAAGCGTCATGTCTGGAGGAAACCTGGTACCATCCCTATGGTGGTGGTAGCATCCTGCTGTGGGGATGTTTTTCAGCGGCAGGGACTGGGAGACTAGTCAGTATCGAGGGAAAGATGAACAGAGTAAAGTACAGAGAGATCCTTCATGAAAACCTGCTCCAGAGCGCTCAGGACCTCAGACTGGGGTGAAGGTTCCCCTTCCACAATTTACTCCATTTTAGAATAAGGCTGAAAAAGTCAAGGGGTCTGAATACTTTCCGAATGCACTTTATAGCATTCTGTTGGTGGCAATAATTTTGTTTAATAATTTAAATCGAAAACATTTGAAGTGTTGAATCAAGTGTTGTTTTTTGTATCAGTACATATAACGTGCCATGTAATCGGCACATCGAAAATCTCTTCTTTTTTTTGCAACCTGTATTACATTTACATTTTAGTCATTTAGCAGACGCTCTTATCCAGAGCGACTTTACAGTTAGTGAGTGCATACATTTTTTTTTTCTTCTTACTGGCCCCCCATGGGAATCGAACCCACAACCCTGCCGTTGCAAGTGCCATGCTCTACCAACTGAGTTACACGGGGTCTGTACGGTGCAGCTGGCAACATTTTTGTCCTCAAATGAAACTGGTATATTTTCCAATTCCTTTCAGCCAATTTGTATCTTTAATATATAGCTGACAAACAAGTTCCCTACCTTCCCTCTCTTCCAATTGCCTCCTCCATATTTGTGGTAATGCTGCAATCAGTTAGTTGTAAGTTAGGATTGAGCAGACAACTTTTGATGCCAGCAAGAATGAGACCAGGAACTAGTCAAGACGGCTAGCTTGTTTAAGCCTCCTCCATGTACAGTGGGGAGAACAAGTATTTGATACACTGCCGATTTTGCAGGTTTTCCTACTTACAAAGCATGTAGAGGTCTGTAATTTTTATCATAGGTACACCTCAACTGCGAGAGACGGAATCTAAAACAAAAATCCAGAAAATCACATTGTATGATTTTTAAGTAATTAATTTGCATTTTATTGCATGACATAAGTATTTGATACATCAGAAAAGCAGAACTTAATATTTGGTACAGAAACCTTTGTTTGCAATTACAGAGATCATACGTTTCCTGTAGGTCTTGACTAGGTTTGCACACACTGCAGCAGGGATTTTGGCCCACTCCTCCAAACAGACCTTCTCCAGATCCTTCAGGTTTCGGGGCTGTCGCTGGGCAATACGGACTTTCAGCTCCCTCCAAAGATTTTCTATTGGGTTCAGGTCTGGAGACGGGCTAGGCCACTCCAGGACCTTGAGATGCTTCTTACGGAGCCACTCCTTAGTTGCCCTGGCTGTGTGTTTCGGGTCGTTGTCATGCTGGAAGACCCAGCCACGACCCATCTTCAATGCTCTTACTGAGGGAAGGAGGTTGTTGGCCAAGATCTTGTGATACATGGCCCCATCCATCCTCTCCTCAATATGGTGCAGTCGTCCTGTCCCCTTTGCAGAAAAGCATCCCCAAAGAATGATGTTTCCACCTCCATGCTTCACGGTTGGGATGGTGTTCTTGGGGTTGTACTCATCCTTCTTCTTCCTCCAAACATGGCGAGTGGAGTTTAGACCAAAAATATCTATTTTTGTCTCATCATACCACATGACCTTCTCCCATTCCTCCTCTGGATCATCCAGATGGTCATTGGCAAACTTCAGACGGGCCTGGACATGCGCTGGCTTGAGCAGGGGGACCTTGCGTGCGCTGCAGGATTTTAATCCATGACGGCGTAGTGTGTTACTAATGGTTTTCTTTGAGACTGTGGTCCCAGCTCTCTTCAGGTCATTGACCAGGTCCTGCCGTGTAGTCCTGGGCTGATCCCTCACCTTCCTCATGATCATTGATGCCCCACGAGGTGAGATCTTGCATGGAGCCCCAGACCGAGGGTGATTGACCGTCATCTTGAACTTCTTCCATTTTCTAATAATTGCGCCAACAGTTGTTGCCTTCTCACCAAGCTGCTTGCCTATTGTCCTGTAGCTCATCCCAGCCTTGTGCAGGTCTACAATTTTATCCCTGATGTCCTTACACAGCTCTCTGGTCTTGGCCATTGTGGAGAGGTTGGAGTCTGTTTGATTGAGTGTGTGGACAGGTGTCTTTTATACAGGTAACGAGTTCAAACAGGTGCAGTTAATACAGGTAATGAGTGGAGAACAGGAGGGCTTCTTAAAGAAAAACGAACAGGTCTGTGAGAGCCGGAATTCTTACTGGTTGGTAGGTGATCAAATACTTATGTCATGCAATAAAAATGCAAATTAATTACTTAAAAATCATACAATGTGATTTTCTGGATTTTTGTTTTAGATTCCGTCTCTCACAGTTGAAGTGTACCTATGATAAAAAGGTACCTCTACATGCTTTGTAAGTAGGAAAACCTGCAAAATTGGCAGTGTATCAAATACTTGTTCTCCCCACTGTATATCTCATTAGGTCAGAGGTTTCCTTAACTGCATGGGGGTGATAGTTTGTAGTGTGATGTATTTTACAATCCATTGAGGTACTTAAAACCGTATTGTAATCTCCCACCATAATAATAGATACTTTTGTTACTTGTGAGCTCAATAGATTATTATATATATTTTCGAAGAAGTGTGAATCATCATTATTTGACCCATATAGATTAATTAGCCAGATCTGTTTTTGGTCCAATAGCATATTTAAAAGGATCCATCTTCCTTGAGGATCTGTTTGCACAAATCAGATCAACATTGTTGTTATTTAATATAATCCCCCCGTTTGAGTGTCTTTGCCCATGATAAAAATATATTTCTCCCTCCCAGTCCTTTTTCCACCCAACCTCATCTATATTTTCAGAGTGAGTTTCCTGTAAACGATAGATAGTTTCAAATATACTTAACACAACCAATGTTTGTAAACTTACCATCAAAAAGCGTCATGATTATTAAGTGTCCATATAGCTGTACCATAATATTTGCACTGTTAAGCATACTGTAGCTGCAACTGTGTAAACCTCCAATTGTCTTAACATTCCACCCACTAAAACCTCCCCCCATATCTCGGAGGTCTGTTGTCACTAAGACCATCAGACCATCTCCCTGACACATGACGCACCTTCGCGTCCTAAGGCAAACCTTTGGCCGCCAATTGGCATAGGCCAGAGGGAAAAATGGGCAGTCCCATGATAACATAATTCAATACTGCCACCCTTCACTCACACATTCAAAGCCACATAGGTCTATTGTATATCTATGAGGGTGCTTTTTAAGACAGAACTAACCAAATAACATGGAAATCAGTCAGAAAAAGACAATAATAACAATAATAATAACAGATAATATTAATATAAATAATAACAGCACAATATTATAGATTCGTGCTCATACTGTCCCCTGTAGCTCAGTTGGTAGAGCATAGTGCTTGCAACGCCAGGGTTGTGGGTTCGTTTCCCACGGGGGGCCAGTATGAAAATGTATGCACTCACTAACTGTAAGTCGCTCTGGATAAGAGCGTCTGCTAAATGACTAAAATGTAAAATGTATTAAGAAAGTCCTAGCAAAGGCTATAAGCATGTCAGCCTAGCCTGCTCAGTTCATTGGATCCAATTGTTTGAAAAAATGAAGAGAAAAATACCCATAAATATCACAAGACCAGTTATTTATGTCCATTACAAGCACGCTGCCTATTGGCAGAGAGACATCTTTCATGTAGTCCTTATTATATCCTGTTATATTCGGAACATACATTTTAACAGCCGCTAATGACTTCCTGTAAAATGTTGTCTTACGCATCACACTACCCATGAAGGGATACATAAGTTTAACTTACTATCAAGCCTGACACAGCCATGGCACGATAGTAAAGACGACATGCAGTACTGACAATCTAGAACGAGCAAACCTGTAAAACCAACCCGCTCTCCACCCACACACATTTTGTTTTTATTCTATGGTCGTTTCTCTATGACCTCGGCTGTTTTACACATACTGACCGCCTGTGGTATCCCCTGGTAGGTGAGCTCCTGGAAGTGTCTATGTTGGTCTCTGGGGCTCCATACTGTCCCACTCTGAGGCTCTACCCAACACTCTGTCACCAGGTTGAGCTCTGTGTCCACATCAATGGCCTCCACCTCTGTTTCGTTGTCATCGTCTGTGGAGAAACTGGAGACCCCATGATGGAAGACAAGGGGTCAGGACAGGAGGAGACATACAGAAGCTTATTCAGCAATAGCACCATTTACTGACTAAATAACCAGCAAAATATACCAAAGTGTTCAAAAGGTTAAAAAAAATATATATATATGTTATTATAAATGTTTAATATTTGAAGATACAGTTGGAGAATGTGTATAATTTGTGGAACTGGTGGAAAAAAGCAATAGAACCAATGGCCAAATATTCTATGGAATTCAGTCTGACCTGTCCTTGGTAGAGGTGGAGTGAGGTGGAAACAGGATATACTGGACGATACAGGTGTGACTTTCTCTGTCCACCGCCTCTGGCATCCCCTACGAGCACACCATCACAAGTCATCATTACAATGGGATTTTTATAGGAATTCAATGCAAACACTATACAGTAATAAACTGTCTGGCCTCAATATGTCCAGATTAGAACATATGTATGTGTGTATTGTGTAGAATAATCTTCCTTTCAGTGTTAATGTAGACAGCGCTACATTAGTATTTTTTGGTTACAATTTAACAATTTTACTTATGAAGGACTCAAAGGTTTTGTGAGAGGGTTTTTGTACTGAGTTCATCTGGGTTTAGTAAATGTTTGCTGTCCCTAAGTGTCCCAGTACCCCAGCATGCTACTCTCACCTTCATTGGCAGTTCAGTCACCATGTTGACTATGCCCTCTCCACTGGAAGCAAAATGAAAGCCCTCAGAGAGGCGAATCCTGGGGAAACATCAATAAACATTTTCAGCCAACAAGTCAGATGATGTTAGTACCCCTAAGACCTTCCTAACAACTCTCTGATATGATAATGATGATGACTTCATTTATATTCATATGGAGAGTCTTTCTGTGTCATAAAGCATGTCAGCATACAGATATTCATGTAAACAGCCGTACAGCAAATCACAAACACTACATACATAGTGCACGAGTCAGGTAACATTAGACATGCCAGTGGGACTCACTCAGACAGCATGGACAGTATATGAGCCACAGCCTGCAGCGGTACGGTAGATCCCAGGCCGTTCTGCACCGTCCACACCCACCGCTGGTGGAGGAAGTAGCGTGACAGAGACGCCAGCGTGGATGAGGCCGTCCGATTGGCTGCCATGCTGAGGGGCACGGTCATGTTGATGGGCTGGGTGAAGTTCTCCATGTTCAGAATAAACGGGGTCCGGAAGTCTGACGGGAGCTTCTCGTACCTACAGGAGGAGATTGGACACCGTTAGATTCAGAGTACCGGTACTCATGTTTATAATTGGGTAAAATGTCTTCATAATCCAAATTTAGGTCTGATACTTTATGTTTTATGACCTCAATAATTGTAATCTACAGTAATAAGCCACATAACTGAAAAAATGGCCATGCTCAAGGCACAAATCTGACAACATTCCACTGACCTGATGAGTAGTTTCTCCAGAGGTTTGTTGAGGACCACCACACATGGCCGGTCAGACAGCGCAGGTTTGGGAGCAGGGAGAGGAGGAGACTTGGAGGGGGACGCGTGCCCCAGAATCTTCCTCTTGGTCTTTGGCGTAGCCTCCTTGTTCTGGACGCGGTGAGGGAAGCGAAGCCTCAGGATCTGTTCCCGCAGCTCATCCACTATCTGTGGGCCAGAGAAAAGGTTGGGCTGAAGAATAGGATGGGTTGGTTCCCTCGCAGACAGTTCAGCTTAGTTCACTTGCCTTTATTGGCCTTGTTCATTATTCTTTTTTTGCATCTTCAGCAATGAGTTAACAATCAACATTTACATAAACGGCAACTAAAGGTCACACCAACAGAGGGTTGCAGCATTCTGAGAAAAAAAGGTGACGTTTCACCTAGCGACTGACATCTTTCTGCTTGTTAGTTCCATTTAGTGAGGAGAAATAGGCACAGCTCTTGAGATTAAAAATATAGATTTTATTCAAAAATGGTTAGAAGTGTTTCTGGTTTGGACCATGTCCCATACCTTGTTCCTGGTGTGGGCCAGGGTGCCGATAGGGAAGCCCAGCCTCAGCACCATGCAGGGAGCCTTGGAGATCAGACGCACCAGATAGAAGGAGTTGGGGGGCTGGTCAGAGGCACTGGGGACAGAACAGGACATTCATTAAAACCTTACTCAAGTCATTTACTGTAGCTCAATCCAGACCTGGGTTAAGATAGTATGTGTTTTCTTTCAAATATTTTGAGCATGTGATTGAATATGCCTCAAGTGGTTTTGCCATTTTGAGACTATTCCATTTGTTCATTCAATCACAGTTTAAGTATTTGAAAGAAAAAACAAACACTATTTAAACACAGTTCTATCTCACTCCACAATGTGAACAACATTTCCCATGAGTCTCTCTGCCTCTACCTGTATATGAGCTTGACATATGAGTATCCCTCCACCAGTACAAAGCTGCTCCAGTCCCTCAGTAAAGAGGTGAGGGCTGAGTGGGAGATACGACACTGGATGGTGCTGAAACGCCCGTTACTACCGGCAGTGTGGAGGTGCTTGGGCACAGGCCTGCAGAGAAGACAAGACAGGAGATCACCATTACAATGACTGGGGAAATAATAAACAAATGTATTCTGAAGTTGTTGGTACGTAGACCTGAAATAGTTTTTAAAAAAGATTCTACCTAGATTTGACTAATTATACTAAATTACTGGGAGAGGACTGCTCTCAGTGATGCATCACTTTACAGTACATCTAAAAGGAGAAATGTAATCAGTATGAATTAACAACATTGTAATTTAAGACACTGACACCAGAAGTTAGTGTAGTATCTATAAACCATCTCTCACATGTCATGCTCCAGGATTATGGCAATGCGGTGCATGTGAAGCCATCTCTGCCAGAAGTTGGCGTCCATGGACAGGATAGGCTTCCAGTAGGAGGCAAACTGGGACTGGGAGGAGTCCTTAGAGCCACTGTGCTGGAGGGAGAGAACCTGAAGGAAACAGCATAGGAACACTGTGACTATCTGTCCTTAGGTTACTAGGATCAATGGCCCATATTCATAAAGTGTCTCAGAGCAGTCGGATATAGGATCAGTTTTGCCTTTGTGATTATAAGATCAGTTTTGTATTTTAGACCATAATGAATAAAACTATGGAAAGTGGGGACCTGATCCGAGATCAGCTTTATGAATATAGGCCAATGTAAGAATGAATTTGAAAAGTCAGTGCTAGTAAGAGTAAAGGAGTCACCCGAGCAGACAGAGGACATACCGGCGTGGTGGATCCAGGTGGGATGTAGAAGAGGGGAACTCCGTTCTTGGTGCTCTCAGGGATGGTGTAGTTCTCTGGGAGAGAGTTAAAGGACTGCAGGTGGACCAGCATCTGATCTGTCTGGTTTATACTGTGAAGAAAAAGAGCATAATAACATGTGTTTTAACAGGAGAAATGCAGAGTATACACTTACAAAATCTTGTACTTGGAATTCAATTCGGTGTTTCCCCTATATTCACTGACACCACTCCAAATTATTATTATTATAATTATTTGTTTTAATAATTTCCGGAATAATAAAACGTTTTCAGTGTTAACTTAAACGAATAAAACCAGAGATAAGTATATACAATTGATAATGGAGCTACAGTATATAAACTCAGCAAAAAAAGAAACGTCCCTTTTTCAGGACCCTGTCTTTCAAAGATAATTCGTAAAAATACAAATAACTTCACAGATCTTCATTGTAAAGGGTTTAAACACTGTTTCCCATGCTTGTTCAATGAACCATAAACAATTAATGAACATGCACCTGTGCAACGGTCGTTAAGACACTAACAGCTAACAGACGGTAGGCAATTAAGGTCACAGTTACGAAATCTTAGGACAGTAAAGAGGCCTTTCTACTGACTCTGAGAAACACCAAAAGAAAGATGCCCAGGGTCCCTGCTCATCTGCGTGAACGTGCCTTAGGCATGCTGCAAGGAGGCATGAGGACTGCAGATGTGGCCAGGGCAATTAATTGCAATGTCCGTACTGTGAGACGCCTAAGACAGCGCTACAGGGAGACAGGACGCAGTGGCAGCCCACGTGTAACAACACCTGCACAGGATCGGTACATCCAAACATCACACCTGTGGGACAGGTACAGGATGGCAACAACAACTGCCCAAATTACACCAGGAACGCACAATCCCTCCATCAGTGCTCAGACTGTCCGCAATAGGCTGAGAGAGGTTGGACTGAGGGCTTGTAGGCCTGTTGTAAGGCAGGTCCTCACCAGACATCACCGGCAACAACGTCGCCTATGGGCACAAACCCACCGTCGCTGGACCAGACAGGACTGGCAAAAAGTGCTCTTCACTGACGAGTCGCGGTTTTGTCTCACCAGGGGTGATGGTCGTATTTGCGTTTATCGTCGGAGGAATGAGCGTTACACCGAGGCCTGTACTCTGGAGTGGGATCGATTTGGAGGTGGAGGGTCCGTCATGGTCTGGGGCGGTGTGTCACAGCATCATCGGACTGAGCTTGTTGTCATTGCAGGCAATCTCAACGCTGTGCGTTACAGGGAAGACATCCTTGTGGTACCCATCCTGCAGGCTCATCCTGACATGACCCTCCAGCATTACAATGCCACCAGCCATACTGCTCGTTCTGTGCGTGATTTCCTGCAAGACAGGAATGTCAGTGTTCTGCCATGGCCAGCGAAGAGCCCGGATCTCAATCCTATTGAGCACATCTGGGACCTGTTGGATCGGAGGGTGAGGGCTAGGGCCATTTCCCCCAGAAATGTCCGGGAACTTGCAGGTGCCTTAGTGGAAGAGTGGGGTAACATCTCACAGCAAGAACTGGCAAATCTGGTGCAGTCCATGAGGAGGAGATGCACTGCAGTACTTAATGCAGCTGGTGGCCACACCAGATACTGACTGTTACTTTTGATTTTGACCCCCCCTTTGTTCAGGGACACATATTCAATTTCTGTTAGTCACATGTCTGTGGAATCTTGTTATGTTCATACAACTATTTACACATGTTAAGTTTGCTGAAAATAAACGCAGTTGACAGTGAGAGGACATTTCTTTTTTTGCTGAGTTTATATATGTTTAAATCATAATCTTTGAGAACTAACAATCATCAAAATAAAAACTAGACATTTAGGGAGAATCTAACACTTAAAAAATGTCATGGCATGGGGACCCCATTGATTTTGTTATAATGTTTGAGTCACTCAGATAGCATAGGACACGGCATAAGACATGGCAAAATGTGTAGAATTGCTTTAAAACAATTTTAAGTAGGTTCTATGATTATCTATTATAGGAGTAACACTAAAATATATATTTTTCAATAGAATAGTATCCTTAACAATGAGCTGTATCAGTGTGTTTCCCTAGCAGTTTCCTTAGGCAGCTTGATACAGCTGAGTCAAAGGTCACCTCTGCAGTGTGTTCCAGAAGCGCCTGATGACGGAGGTGCGGTAGGTTGAAGTGATGGGTTTCCTCATGGTGCAGCTGATATCATGAAGGATGTCGTAGCTTCCCTCCATGGTGACCTCTACCCAAGTGGTCCTCTTGGCAGGGTCCAGGGGCCACTGGGCCACCGCCAGGTACTCTATACGCATGTTGTGTTTCCAAAGCAACACCAGCTTCACCTCAAGCTGGGTGCCACCTAGAGGAGGGACCAAAACACAAACTGAAACATTGCCTTTATATAAATAGTTTGGTTTATTTAATACTGTATACAGTAAGTCTGGAAAAGTGGAAGAAAGTTGGCCTTGTGGATGCACTTGCAGTAAAACAGATGTTCTATATCGTGGGTCTTGTGTGGACAGTAGAAAGTAACTTTAATGTTAGGCTTGAGGCTAATCTCGCCCACCAGCCTGCTCTCTCTCTCTCTCTCTGTCGAGACTTCTGGTTTCTGAGCGCCTCAGAACAGGACTTGACTAGAAGTCTATGGCAGGAGCAGACAAAACAACCGCTTGCTTTAATTGGCTGATCTCTCAGTCCATCACCATCTAGCACAAGCCTTAGAACCTCCTCTCTACATTGTGGATTTCAAAGTGCAAGCAGTGCAACTGAATCAGAAAGTCTGCATCTTAGAACTAGTTTTCACATATAAACGTTATATGCCAATCAGAATCAATTGGGCTTCCCAAAAATAATATGGTCGCTGTGATAGAACATTTATTTTTATTGCCGATTTTCTGCAAGTCCAATCTAATACAGCTGTAGCAGGCTCTCTTTCTCTCCCATCTCGATTTTAACCCACACCCCTTTCATTGCCACTTTGTTGCACAGTGTTTCCAGGCACTATATGTGTTAGCAATTGAGCTTGGAACGAGATTAGGCTTGAGGCTGGTGTGAGCCGGTACCTTTAGTGAGGTTGATCTCCCTGATGGTGTATCCCTCTCTCAGTCTGACCGACACCACACTGACTAGGTGGGCGTGCACTTCCTTCTCTGTGTGCTTCTTCCTCCTCATCACTAACGCAGGGTTCCCACTGGCTGACACCAGGTGCTCGTTGAACAGCTTGTGCTGAGACACTGGAAAACAGAATTGTTAACATGCCAACAAGATGTTCAATGTTTATAACAGCTTACAATTAGCCAATAAGTCTGCCATTTGAGCCAAAGTAATGGTCTGCTGAACTGCCTGCCAGCACTGTATCATTGCTCTACCTAGATGCTTTATTTAGAAGCAGTAAAATGCATATAAAAAAAAATGTATATGAAATGAAAGTACAATTATCAACATCATGCATTTTCACTTCCTCTGTTGATATCTCCACTGTGACAAACTCTCCTCCAGTAAAACAATACACCGGTAGGTAGGTATAGTATTTAACGTAATGAGAGATATTGGGAAGGAAAGACTGTAAAAAGACAGCCCATTTCATTATGTCTAGGTGAAGTCAGACCCAGCCATTAAACATTGTCCTTTCATCTGCATCTCTTTATGTTAAACCACTCAATATAAAGACTGACTTCTATTCAGAGAGCAGCCATCACTGTGGGTGTCTCCAACACATGATTCACAGATAATGACAGGGTGTTTGGAAATGACAAGAGCCTTGCACAAAAGCCACTGTAAAGTTAAAATAGAGTATAGTCTTTCACATCATGATATATCGTCTTGCACTTCACGTCTAGGGCGTCTTGCAACTGTGTCGGGCTTCATCAGGAAATACATAGCTGACGTTGTCCCCACAGTGAAGTTTCACTGTTCCCCAATCCAGCTACGACCTCCGCAGGACCATCAGACAGGCAAAAGCATAATATAGGAACAAGGTGGAATCCTATTACACTGGCTCCGATGCTCAACGCATGACGCAGGGGAAACAGTCCATTACGAATTACAAAAAGGAACACAAAGTCTGCATATTGCACCTATAATTATAATGTCAATACTAGCTACAGTGGTCAGCTAGCTTGGAGGAAGTATTTAGTGTTGTGTGCATTATGGCTGTGCACTTAGCTAGTTACCATCCCAATTGCCTACATTGCATACAGTTGAAGTCGGAAGTTTACATACACTTAGGTTGGAGTCATTAAAACTAGTTTTTCAACCACTCCACAAATGTATTGTTAACAAACTATAGTTTTGGCAAGTCGGTTAGGACATCTACTTTGTGTATGACACAAGTAATTTTTCCAACAATTGTTTACAGACAGATTATTTCACTTATAATTCACTGTATCACAATTCCAGTGGGTCAGAAGTTTACATGCACTAAGTTGACTGTGCCTTTAAACAGCTTGGCAAATTCCAGAAAATGATGTCATGACTTTAGAAGCTTCTGATAGGCTAATTGACATCATTTGAGTCAATTGGAGGTGTACCTGTGGATGTATTTCAAGACCTACCTTCAAACTCAGTGCCTCTTTGCTTGACATCATGGGAAAATCAAAAGAAATCAGCCAAGACCTCAGAAAAAAAATTGTAGACCACAAGTCTGGTTCATTCTTGGGAGCAATTTCCAAACGCCTGAAGGTACCACGTTCATCTGTACAAACAATAGTACGCAAGTATAAACACCATGGGACCACGCAACCTTCATACCGCTCAGGAAGGAGACGCGTTCTGTCTCCTAGAGATGAACGTAGTTTGGTGCGAATCAGTGCAAATCAATCGATGAACAACAGCAAAGGACCTTGTGAAGATGCTGGAGGAAACAGGTACAAAAGTCTCTATATACACAGTAAAACGAGTCCTATATCGACATAACCTGAAAGGCCGCTCAGCAAAGAAGAAGCCACTGCTCCAAAACCACCATAAAAAAGCCAGACTACGGTTTGTAACTGCACATGGGGACAAAGATCGTACTTTTTTGAGAAATGTCCTCTGGTCTGATGAAACAAAAATAGAACTGTTTGGCCATAATGACCATCGTTATGTTTGGAGGAAAAAGGGGGTACTTGCAAGCCAAAGAACACCATCCCAACCGTGAAGCACGGGGGTGGCAGCATCATGCTGTGGGGGTGCTTTGCTGCAGGAGGGACAGGTGCACTTCACAAAATAGATGGCATATGAGGAAGGAAAATTATGTGGATATATTGAAGCAACATCTCAAGACATCAGTCAGGAAGTTAAAGCTTGGTCACAAATGGGTCTTCCAAATGGACAATGACCCCAAGCATACTTCCAAAGTTGTGGCAAAATGGCTTAAGGCCAACAAAGTCAAGGTATTGGAGTGGCCATAACAAAGCCCTGACCTCAATCCTATAGAACATTTGTGGGCAGAACTGAAAAAGCATGTGCGAGCAAGGAGGCCTACAAACCTGACTCAGTTACACCAGCTCTGTCAGGAGGAATGGGCCAGAATTCACCCAACTTATTGTGGGAAGCTTGTGGAAGGCTACCTGAAACGTTTGATCCAAGTTAAACAATTTAAAGGCAATGCTACCAAATACTAATTGAGTGTATGTAAACTTCTGACCCACTGGGAATGCGATGAAAGAAATAAAAGCTTAAATAAATCATTCTCTCTACTATTATTCTGACATTTCACATTCTCAAAATAAAGTGGTGATCCTAACTGACCTAAGATAGGGACTTTTTACTGTGATTTAATGTCAGGAATTGTGAAAAACTGAGTTTAAATGTATTTGGCTAAGGTGTATGTAAACTTCCGTCTTCAACTGTATGAAGTGTGACTGGCTCATGACATTTAAACGTGGATGTACGGAGAAAATGCCCTCTTTTTTCCTTTTTGTTGTCACTCCTGTTGGCTCCCACATGAACATGCTCTCTGATTGGCTCCAAGTTATTGGCCACTGACGAGCATTGCGATTCTACAAGTAGAAACGGTAGGTTTGTCGCTACCGGGTTGGCAAGCAGCAGATACCGCTTTTGTTCTAGCAAGAGAAGGAACGGCATCCCACTGTGATAAGCACCGATCTGAAGTCTATCGTCAGTGAGATTCTCTGTGTGTTTCATGCTTTAGGCTACCTGATTCAATGACTACTGCCCTGTAGCACTAACATCTGCAATCATGAAGTGATTTGAAAGGCTGGTCATGGTACACATCACCTCCATCATCCCAGACCCACTCCAATTTGCATACCGCCCGAACAG
Organism: Coregonus lavaretus; assembly: GCF_964263955.1. Taxonomy (NCBI): domain Eukaryota; kingdom Metazoa; phylum Chordata; class Actinopteri; order Salmoniformes; family Salmonidae; genus Coregonus; species Coregonus lavaretus. Next base: position 33,812,053 of record NC_140008.1, on the reverse strand, counting down.
ATATACAGGCGATGCCATCTCAATTGCACTCCACACTGCCTTCTCCCACCTGGACAAAAGGAATACCTATGTGATAATTCTGTTCATCAACTACAGCTCAGCATTCAACACCATAGTGCCCTCCAAGCTCATCACCAACCCTGGGAATGAACACCTCCCTCTACAACTGGATCCTGGCCTTACTGACGGGCTGACCCCAGGTGGTGAGTGTAGGCAACAACACCTCTGCCACATTGATCCTCAATACGGGGGACCCCCAGGGATGTGTGCTCATCCCCCTCCCTGTTTACCCACGACTGTGTGGCCACGCATGACTCCATCATCAAGTTTGCTGACGAAACGACAGTGGAAGGCCTGATCACCAACGGCGATGAGACAGCCTGCAGGTCAGAGAAGTGGCAGTGTGGTGCCAGGACAACAACCTCTCCCTCAGCAAGACCAAGGAGCTGATGGTGGATTACAGGAAATAGGGGGGGGGGGGGGTGAACACCCCCATCCACATCAACGGGCCACCATAGAGAGGGTCAAGTTCCTCGGTGTCCACATCACTGAGGACTTAACATGGTCCTCTCACACCAGAACTGTTGTGAAGAAGGCACGGCAACGCCTCTTCTCCCTCAGGAGGCTGAAATGATTTGGCATGGCACCTCAGATTCTCAGGAACTTTTACAGCTGCATCACTGGTACGGCAACTGCACCGCTCGCGACCGGACGGCCCTACAGAGGGTGGTGAGGACGGCCCAGTGCATCACTGGGGGTGAGCTCCCAGCCATCCAGGACATACAGTTGAAGTTGGAAGTTTACACCTTAGCCAGATACATTTAAACTCTGTTTTTCACAATTCCTGACATTTAATCCTAGTAAAAACAAAAGTGGTATCTGCTGCTTGCCAACCCGGTAGCGACAAACCTACCGTTTCTACTTGTAGAATCGCAATGCACATCAGTGGCCAATAACTTGGAGCCAATCAGAGAGCATGTTCATGTGGGAGCCAACAGGAGTGACAACAAAAAGGAAAAAAGAGGGCATTTTCTCTGTACATCCACGTTTAAATGTCATGAGCCAGTCACGCTTCATACAGTTGAAGACGGAAGTTTACATACACCTTAGCCAAATACATTTAAACTCAGTTTTTCACAATTCCTGACATTAAATCACAGTAAAAAGTCCCTGTCTTAGGTCAGTTAGGATCACCACTTTATTTTAAGAATGTGAAATGTCAGAATAATAGTAGAGAGAATGATTTATTTCAGCTTTTATTTCTTTCATCACATTCCCAGTGGGTCAGAAGTTTACATACACTCAATTTTTTGGTAGCGTTGCCTTTAAATTGTTTAACTTGGGTCAAACATTTCAGGTAGCCTTCCACAAACTTCTCACAATAAGTTGGGTGAATTTTGGCCCATTCCTCCTGACAGAGCTGGTGTAACTGAGTCAGGTTTGTAGGCCTCCTTGCTCGCACACGCTTTTTCAGTTCTGCCCACACATTTTCTATAGGACTGAGGTCAGAGCTTTGTGATGGCCACTCCAATACCTTGACTTTGTTGTCCTTAAGCCATTTTGCCACAACTTTGGAAGTATGCTTGGGGTCATTGTCCATTTGGAAGACCATTTGCGACCAAGCTTTAACTTCCTGACTGATGTCTTGAGATGTTGCTTCAATATATCCACATAATTTTCCTTCCTCATGATGCCATCTATTTTGTGAAGTGCACCAGTCCCTCCTGCAGCAAAGCACCCCCACAGCATGATGCTGCCATCCCCGTGCTTCACGGTTGGGATGGTGTTCTTCGGCTTGCAAGCTTCCCCCTTTTTCCTCCAAACATAACGATGGTCATTATAGCCAAACAGTTATATATTTGTTTCATCAGACCAGAGGACATTTCTCCAAAAAGTACAATCTTTGTCCCCATGTGCAGTTGCAAACCATAGTCTGGCTTTTTTATGGCGGTTTTGGAGCAGTGGCTTCTTCCTTGCTGAGCGGCTTTTCAGGTTATGGCGATATAGGACTCGTTTTACTGTGGATATAGATACTTTTGTACCCGTTTCCTCCAGCATCTTCACAAGGTCCTTTGCTGTTGTTCTGGGATTGATTTGCACTTTTCACACCAAACTACGTTCATCTCTAAGAGACAGAATGTGTCTCCTTCCTGAGCGGTATGACGGCTGCGTGGTCCCATGGTGTTTATACTTGCGTACTATTGTTTGTACAGATGAACGTGGTACCTTCAGGCGTTTGGAAATTGCTCCCAAGGACGAACCAGACTTGTGGAGGTCTACAATTTTTTTCTGAGGTCTTGGCTGATTTCTTTTGATTTTCCCATAATGTCAAGCAAAGAGGCACTGAGTTTGAAGGTAGGTCTTGAAATACATCCACAGGTACACCTCCAATTGACTCAAATGATGTCAATTAGCCTATCAGAAGCTTCTAAAGTCATGACATCATATTCTGGAATTTTCCAAGCTGTTTAAAGGCACAGTCAACTTAGTGTATGTAAACTTCTGACCCACTGGAATTGTGATACAGTGAATTATAAGTGAAATAATCTGTCTGGTAAACAATTGTTGGAAAAATTACTTTTGTCATGCACAAAGTAGATGTCCTAACCGACTTGCCAAAACTATAGTTTGTTAACAAGAAATTTGTGGAGTGCTTGAAAAACGAGTTTTAATGACTCCAACCTAAGTGTATGTAAACTTCTGACTTCAACTGTGTATGTATGTATGTATGTATGTATGTATGTATGTATGTATGTATGTATGTATGTATGTATGTATGTATGTATGTATGTATGTATGTATGTATGTATGTATGTATATATATATATATATATATATATAGGGTAAGGTGACTAGGCATCAGGATATATGATAAACAGAGTAGCAGCAGTGTATACGATGATTGTATGTGAGTGTGTGTGCGTGTAGAGTCAGTATAAATGTGTGTGCGTGTTGTGTGTGCGTAAGCAAATGAAGTGAGTAAGTGAGTGAATGAGTGTTGGAGTGTCAGTGTGCGTGAGTGTGTAGAGTCCTTTGAGTGTGCATAAATAAAATACAAGGGTCAACTCAGATAGTCCGTATAGCCATTTTGTTAGCTATTTAGCAGTCTTATGGCTTGGGAATAGAAATTGTTCTATTTTCTATTATTATCTATATTATTATTACTGCACTGTTGGAAAGAGCTCTCAAGGTAAGAATTTCACTGTACTGTTTTACAATGTCAAATATCACGACATTCAATTTAATCATATATCGGCCCAACCCTAACGAATGCCATGCCCTTTCTTACCACAGTTGTACTCAGGGTTCATGGATTCGCTGTTCTTGAGGAAGGAGTATGTGAGTAAGGCCTTGTGGTAGGTGTTCATATCCTGACTGGCCAGGTCAGGCTCAGGGCAGCTGGACAGGTAGGAGCCAAAGGTCGCCAGGGAGATAAACTTCATCAACTCAACGTTAGGGATGTACCCAAAACTACAATTGTAGGAGTAGGCCCCGCCCACCTAACAGACAGACACAGAGAATAGCAACGATATATGAAACCAATCACAACCATAGACTCTCCACAATATGTCAATTACAGTGTGGATCATAAGTATTCACCCCACTTGGATTTTGTGTTGCGTTTCAAAGTGGGATTGAAATGCATTTAATTTGACATTTTTGTCATTGATCTACACAAGATACTCCATAATGTCAAAGTGAAAAGAAAATTCTACAAATGTTTACAAATTTATAAAAATGTAATAACTAAAATATAGTCGTTGCATAAGTATTCACCCCCCTTTGTTGACGCAAGCCTAAATAAGTTCAGGAGTAAAATTTGGTTTAACCCTTTACACTCGTGGGAATTGGCCTATATGGATAGGGAAAAATTAAAATATTACTTACAGAATAAATATGAAAAGCATAACCATGATAGCTATTGAAAGGCAACAGTTTGGAGATAATAGAAAAAGTATTAGACCAAAGCTGAGGACACAACAGTTCACCTGACACAAGACTGAATCCAAACATTACACTGTTGATTTTGTGTTACATTTACTGTACTTTTCACCCCATTTGTTGATAACGAAATCTGAAAATATTCCTGAAAAATTGGGGTAGTTGCAACATAAGACAGAAAAATGACAAGGGTTTGAGTGAAAGGACTAACTGGTGTTTCCAAGTGGCCACACACCTCTATAAAGTGTGCACAGCTCCTAAGTAATTTCAATGCACTTTCACTCAAAAGAAGTGTCTTCAACTATAAGGTGCTTTTTTGAGCTCTCCTAGCTATCCCGTTGAGGAACTAGAGCAAGCACACTTGTAGTTGTTTTGTATGGAACACAACCCTGCATCCCCGCCATCACACAATTACAGTTGTTTATGCAATCCCAAAACTGCAATCTGGTTCAGGTGGGCATCATTTGAAAGCTAGTTCTGTTGCCAACATGACTAGCTAAGTTATAAAATACGATCTTACCGTGTTAGACTTTCACAAGGCAATTCAGTGAAACCGATTGTAATTTTGGTGCGCATAGAAAGGAGTCATGCGTGCATTCAGGTGCGTGTTCTGTGGCAAATGTTCTTTACAATAGACAAACATAGGCTCATTCTGTTAAGAACAGCCCAGGGTATGACGCCATGTCATCTTGTAACTGTACATCAAACATTAGTGATCATAAACGTTGACACTCTATATGACATGAGTTTATGATATGCGGTATTTATCATAATACTCAACGTCTCATCTTTCAAAATACATAGAGTCCTCTTAATTTACAGAACTTCCCTCACTGAGACAACAAAAAAATGAGCAAAAGTTGCTGAATTAGCTGGAGGGATGGGGGCAACTTCTTGTTGTGTGCAGTGCTCAAGTTCAGAACGGCTATCAGTTAAAACCCATACAGCGCTGTGAAGAACAGAGCGTGAGCTCTGGCGTAATTTATAGCATGTTTCTGTACAGCCACTGCGTTCCAATTTAGGTGCTCATCAGTGCACAAATCTGTCATTTTCAACCCGTATACTGGTACGAGCTAGTATTGCTTACACCAGCCTCTCTACATCCCTGCTGTGTAGTCACGTGGGTCGCGCATCAGCCAAGCTAGGTACGAGTGTTAAGGGCTACCAAATCACATAAGTCCAACACAACACATCACTGAGTAACTGCCTGCATAATTGGGGAGTTTTTCAGGATCAAAAGAAACGGGATGGAGCTAAGCACAGGCAAAATCCTAGAGGAAAACCTGGTTCAGTCTACTTTCCACCAGACACTGGGAGACAAATTCACCTTTCAGCAGGACAACAACCTACAACACAAGGCCAAATCTACACTGGAGTTGCTTCCAAGAAAACAGCTAATGTTCCTGAGTGGCCAAGTTACCATTTTGACTTAAATCTGCTTCAAATCTATGGCAAGACTTGAAAATTGCTGTGTAGCCATGACCCCCAACGCCTTGACAGAGCTTGAATAATTATTTTTAGAATAATGGCCAAATATTGCACAATCCAGGTGTGCAAAGCTCTTAGAGACTAACCCAAGAAGACTCACAGCTGTAATCGCTGCCAAATGTCTTTCTGACATGTATTGACTGAGGGGGTGAATACTTATCTAATCAAGGTATATTTGTGTTTTATTTTCCATTAGTTTTTAAGAAGTGTTAGAAAAGAAAAAACACTTTGTGTAGCCAAAAAATGTCAATTAAATCCATTTTAATCCCACTTTGTAACACAATAAAATGTGAAGAAATCCAAGGGGGGTGAATACTTACGATACCCACTGTACATAAAAATATTTTCAGAACTAACTTTCATTACAAAAATACTGTTATTGAATGACAGATATCAGACCATATTTAGTAGATGGACTTTTCTAAAGGGCAGTTGCCTGCTAGCCTGGAATCCAAACTGAATCCATGCTGCGTTTCACTTTGTTTCACTTAGTTAAACAGAGCATGGATTCCGTTTGGATTCCAGGCTAGTTGCCTGCCTCTGTTGAGAAGATACAACAATCTATGCAGTAGATGACAGACAGCAGTTCTCATGGTGTGTCAGCATGTTGTAATGTAGACTGAATACAAATAGCAGTTTGACCCACTGGGCTATGTTGTGGCATGTTTCAGTACCTGGACGAAGGAGCAGGCGATGGTTCCACTCCTGAGCTGGTTCAGAAGAGTCTCACACACAGCCACATCAGGCACACTGGTCACCCCATCTGTGATGATGATTATACCTGGGAGAGGTGACAGGAATAGTGTCATAAGTCTAAAAGAATCAATCATATATAAATTAATCAGATCATGCATCTCCCTTCGAATGGTGCCTTTAGACAATTACTCCGATAGTGCCCTTTCAGACCTGGCTATGGGTTGCAACAAAGGAGGACCTTATCATAAGTCTGACTCAAACAAGTATCATTTCTCCCTATGGAACCAGCCTTGAGAAGCTCAACTTTAAAAGCAAAGGTATTGACAGACTTAACCAACCTGCGGAGGAGTTGGGGGGCAGCAGCTGAAGAGCTAGGATGCCCTGTCGCACCATGCTGACCAGCCCTACGTCTGCAGTCACCATGGAAACGCCATGTTTCCTCACAGGCACCTCCTCCATGGTGATGTCACTACCAAGCCCGGGGCACGGGATTGGCCCATCAGACTATCAGAGACAAATTTAATAATAATCAACCTGGAAATTATATCAAACATTTTCTAACAACATTTTCATAGTCATACTCAACTCCAGAGCCATATACTGTACAGTCAGTTACAAAATTATTGGCACCCAAGATAAAGATTAGCAAAAAAGAATGTATAAAATAAATAATACAAATACTGAGCTATATTTTTGCTCCAAAAAATTGGGAAATTATATTATTTTGAACTAATACAATTCCTCAGAGAAATATATTTTGTTTAACAAGTAATAATAAAAATATCTAAAAAAGATAAGGTAAAAGTTATTGGACCCGTTTTCAATACTCCGCAAAACACCCCTTGTGAGGATAACGACACTGAGCCTTTTTCTAAAATGTTTTATGAGATTGGAGACCACATTGGGAGGGACCTTAGATCATTCCTCCATACAGAATCTTTCCAGATCCTGTATATATTCTTCATCTGTGCTTAAGGACTGCCCTCTTCAATTCAAACCACAAGTTTTCAATGGGGTTCTAGTCCGGAGAATGAGATGGCCATTGCAAAATGTTGATTTAGTGGTCAATTAAACAATTTCTTTGTGAATTTTGATATGTGCTATGTTTTATTGTCTTGCTGGAAGATCCATTTGCGGCCAAGTTTCAGCCTCCTGGCAGAAGCAACAGGGTTTTTAGTTAAAATGTCCTGGTACTTGGTAAAATTCATGATGCAGTTGACCTTAACAAGAGCCCCAGGACCAGTGGAAGCAACAACAAAAAAAGCCCCATAACATCAAAGACCCACCACCATATTTTACAGTAGGTGTGAGGTTATTTTCTGCATATGATATCCTTCTTTTGACACCAAACCCACCACTGGTGTGCGTGACCAAAGAGCTCTATTTTGAAGTCATCTGACCTTAGCACCAATTCCAATCCACGTGCCAATGCCGTTTAGCAAACTCCAGGCATTTACATTTCTTGGTTGCTCTCAATTAAAGGCTTTTTTTCTGGCAACCCTTTCAAATAGCCTATTGGCATGGATGTGGTGTCTAATGCTAGATTTGGACACTTGGTGAACCAAAGATGCGACCAAGTTCTGTAATTCTCCAAAGGCCCTTGGACTTTTCTGTGCCTCCTGAACCATATTCCTCAGTGTCCGTGGGGACAAGATACACATGCATCCAATACAAGGCAAGTTTACCACTGTTCCACTGTGTTTAAACTTTTTAATTGTTGCCCTAATAGTGGTAAGTGGTATATTTGTTTAGCAATTTTTTTGTACCCATTGCATGATTTATTAAGGTCAACAACCATTTGTCTCTTTTCGATTGTGAGTTCTTTGCCTTTTCCCATGGTGATGATGATCAAAGTGATTTTACATGCGTTACCTCATTTTATACCCCAGTGAAACAGGAAGCCATGGAAGGCCACAATACAGTTCCTTAAAATGCGTACAATATAGCTCTGTAATTGTATTATTTATTTTATAGACTATTTTTTGCTCATCTTTATCAAGGGTGCCAATCATTTTGGAACTGACTGTATTATACATATGTAAATATATGGTTCTGTTCTAGAGTAAAAAGATTGACGGATGACCTAAAGGTTGTCACTGGTTCAAGTGATGGTCACTGGTTCATAGCTTCCATTGTAATTGAAGCTCTGAATATAGTACTGTAATAACCATGTGTCCTCTTGCCTGGTCGTGCTGCTGTTGAAGATGGTTGTGCTGCTGTTGTAGGACCTCTGCAGTGTTGTTCTCCACTGATCGCAGCTGCTGGTAGATCTGGTGTAGGAACTGATCCAGGGCTGTACGATCCAGCTGACAACCCTGCACCAACACCTACAGTCAAAGCACACACAACACAGTTTCCTTATAGGTGTGATGGAGTGGAACGTGCTTCTAGTTTTCAGTAGCGATGCACTTAACCGTCAGCTACATAGGCTCACATGACTAGAATGTATTACTATAGTTCCTGTTCCCATTAAAATATGTCTCCGTCTCAATCATGGGTAGCGCATCTACCTGCACCAGCAAAATAATGATTTAATGTCTCTTGTTCAATCACCAAGAAGTATATAATTTTGATATGAATATTATGATCACCTGGTGTGTATTGAGCCCAATAATGGAGGAATAAGCCAGGATAGTGACGAAGATTTCCGGCTGGAATACATGATCTGTGCCTGGAACATTGAAGGGTCGGACCAGTCCAGCTAAGCATCGTGACAAGGCATGGAATACCTCATCAAATATCATCTCCCCCGTGCTGTCATCCTGTGAACAGAGGGAAAAACTAACATGATGTACCTAACACATCAAACAACACATCATGAGGAGGATCTGCTCTTGGCAGTCTACCAAAATAGCCATAGCATGAAAGTGTGATATGTAACACGATTGTCATAAAGGATTGTAAACTTCCTCCTGCCGTCAAAAAGAAAAGCATCCCTTCATAGATGCTTGTAAAATAGTCATAAGGCCACATTCTGTCTGATCAACAGGGTTCAAATCCGGGTCTCCTGCATGCCATTGATTATAACTGCTTGCTTGTTTTCTAATGGAGCTAAGGAAGGTCTTCAGTTCTCAGTGGTTCAGAGAACCACCTCCATTATAGGTTCAAACATTTTCCAAAACGTAATTCGTGGGAAAACTGCATTCTAAACAGTGCACCTGATGAGAGCGATTAAATATGTGACAGGGATGACAATCTCCATTAGAAACTTAGAAAGAGGGGCAATCTAAAGTAGCAACCCATCCTAGTTGTTGCAAATGACTAGGATTGTGCCTTTGGCTTCTGGACAATGAAAGGAAGTTGATATGAAAACCAATAGAACAGGAGAGAAATGGAATATGAGGAAGTCTTTCATAGGTGGCGTGTCAAATAGTCTAGGGAAGTAAATAAAAATACATTTGCCAAAATTATATAATTACTCCTGTCCATACAGAAATGAATAAAATACTTCAAAATACTTCACCAGAAAGCACGACTTAGCCACAGAGGAATCGAGGATCATTAGCTTATATTTTTGTATAGCTGTGGATTGTTTCAAATCACAAGCTTTTAGGCCTATGCCTATTTGAGAAGCCCGCAAGTTGAGACAAGAAGAAGGGGAGGGGTGTGTGGCAAAGATATAGGCTAGTCTCTCTCCAGAATGGCTCATCTGTCTCCCGCCAATTCTTAGCATTCATTGTTTCACTTTGTGAATTGTTTGCCCATTGATTGTTTATTTTTATCAATTCCCCATTACATATGTCACCAGCAGTAAACATATGTAATTGGGAATTGATAAATAGAGTAGCTCAAGACCTATAGAAAGGGAGGCAGACAGGCTGAGTAGAGAAGAATGGAATTTAAAGAACCTGAATTTATCTTATTTTCTACAGTTTTTTTTGTCAGCTTTATGTATTTTGACTTAGTTGACAATTAAGTTATAAGCCTACTGCTGCATTGGCCTATAGGCTATGAGTTCCATGCACTCATTTCTTTAGCCGCCAATGGATCACGGTGTGTCAATGTGTCCATATGGCAGAGGCTGGTGCTCTCGCATTAGTTTAATCTTAATTTCTAGATGTATACAATTTTAATTCAGATTTTTATGATTAACCACGTGACAATGATTTTGAGAAACGAAAACGTTATTGTTGAAATGAAACTGTTCCACGGAAATGCACATATGTAAATCATAACTGGCACACAGATCGGTACAAATGGTAGGATAAAATGTAAGCTTCCCTAAACTTGAAACTCATGCGCCTATGAAGTCTTTACAAAATAATTGCCTCCACGTTTCCATAGTTGGATTTGGCTATAGGCTACTTTGAGGCAAGGTAAGACATGCCTCATAATATGAAGTAAAACATTCAGGTTTCAAACAATTAAGTAGGCCTTTGTTAAAAAAAATGCATTCTGCCTCCAGCTCATATTGTAAAGTGGTGGTGATTCCCGCTCAAAGTAGGCTCTATATGCTGTGTGTTTGTGATAGTTGTGTTGGATAAATAAGATAGGCTACATGATGACTAACGAAAATACACACACGCCAATTTAATTCCACTATATTATGCAAATTAACCTATAGACCGATAAGCGTGACGGTGAAATGTATTTCCATCGACTGGTATTTCCATCTATGAATAAAAATTATTCTTTTGCAATGGGATTGTTTTTCTCCTGGTCATTTTGGCAGGCAACAGTTTTATTTATCTGATTTTCTTCTTTTTGGGGGGGGGGGGGGCAAAAGCCAGATAATGGAAACCCTGCTCCTTTAGCTCCATTAGGTATCTGTTTTAACCCAAGTAGCTTTGATTGTGTTTAGTAGCCTAGTTTGTAACTTGTTGAAGAAGCCTCTTTACTCACCACGATCCCAGTGGAGGGGCTGAGGTCCAGCTCGATGATGAAGCGGTACCTGCGGGCCAGGAAGGTGACCCGAGTGGAGGGTACCAGCAGGTAGGGCATGGTGGAGGGGGAGAAGTCTGGCTGCCATCCCTTCGGCAAGATGCTGAGCAGGTCCAGCTCATTCTCAGAGTTCAGCTGCACAGAAGGTGGAACCACAACAATCATCATAAACAACAATCCCACGGAAATATGGTCATTTAGCAGATGCTTAGTTTCATCCAAAGCAAAATTTTATACATCAATTCAGTATATGTGGCCCATGCGGGAACATCAGTACATAATAATAATAATAATAATAATAGTGATTGAACCATCTCCTCTGGGCTGGTCCCAGATCTGTTTATGCTGTTTTGCCAACCCCTATGGTCGTTGTCATTGACGAGACAGCACAACAGATCTAGGAGCAGGCTGCATCTCCTCCAGTAGAGCTAATTAACCCACCAGTTCAGACTTTGGGGCTGGCCAAATGACCTGGTTGAGCTTGCCCAGGAACCAGGCCAGACGTACGTTCCGTGAGATACGGTACTCCTCTTTCATCAGCAGGTACACCTGGTCTGCCTCCTCCACCTGAAGAAAGAGAATATTCAAACATATAGTATTCTCCTGAAAAAATGACAGCGCCTGATCACCCATGCATGTTTCTGCAAATATCTTGGTGAACTTTGACATCTTGATGAACTTTGTTAATGGGTACAGAGGTTGCAGACTGCATCTGCAAGGGAAGGACTATCCTGACACTGTACCTTTTGTTCAATATTGTCTTAGCAAGAAGAGACACTTTATTTATGTCAGTAAGCGAGGCTTAACCACAATACATTGACAACATTAAACATTTTGCATATTCTGGGTGTAAAGTTTTCCAGCCAGTATCATATGCCATTATGCTGGGTGACATCATTGCAAAGCTTAATGAGCAGCAATCTGATCCCAAATTGACTAATGTCATGCACGGCACGACTCATGAGTCATGCACGACTCATGGGCGGCGCACAATTGGCCCAGCGTTGTCCAGGGTAGGGGAGGGAATGGCCGGCAGGGATGTAGCTCAGTTGATAGAGCATGGCGTTTGTAACGCCAGGATTGTGGGTTCGATTCCCACGGGGGGGCAGTATAAAAAAAGAAAATGTATTCACTAACTGTAAGTCGCTCTGGATAAGAGCGTCTGCTAAATGACTAAAATGTAAATGTAAAATGACACTGGCAAAACAACCTGGCTATAGCTAAATATGGCCTCCCAAACTACTGTAATTGTCCCTGTATTTTACAGCATATGTAACGTTACAGTATCAGTTGGTATGCTCAGTTCAAGCGCGAGCGCTTTGCAACGCCACAACTCATGTTACACTGCTAGCTGTTTTACTTGGAGAAGATAGCTATAGCTAGCATAACAAGCTATAGCTAGCGCTAGTGACAGGTCAAGGCTACAAAAACATGAACCTCAGTAAATTACCTCATTGTCCTGTCTCTCTGCCATGCCTTGTATGGCATAACTAGCAGGTTCTGTGAAAGCTCCGAGGGTATTTTCAGGCCCTGGCTGACATATAACGACTTGTTTAGTTCGTTTTCATGCACGATTGCTGGCTATCGTTGTATTTTGTTTATTTGGTTAAGATGCACGTGACCTGGATGCTTGAGTCCTCGTCTTTGCACCGGAACAACACAACTAGGCTTAGAGGGTTTTGTAGTTCTATTTTATTTTGATTCCGATATGACAAGCTTTCTGAAAATAATGTGTGCAGATAAGCGATATAACATATATTATTGAATATTTCACGGCATGATGACTCAAATATACGATTATGTGGCTGACTACAGTAAAATGTTGAACATACAGCAAAATTATTCTCACTGGAGCATGCGAGCTGTTGCGCTCATTGTTTACTTCCGGTTAAGATTTATTTATTTAGCTAGCTAGCAAGTTCCCATAAAGAGAGGCGAATAAAAATGCAGGTAAGGTGCATGTTCTACAAACGTAAAATGTCTAAGCAGTCAGTTGTTTGAAATTACATCCAGTGAATAAAATACAAAATCACCATCGCAGGTTAAATATTTCGTTTGATTCAGTTTACGTTACCCCAAGTCACTCTGCTACTGTAGGTAACTAGCTAAAAGGCTAACAGCTAACGTTAGGTAGCTAATCAAATGTCTCTTTATTTGTTTAAATCAAGCAACGGGAAGAAAAGCTGTTGGAAGCATCCGTGGAATCACTTATTTCCCGCGTGGCTCATCTCAAAAACGCTCTTCAAAGTTTCATCTACAAGTTGGAAAACGAGTATGAAAGACTGACATGGTAAGTGACGAGCTAACTTTAGTTAGCATTGCGCATGCAACACTTTGAAATGATGAGCTGTTTGCTAACTCTCGAGAACCCAAGCCCGTACAGCCATTGGGTTCTCGTTCAAACAAATGACCACAGCGTGCCGTGTATAATGTTGAGTTTGGAGAAAGCTAACTAGCTAGGTCCCAGTGTTGCTTTTGGAATTACATCAATTAAACCAATCTGTAAGACTTGGCTAGCTAACGACTTATTTGGATAAATACACATTATTCATTTTCAGACATACTCTACTAGCTAATTCATGAAGTTGTTGTCTCTGTTATTGAACAACTTGGACAACAGGCCCTCTGTGTTGGACAACTTTGCCCTCCTGTCCGGTCAGTTGAATACCATCAATAAACTGTTGAGGAATGAGAAGACACCATCTTTCCGTCAGCAGGTCATCATCCCCCTTCTGCTGTCTCCAGACAGGGATGAGGAACTAGCTGTGAGTATATTTTCTGTGGACAAGGATTACCCTGGTTAAACCAGACTGAATGCTGTGCTCACCAATAATGAGAATAGCGTTGAGTCTGGTTTAGCCAGGCTAGAAGAGGATGGCTTTACAGACACACATACCGGTACCCTAGTCTTTGCTTACATCCATACACTCTGTGCCCACACTCCAGAAACTGACAGAGCAGCGTGTGCCTGTGTTCAGCCATGAGATTGTGCCAGATCACCTGCGCACGAAGCCTGATCCTGAGGTGGAGGAGCAGGAGAAACAGCTGAGTGCAGAAGCTGCCCGGATAGGACCAGAGGTGGCACAGGTAAACAGACATGGTCTTTATCTAATCATACAAGTTCTTTATGGCAGCAGTCTGAGAGGAGAGTAGGGCCCTGGTTCACATAAGGCAACCTGTATCCTTTTCATACTACTGAGTGAAGTTGTACATCCACCATTTGTTGGAAAGGACAATACGACAAGAAAATATTGTGGCCACTTCAAGCCAGTATGACGGACGTCAATATGCTTGCTTAGTAGCTTCACTTCCTCCCTGCCTCGGTACAGTGGCCGTACAACAGCTCATACCAGAGTAATCTGCCCGCTTGACCATACCTTTAGCCAGTTGTGCCACTGAAAAGGTACAAATTTGGCAAGTGGATACATTTCAAGCTGTGGAGTGAGCTTAAAGTACAATACATTTGTTACATAATGAACATGACCATGGTGTATGGTGGGAAGACACAATTCTAAGTAAAATGGTTCTTGTCATGTAATGCACATTGTAGTCTTTTTATCCCACAACTATATTTGGAAGCATCCTTTGTTTTCCCCCCAACAGAAACAAATCCAGACACTGAATAAGCTATGTTCAAATCTACTGGAGAAACTGAACAATCCTCGCGATGACAGGGATGCAGAAAGTGCAGGTACAATGACTGAACCAAGATAACTTATTTACCTGAACATTTAGGCAAGCTAACCTAAGAACTGTGTTATGAAGTTGATATTGATGCTTATGTACTCAAAATGTACAGACGGTCTAACCTAAGGTCTATGTTATGGAGTTGATACAATTGCACTCTACTCTCTGTTTCAGCTATACGGCAGAACAAACCATCATTCAACATTGCTGACACCAATGCACTGGTGGCAGCGGTGGGCTTTGGGAAGGGGCTTTCGAAGTGCAGGCCCCCCGGGCCCGTTGCCCCTGGACACCCAGGACAAGGACCCATGATGAGTGGAGGTCCCACCTTACAGCAGGTTACCATCGGTGGGGGTTCAGGCCAGCAGCAAGGCATGGGGCCTGGTGCTCCTCAGCAACAGGGACAGCCAGGTATGATGCTCCTGAATATCATTGTCTGGCTTTGCTACACTTTGAAGTCTTGTATTCACTTGAAGGCCGTAAATCAAGGTTCTACAGACTTGAATAATAAAGGCAGTGGGTTTCTCAGACACAGATTATACCTAGTCCTGGACTAAAAATAACTGTAAATAGAGAACTTGGCTTAACCTGTGTCTGAGGACCCGGCCCTAAAGGTATTGATCAAAAGACTGCGCTATAACTGACCTATTTATTTTTTCAGGCAAAATGCCAAGCAACATCAAGACAAACATCAAGGCTGCCTCCTCAATGCATCCTTACAACCGATAAGATTCTCTCTCTATCCCATACTGATGAAGTATTCAGGAGGCTGAGAGAGTAAGTGACGTAAAGCAATGGAAATATTAATATCTTATCTTTTGATTAAATAAATCAGTTTGAGAAGAAGGCATCATACTGTGTCAGTGAATGTGCAGAATGTAGTGAAATGAATATATGTGCTTCAATTTGTAAACACTAGATGGCACAGTCTTTCCATTTTATATTCGAGGGACAAGACATTTTGAGAACTTGGTATTTGTTGCAGAAAATCTAAATGAGATTTTATATTAATAGTGAATAAAGGGAATATTAGAGCTTTATTTCAATTGTACCTTTATCCAGATACCCCACGATATGTTAATATTTCACACAATGAAAATCTGTTATCACAGGCATTATGTTGAGCTATGTCTTTCAGAAATATATAACACAAGTGTGGAGTTTAGGGTCAGTCAGAGAACAGGCATTATATTTCAAACCTTATATTTCAACTGCTTCACCATGTTGTCTGTCCAGTCTTTTGAACCCTAGCACTGCTTCCTTCCCTCCCTACACTTTGCCTCCATTGTGGCCATTATAAATATTGTAGGACCGGTGAGAGTAATGCAGCTGGACATTGCACTGCCTGGCCTGATAACGTCAAAGTCGTTAAGGGAGGAGATGAGAAAGTTGATGCTGACGTGTGGGGGGCCTCTGTGCTTTGCGCCCCACCGTGGTCTGTCCACTCTAATCCCTATCCCACCTCCCGCTGGGCGGACGGCACAGGGACAATGACCACTGTGGCTGTCACCAGATACGACACAGGTCGCTGGGTGACCTACATACAAACACTCACTGACACACACCCTCGGTCCTGCACACACACACTGTCCTACACACACATACACCTTCTGTCCTCTGCCGGGCCGACGTCTCGCTGTGTCAGCCTCCATGCCCTGGTAGGAGAGGAGGGTCTGCTGAGACAGCTAGAAGATGCACAGGTTCATACTCTCTATAGACTCCATAGGCAGATGGACAGTCTACTGGCTGTGTCTAATTGACCTACCTATGAGAAAGACTTCTGAACAGGCTGTTACTGGCATGTTTTGCTACTGCATCTTCCTTTTTATATGAAAGAAAATTAGGGCTGCAATTCTTGATTCAATAAAGAAAATGTTTCCTGGAGATGTGAGTAAAATAACATACAGTGCCTTCAGAAAGTATTCACACCACTTTACTTTTTCCCAGAATTGTTGTTTTACAGCTTGAATTTAAAATATATTAAATTGAGATGTGTCACTGGCTTACGCACAATACCCCATAATGTCAAAGTGGAATCATGTTTTTAGAAATAAATGAAAAGCGGAAATGTATTGAGTTAATAAATATTCAACCCCTTTGTTATGGCAAGCTTAAATAAGTTCATGAGTAAAAAATGTGCTTAACAAGTCACATAATAAATTGCAAGGACTGACTGTGTGCAATAATAGTGTTTAACATGATTTTTGAATAACTACCTCATCTCTGTACCCTACACATACAATTATCTTTAAGGTCCTTCAATCAAGCAGTGAATTTCAAACACAGATTCAACCACAAAGACCAGGGAGGTTTTCCAATGCCTCGCAAATAAGGGCACCTACTGGTAGATGGGTAAATGTAAAAAGAGCAGACACTGAATATCCCTTTGAGCATGGTGAAGTTATTAATTACACTTTGGGTGGTCTATCAATACACCCAGCTACTACAAAGATACAGGTGTCCTTCCTAGCTCAGTTGCCAGAGAGGAAGGAAACCGCTCAGGGATTTCACCATGAGGCCAATGATGACTTTAAAACAGTTACTGAGTTTAATAGCTGTGATAGGAGAAAACTGAGGATGGATCAACAACATTGTAGTTACTCCACAATACTAACCTAAATGACAGAGTGAAAAGAAGGAAGCCTGTACAGAATAAAAATATTCCAAAACATGCATCCTGTTTGCAATAAGGCACTTAAGTAAAACTGCAAAAAATGTTGCAAAGAAATGAACTTTGTCCTGAATACAAAGCGTTATGTTTGGGGCAAATCCAACACATCACTGAGTACCACTCTTCATATTTTCAAGAATGGTGGTGGGTGCATCATGTTATGGGTATGTTTGTCATTGGCAAGGACTAGGGAGTCTTTTAGGGTAATGAGAAACGGAATAAAGCTAAGCACAGGCAAAATCCTAGAGGAAAACCTGGTTCAGTCTGCTTTCCAACAGACACTGGGAGACAAAGAGAAGAGTGGTGATAATGAAGTGGGTTGAGGGTTGAGCTGACCTCTACGCACATTCAATTAGCACTTACTGGAAGATAATATTATGTGAAAATGGAAAATTAGTCACCAGATGAATTGCATGGTGCACCAGAAGTGCCTTCATTTGGGGAAAAAAAGCAGTGAAATAGTATTGTGGTGAGTTTAGGGAGAGGCTGCATTGTTACATTACATTACATTCTTATCATTCTCCTATTAATTGTTTTGGGATTCTTCATAATTGTCTTATGTTTCCTCTTATTCATATACTCCATCTGATTCAGATTCATCATCAGATCAAGTTTTACAGCTTGATTCTTATCTTAAATGATAGGGTGAGATCTGCAATTTCTGTTTAAGCGACAGTCTTTTAGCTTTTCTAGGATACAATGAGCATCAGGACACCACTGAATGCCACTTAACAGTAGCCTGTTATCTCTAGGTAGTACTGTAGAGCTGATGTAAGTCAGTCAGGCTGTTTCCCTTTGGATTAGTCTGCACTAGCTGACCATAAGGGGTCAGCAGTGTTTCACAACAGAATCTGAGAATGTTCTACAACCTACAGTAGCTCCTTCAGTCTTTAGGGTGCAAGTTCATGGTCCAGATGTGCACTGATAGAGATATTTTAGAGGTCGTGTTGCCTTTTCTCTGACAATTATCATGACACATATTTTACTTACATGATAATTACATATTTTTTCTCCCTGAGTTTTGTGCATAAATACATACAGACACAAATAGAGCATCTCTCCTACAGACTTAATGAGGAGTAGGAGACATCCTGTGGTGTTAGCCTCTGAGCTTACGGATACTTGGGATGGCAGGGAAACTCAATGTGACAGCTTCCTCCCCATCCAAGTTCCTCTCTAAAAATCACAATTTCCCCCGAAAACACCTTTGTAGATACAAAGGCCCTTTTTGTGAATGTATGTAGCCCAGCAAGATAGTCTTCCTATGCTCACATGGTTCTGGTTTTGACTGCAAGGTGATTGTAATACCAATATATCTATGTCCCTGATCATCTAGAGAGGATAATGTTTAGCATTTCTCAGTTGGTTTTGGATTTATATTCCAGGGAATTTTGGCTTTGAATTCTCTTGAAAGAATGTCTTTGGGCACAGTTTTTGAGGGAAATATAGGCTCTACATTATTTTTTGATGAAGATAAGGTCCATATCTGGCTCATTAAGAAAGCTTTAGGCTAACATTATAAAGCAACATTATAGCCTACAACATCAAACTCCCACACTAGAAAATTGACCATATCTTCCAAATGTAAAATTATTACACGGTTTAAGACATGAAAGACCATGAAGACACACTGATTTGGGAAATATGTTCAAACGTGTCTCCTTTATGAAACTTCCAGCACAAGAGGATCCAAATAATTCATTACATATCTGTGGGTGGCAACGCAAAGGTAAGAAGAGACGCAAGCATTCCTTCCAACAAAATTTTGCACAAGTTCCTTTGCCAAACTGAAAATCTACACAAATTCAAATACACACACACTTAGACCAGAGTTCCATCCATTTCAATCCAGTCTATTCAAGAGGTAAACGTCATAATTTCAGTTTACTTCCTGAATTTAAATGGCATTGACCCTAACCCTCCCTCAGTCAAGACTGCAGTATCTCCCTCACCATGAGGTGTCGATCCTCCATCTCCAACTGCCCATCATCATATCATGCCCTGCCCAGCAGGACCCAGAGAGAGGTCCTTCCCTTAGCGATCTCCTCGAATGAGGGAATGAGGGAGCTCCATAATCTCCTGCCCCCCAGGACCACAACCCTTCAGCCCCTGCAATCAGACCATAACCTCAGACCATCCCATGTCTCTGCTTCCATAGCCATTCCCATTCCCTCAGGCTTGCATTGCAGCCCTTCATATGGTGTATGTGTATTGTGCTGGCAGGCATTGGTTTTCTTTACGCACATTGTGAATAACACTAAACTTGATATGGGGGGTGTACATTGTGCATTGTGTTGCCATTGATACAGTGTGGGCATTGGCAAGGGATTTGTGTGCAACATGCATTAGGTTGGAAGTATAGATATGACATAAGCTATGTAAACATTGAGACAGTTTATGCTCAACAAATGTGTGTTATTGGATACTATATCAGAAAACAAATACAAAATCAAGCTCAAATGAAAAAATATGGATTGTGAGGGACTACAAATAGTGGCCAGAAATAAACACCACCGCTTTGGTTGGCATTGGTCTTCTTCCTAACTTAATTTGTTTCCCAGACACCGGTCCCTTGGCTGCTGACCTTTCAAAAAGATGCTTCTAAAACAGCCAATATGGCAAAAACTATTTATGTTTGAGAAGTAATTTATTCATGAAGTGCAGCTGGAAAAAGGAGTATATATTGACAGAACTGGAGAAATGCCAGAGCTTTTTACACTATATCTCCCTTTAATTTGCCCAACTACAAGACATAGAATAAGCGGCTTCCCCTTGTAGATCAATATTGACATACTAAATACCACCTAAAAACCAAGGCATGTTAAAGGGATTATGCCTATTGCATATTTATAAGGAAAGTATAACCCATTACCACAGGATATATAATATTGCTAGGGACACTGTGTAGAGTGCTGTCCACCCCCGGTTGCTCTGTGCATTCAGTAGGATAGCGTACAGTACAGTGACTTCACAACAAGTGTATGAATGGGCAGCTAGGTACAGGTGAAACCCATTAACCAGGTGTTTTGCTAATGATTAAAGCACTTGAATAGTAAGTGCAACTGATTTTCTACTCGGTATGGGATTTATGCCTTTTCAAGAGAGCGACGTACAGTAATTAAACTCACAATACCTTTTTGGTTTGTAAAGCCACGGTGAATATATTAAAGCATACAGTACACGTCCAACAGTTCTTGTCTTTCATCCTCCTAACAGAGCCTACAAGAAACCCTTTGATAGAAACAAGGAGATATCCCCATGTAATTATATTTGATCATGTTTGCATATGTCACTCCCACAGTCTCCGTCACGCTCTGTGATTTGGCTGCTCTCTGATCGTTTTGGAAACCTTTCCTAGTTCCTAATCCCCCCCCCCCCCCCCACCCCCCTTCCCTCTGCTGTGTGTGGGAGGTAGGAGGGGAGGGGGAACCGGGGGCGTCTGTCTGCTTGCTGTAAGCACACAGCTTTCACTCACTTAGAAAACGGAGAAAATGTCCCCTTCACACCCTCTCCAGCTCACCCTAGCTCTGACGCTATGTCAACAGTGAGAAAATGCCCCCGATGCTTAAGCATGTTTTTGAAGTGTGATGTGCGATGCTGTCCAGAGGTGAAGGACTGACAAGTCTGAGACGTGTAAACTTGTGTCCTACAGTAACTTATGACCCTGACCCTGTTACTGAAGTCGTATATGTCTTAAATTCACAATCCTTGATTCGTTTTTCGTCAGTTTTTCATCAGTTTTTCATCAAACCCCACTACTTGATTTTGTTATAAAGCTAAGGGATGGGGCTGAAGAAATGAATTTAATGTATGGACATCTCCATAATATGTGTGTGACAAGGAAAATCAATGAGGACAATACAAAAGTATGCAACAAAAGAAACAATTTATTTGGAATATGCATTACCAGTACAAAGAAAGAGACCATAAAACCTACACCTTGTTAGCAATTTTTTTCTCCACAGAAAACAGGTTTTAAATCGGAATTAAAAAGACAATAGTTTTGCGGTTTCCATTTTTATACTTTTAGTTTTTTACATATGCAGAGAGATCTTAAAATGTCAAACCTATCAAGAAAAAGGCTCCATGATTTCACTCTGAAATCTTTATAAAAAAGAAGTAACATTCAAAAACACTGCAGTACGGTATTTTATTAAAGAACAAAAGACATGCCACAAAGAAAACATTTGATGTTTTACAAATTGTTCAGTTTCTTCTTTCTTTTTTATAGTTATTTTTTCCCTTTTTATATTCAAAAACTAAAAGCATCATTACATGAAGCTTTCAATAATATTATGATACTGGACAGGCAATGTGAAAAGTAGAGTCACTTTTACTTATTTTACGGGCACGGCATCACAAAAGCTATTGTTCTGCTAGCCACATGGCTAAAATCTGTATCGAAAGGCCAGGAAACCACTCAAACATACTCCACTCATAGGGTACCTATGTGTTGTCTGTCAACTGGACTGTCGGGTGTGGGAGCAAATTAAGTAATTTGTAGTTATCGAAAAAAGAACACGATTTTTTCCACTCATCATAGTACACTTCCACGTCTTCAAAAAGTACATCAAATATAAAATGTTGTTTGTGAAAGAAGAGCTAAGTTCTGTGATATGCAGTCTATGGTAGATTCAGCTGTGTGGTACTGTAGTTATCTATACAGATGTTGGTTATGATTTGAAATACTATATAATGTATATCGATTACCATGGATTTGGTTGGGCTAAAAACACTGTCACGAGACAGTGTTCACACAAACTTTTCACATCACCTTTAATTAACAAGACAGTACTCATTTTAGAAGCAAGCTTTTGTGTCAATGCTTTAGAAAGTACAAAGTGAACCAGTGAGTGGATTATATCCGTAATGTGAAAGGAACTCTGTCCTACTGTATGTCTGTGTCTGTCAAACATGTACTGTAGGTGCTTTGTTTTAAAATGGATACTGTCCAATTCCCCAAAAACGCAAAACGAAAAAAGGTGTACATCTACATATATAGAGCATTATTGGGCTAATTCACATTATGCTAGCAAGAAAAGAAAATTTAACGTACTGTAAGTCATGTAACCAAGCAAAAGAAAAGTAAAATAGTAGCAAAATGTAGTTATTCACAACATGAGGACATAAAAATACAGTATCTCCAAACATCATCTGTATCTGTCTGTGTGCCATCAGGGTTAGTCTCTTCCATTTCATTTCTATAAACAAACACTACTGTATTCTGACTGCATTTTTGGTTTTTAGTACAGAAAGAGTACCTGAACATTCCTATGAGATGTTCGTGAGTACTTCAGTTAATACACAGTTTTACAAAACAAACAAAGTCAAGTTGGTCAAGGTGATCCCAATGTATAGAGCTGAAGCTTCTGCAGTATTTTTTTGGTATCAAAGTAATAGTATGGTGGATATGTTGAAATGCCCAAGAAGGTAATGTGTATTTGTGAGTAAATAAATACTGTAGCTCAAATCAAATACAACAAAATGAATAAATCTCATTTCAAATTTATTTTTATTATTTAGACTGACGTCATATGCTAGGAGGACGCTGAAATATAAGATTGAGTGAAGACCAACCTTGATAACCAAAATGTAAAAACAGGATGATATGAGTGATGAGGTTGAATGGAGAAATTCAAACTGGGTGACAATAATAAATGGACAGAAATATACTACTGAGAAATAAGAAATAAAATAGCTAATTAGCACCAAAAACACCAAACAAAGAGGGTAGTAATTTTGAGAGATATTTCATAATAATGTGTAGTCGTGTATTCAATGACTACAACATTGTACCACAAAATCAGAATTAAAATCTACATAAAAATGCATTTTTTGCACGTACACAAGTGATTTTGGTTACCAGCAGTATTTGGCTATTACGATAACAGTGATGGTGATAATGGCAGGGTATGTATGTGTATGTACACACACCTTATGTTCCATATATGAAGACTATATACAATTATTATGCATGTGTGTTGTGTGTTCTCTGTACTGTGTTTGACAAATACAAATGTTACCCTTTGTAGGGTAATCACTGTAAATTACTATGCTTAAAGACATATTGGCTTATTATAATTGATGCTAATATACTAATTGATTAAGTGTTCTGGATAGATTTTAAACTGCAGATCAATAGTCTCTGGATGCAGTGCACACTACAAACAATATTTCAAGAGCAGGGAATGTATTAGAATTCCAGTAGCTAGAATCACCATGATCCATTCCTTTCTGACTCTTCCATTTATTCTAGAGCATACTGTTACTCTTATAATGTTTGCTTATGCATTGTTGATCACTCATGCTATGTTGCATTCAGTATGAGCAGAAAACATAGGCTACCATTCTTGCAGTACATTTTTTAAATGTCTTATTGCCCATTGTAGAAGATCTTAAACGGAATGCCTAAAATGAGTAGGAAAGGTTGAATCTCCTTTTCAAAGCATCCTGTTGATACGCTACTAACATTAAATGTAATTAAATACAGTAATGAAACATTTTTCATATGAAATGTCAGAGGGATGTTTTTTTTACAAGCACAATTAATATTATTAAAATTAATCTCCTGTGTTGAACCTTGGCACTGGACAATTTTATAGAATGTATTTTATGTTGTGAATAAAGTAATTATGTAGGGTAAAACTTGCCACAAAGGCAAAACTGTCCTAAAAACAAGCCTTGAGACATGACAAGAGGAGATTGGGAGCTACTGTCAATACCAGTAATTACAAAAACAACAACGCTTATTTAGAAGATTGTTGTTTTCTTGTTATTTTCAATAGAGGTAGTGTGAAACGCATTTCAATCTACAAGATATGGGCCATACTGTATATACGTGTTGTAACTGTTTGCCTACTGTGTTATAAGTCAGATGATCACACAGTGAGGCAACACGGATATATGGTGAAGAAAACTGTACAAACAGACAGTGAAGGGGTTGTAGATAGGTGGAGGATAGAGCCCTACTCAAGCTACTGACTGACTAACTGTGTCATGGTTGGTTGTTGGTTGTAAAGAACTATCTGTGGTGGTGATGGTGTTTCATTTTGTAGTCCCCGCCGTAGAGAGAGGTCTCCTGCCCTGTGACGAGACTAGTGTGTCACCTCCAGTCCTGATGGGGGGGGCTGGCTGGGAAGCTGGCTGGATGATCGAGGGTGGAGGTTAGGGCTGTCTGGACGGTGGTGGAGGAAGAGGGTGGAGGGATCAGTTGGACGTGTCCGAGTGAACACTTCCGGGTCCTTCTGTGGGTGATGTCACTGACGAGGGGGTGGTAGCATCCTGCCAGCCTCCGTTTGCCTGAGAGAGAGACAGGAGAGACAGGAGGAGAGATGAAATATGAGCACAGGTATAGGACACTAATTATAGCCATAACATAGGTTTTCTATGTCTTTGCTTCTTCTTTTTCTCTTCTCTTTCAGAGTACATATTCATTATACAGTTCAATAGGTTTATAATATCATCTTATCTGCAGTATTGAATGCCGTATCTGTGAAGTCCTGAGGACACATGTAGTAGCTACGGTATGAGCTTTACTAATGCTAGAACGACCCTTAAACAACGAAACCTACATTCCACTAAAGCCTCAAGCCAAATTGGAAGAACATCTGATTCACTCAAATTACAGTAACCTAGACCTCATATTTCAGAACAGAATTGTCACAAAAATGCTACTTGTTTGAAGCAACTGAAAATTCTGTAAACCACACATATACCTTTCAGATCACATGCAGTATGCTCAAATTTCTATAATGAAGACAATTTTGTCTTCACTTCAAAACCAATACTGCATTCTTGTATCACTGGGGTTGAGATAAATGCCTGTTACATTCAATGACACACATAATAACAGTGGCAACGTCTTAAAAGGACCTTAAAACCAAAGTCACGAAACAGTCATAAAAGGAATCAATGGTCGCCAATTGTGACATTGGGAGATTGAATGAAAACACAATGAGAGACGCGTAAGCCATTTCCAATCCCGGAGACAGGCCTGCTAAAGAGCTTTGGGATATTAATAGCAAATTTCATGCCATCAGAAAAACTGGAAATGGTCCTTGACAGCCTTTCATTTCAAAGCCTGTTATTTCAGCCAGAAGAAAGTCTGTAATCAAAAATGGAGGAAAAAGAAACATCTTAAAATGTCTGACTTTGGTGACACTCTCTCTGTCTTTTCCAAACTGTAATTACTGCCCTAGCCTACCAGAAAACCCATTATGTAACTGCTCAGTCATTATCAACACAGAGAGACGGGAGTCTTCTCATCGTTTCACAGATAGGACATACTCGTTGATACACTGTTTCTAAGCAGACAGCTTTCCTGGGCTTTGCTTTGTGAATAGGTTTGATACTGGGGTATCAAATTTCACAATCTTTCAACTTCATATTCATCATCTCCAGCACCACCCCAACATCAACATATGTGAAAATTGCACGTTTCTATGTTTTGTATTAAAAAAGATAGAGGAAGATAAGTGTTTCCAATGACATCATCGGTGTGCATCGTGTGATGTTAGCCAATTATGAGTAGGCATTGCCTACTAATTGCCTATTAATTGATTGATGATGTCATTGGAAACACTTATCTTCCTCTATCTTTTTTAATACAAAACATAGAAACGCGCAATTTTCACATATGTTGATGTTGGGGTGGTGCTGGAGATGATGAATATGAAGTAAACAAATTGTGAAATTTCTAACAAATACTATTGCAGTAAAATGCTGCAGAGGCAAGGAAATAAACTAGTAATCAACCCCACTCCAGAATACTAAAATGTAGAAATTATTTCTGTAAGATATGATTACATGTATTATATCTCCCCGAATCCTACATTAAAAATGGGGAACCATATTTGTATGTGATATTGTATAGATTTTTTTTAACGGAAAACAATGTAGGCCTTGTCTGCTCTTACATTTTTATTCCAAACATCACTGGTTATAACAGCTTACCATACAGATAACATTATATCCTTCTCTTATTATGCAGTAAGAGGGTTCTTTAAAAGCTATGAAAGAGAATATTGTGGCATTTTAGGACGTGGTACAGCAAGCAAGGGGTCCAAGGATAACCATATCCATGAGGTCAGAGTGCTGTCTAAGAACAGGGATTGAACACGTTAGTAGTGCTCTCTCAGGGTTATCACAGCCTGTTCTGTGGGAGGGAGATGAGTGGAGAGCAAGCCGGGAAAGGAGGGGGGATTTGAATACACACTACATACCCCAACATTTTTTACAGGAGGCATTTCATCTCATTATCATATGGCCATTGATGCACGACGAGCGAGGCGTAGGGACGGGAGAGGAAGCCAGAAGCCTAGCCGTGTGGCTGTGTGTGACTGTGACCGTCCTCTCTCGTCGTAGCTCTCACCGACCCACACTGCCTCGGCTCGCTGTCAGGGCCATTAGTGTGGCGGGAGCATGATCTGAGCAATGCGCTTGGATTGCTGTCCCAAGTCCACACTCCGCTCTCCTTGTGTCTGTCTTATTGATTTTCCCTTTTACGACACGGCTTGTCGCTGTGAATTTCCCTGCTGTTTGCAGCCGCCAGCTAACCCCCCCCCCATCCTCCCCTCCTCTCCCCTCACCCAAAACAAACACACATTCCCCCAAACCCAAACCCCCCACCCCCATCCCCTATAAAATAAGAAAAAAATATAACATGGTGGAAATACGCCCCCATGTTATGCCCCTCAGTGCTCTATCTAGGGGCTAGCAGTTTGGCTAGTTTTATTTTTAATGTGACTCTACTCTGGGGTTGTTCTGATAGGGTTTTAACAGGGCCTTGCGATCCGCTGTGATAATAAGGGTCAGGTGGTTAGTGGGGGTGTTGGGGGCGTCCGATCCACGCGTCAAAGGATGTGTCACCTGTTTGTGCCATTCCTGCACGGCCTTATGGCCGTGATTGGCTGCAGGTGCTACGGGAGAGCTGATTGGACATGACAGGCTCAGGCGGCCACTCCGTGTGTGTGTGTGGCCGGCCCCACGCCGTTCTGGCGTTCTGCCTGTGGCGCGACCGATACAGAAGCAATCAACTAGGTGACTGTGTTGGAGCTGAGACAAGTCCTACTAAGTGGCATTCTGAGCCCTATGGCTTTGAAATAATTGGTAGGGGAAGAGAAAGCAAAAAAAGCTTGTGGTTTTCTCTCCTTACATTGATGCCCTGCGGACTGTACATCTGGCTGGCTGTGAGGCCCTCACTGTATCCGCCTGTCTGACTGATAACATGGCGAAGGGTATCCACCTGAAAACACAACAGAGGAACACAAACAAAGCAAGGTCAGAGAACAGAAGATAAACACTGCAAGACAAAAACAAGAAGGAAGAACTATACAGTAAAGGCAGAGAAAACACACAGGAAATACATCCAGCCATGGACAATAAAAAGCAAGATAAGCAAAACATGTTATTACGTATTTAGAAGACTGTCGAAAGGATGAATTAATAATAGCTGCAGAGAGCACTGAATTATTTCATCATTACACTCACTGTAATGTTTTAGTAACAATGGTGGAAAACGATACTTTTGAAAACCCTATGGTGTGGTGCTATTATCGGCCCATGGGGATGTAGACACTGGAGGAGTACTGAGATGCCTCTGGTGCGTTTAGGATAGATTACAAGGCCTATTCTTAGGGAGGTGGGTCTGTTCCTATAGTAGTATCTTCTGCACTGCTTAGTTATAGGGCCCTACCTGTGACTGCACGTTGGCTCCCACCTGAGCCCCTTGGTACGAGTCCCCATTGAGAGACTGCACGCTCATGAACAAGTCACCGGAGTTTGACATGTTAAAAGATCCAGCAGAACCTGGAAGAGGAGAGAGGGAGCACTGGAATCACAGAGCAGAGAGAAATAGGAGCAAGCAGAGCAGGATTCAGCCACTTGGCCCCGTCCAGGGTTAGACCCGGAGAAGCACCATGCAAAGTGTTAGCAGCCAAACAAATGCAGTTAGCGCTAGAGAAAATGTTAGAAATAGAGCTAGAGTTAGGGTTAGGGCCAGAGCGAGCAGACAGATTACAGAATGGCAGCATAAAGCTGTGGGAAGTCGAGTACAGCCGTCAGATGTGCTGTTGTGCCTATTTGTCAACATGAAAGTAGAATGATAGTATGGTTCTACAGTCAAAGTATTAATGAAGATTAATGAATTCAGTAAATTCAACTGGTACAACACAAATAAAATGTTCTGTATTGAGATAAAGTACAAGAAAATGTGTGTTAATTGAAAAGAAGACAACAGGGAAGAAAGCACTGGGAGACTTGATATGGGGTCCTGGTATCCTACTCTTGGACAAAGCCATTTTTCATTTTTTCCTTTTGACTTGAGCATAGAAAAATGCCCTTGACTGATATAGAGTGTATTCAGAGCCTTCCAAATATTGTAGCCTATCTGTAAAAGGGTAACCCATTGGTATTGTTCTTTAGTCTCACCTGCAGAATTTGGAGTGGAGGGTGAGTTAGCCTGGCTTCCGTGTGAGGAAACGTTGGTCGCGTTCACGGCAGTTTTGGCAGCGTACATGTTGGCTTCTTCCTGGAACTTTCCAATGTTTTTCTTGTATCTGATTCGTTTGTTTCCGAACCAGTTGGAAACCTGTACAAACAACGTGCAAATTGTAAATGCTTACACAATGTTAATGTTACACAAATCATTTCCCACATTTCTAATGAGCAAATTGTGAGTGTGAAATCAGAATCAGAATGAGTTCTGCATGCATGGCCCTCCACTGTCTGGCATATCCTATCTGACACTGAAGAAAGACTTTTTTCTGCGTCCCAAATGGCACCCTATTCCCATTGTAGTGCACTACTTTTAACCAGAGCCCTATGGGCCCTGGTCAAAGGTAGTGCAGTACATAGGGAATAGGGTGCCATTTGGGACACAGCCTTTGAGGTAGTAGTGAGCGCTACCACTCGCTACATAGACCGGTGCTGTGAATCCACATTAGTGGCAGAAGGGAATGATTGCCAACAACAGTCTCATTATGTCAGTATGACTGCAGCTATCATCAGAGCTCACGCTAGCACCAATCAGTCAACATCCGCTATCTAACACCCATTACAGCTAATGGACTCCCCGATGAAGCTACCAGGATAAGCCAGCTAGTGCTAATGATAAACAATATTAAAATAAAAACGAAATCAATCCTGTTGCTAAGTTTGAACAAATGCAGAGAGAAGGTAGGTAAACATGTTATCTTATTATAGACCCAGGAACGCATAGGATGAGTCCCAAATGCCACTCCATTCTCTACGGGAGCTGGTCAAAAAGGGCTCTGGTCAAAAGTAGCGAACTATATAGGGAAAAGGGTGCAATTTGGGGCACAGACAGATGCTCAACTAATCATTCAGACACTGAAGCCCGTTGTTTTCATCAATCAACGCCCAGATGCATCCTCAAAATAATTTGGTATAAACTTAATGAAACCGTTTGAGGAGATGATGGACGTGAAACACATGACATTACTGCTGTTTACCTTTATTGTTAGTGCATTCTTAATAACATTATCAATCATCATATTACACTATTAATTTAGTCCCTGCGATGTAGCCTATGAATGAAGAAAATAATGTAATCTTCATATCTTGAAGGCCCAGTGCAGTCAAAAACCTGATTTTCCAGTTTTGAATATATCTTTCCACACTATGAGGTTGGAATAATACTGTGAAATTGTGAAAATGATAACAATGCCCTTTTACATTATCCACTACTGCCTCTAGTCCTGTTCTACATGTACTGTGGCCTTCCTGAAGACAGGTGGCACTGTACTATACTGTACCTGTGAAACTGTGATGGAGCACTTCTTGGCCAGCTCTTCCTTGGCCTCTTCACTAGGGTAGGGGTTAGACAGGTGTGAGTAGAAGTACTCATTCAGGATCTCTGTCGCCTGTTTGTTGAAGTTCCTTCTTTTCCGTCTGCAAGGAGAATTATATAAATTGGTTAGTTAGGACCAGAATAAACACTATGTAAAATAGATACAGTTAATACCGCCCGGTCAAAGCATATACAAATCTGAAGCCTACATAGAGTAAATGTGTCAAAGCCACTTGCGGTAAACAGGCAAAACTGGGGCACCTCATAAAGTAACAATACAACTACCACCCAATTCGATCCAATACCTTCCATACAACTGCCACCCCATTCAATACAGCTGCCTAAGCTGGTATGAAATATGTTTTCTTTGTGGAGGTTCACTAATAGAAATGAACACTGCCTGCAAATCCTGACAAACAACAGAACACTGCCCTTCCTTATTAAAGGATAGAAAACGTGCTGTAAGCATGCGCTGATGCTAGTTCAGTTCACTGACCCCTCCATCTCTTCCTCCTTCCCCATCTCCACCCTCTATCAGGTTAAGTCTGCATGTGCCACAACTCATGAGAGGGCTTTACATAAGCTAGGTAGGGAACCCTGTAAAATGCTTGCTTCCATGCATCGTATCGATTGACTGGTGAAAGAGATTTGTGCTGAAATCTTCGTCCCGCACTCCAAAAGCCTGCTTGAGAATATGTAAATGTGCACAGCATGGTGCTAGGGCAGGCTGCAGAGTAATCAGTAAAGCTGAGACTGGTTGGGAGGCAGTCTCTCTCTCTCTCTCTCTCTCTCTCTCTCTCTCTCTCTCTCTCTCTCTCTCTCTCTCTCTCTCTCTCTCTCTCTCTCTCTCTCACTCTAACTGAAAGCCCTTCCCTCCTTCCCCTGCCTCCCTCCCTGCACCACAGCCACAATCATTTGCAAAATAATAGAGGGGGAGCTTTGTGAGAAGAGCACAAGCCTAATTTAAATGTTATGCTTCCGACTCAGAGTGAGATTTATCCTCAGAGAAATGTATGCAAATCCAAAACATGCATCAAAAGGAACAAGGGATTATATTAAAAAAGGGAAATATTTAGCGTTATGGAGCCTGGAGAGAGGAGAGAATTGTCAGTGGCCAAGCAGCCATGTATGTGCTGGTCCAAATGGCACCCATAGATGTACTGTATGTAGGCACAAAGCTTTGGTTGATTTTGGAAGATCAGTTTTGATGATGTTGTATAGAATGGTGGTAAGCTGTAGAGTAACATGCTGTGAACATGACTGTAAAAGCACCTTATGTGAATAATGCAGTTACAGGTAGGCAAATACTGTAGCTAGCTATGCAAGTCAACAAAACATTGCAGTGGTACAGTGACTTTGTATATGGTAATTTGTACCGCTGTAGGCACACACACAGACACACACCTGGCGTCGAGGAAGCGTGAGCGCAGGATCATGACGGCTTCGCAGGTGCTCTGTTTGAGCTGCATCTGGATGGAGCTGAACTTGCGGTGGATGATCCCCACCATGCGTTCTATCTCCTTGGGAGAGATGGGCCGCGTGCGACTCTGCTCCCTCAGCAGGTTCATCACATGGGTAGTGAACTCGTTACAAGCCTGCAGAGGGGGGGAAAACAGACAAAGACAGAGAAGGGGATCAGATAGATAGAGCAATCTGGTTTGTTACATTTACATTTTAGTCATTTAGCAGACACTCTTATCCAGAGTGACATCAGTTTTCATCAATCTTGATGACAAAATAAATGTTGTTGGTGAGAGTTTTGATAGCAGCCACACCATGATGATGGTGACATACTATATGGCTATTGCCAGGCTGGGTGGTGTCCTCTAGCATTAGACTAAAGCAGTGTTTGCGTACAGCGCAAAAATATACTGTATGGTACTCTATATCAATCAAGGTCTTGCACAAAGACAGAAAGGAAAAATTAGATGCAAATCAAGAGGTGTTTAATGTATTTAGTTCTGGGAATGCTTCCATGTTGTGAAGCCAAGGAGGAAAATAAGTGGTGATATTTTTTATATTAAACAGAAGTGGCAATGGCAACTGTAAGTGTCGTTTTTCAGAAAGGAGACATGGAGAAATGACAGCTGCTAGTCCCTGCTGACGAGCAGCAAACCTTCTCTTCTCACCGCAGTAGAGTCGCAGCTGAGCGGGTTGAGAGATCAACATGCCATGATGATACACTCACCCTCCTGTGTGGCACCAGGCGTGAACCTGACATGATATTACAGTATGCCTCTGTCTCTCTCCCTCTTTCTCTCCCCATCTTTTTCTCTTCCTCTCGAACTCTTTCTTGTTCTCTCTCTCCCTCTTTCCCTGTCTCTCTCCCAGTATTTTCTTGTTCTCTTTCTCCTTCTAATTCTCTCACTCACTTTCTCTTTCTCTCTCTCCCTGTCACTTCAATATGTCTGTCATATTCACACGCATCTCAAAGGGCCTTTACTGACATGAAAGCAATAGTTATCAAAGCAGAAGGATGTGAATGAAGAGAGACAGTAACAAGACAAAGGACAACAATACAAAAATGTTTGTACAACGAATGTAAATGACAGTGAATAGGTGGGGATGATATGAGAGGTAAGGTGCAGAGTGGTCATGCGGTTAGTGTCATACAGTGATGCATGGGGATGACAGTGAAGCCATCTGGTACAGCCCCAGATAGACTATAGACATAATGTCATCATAACAACATTGGTTAACACACACACACAGACCAAGCACAGAAACGTATATCCTGGTTCTTGTGTATGTGGGCCTTATCTGAAACAAAATACATGCAAACATGGTATAGTGCAATGTACTGCTTATGATTCTACTGGAAGCATCTAAAGCGAGCAGACATAGCATAAATTACAAATGAACATATATACATAATTAAATATAT
Organism: Coregonus lavaretus; assembly: GCF_964263955.1. Classification (NCBI taxonomy): domain Eukaryota; kingdom Metazoa; phylum Chordata; class Actinopteri; order Salmoniformes; family Salmonidae; genus Coregonus; species Coregonus lavaretus. Next base: position 33,778,996 of record NC_140008.1, on the reverse strand, counting down.
AGAAAAATTATAAATAAAAAACCTGTTAAATCACTACTAAATTGTGGTAATAAATTATAAGTGAGTTATAGTATTTTTTCTCCGTAAGCAACACTACTGCTTTAAAAGACTGGGTTGCCATCCAGTTCCTAATCCTGAACCTGACAGTGAAGGTCTGTTCCCTATCACTGAGATTGTAAGGGAGGGAAGCGTGGTATAAAATGCTGGGTTTGAAAGCTCTGGGTTGTAAATAAAAACACTGGAGCCAAGTTCACATTAGATTTAGTTACTAACCAAGCTTTATAAATACTCGTCAGATGTGAGAAATGTCCTTGATTCAACACATCCCAAAGTGTGTCTATTTGTTAAACAACCTAACCAAAGTAAAATAATGTTATTAACTAATGATATTATGACTATAAAATATATTATCTCTCTATATAGTGTATGGTAGGGCAGTGGTCTGCAGTGGAGGAGTACCTTGTTTCCGTTGCCATGACTCCCTGTGTAACTCTCCCCCCTCCATCCGCACTGGGATACCATCTTAAATACAGTATATTACATATATATTACATATTATATATAATTATATAGCACATTGTCAGCATGTAATGGTGGCATAGTCACAGGACTGTTTTCCACACTACTCCCGACTGCTACAGCCCTGCCAATTGTATATGGCTCCGGGGTGAAGTTTCCCCTAGGTACAGATCTAGGATCAGCTTCCCCTTCTCCAATCCTAAACTTAACCATTAGTGGGAACAATGCAAAACCGACCCAAGATCAGCGTCTAGAGGCAACTTTACCCTACTCCACTGTATGTGTGTTTCAGGATGGCAACCCTGTCTACAGACTAGACTAACATCACAACACTGAACCATGTCTACAGACTAGACTAACATCACAACACTGAACCCTGTCTACAGACTAGACTAACATCACAACACTGGCTTTGCTTTTTTATATAAACAAAAATGTAAGCAATGTCTGGGACTATACGGAAAATACATTTGCATTTCATCAAACAGGGCATGCATTCATTCCAGCCAGTCAGGGCCTTAAAATTTGACTGTGTGTATATTGGTTAGAAAGTAGACAACGTTATGCAGTAAAATCCACTCTGATTTATTGGCATGGTAGATAATGACATGGAGGAGAAGAGAAGGAAACTGCACATTACATAGGGATGCAATGGAGATGAGAGAAAATCAGTCAAATATTTTTTTCACATCTTTAGATGGATGCCATAAATGTAGAAAGTCTCCTTCCATTGGTATGTAAATCTAAAAAAATATATGGCTCAGTTGTTAGAGCATGATGCTTGTATGCCAGGATCGTGGGTTTGATTCCCAGGACCACCCATATGTAAAATGTATGTCGTTTTGGATAAAAGTGTCTGCTAAATGGCATATACAGTGAGGGAAAAAAGTATTTGATCCCCTGCTGATTGTGTACATTTGCCCACTGACAAAGACATGATCAGTCTATAATTTTAATGGTAGGTTTATTTGAACAGTGAGAGACAGAATAACAACACAAAAATCCAGAAAAACGCATGTCAGAAATGTTATAAATTGATTTGCATTTTAATGAGGGAAATAAGTATTTGACCCCCTCTCAACCAGAAAGATTTCTGGCTCCCAGGTGTCTTTTATACAGGTACCGAGCTGAGATTAGGAGCACACTCGTAAAGGGAGTGCTCCTAATCTCAGCTTGTTACCTATATAAAAGACACCTGTCCACAGAAGCAATCAATCAGATTCGAAACTCTCCACCATGGCCAAGACCAAAGAGCTCTCCAAGGATGTCAGGGACAAGATTGTAGACCTACACAAGGCTGGAATGGGCTACAAGACCATCGCCAAGCAGCTTGGTGAGAAGGTGACAACAGTTGGTGTGATTATTCGCAAATGGAAGAAACAAAAAATAACTGTCAATCTCCCTCGGCCTGGGGCTCCATGCAAGATCTCACCTCGTGGAGTTGCAATGATCATGAGAACGGTGAGGAATCAGCCCAGAACTACACGGGAGTATCTTGTCAATGATCTCAAGGCAGCTGACACCATAGTTACCAAGAAAACAATTGGTAACACACCACGCCGTGAAGGACTGAAATCCTGCAGCGCCCGCAAGGTCCCCCTGCTCAAGAAAGCACATATACAGGCCCGTCTGAACTTTGCCAATGAACATCTGAATGATTCAGAGGAGAACTGGGTGAAAGTGTTGTGGTCAGATGAGACCAAAATCGAGCTCTTTGCCATCAACTCAACTCGCCGTGTTTGGAGGAGGAGGAATGCTGCCTATGACCTCAAGAACACCATCCCCACCATCAAACATGGAGGTGGAAACATTATGCTTTGGGGGTGTTTTTCTGCTAAGGGGACAGGACAACTTCACCGCATCAAAGGGACGATGGACGAGGCCATGTACCATCAAATATTGGGTGAAACCTCCTTCCCTCAGCCAGGGCATTGAAAATGGGTCGTGGATGGGTATTCCAGCATGACAATGACCCAAAACACACGGCCAAGGCAACAAAGGAGTGGCTCAAGAAGAAGCACCAGTCTCCAGACCTTAATCCCATAGAAAATCTGTGGAGGCAGCTGAAGGTTCGAGTTGCCAAACGTCAGCCTCGAAACCTTAATTACTTGGAGTAGATCTGCAAAGAGGAGTGGGACAAAATCCCTCCTGAGATGTGTGCAAACCTGGTGGCTCCTGAGTGGCGCAGTGGTCTAGAGATCCTGGTTCGAATCCAGGCTCTGTCGTAGCTGGCCACGACCGGGAGACCCATGGGGTGGCGCACAATTGGTCCAGGGTAGGGGAGGGAATGGCCGGCAGGGATGTAGCTCAGTTGGTAGAGCATGGCGTTTGCAACGCCAGGGTTGTGGGTTCGATTCCCACGGGGGGCCTGTATGTAAAACATAATGTATGCACTCACTAACTGTAAGTCGCTCTGGATAAGAGCGTCTGCTAAATGACTTAAATGTAAATGGTGGCCAACTACAAGAAACGTCTGAACTCTGTGATAGCCAACAAGGGTTTTGCCACCAAGTACTAAGTCATGTTTTGCAGAGGGGTCAAATACTTATTTCCCTCATTAAAATGCAAATCAATTTATAACATTTTTACATACATTTTTCTGGATTTTGTTGTTGTTATTCTGTCTCTCACTGTTCAAATAAACCTACCATTAAAATTATAGACTGATCATGTCTTTGTCAGTGGGCAAACGTACAAAATCATCAGGGGATCAAATACTTTTTTCCCTCACTGTACAGTGAGCTTCAAAGGTATTGGGACAGTGACATATTATTATTATGTTTGGCTCTGTATTCCAGCACTTTGGATTTGAAATGATACAATGACTATGAGGTTAAATTGCAGACTGTCCACTTTAATTGGAGGGTATTTTCATCCATATCGGGTGAACCGTTGCGAAATAACAGCCCTTTTTGTACATAGTCCCCCGCATTTTAGAGGACCAAAAGTATTGGGACAAATTCACTTGTATGTGTATTAAAGTAGTCAAAAGTTAAGTATTTGGTCCCATATTCATAGCACCTAGTGATTACATCAAGCTTGTGACTACACATTTGTTGGATGCATTTGCTGTTTGTTTTGGTTGTGTTTCAGATTATTTTGAGCCCAATAGAAATTAATGGTAAATAATGTACTGTGTCACTTTGGAGTCACTTTTATTGTAAATAAGAATAGAATATGTTTCTAAACACTTCTACATGAATGTGGATGCTACCATGATTACGGATCAATTCTGAATAAACCCTGAATAATGATAAGTGAGAAAGTTACAGGCGCACAAAAATGCTAACCTCCCCTGTTAATGTAATTGTGAGAGGTTTAACATGTCTTGGGGGTATGATATTTGTGCATCTGTAACTTTCTCACTCATCATTATCCAGGTAGTCATAGTTTAATAAATAATCACTGTGATGGGAATGGTGATGGGTGGAGCTGGTGCGTTTGGGTTAAAGGGTTAGAGTATGTGATTATGGTAAAAGGCACCAAAGACAGTAGTTCTCTGAGGGGTGACTATATCCTGTCCATTCTTACCTGTTCGTATTTCTCCAGCTCTGTGTGGTAGATCTGTCTGATCTGAGAGAGCTTGGCTCTGTAGTCCGAGTGTTCCGCTGAGTTATCCACTCCTGCCCCACCTCCTGAGGCTGCAGCTGCAGCCGCAGCCGCTGCAGAACCGCCCCCTTTCTCGGGTCCAGACACGCCCTCCGCCAGCAACATGTTGTCCAATCGCATGAGCTGGGCATCTGGAGGCTCCTCCTCCTGGGCGCCACGGATACTCAGCACTACAAACGACAGGAAGGGTCAGAGGTTAGAGGTCAGTCATGCAGGTCACCAATCCCAGCGTCATGACGCCATAGGTCACTCAAACACAGCGCTGTGATACCGTAACAAGCTGTCGGCTGTAGGCAGCGCCCCACGTCTTGCCTGACTCCACGCCTGACACACACAACACACACACCATGCCTAACACATACACACACACACCACGCCTGACACACACAACACACACACCATGCCTAACACACACACACACACCGCCTAACACGTCCTCCTCCTCTGGTCTGGAGAGCAACGGTGCAGCAGAATTGTTTTCTTTTCACCACGGTAACACTTGATGGTGCATCCATGTGGACCGTAAAAGCCAGCAGTATGTGTGGAAACAAGTAACGACCAGGCTCAGATTGAGACTACTAGAGTACAGTGTGTAGTGTAAATGGCAGTGGTAGTACATAGTGTAGTGTAGCTGGCAGTAGGACCTCCCTGTCTGGACGGGGATCATCCAGTTGATAAATCACTTGCCTCTTTATTGTCTCTTTGCCAGAATAAAGGCTACAGCGCTAGACTCTTGCAAGACTACACTATAATAAAACTCAATTTATATAATTAACTTAAAATGCAACTTCAATAATAACTACCAGAGCATTGGCCAGGACTGTTTGGTATTCAACACGTATGTCATAAAGCAATTTGTGATATTGGAGGAATAAATAAACAAATACTATAAATGGGGGTTACACCCTGATAATGAATGAGGCATAGTCTCTGAGGAGTCAGTTAGCATCCCAAATGGCACCCTATTCACTTTATAGTGCACGACTTTTGACTATGGCCCATAGGGTTTTGGTCAAAAGTAGTGCACTATATAGGGAATAGGGTGCCATGTGGGACACACACTCAGTGACATCATTGGTGTCTTAGATGCCTTATGTCAGTATTGGGACACATTGAACTATGGATAATGGTGGTTTTGTACTTCAGTGATTTCCAATTCAGTATGTAAATGTAACCTCCATGCACTCACACAGAAAACACACACTGATTGTTGCTCTTACAGTGGTGCTTGGTTACTATTCTTACAATGCCCTAACAGTGCTGGTTCTTAAAGCGTAAGGATCTGGGCAACAACTGAAGCCTGTCATTGAGCGATAGTGCACATTGTGAGGTCAGAAACAGAGCACTGGACTTGGCAGTGTGTGTGCAGTGGCAGAGCAAAGGTATTCATGCTGTTCCCTTTCCTTCCTCTAGAGGTCTCCCTCGCTGTTCTTTAGGGTAGACAATGCCGACCTTCCATTTTCTGAAATAACACACACTCACAGATGCTACCTCCTCCTGCTATCCAAGAGCAATGAGTCTATCCATTCCAATTACAAACACCTTCTCCCACTGTCCATGAATTCAAACTGATAACATCAAATGTAGCATACACAATGTAATTACTTTAAAGGCTACAGCCACTTATGCAGTGTCTAAATATGACTTACTGACTTTAAGGCCAATGTTTGTCGATTGCTATTTAAAATGTTAACACTCCTCACATGTCTCATTGTCTCTGAACGAAATGGAACAGGCAGGGAACACTTCATTAATCCAGAGACAATGGGAGTAGCTTGGTGCATTAACCCCAGACTAGACCGCTGCCCCAGCCATGGAATGGGATGGCTGGGGTGGGGTGATTAGGGTGGGGGTGGCTGGGCTGGGTGGGGGGTCAGCGGGATGAGAAAGAGGCAGGCTGTACGGCCAGAGGGAGGGTACCCCTGCTGCTCTCCCCTGTGTCATTATAGAACGTCCTTCATCACACTGAAAAGGTAGGGATAAGGTGGAGAGAGGGGAATCCCCCTGGGTGTGTCAGGAAGGACACCCTATTCCCTATATAGTGCACTCCTTGCCCTGGTCAGAAACAGTGCACTATATAGGGAATATGGTACCATTTCGGACACAGCACTTGTCTTTTACAGCCACTACGTTTCTCTATCTCCTGGCTAGACTACGTCTGCCTGGTGCATTTTTAAACACAAATGGTGTCATCAATTTTAATAAGCCTGTCCACACTATATACACCCCCCTATGTATTTATTTGGACAGTGAAGCTAAAACATTTAATTTGACTCTATACTCCAACATTTTGGATTTTAGATAAAATGTTCCATGTGAGGTGAAAGTACAGAATGTCACCTTTAATTGTAGGGTATTTTCATACATATCTGTTTTACCTTTTAGAAATGAAAGCACTTTATGTATCTAGTCCCGCCATTTGAAAGTGTCAAGTATTTTCAGTGCATTAAAGTAGTCAAAAGTTTAGTATTTGGTCCCATATTCCTAGCATGCAATGATTACATCAAGGTTGTGACTCTACAAACTTTTAAGATGCATTTGCAGTTTGTTTTGGTTGTGTTTCGGATTATGTTGTGTCCAATAGAAATTAATGGTAAATAATAAATTGTGATATTTTGGAGTCACTTTTATTGTAAATATTAATAGAATATGTTTCTGAACACTTCTACATTAATGTGGATGCTACCATGATAACAGATAATCATTAATGAATCGTGAATAATGTGAAAAAGTTATATACAGTTGAAGTCGGAAGTTTACATACACTTAGGTTGGAGTCATTAAAACTCGTTTTTCAACCACTCCACAAATTTCTTGTTAACAAACTATAGTTTTGGCAAGTCGGTTAGGACATCTACTTTGTGCATGACACAAGTAATTTTTTCCAACAATTGTTTACAGACAAATGATTTCACTTATAATTCACTGTATCACAATTCCAGTGGGTCAGAAGTTTACATACACTAAGTTGACTGTGCCTTTAAACAGCTTGGAAAATTCCAGAAAATGATGTCATGGCTTTAGAAGCTTCTGATAAGCTAATTGACATCATTTGAGTCAATTGGAGGTGTACCTGTGGATGTATTTCAAAGCCTACCTTCAAACTCAGTGCCTATTTGCTTGACATCATGGGAAAATCAAAAGAAATCAGCCAAGACCTCAGAAAAAAATGGTAGACCTCCACAAGCCTGGTTCATCCTTGGGAGCAATTTCCAAACGCCTGAAGGTACCACGTTCATCTGTACAAACAATAGTACGCAAGTATAAACACCATGGGACCACGCAGCCATCATACCGCTCAGGAAGGAGACGCGTTCTGTCTCCTAGAGATGAACGTACTTTAGTGCGAAAGTGCAAATCAATCCCAGAACAACAGCAAAGGACCTTGTGAAGATGCTGGATGAAACAGGTACAAAAGTTTCTATATCCACAGTAAAACAAGTCCTATATCGACATAACCTGAAAGACCGCTCAGCAAGGAAGAAGCCACTGCTCCAAAACCGCCATAGAAAAGCCAGACTACGGTTTGCAACTGCACATGGGGACTAAGAACTTACTTTTTGGAGAAATGTCTTCTGGTCTGATGAAACAAAAATATAACTGTTTGGCTATAATGACCATCGTTATGTTTGTCGGAAAAAGGGGGTCGCTTGCAAGCCGAAGAACACCATCCCAACCACAGGGGGTGGCAGCATCATGCTGTGGGGGTGCTTTGCTGCAGGAGGGACTGGTGCACTTCACAAAATAGATAGCATCATGAAGAAGGAAAATGATGTGGATATATTGAAGCAACATCTCAAGACATCAGTCAGGAAGTTAAAGCTTGGTCGCAAATGGGTCTTCCAAATGGACAATGACCCCAAAAATACTTCCAAATTTGTGCCAAAATGGCTTAAGCACAACAAAGTCAAGGTATTGGAGTGGCCATCACAAAGCCCTGACCTCAATCCTATAGAAAATGTGTGGGCAGAACTGAAAAAGTGTGTGCGAGCAAGGAGGCCTACAAACCTGACTCTGTTACACCAGTTCTGTCAGGAGGAATGGGCCAAAATTCACCCAACTTATTGTAGGAAGCTTGTGGAAGGCTACCCGAAATGTTTGACCCAAGTTGAACAATTTAAAGGCAATGCTACCAAATAGTAATTGAGTGTATGTAAACTTCTGTCCCACTGGGAATGTGATGAAAGAAATAAAAGCTGAAATAAATCAATCTCTCTAACTATTATTCTGACATTTCACATTCTTAAAATAAAGTGGTGATCCTAACTTACCTAAGACAGGGAATATTTACTAGGATTAAATGTCAGGAATTGTAAAAAACTGAGTTTAAATGTATTTGGCTAAGGTGTATGTAAACTTCCGACTTCAACTGTATATAAATATCATACCCCCCAAAAAATGCTAACCTCCCCTGTTATTAGTAATGGCGAGAGTTTAGCATGTTTTGGGAGTATGGTCTTTGTGCCTCTATAACTTTCTGGAATATGGGACCAAATACTAAATCTTTGACTACTTTAATACACTAACACGTTAATTTGTCCAAATACTTATGACACCTTAAAACAGTAAGAACCTCATACCAACAGTCAAGCATGGTGGTGGTAGTGTGATGGTTTGGGGATGCTTTGCTGCCTCAGGACCTGGACGACTTGCCTTAATAGAAGGAACCATGAATTCTGCTCTGTATCAGATAATTCTACAGGAGAATATCAAGCCATCTGACTGTGAGCTAAAGCTGAAGCACAGCTGGGTCATACAGCAGGACAATGATCCAAAACACACAATCAAGTCTACATGAAAATGGTTAAAAAGCAACAAATTTGAAGTTTTCGAATGGCCTAGTCAAAGTCCAGACCTAATCCCAATTGAGATGTTGTGGCAGGACTTGAAACAAGCATTTCATGCTTGAAAACCCACAAATGTTGTTGAGTTAAAGCAGTTCTGCATGCAAGAGTGGGCCAAAATTACTCTACAGCAATGTGAGAGACTGATCAACAACTACAGGAAGCATGTGGTTGCAGTCATTGCAGCTAAAGGTGGCACAACAAGTTATTGAGTGTAAGGGGGCAATACATTTTTCACACAGGGGAATTGGGCGTTGCATAACTTTGTTAATTAAATGAATAAAATAAGTATCCATTCCCTTTATCTAATATTAGGTTTTGGTTAAATCTGATAACATTCAGTATCAAAAATATGCAAAAATAAAGAAAATCAGAAATGGGGCAAAAACTTTTTCACGGCACTATATACAGTGGGGAGAACAAGTATTTGATACACTGCCGATTTTGCAGGTTTTCCTACTTACAAATCATGTAGAGGTCTGTAAATCACATTGTATGATTTTTAAGTAATTCATTTGCATTTTATTGCATGACATAAGTATTTGATACATCAGAAAAGCAGAACTTAATATTTGGTACAGAAACCTTTGTTTGCAATTACAGAGATCATATGTTTCCTGTAGGTCTTGACCAGGTTTGCACACACTGCAGCAGGGATTTTGGCCCACTCCTCCATACAGACCTTCTCCAGATCCTTCAGGTTTCGGGGCTGTCGCTGGGCAATACGGACTTTCAGCACCCTCCAAAGATTTTCTATTGGGTTCAGGTCTGGAGACTGGCTAGGCCACTCCAGGAACTTGAGATGCTTCTTACGGAGCCACTCCTTAGTTGCCCTGGCTGTGTGTTTCGGGTCGTTGTCATGCTGGAAGACCCAGCCATGACCCATCTTCAATGCTCTTACTGAGGGAAGGAGGTTGTTGGCCAAGATCTCGCGATACATGGCCCCATCCATCCTCTCCTCAATATGGTGCAGTCGTCCTGTCCCCTTTGCAGAAAAGCATCCCCAAAGAATGATGCTTCACGGTGGGATGGTGTTCCCAACCATGCTTCACGGTTGGGATGGTGTTCTTGGGGTTGTACTCATCCTTCTTCTTCCTCCAAACACCGCGAGTGGAGTTTAGACCAAAAAATATATATTTTTGTCTCATCAGACCACATGACCTTCTCCCATTCCTCCTCTGGATCATCCAGATGGTCATTGGCAAACTTCAGACCGGCCTGGACATGCGCTGGCTTGAGCAGGGGGACCTTGCATGCGCTGCAGGATTTTAATCCATGACGGCGTAGTGTGTTACTAATGGTTTTCTTTGAGACTGTGGTCCCAGCTCGCTTAAGGTCATTGACCAGGTCCTGCTGTGTAGTTCTGGGCTGATCCCTCACCTTCCTCATGATCATTGAGGCCCCACGAGGTGAGATCTTGCATGGAGCCCCAGACCGAGGGTGATTAACCGTCATCTTGAACTTCTTCCATTTTCTAATAATTGTACCAACAGTTGTTGCCTTCTCACCAAGCTGCTTGCCTATTGTCCTGTAGCCCATCCCAGCCTTGTGCAGGTCTACAATTTTATCCCTGATGTCCTTACACAGCTCTCTGGTCTTGGCCATTGTGGAGAGGTTGGAGTCTGTTTGAATGAGTGTGTGGACAGGTGTCTTTTATGCAGGTAACGAGTTCAAACAGGTGCAGTTAATACGGGTAATGAGTGGAGAACAGGAGGGCTTCTTAAAGAAAAACGAACAGGTCTGTGAGAGCCGGAATTCTTACTTGTTGGTAGGTGATCAAATACTTATGTCATGCAATAAAATGCAAATTAATTACTTAAAAATCATACAATGTGATTTTCTGGATTTTTGTTTTAGATTCCGTCTCTCACAGTTGAAGAGTACCTATGATAAAAATTACAGACCTCTAAATGCTTTGTAAGTAGGAAAACCTGCAAAATCGGCAGTGTATCAAATACTTGTTCTCCCCACTGTATGTGAAAATACCCTCAAATAAAAGTTGACATTCTGTCCTGTCAGCTCATATGAAACATTTGATCTCAAATCCAAAATGCTGGAGTATAGAGCCAAATTAAACATTTTAACTTTACTGTCCAAATAAATATGTAGGGGAGTGTGTCTGTAGAGGCCCTGCTCCCCTACCACAGTAACACTGAGGAATGTGGTATAGCAACACGTTTCCTGTGGTTACAACCTCATAAATACCTCATGGGTAAACTGGGTGTGAAACAGGGGTGAAAGCATAAAATAAGACAGGAAAATAACCTCTCCCTCAATGTCAACAAAACAAAGTTGCTGATCGGGGACTACAGGAGACAGCAGAGAGAACACGCCCCCATCCATATCGACGAGGCCGCAGTGGAGAAGGTCAAAAGCTTCAAGTTCCTCTGTGTGCACATCAATGACAACCTGAAATTTGATTTGATTTGATTTGAAATGGTCCCATCACACAGACAGTGTGGTGAAGAAGGTGAAACAGCGCCTCTTCAACCTCAGGAGGCTGAAGAAATTCGGCTTGGCCCCTAAGATCCTCACAAACTTCTACACGTGCACCATTGACAGCATCCTGTCTGACTGTATCACCGCCTGGTACGGCAATTGCAACGTCCGCAACCGCAGGGCTCTCCAGAGGGTGCTGCGGTCAGCCCAATGCATCACCGGGGCCACACTGCCTGCCCTCCAGGACATCTACAGCACCCGGTGTCACAGGAAGGCCAAGAAGATCATCAAGGACCTCAGCCACTGGAGCCACGGCCTGTTCACCCCGCTACCATCTAGAAGGTGGAGACAGTACAGATGCATCAAAGCTGGGACCGAGAGACTGAGAAACAGCTTCTATCTCCAGGTCATCTGACTGTTAAATAGTCACCACTAGCCGGGCCTCTGCCCAGTACCCTGCCCTGAACCTTAGTCACTGTTCTAGCCGGCTACCACCTTGCTCTCTACCCTACACCTTAGAGACTGCTGCCCAATTTACATAGAGTCATTGAACACAGGTCACTTTAATAATGTTTACATACTGTTTCACCCATTTTATATGTACAGTTGAAGTCGGAAGTTTACATACACCTTAGCCAAATACATTTAAACTCAGTTTTTCACAATTCCTGATATTTAATCGTAGTAAAAATTCCCTGTCTTAGGTCAGTTAGGATCACCATTTTATTTTAAGAATGTGAAATGTCAGAATAATAGTAGAGAGTATGATTTATTTCAGCTTGTATTTCTTTCATCACATTCCCAGTGGGACAGAAGTTTACATACACTCAATTAGTATTTGGTAGCATTGCCTTTAAATTGTTTAACTTGGGTCAAACGTTTCGTGTTGCCTTCCACAAGCTTCCCACAATAAGTTGGGTGAATTTTGGCACATTCCGCCTGACATAGCTGGTGTAACTGAGTCAGGTTTGTAGGCCTCCTTGCTCGCACACACTTTTTCAGTTCTGCCCACAAATGTTCTATAGGATTGAGGTCAGGGCTTTGTGATGGCCACTCCAATACCTTGACTTTGTTGTCCTTCAGCCATTTTGCCACAACTTTGGAAGTATGCTTGGGGTCATTGTCCATTTGGAAGACCCATTTGTGACCAAGCTTTAACTTCCTGACTGATGTCTTGAGATGTTGCTTCAATATATCCACATAATTTTCCTTCCTCACGATGCCATCTATCTTGTGAAGTGCACCAGTCCCTCCTGCAGCAAAGTACCCCCACAGCATGATGCTGCCACCCCCGTGCTTCACGGTTGGGATGGTGTTCTTCGGCTTGCAAGCAACCCTCTTTTTCCTCCAAACATATCGATGGTCATTATGGCCAAACAGTTCTATTTTTGTTTCATCAGACCAGAGGACATTTCTCCAAAAAGTACGATCTTTGTCCCCATGTGCAGTTGCAAACCGTAGTCTGGCTTTTTTATGGCGGTTTTGGAGCAGTGGCTTCTTCATTGCTGAGCGTCCTTTCAGGTTATGTCGATATAGGACTCGTATTACTGTGGATATAGATACTTTTGTACCTGCTTCCTTCAGCGTCTTCACAAGGTCCTTTGCTGTTGTTCTGGGATTGATTTGCACTTTTCACACCAAAGTACGTTAATCTCTAGGAGACAGAACGCGTCTCTTTCCTGAGCGGTATGACGGCTGCGTGGTCCCATGGTGTATATACTTGAGTACTATTGTTTGTACAGATGAACGTGGTACCTTCAGGTGTTTGGAAATTGCTCCAAAGGATGAACCAGACTTGTGGAGGTCTACAATTTTTTTTCTGAGGTCTTGGCTGATTTCTTTTGATTTTACCATGATGTCAAGCAAAAAGGCACTGTGTTTGAAGGTAGGCCTTGAAATACATCCACAAGTACACCTCCAATTGACCCAAATGATGTCAATTAGCCTATCAGAAGCTTCTAAAGCCATGACATCATTTTCTGGAATTTTCCAAGCTGTTTAAAGGCACAGTCAACTTAGTGTTTGTAAACTTCTGACCCACTGGAATTGTGATACAGTGAATTCTAAGTGAAATAATCTGTCTGTAAACAATTGTTGGAAAAATTACTTGTGTCATGCACAAAGTAGATGTCCTAACTGACTTGCCAAAACTATAGTTTGTTAGCAAGAAATGTGTGGAGTGGTTGAAAAATGAGTTTTAATGACTCCAACCTAAGTGTTTGTAAACGTACGACTTCAACTGTATGTACTGTACTCTAGTCATGGCTCATAGTATATATATTTAAAAAAAACTATGGATTATGTGTGTATTGTTATTTTTATTGCTAGGTATTATACTGCCATGTTGGAGCTAGAAACACAAGCATTTCACTGCATCTGCGATAACATCTGCAAATCTGTGTACCCGACCAATAAACGTTGATTTGATTTGAAAATAGTATAACCCTGTGTAAAGAATTTTGAACAATATCGTTATCACCTATAATTCTTTATAGGATAATCCCACAGGAATACATTTCTAAAATAGTGGGAATTAAATACTTAATGATACTGGGGACAGATAGCTAGCTGTATGCAAGTTAAACTACATGTTGGACTTTGAGTCAACCTGGATGATTAAACCAAGTCAATTGTTTACTGCAAGTTCACATTATCTTTCCTGTCCCTTGGTTAAAGGGCAGGGATAAGGACTTCCCACTAAATCTCACAGTTAACTGAATTTTGGGACTCAAAGAGCACACAAAAGCTAGGGAGGACGCTCTTCTCCTCTTTACAGCTGTTTGCAGCTGAAAACTGAGGCTCACAGATTTCTTCCCAAAGTCATAAAATGTCTAGACTGTCAAATGAAAATGGAACATAAAGGGTATGTCCCAAATGACACTCTATTCTCTTTATAATGCAGTACTTTTGTAGTGCAAAAGTAGTGCACTCTATAGGGAATAGGAGGCCATTTGGGACGCCTCCAAAAAAAAAACTCCTACGTTCATGTAATGATTTGATACTCATCTGCCAATTCTCTGAAAAGTTCAGAAATTGCTGGAGTACGTCTTTAACATTCACAAAGTGCTTATTTTACTTGGCCTGAAGTACCTCCCCCATCAGTCTTATAAGGTCAGAGCTTATAAGATCTTTCTCAGAGAGAAAAACAGAGAGGGAAAATATTTGATCCACATTTAGATAGTGAACTAAGAACAAATGTGCCAGAAAAATGAAAGATTTACTTGATACTGTAGTTAGTAGAAAGTAGTTATTTGTGGAAGGCTAGGGATACAGGAATACTACAATTTTTTATGAATAATACAAAATGTGTCATTTAGTTAGCATAATCTGAACATTCCCAGCGTTTCCCAACGTTTTCATACGTGATGCAAATATACAATTGTTTTCTGAGCAATAGCTACAAGAAACTGTCACTGTTCAAGCCCTTAATTCCTCCCTGTATCCTGGTTTTACTGTGGAGTTATTTGGGCATTTGGTTTACACAGACGGGACCCCCAGAGGAGCATTATCAGGTCGTATGAGAGACAGAACCAAAGGACCTGCTGCAGTGTGTATCTGCCTCCAAGGATATTGGAGTATATCATTTAGGTATGTACAGTATATTGTATAATATAATTTATATTTACAATATTGGAGTTATTTGGCTATTTGGTTTCCACAGACTGGAACCCCTTACGAGCAGCCGGCAGAACTAGGGAGCTGGGACCTGCGTGTGTCTGGCTGCCTCTGCCTGGTCTGGAGGCGATGCTGCCCTGATGGAGGCAAATTATGATTTATTTATTCCGCCCTGAACCTAAAGCACATAATTAAAACCACGGAACGGATTATCTTAAACAAATACAATGAATAAAGAAAAGAAAGAAAGGAGGGGGGAACAATGTGCCTCTTTAAAACAGTCTTTGCTGTGGGTCATAATTACACGAGTCATTGAGGGCCACTTTAGTGGCTAATGGCAGGCTAATTGATTCATCCTAATGTTTCCCAGCCTTGGGTTTGTTTTGCTCCAGACCTGGGTTCAAATACTATTTGAAATAATTTCAAATACTTTAGCTGGGCTTGATTGAGCTTGCCTGTCGCAATGGACACATAGAATAGTCACACAACTCTGGCCATCTGGCACTCCAGGCAGGCTAAAGCAAACACTTAAAGTATTTGACAGACCTCGAATAGTGTTTGAACCCAGGTCTGTTCTGCTCTGTTCTCCCTGTCCAATAGTGCTGGTGAACTTACTTAACCACCCTCAGACAAATATTGAGGGTTCTCACAGGGATAAACAATTATCTGTGTGGGATGTTAACTCCTTCCCCTCCCCCCTACTATCTCCCCCTTATCCTATCTCCCTTCCTCCTCCTCCTGTCTACTCCTCTTCCTTTTATCTCCCCCTCCGATCTATCTCCCCCTTCTCCTCCGTCTCTCCCTTCGCCAACGAACATCACGTTTGCTGTAACAGAGTCTCTAATGGACTCTGTTTCCCTTTCCCTTTCATTGATGGCTTGTTGTCTGTCTGTGTGCGTATGTGTGTGTGTGTGTGCGCGTGTGCGTAATGCCTTCATTTTCGGAGTCCCCCATCACTGACATGTAATTCCCACTAGGTATAGGCCATAAGCCAACCTTTATTCCTGCACAATACTGTATATTATTGTGCCATAGCAGGCTGATAAGTTTATTGATACCACCCAGCATCTCTCTCGCTCTCTTTCTGGAGAGATAGAAAAGTGTCTGAGAAAACAGTGAGAGCAGTGTTTAGGCCTAATCGACTCCCTCTTGGTAGGTAGTCTCTTTGTTTGCCTATATAGACAGTGAGCGGGCAGGCATCAGTGTGGATGGATGCATACTGTTCGCAGTGCAGGGTCAATGGATCAAGCAACAAAGGCCAGACTGACGACAACCATTAGTTGGTTTCGTCGTCACTGCAAACACACAATCCAGGCATCCAGGAAAAATGTCACCCACTGAAAATAAATTAAAACTAAACCAATGGGAGATCATGACATTAATTCAACACTGGCCTTTTATAAATCAAATCTATATTTCATTAAAAAAATAAACCTGGGGGCACATGGCTTTTGGATAAGTGAATTTTTAACTGTCTGGTCGTTTATAGGAGAATATTTATTTCCTTTCCAAGAAGCCGCTCAGGAAACAGCCATGTTCTTTGAGGATAAACTGGGAATATTAGGCATTGTGATGATTTACAGCTCTATTTGGAGAGGTCTGCTTCCCTAAGCCCTCTCTCTCGCTCTCGCTCTCGCTCTCTCTCTCTCTCTCTCTCTCTCTCTCTCTCGCTCTCGCTCTCGCTCTCGCTCTCTCTCTCTCTCTCTCTCTCTCTCTCTCTCTCTCTCTCTCTCTCTCTCCCCCTCTCTCTCTCTCTCTCTCTCCCCCTCACTCTCTCCCCCCCTCACTCTCTCCCCCCCTCACTCTCTCCCCCCCTCACTCTCTCTCTATGTCCCTCTGTCTCTCTGACGTTCTTCCCCTTGTTTTAAACAGTGGTATGTGTAACATTCTTTCCATCTCCCTGTATTTTCCATTTACCAATCACCCAGCTACAGGCTCATGGCTGGCTGTGAGGGCAACATCATTGGATGTTGAAATATGAATTAAACTGCTAGAACCGAGCGGTAGATCATTTCAGCTTAACCCTGAGTTTGGGGCGAGCCTTAATTGAACAAGGACAAGGGACACATCTCCCTCCTCTCTCTGAGAGAGACTGAAGCGTGTCAGAGAGGAGGAGAAGAAGAGAGGAGGGGAACGGTTGTGGGAGACAACATATGCAGACAGTGGCAGGGTATAACCAGCTAATAAAGGAAGGAAAATATTCACTTGACTCTATAGGCCACGGTAGTAATTGACAAAATAAAGGAATATCCTCCACAGGCACTGGAATACCAGTCACAAGCCTGTTTTATCCCAGTTACAACAATACTGGATAAACAAAAACATCCAAAATAGTTGGATTGAAAAACATAAACGAACTGGGGGAATATAATAAACAATACAACAGAATAATAGAGGATCTATCTTCCACCTTCCCAAAATATACCAGCTTTGTGTCTGTCTGTCTGTGTTTGGACAGCAGTGACAATATTTGATAGTGTATCAAATCAAATCAAATTTTATTTGTCACATGCGCCGAATACAACAGGTACCTTACCGTGAAATTCTTACTTACAAGCCCTTAACCAACAATGCAGTTAAGAAAATATTTACTAAATAAACTAAAGTTTAAAAAAAAAGAACACTATAAAATAACAATAACGAGGCTATATAAATGGGGTGCCGGTATCGAGTCAATGTGCGGGGGTACAGGTTAGTCGATGTAATTGAGGTAATATGTACATGTAGGTAGGGGTAAAGTGACTTTGCATAGATGAAAACCGGCAAGTAGTCCGGGTAGCCATTTGATTAACTGTTAAGGAGCCTTTTGGACGAACACTTGGCGCTCTGGTAACGCTTGCTGTGCGGTAGCAGAGAGAACAGTCTATAACTAGGGTGGCTGGAGTCATAGACACATTTTAGGGCCTTCCTCTGACACCGCCTGGTATAGAGGTCCTGGATGGCAGGAAGCTTGGCCCCAGTGATGTACTGGGCCGTACGCACTACCCTCTGTAGCGCCTTGCGGTCGGATGATGAGCAGTTACCATACCAGGTGGTGATAAAACGAGTCAGGATGCTCTCGTTGGTGCAGCTGTAGAACATTTTGAGGATCTGTGGACCCATGACAAATCTTTTCAGTCTCCTGAGGGGGAATAAGTGTTGAGGTGCCCTCTTCATGACTGTCTTGGTGTGTTTGGACCATGATAGTTTATTGGTGATGTGGACACCAAGGAACTTTAAGGTCTCGACCTGCTCCACTACAGCCCTGTCGATGTGAATGGGGGCGTGCTCTGCCCTCCTTTTCCTGTAGTCCATGATCGTTGAGGGTCTCTGACCTCCTCCCTAATTGCTGTCTCATCATTGTCGGTGATCAGGCCTACCAACGTTCTGTCGTCGGCAAACTTAATGATGGTGTTGGAGTCGTGCTTGGCCACGCAGTCGAGGGTGAACAGGGAGTACAGGAGGGGACTAAGCACGCACCTGAGGGGCCCCCGTGTTGAGGATCAGCGTGGCAGATGTGTTGTTTTCCTACTCTTACCACCTGGGGGCGGCCCGTCAGGAAGTCCAGGATCCAGTTGCAGAGGTGTTTAGTCCCAGGGTCCTTAGCTTAGTGATGAGCTTTGAGGGCACTATGGAGTTGAATGCTGAGCTGTAGTCAACGAACAGCATTCTCACGTAGGTGTTCCTTTTGTCCAGGTCAGAAAGGGCAGTGTGGAGTGCAATAGAGATTGCGTAATCTGTGGATCTGTTGGGGTGGTATGCGAATTGGAGTGGGTCTAGGGTTTCTGGGATGATGGTTTTGATGTGAGCCATGACCAGCCTTTCTACTCACATCGGCTACGGAGAGCGTGATCACACAGTTATCCGGAACAGCTGGTGCTCTCATGCATGCTTCAGTGTTGCTTGCCTCAAAGCGTGCATAGAAGTAATTTAGCTCACCTGGTAGGCTCGTGTCACTGGGCAGCTCGTGGCTGGCTTCCCTTTGTAGTCTGTAATAGTTAGCAAGCCCTGCCACATCTGACAAGCGTCAAAACCGGTGTAGTAGGATTCAATCTTAGTCCTGTATTGACGCTTTGCCTGTTTGATGGTTCGTCGGAGGGCATCATAGCGGGATTTCTTATAAGCGTCCAGGTTAGTGTCCCTCTCCTTGAAAGCAGCAGCTCTACCCTCTAGCTCAGTGCGGATGTTGCCTGTAATCCATGGCTTCTGGTTGGGGTATGTACGTACGGTCACTGTGGGGACGACATCATCGATGCACTTATTGATAAAGCCGGTGACTGATGTGGTGTACTCCTCAATGCTATCGGATGAATCCCGGAACATATTCCAGTCAGTGCTAGCAAAACAGTCCTGTAGCTTAGTATCTTGCTCATCTGACCACTTCTGTATTGAGCGAGTCACTGATTCTTCCTGCTTTAGTTTTTGATTGTAAGCAGGAATGAGGAGGATAGAATTATGGTCAGATTTGCCAAATGGAGAGCGAGGGAGAGCTTTGTATGTGTCTCTGTGTGTGGAGTAAAGGTGGTCTAGAGTTTTTTTTTCCTCTGGTTGAACATGTGACATGCTGGTAGAAATGAGGTAAAACGGATGTAAGTTTTCCTGCATTAAAGTCCCCAGCCACAAGGGGCGCCCACCTCTGGATAAGCTTTTATTTTTTGCTTATGGCCTTATACAGCTCATTGAGGGCGGTCTTAGTGCCAGCATCGGTTTGTGGTGGTAAAAAGACAGCTACGAAAAATATAGCCTAGATGAAAACTCTCTTGGTAAAAAGTGTGGTCTACAGCTTATCATGAGGTACTCTACCTCAGGCGAGCAAAACCTTGAGACTTCTTTAATATTAGATTTCGTGCACCAGCTGTTATTGACAAATAGACACAGACCACCACCCGTCATCTTACCGGAGGTAGCTGTTCTGTCTTGCCGATGCATGGAAAACCCAGCCAACTGTATATTATCAATTTCGTCGTTCAGCCACGCCTCAGTGAAACATAAGATATTACATTTTTTTTTGTCCCGTTGCTAGGATAGTCTCGGATGGAGATCATTCAGTTTATTCTCCAATGATTGCACGTTGGCCAATAGGATAGATGGTAGAGGCGGGTAACCCACTCGCTGACTAATTCTCACAAGGCACCCGGATCTACGTCCCCTGTATCGGCATCTCCTCTTCAGGCGAATGACGGGGATTTGTTCATGGTCCGGGAGCAGCAGTAAATCCTTCAGTTCGGACTCGTTAAAGATAATATCTTTGTCCAGTTCAAGGTGAGTAATCGCTGTTCTGATATCCAGAAGCTTTTTTCAGTCATAAGAGACGGTGGCAAAAACATTATGTACAAAATAAGTTACAAACAACGCAAAAAAACCACACAAAATAGCACAATTGGTTAGGACCCCGTAAAACGGCAGCCATCCCCTCCGGCGCCATTCTGTTCAAAGCCTTCGGGAAGGGGAGCTATAGCTAGCTCTCTTCCAGGACACCGCCTGCCCGCCTGCCCGCCTGCCCGCCTGGCTGCCTGTCTGCCTGCTTGTGTTCCTTTTCCAAGTGGTTCAGCTCTTTTTAAAGTAACTGTCCAGTGTATCAAGATTTCTATGAAATATGACCTATAATTCATTACAATATGAGTGAAATAGTTTTCCTTCCAAAAAAATTGAAATTAAGTATAAAATGTTATGTGTTGGAATGGTGTGGGCGTACCCCACAACAGAATGGTGTGGGCGTATACCGGTCATAAAAAAGTTTTATATCCTCAGGAGAATTACATCATCCTCTGTGAGGAAATAGCAAGCATTTTTTAAACGGTCTGTTTGAGATACAAGTTTGAGGTGGGGTTCTTTAAAAGTTTTTTCTCTAATTTATGCTTTGGCCACAAATACGTGTATAGGATGAGTCAACAACATAATCTGGGTATGAATTAACAGAATATTAACTTTTAAAAGTGAGATTTTCACTGGACAGGTAATTTAAATGGCATAACAATATCAGGCCCTGATAGTTACAGCACAGTACACCCCGTACCCACCACCCTCCACGGTCCAGATATCTTATCCTATCGGGTTAGGGGAGGGAGGCAAACCAACACCAACGACAACGAGTGGG
Organism: Coregonus lavaretus; assembly: GCF_964263955.1. NCBI lineage: Eukaryota > Metazoa > Chordata > Actinopteri > Salmoniformes > Salmonidae > Coregonus > Coregonus lavaretus. The sequence continues at coordinate 33,757,894 of NC_140008.1, read as the reverse complement.
GCTGTCAAAAGCTATTACCATATGTAATCCCAAACTAGATTTCTCCGACATGTCGACAGGGAATTTCTGCGTGGACGCTCGCCATGGCAGTCTGATGATAGGGGAAACCCTGATGTTTAATTAATGATGTTTGGTCGTTCTGTTAGAGACATGTATGATCAAGGTGTGTGTATGTCTGTGTCTGTGTCTGTGTCTGTGTGTGTGTGTGTGTGTGTGTGTGTGTGTGTGTGTGTGTGTGTGTGTGTGTGTGTGTGTGTGTGTGTGTGTGTGTGTGTGTGTGTGTGTCGGAGGAGGGTGGTGGTAGGAGCTAGTAAGTGTGCATGGTGTCTAGTAAGGGACTGGCCCCGCCCTGCCGACCCTGACGTAACACAGCAGATCACGTTACAGCATCGCTATGCAAAATGGAGAGGATCCAAAGGTGTCTGTCTGTCAGCCCACGCAGCTTGAGACCGCAGCACAGCGACCCATCTTCTCTGTTAGACGCACCCTGGGCTGGGGGGCCCCCTCTGTCACACGCACACACACACACACACACACACACACACACACACACACCAGTGTAGGCTGGTGGGAAGAGCTATAGGGGGACGGGTTCATTTTAATGTCTGGAATGGAATTAATGGAACGGTATCAAACACATCAAACATATGGAAACCACATGTTTGACTCCGTTCTATAAATAACATTCCAGCCATTACAATGATCCCATCCTCCAATAGCTCTTCCCACCAGCCTACACTGGTGTGTGTGTGTCTGCCTCTGACAGAGAAGATGGGTCGCTGTGCTACGGTCTCACGCACAGGACACACACACACACACACACACACACTAGTCTGGTCTGAATAATGATTAGGACTGAGTAGGGCACAGGGTCTGACATTATAGTTAGCATACGTACTGTAGTGCTAAGGGTAGCATTATGAAAACAGGGTTAGGTTAGTTGTGTTAACTAGCAGTTAGGGAAAAGGTATGGTGGTCATGTTCACTAGAGTAATACACAAAAATGATTTGAGTAAATCTATTTTTTTTTTTGAAAAATATTTTGTTTAAAAGAGATAAGATCAAAAAATATAAAATATCTCAGCATAATTTAGAAAGAAACATGTATGATCAGATGAAAACATTTAATAATTCAAATAATTATATTGATAGGCATAATGTATATGGTTCCTAATGTTGTTCTCCCTCCCGAAGACAACTCAACTATAAAAAACCAACAACAACCCAGTTAGCACATACTGTTCTGAGAACCATATGTTTCTTAGAGCTTGGTGAGAGCGTGGTTGTCCTATGGTTATTTTGCATACAACCTTCCCACAACTTTCTGGAATGGTGAAGGATAGTTGCTTGACTTTCAAATCAAATCAAATTTGGAACATTCTCAACACATTTAAGGAACTTCACAAAAACAGACAGTTTCCTAAAAGTTCAAAGATTGTTACATTTAATTTCAATTTTGTTAATGTTCTAGGAATGTTCTCCAACTGGTTTGACATTGGGAATGTTACCAAATAGTTTAGAGAATGTTAAGAAACAACATTCTTCTGTGGGAATTTCAGCTTCATCATAATGTTTCCTTACAGGTTTCCTCATAGTTCTATTTAAATTCATGTTCTCAAATTGTTCCGAGAATGGTAAGAAAACTTTTCAGAAAAACCACTAGAAAACTTTAGTAATGTTCAGAGAATGTTCTAAGAATGTTATTTGATAACATATACATTCCGTTCTCAGAATCAACAAAACTCTCTCTAGCCTCTATCTTGTTAAGTGTGTTCAGGTGTGTTGGCCGCGCCCACTAATTGGCCACACTTGATCTTAATGAGTGCTTGTTTCCTTTTAAATGGGGTATGTTTGAATAAACAAAAATGAACAACTTTGTATGAGCTAAAAAATCAATGCATGCTAGCTCCATCCTGGTGGCGCAGTGGACTAATTCCATGGAAAGAGAATAGAGGTTCATAAGATCAAATCTCACTGATGCCATGCCACACTGAAACATCAATGTGTTTGCATGATTAATGCCTAAGCAAATTAATTTCCATGTGTTCTATCTGCGCTTGGAGTTCAAAACAGTTAACCTAAGCTAGCAGTGTTATTAAGTCTTATTGAACAATGTTCTCTGAACATTATTTAATTACCTTACAATAACCAACATTTCTGTTCTCAGAACATTAACCTTTTCACACGTGAGTTACAAATATCTATTTTCACAGCGTGAGTTGTTTTATGCACATGATGTCAGAATGCACTCACTGTTCCAAAATGTGATTGTTATGCAACAGGACAGTTAGCACCTGCTGCCTGCTAATTATCTATAGCCTATGTTTCAACTTGTCAATTTCAATGTATTTTCTAACAACAGTTTGAATTGAGGTGTGTTCCGCCTCCTCATTCATTTACTGAGCCGGACAAACTTCTCTCTTCGAGGAGAGCCCAAGCACGTCTTCACCAATGTTTCCGCAGATCAAGTATGCAGACATTTGCGCAGTCTTGCACGAATTGGAAAATTTTCTGGCTGGCGCTCGCATTGCCTTCCTTGTTGTTTTCCTTACAAATAATAACTTTGGGCATGTGTTCATTCCTATCGAAGTAAGTGCCTTATTTTCTATATATCGCGTTGTCGTTTCTACTGTAGCATACAGTTTGTATGTATGTACACTACCATTCAAAAGTTTGGGGTCACTTAGAAATGTCCTTGTTTTCGAAAGAAAAGTCCATTAAAATAACATCAAATTGATCAGAAATACAGTTTTTAATGGAATATCTACATAGGCGTACAGAGGCCCATCATCAGCAACCATCAGTCCTCTGTTCCAATGGCACATTGTGGTTGCTAATCTAAGTTTATCATTTTAAAAGGCTAATTGATCATTAGAAAACCTTTTTGCAATTATGTTAGCACAGCTGAAAACTGTTGTGCTGATTAAAGAAGCAATAAAACTGGCCTTCTTGAGACTAGTTGAGTATCTGGAGCATCAGCAATTGTTGGTTCAATTACAGGCAAAACAACAGTCTCAACGTCAACAGTGAAGAGGCGACTCTGGGATGCTGACCTTCTAGGCAGAGTTGCAAAGAAAAAGCCATATCTCAGACTGGCCAATAAAAATAAAAGATTAAGATAGGCAGTCTGAGATATGGCTTTTTCTTTGCAACTCTGCCTAGAAGGTCAGCATCCCGGTGTCGCCTCTTCACTGTTGACGTTGAGACTGGTGTTTTGTGGGTACTATTTAATGAAGCTGCCAGTTGAGGACCTGTGAGGCGCCTGTTTCTCAAACTAGACACTCTAATGTACTTGTCCTCTTGCTCAGATGTGCACCGGGGCCTCCCACTCCTCTTTCTATTCTGGTTAGAGACAGTTTGCGCTGTTCTGTGAAGGGAGTAGTACACAGCGTTGTATGAGAGCTTCAGTTTCTTGGCAATTTCTCGCATGGAATAGCCTTCATTTCTCAGAACAAGAATAGACTGAAGAAAGTTATTTGTTTCTGGCCATTTTGAGCCTGTAATCGAACCCACAATTGCTGATGCTCCAGATACTCAACTAGTCTCAAGAAGGCCAGTTTTATTTCTTCTTTAATCAGCACAACAGTTTTCAGCTATACTAACATAATTGCAAAAGGGTTTTCTAATTATCAATTAGCCTTTTAAAATGATAAACTTGGATTAGCAAACACAACGTGCCATTGGAACACAGGACTGATTGTTGCTGATAATGGGCCTCTGTACGCCTATGTAGATATTCCATTAAAAATCAGCCGGTTCCAGCTACAATAGCCATTTACAACATTAACAATGTCTACACTGTATTTCTGATCAATTTGATGTTATTTTAAATGGACAAAAAAATTGCTTTTCTTTCGAACGGTAGCGTATGTACAGTTGAAGTCGGAAGTTTACATACACCTTAGCCAAATACATTTAAACTCAGTTTTTCACAATTCCTGACATTTAATCCTAGTACAAATTCCCTGTTTTAGGTCAGTTAGGATTACCACTTCATTTTAAGAATGTGAAATGTCAGAATAATAGTAGAGAGAATGATTTATTTTAGCTTTTATTTCTTTCATCACATTCCCAGTGGGTCAGAAGTTTACATACACTCAATTAGTATTTGGTAGCATTGCCTTTAAATTGTTTAACGTTTCGGGTAGCCTTCCACAAGCTTCCCATAATAAGTTGGGTGAATTTTGGCCCATTCCTCCTGACAGAGCTGGTGTAACTGAGTCAGGTTTGTAGGCCTCCTTGCTCGCACACGGTTTTTCAGTTCCGCCCACAAATTCTCTATAGGATTGAGGTCAGGGCTTTGTGATGGCCACTTCAATACCTTGACTTTGTTGTCCTTAAGCCATTTTGCCACAACTTTGGAAGTATGCTTGGGGTCATTGTCCATTTGGAAGACCCATTTGCGACCAAGCTTTAACTTCCTGACTGATGTCTTGAGATGTTGCTTCAATATATCCACATACATTTCCTTCCTCATGATGCCATCTATTTTGTGAAGTAAACCAGTCCCTCCTGCAGCAAAGCACCCCCACAGCATGATGCTGCCACCCCCGTGCTTCACGGTTGGGATGGTATTCTTCGGCTTGCAAGCAACCCCCTTTTTCCTCCAAACATAACGATGGTCATTATGGCCAAAAAGTTATATTTTTGTTTCATCAGACCAGAAGACATTTCTCCAAAAAGTACGATCTTTGTCCCCATGTGCAGTTGCAAACCGTAGTCTGGCTTTTTTATGGCGGTTTTGGAGCAGTGGCTTCTTCCTTGCTGAGCGGCCTTTCAGGTTATGTCGATATAGGACTCGTTTTACTGTGGACCTGTTTCCTCCAGCATCTTCACAAGGTCCTTTGCTGTTGTTCTGGGATTGATTTGCACTTTTCTCACCAAAGTACGTTCATCTCTAGGAGACAGAACGCGTCTCCTTCCTGAGCGGTATGACGGCTGCGTGGTCCAATGGTGTTTATACTTGCGTACTATTGTTTGTACTGATGAACGTGGTACCTTCAGGCGTTTGGAAATTGCTCCCAAAGATGAACCAGAGTTGTGGAGGTCTACAATTTTTTTTCTGAGGTCCTGGCTGATTTCTTTTGATTTTCCCATGATGTCAAGCAAAGAGGCACTGAGATTGAAGCTAGGCCTTGAAATACATCCACAGGTACACCTCCAATTGACTCAAATGATGTCAATTAGCCTATCAGAAGCTTCTAAAGCCATGACATCATTTTCTGGAATTTTCCAAGCTGTTTAAAGGCACGGTCAACTTAGTGTATGTAAACTTCTGACCCACTGGAATTGTGATACAGTGAATTATAAGTGAAATAATCTGTCAGTAAACAATTGTTGGAAAAATTACTTGTGTCATGCACAAAGTATATGTCGTAACTGACTTGCCAAAACTATAGTTTGTTAACAAGAAATTTGTGGAGTGGTTGAAAAACGAGTTTTAATGACTCCAACCTAAGTGTATGTAAACTTCCAACTTCAACTGTATGTATGGATGTTTTGTACAGTGGGGAGAACAAGTATTTGATACACTGCTGGTTTTGCAGGTTTTCCTACTTACAAAGCATGTAGAGGTCTGTAATTTTTATCATAGGTACACTTCAACTGTGAGAGACGGAATCTAAAACAAAAATCCAGAAAATCACATTGTATGATTTTTAAGTAATTAATTTGCATTTTATTGCATGACACAAGTATTTGATCACCTACCAACCAGTAAGAATTCCGGCTCTCACAGACCTGTTAGTTTTTCTTTAAGAAGCCCTCCTGTTCTTCACTCATTACCTGTATTAACTGCACCTGTTTGAACCCGTTACCTGTATAAAAGACACCTGTCCACACACTCAATCAAACAGACTCCAACCTCTCCACAATGGCCAAGACCAGAGAGCTGTGTAAGGACATCAGGGATAAAAATGTAGACCTGCACAAGGCTGGGATGGGCTACAGGACAATAAGCAAGCAGCTTGGTGAGAAGGCAACAACTGTTGGCGCAATTATTAGAAAATGGAAGAAGTTCAAGATGACGGTCAATCACCCTCAGTCTGGGGCTCCATGCATGATCTCACCTCGTGGGGCATCAATGATCATGAGGAAGGTGAGGGATCAGCCCAGAACTAAATGGCAGGACCTGGTCAATGACCTGAAGCGAGCTGGGACCACAGTCTCAAAGAAAACCATTAGTAACACACTACGCCATCATGGATTAAAATCCTGCAGCGCACGCAAGGTCCCCCTGCTCAAGCCAGCGCATGTCCAGGCCCGTCTGAAGTTTGCCAATGACCATCTGGATTATCCAGAGGAGGAATGGGAGAAGGTCATGTGGTCTGATGAGACAAAAATCGAGCTTTTTGGTCAAAACTCCACTCGCCGTGTTTGGAGGAAGAAGAACGATGAGTACAACCCCAAGAACACCATCCCAACCGTGAAGCATGGAGGTGGAAACATCATTCTTTGGGGATGCTTTTCTCCAAAGGGGACAGGATGACTGCACCATATTGAGGGGCGGATGGATGGGGTCATGTATCGCGAGATCTTGGCCAACAACCTCCTTCCCTCAGTAAGAGCATTGAAGATGGGTCGTGGCTGGGTCTCCAGCATGACAACGACCCGAAACACACAGCCAGGGCAACTAAGGAGTGGCTCCGTAAGAAGCATCTGAAGGTCCTGGAGTGGCCTAGCCAGTCTCCAGATCTGAACACAATAGAACATCTTTGGAGAGAGCTGAAAGTCCGTATTGCCCAGCGACAGCCCCGAAACCTGAAGGATCTGGAGAAGGTCTGTATGGAGGAGTGGGCCAAAATCCCTGCTGCAGTGTGTGCAAACCTGGTTCAGACCTACAGGAAACATATGATCTCTGTAATTGCAAACAAAGGTTTCTGTACCAAATATTAAGTTCTGCTTTTCTGATGTATCAAATACTTATGTCATGCAATAAAAGGCAAATGAATTACTTAAAAATCATACAATGTGATTTTCTGGATTTTTGTTTTAGATTCCGTCTCTCACAGTTGAAGTGTACCTATGATAAAAATTACAGACCTCTACATGCTTTGTAAGTAGGAAAACCTGCAAAATCGGCAGTGTATCAAATACTTGTTCTCCCCACTGTATGTGTGGAGCATAATGTATTTACAGTTTTATTCACGTTTTCAAGTACTGGTGACAAATAATGCATTCCGATTATTGCATAGATTGTAATGGACACCTATGATGTGTGTAAAATACTTTTTTGAAGGTTCTACTGATTATAATGAGCTAATGCTAAGCTATTTGCCAGCTATGTGTGGCGCCATGTTTGTTGACATTATACAATGCATTCTGGTTGTCACGTAAATGTCTGTCAGACCAAATATGTTATAATGAGGTGAAGGGTAAACTTCCGGAAGTGAATGAAGGAAAGTGAATGATCGTAGACGACACACCCACTTCAACATACATACTGCTAACAGACCAAACTCATCTTGTCTCCTCTTATTATCTTTGGTAGACGTGAAAAAACGAACATGGTGGCGTGCACAAACTACCAATCGTCTGATTACCTTCGATTTCTAGAAAGCATTTTACTCAATTATTTCAATCAAAGGTGAGCTCACCTGTGATGTGATGAATTATAAATAGTAATTGCTATTAGCTAATTCATATTGTGGTTTCTGACAGCCGAGAGTTATCTAAATATGACTGCTTGTGTTACGTCAATCTTTCCTCAGTTAGCGCTATGACTAATAAAATATAAAATAAAGGGAACACTTAAACAACACAATGTAACTCCAAGTCAATCACACTTCTGTGAAATCAAACTGTCCACTTAGGAAGCAACACTGATTGACAATACATTTCACATGCTGTTGTGCAAATGGAATAGACAACAGGTGGAAATTATAGGCAATTAGCAAGACACCCCCAATAAAGGACTGGTTTTGCAGGTGGTGACCACAGACCACATCTCAGTTCCTATGCTTCCTGGCTGATGTTTTGGTCACTTTTGAATGTTGGCGGTGCTTTCACTCTAGTGGTAGCATGAGACGGAGTCTACAACCCACACAAGTGGCTCAGGTAGTGCAGCTCATCCAGGATGGCAGATCAATGCGAGCTGTGACAAGAAGGTTTGCTGTGTCTGTCAGCGTAGTGTCCAGAGCATGGAGGCGCTACCAGGAGACAGGCCAGTACATCAGGTGACGTGGAGGAGGCCAAAGGAGGGCAACAATCCAGCAGCAGGACTGCTACCTCCGCCTTTGTGCAAGGAGGAGCAGGAGGAGCACTGTCAGAGCCCTGCAAAATGACCTCCAGCAGGCCACAAATGTGCATGTGTCTGCTCAAATGGTCAGAAACAGACTCCATGAGGGTGGTATGAGGGCCCGACGTCCACAGGTGGGGGTTGTGCTTACAGCCCAACACCGTGTAGGACGTTTGGCATTTGCCAGAGAACACCAAGATTGGCAAATTCGCCACTGGCGCCCTGTGCTCTTCACAGATGAAAGCAGGTTCACACGTAGCACATGTGACAGACGTGACAGAGTCTGGAGACGCCGTGGAGAACGTTCTGCTGCCTGCAACATCCTCCAGCATGACCAGTTTGGCGGTGGGTCAGTCATGGTGTGGGGTGGCATTTCTTTGGGGGGCCGGGAGGAGATCCCTCAGGAGACCATCCGCCACCTCATCAGGAGCATGCCCAGGCATTGTAGGGAGGTCATACATGCACGTGGAGGCCACACACACTACTGAGCCTCATTTTGACTTGTTTTAAGGACATTACATCAAAGTTGGATCAGCCTGTAGTGTGGTTTTCCACTTTAATTTTGAGGGTGACTCCAAATCCAGACCTCCATGGGTTGATACATTTGATTTCCATTGATCATTTTTGTGTGATTTTGTTGTCAGCACATTCAACTATGTAAAGAAAAAAGTATTTAATAAGATTATTTCATTCATTCAGATCTAGGATGTGTTATTTTAGTGTTCCCTTTATTTTTTTGAGCAGTGTATATGCTGTCGCTACTTCTGTGAATGTCTGAACATTGCATCCAAAAAATAAACTGGTCACATTCAGGAAATAACTTTGTAAGGACTGGGTTTGTGCAAAATGTTTCTGTGAAAAAACAGTGTGGCTAGCTCAAATGCTGACTGTTGCGTCAATCGAAACTGGACGTTCTAAATAAGCATTCTAATCACACCGGTTTGAGCGTATGCTGCAGGGACCACTGTAGAATGATCACACACGTTTTTCTTATTTTTATTTTTTATTTTTTGGGGGGGTAGATCAGCTTTAATATTGTAGATAGATTGTAACTTCCATCAATGTAATTGTCTGCATCACTTCCAATCCCCCATATATATTTTTTCTCTCGCATATATATACACATACATACACATATATATATATACACATACATACATATATACAGTGGGGAAAAAAGGTATTTAGTCAGCCACCAATTGTGCAAGTTCTCCCACTTAAAAAGATGAGAGAGGCCTGTAATTTTCATCATAGGTACACGTCAACTATGACAGACAAATTGAGGGGAAAAAAATCCAGAAAATCACATTGTAGGATTTTTAATGAATTTATTTGCAAATTATGGTGGAAAATAAGTATTTGGTCACCTACAAACAAGCAACATTTCTGGCTCTCACAGACCTGTAACTTCTTCTTTAAGAGGCTCCTCTGTCCTCCTCTCGTTACCTGTATTAATGGCACCTGTTTGAACTTGTTATCAGTATAAAAGACACCTGTCCACAACCTCAAACAGTCACACTCCAAACTCCACTATGGCCAAGACCAAAGAGCTGTCAAAGGACACCAGAAACAAAATTGTAGACCTGCACCAGGCTGGGAAGACTGAATCTGCAATAGGTAAGCAGCTTGGTTTGAAGAAATCAACTGTGGGAGCAATTATTAGGAAATGGAAGACATACAAGACCACTGATAATCTCCCTCGATCTGGGGCTCCATGCAATATCTCACCCGTGGGGTCAAAATGATCACAAGAACGGTGAGCTAAAATCCCAGAACCACACAGGGGGACCTAGTGAATGACCTGCAGAGAGCTGGGACCAAAGTAACAAAGCCTACCATCAGTAACACACTACGCCGCCAGGGACTCAAATCCTGCAGTGCCAGACGTGTCCCCCTGCTTAAGCCAGTACATGTCCAGGCCCGTCTGAAGTTTGCTAGAGTGTATTTGGATGATCCAGAAGAGGATTGGGAGAATGTCATATGGTCAGATGAAACCAAAATATAACTTTTTGGTAAAAACTCAACTCGTCGTGTTTGGAGGACAAAGAATGCTGAGTTGCATTCAAAGAACACCATACCTACTGTGAAGCATGGGGTGGAAACATCATGCTTTGGGGCTGTTTTTCTGCAAAGGGACCAGGACGACTGATCCGTGTAAAGGAAAGAATGAATGGGGCCATGTATCGTGAGATTTTGAGTGAAAACCTCCTTCCATCAGCAAGGGCATTGAAGATGAAACGTGGCTGGGTCTTTCAGCATGACAATGATCCCAAACACACTGCCCGGGCAACGAAGGAGTGGCTTCGTAAGAAGCATTTCATGGTCCTGGAGTGGCCTAGACAGTCTCCAGATCTCAACCCCATAGAAAATCTTTGGAGGGAGTTGAAAGTCCGTGTTGCCCAGCGACAGCCCCAAAACATCACTGCTCTAGAGGAGATCTGCATGGAGGAATGGGCCAAAATACCAGCAACAGTGTGTGAAAACCTTGTGAAGACTTACAGAAAATGTTTGACCTGTGTCATTGCCAACAAAGGGTATATACCAAAGTATTGAGAAACTTTTGTTATTGACCAAATATTATTTTCCACCATAATTTGCAAATAAATTCATTAAAAATCCTACAATGTGATTTTCTGGAAAAAAAAATCTCATTTTGTCTGTCATAGTTGACTTGTACCTATGATGAAAATTACAGGCCTCTCTCATCTTTTTAAGTGGGAGAACTTGCACAATTGGTGGCTGACTAAATACTTTTTTCCCCCACTGTATATACATACATATCCTTTAAAATATATATATATTTCCCTTTATTACTTTCCAACCCCACCATCCCCTCCCTAATTGGAGTAAACTAGTGAACAACAATGCTTAGGCCTCTACTTCATGCTTATACATTCTATATACATTTTATGGACACAGTCAATAATTATATTTTGTTTGTTTTTACTCCTGAACTTCCTCCGATCATTTTCGCATGTCTTACACTAGTTATCTTGTTGTTATTAGTTGTTGTTATTAGTCCCATCCTTCAGCTCCATTCAACACCTCCCATCTATATCTTAACACCATCCATATTGGATTTCTATTTGCCATATATTTTTCAACTGTACTGTGATGTTTTACAAAAGTTCTGAACCTTTCTATTCTCATAGTTTCTACAGTTTGTGAATTGAAAATAAACATCTTTGCTAAAAGTATTATTATATTATTGATCGGTTGACTATGACTTTTCAGATCACCCAGTAGTGTTATCGGCAGGGTCAGCTCCATGCAAATATTGCAATCATTCAGCCATTCCTGGACCTGTGTCGAGAAACAAGCTACAAATGGACAGTACCAAAACAAATGATCAAATGATTCTGTCTCTTCACAGCCAAATCTGCAGAGCTGGGAAAATTGTATCCCCTATACAAATAACATTCTATTGGTAGCAAGAATTTTATATAATAATTTAAATTGACAAATTCTAAGTTTTGAATCCGACGTCGTTTTGCGTATCAGTTCATAAACACTATTCCATGGAATCAGTACGTCAAAAATCTCTTCCCAACTATTTTGCAATCTATATATATATATATATTTTTTTAGTCATTTAGCTGACACTCTTATCCAGAGCGACTTACAGGAGCAATTAGGGTTAAGTGCCTTGCTCAAGGGCACATCGACAGATTTTTCACCTAGTCGGCTCGGGGATTAGAACCAGCGACCTTTCGGTTACTGGCACAACGCTCTTAACCACTAAGCTACCTGCCGCTGTCAATCTTTTGGTCCTTAAATTAAACTGGTAAACTTTTTTATTTATCACAATTTTCTTTAACCAATTATGTTCTTTAATGCAAGGCCGACAGACAAGTTCCTTACTTTTTCCTCCTTCCACTTTCCTCTTCCATTTTTGCGGTAATGCTGCAATTATTTGGTTGTAATTTTGGGTAGAGCAGACATTTCCATATGTTTTTGTTAGCTGCATGTGCGACATAACTCCACCATTCCTATCGATAATATCATTTACGAAGAATATACCTTTTTTTTTTTTTTTCTCAAAAAAGAACGTTTTTTTATCAATTAGTATATTTGAGTTTAACCACAATATTTGTTGCAATATTTGTTCTGTCATTTCTGGAGGATTAAATTGAAATTGCAACCAACTTTCTATGGCTTATTTTAGAAATAGTGATATTTGGGAGATTATTTCCATTTCAAATACCTGAAAGTGAGGGGTTGTAATCTGAATAAAGGGAAAAAGTCCCTTCTTGAACATTGGGTGAGACAATCTTACTAGTTTGCTAGAGAACCAGTTCGGATTTAAGTATAATTTTTGTATGACTGAAGCTTTTAGTGATAGGTCTAATGCTTAAATATTTAATAATTTCTGTCCTCCTAATTCATATTCATTATATAAATAGGCCCGTTTAATATTGTCTGGCTTGCCGTTCCAAATAAAATTGAATATTTTTTTCTCATATAATTAAAAAAACTGTTCACTAGGCGTAGGCAAGACCATAAGCAAATAGGTAAACTGGGATAATACTAAAGAGTTAATCAGGGTGAATTTTTCACAAATTTACAGGTATTTACCTTTCCATGGTAGCAAGATCTTATCTATTTTTGATAACGTTTGTTGGTACGTGTGAAAAGTTGAATAAACCTCCCAAGAAAACATTCAGGGAACCATAGTAAAACATTATCAGAACCTCCCTGCAACCTTATAACTAAAGGAAATGTATGTCTTTATTCCCAGAACCAATAGGAAAACAAAAACGTACATTCCCACAACTTCCAAGAAACAAAATGTGCTTGCTGGGAACATTGTGGTGTGTGTGGCTAAGCCAAAGTCTTTTGCATAATTAATTCTGGTTGGGGGGTTGTAGTGGGCTTGTCTAGATTAATTTACAGTGACACCACTGGCCCTATTTGTTGGCATTGGTGATTCAGTGGGCACACTTCATTGTGGCTTTAGAAGTTAATAAATCACAGTGGCCCCCTCTCTCTCCCAAAGCCAGTGAGGAGTGTGTGCCGCGGTGGTCATGTCTCAAGGCAGGCAGCAGAGCCGAAGCGACAGCTACATGCTAATTCAAAATCGGCATAATTCATTATACAGTCGCGAGGGTAGTGGAACGGAAAGGGAACCAACACACACCGGGAGGATGACGACAGGCATCAAATTGTTAAAACCAGGCCAGGTCAGTCCTTTAGTACTGTTGTCTGTTCCCTCTCTGTGCCTTTATAAAAGCTGAAGCATGTAAACTGAGCCAGTTATCAGAGGTGAGGCTGCAGCTAATGGGTGATGATGAAAATAATCTATAAAACATATAATTAAGACAGAATACATCCATGAAAAATACAAATATACAGACATATAAAACATTTATGATCGTAATCATGATCAATTATGTTTACAGTCAATAGCATTTTGTTTTTACTGGTCTGACATTTTATTTCCTAAGGATGATTTCAAATTGATAAAGGCCTACCATTTTTTAAATTGTAAACACAGAGGGCTCTGGCCTAGTGTAACAGCAGTGAGAGAAGGGAGCCTACTCATGCCATTTAAATGCCCATTAGTTACATCGAGGAAGATACTAGAGCAGACACACAAAAGGTACAATAGATGAAGGCTATTAACCTAAAGGAGATATTAACAATAAGATAACATGTCAATTAAGAGAATAATCCCCTGTGCTCTTCAGAAGGTGACAGGGGGCAGGAGAGGAGCTGACATGCGTTGCATTAACCATTAGCCTGCTTTGGTGGCTTCTTGTCATTTACGCGGTCCCACAAGTTTGTGACCAGCAGTTCCAAAGTGAGCAGATCCCAGCGAGCGCGAGCTACACTTTGTGTGTGTCCCAAATGGCACCAGAGGGCTCTGGCCAAAGGTCATGCACTATATAGGGAATAGGGTGCCATTTGGGACGCAGCCTACATTTTGTTTGTGGTTTGATCTCACCCTCTTTCACTGCAGCCCAGCCACCTCTAACATTGACAATTATAATCAGTACAAGCCGTAGCCAGGCCTACGGGCTGGTAGTTATGATGCAGTCCCTGCTGCAGTGGAGAAACGCCCGGTCCACCGCTCCTACGAGCAGGGATCTTAAGTGAAAGGCATTCAAAGGAGAGACAATATATTGGGCCTCCAGTCAAATACATTTATTCTGTCTAGCTCCTCTTTCTTTTATGAAGAAGCTTTCAATATATGATTTGAGATGCTTGATCTGATCACATTTGAGTTCATGGTGTAAGATACCATTAATGCAATAAGAAGAAGCCTTAGGCTTCATGGAAGTTCGTGCTGTATTAACATCTATGAAGCAATGTTAAAGAAACAACGGAATATCAAGTAGTCACTCTATTCTATCCATCCGATTGACTGATTTTTAATGAGTAACAAATAAAGGCTGATCAATAGACTTTAATAAGGGCTGTTTAAAACATCAAGGAATATATATTTCATTACTCATTAGAGCTGATATTGACTGCTGATCTGATACAATTGCTGCAAATCTCTTCTATATGTGAACATAACCCAGTTTCCAGTCAATAGAAGAGCCAGTCAACTCTGTAGTGTGGTCTAAGTTAGCGTCCAGGCAGCATGCACCAGACTGGGGGATGTGTTGACTGGGACTGGGCCATGTCATTAACATTGGCCTCCCACTCCTCCCTACCTCCTCCCCTTATTAAAGCCATTCCTTCAGGAGATCAGACGAGCATGTCACTGATGCCTCAAACCAGGCCAGAGAGCTAAAGGTGACTGTGCACACTGCCACCATGACCACTGAGACCAAGCAGAGAGATGAGCACTCACTCAGCCTATGTTTGGTCACTACCAGATCTCTGTGATTCTCTTGTCAGTGTGATTTAATGGCATTCAAGTGGTTCTTTGTCCTCTCTGTCCTTCTGAAGGGTGAGTGGACGGTCAAACAACCTCTCACTGTACGCGACCACCATGGACCACCCAGAATGACAGATTGAAGGGCAGAGACAGATATGCTTTTGAGATCAGCATTCTTTGGGAAAACAAAAACATACACTACCAGTCAAAAGTTTGGACACACCTACTCATTCAAGGGTTTTTCTTTATTTTAACTATTTTCTACATTGTAGAATAATAGTGAAGACATCAAAACTATGAAATAACACATATGGAATCATGTAGTAACCAAGAAAGTGTTAAACAAATCAAAATATATTTTATATTTAAGATTCTTCAAATAGCCACCCTTTGCCTTACATTTACATTTTAGTCATTTAGCAGACGCTCTTATCCAGAGCGATTTACAGGAGCAATTAAGGTTAAGTGCCTTGCTCAAGGGCACATCGACAGATTTTTTTTTTTTCACCTAGTCGGCTCGGGGATTAGAACCAGCGACCTTTCGGTTACTGGCACAACGCTCTTACCCACTAAGCTACCTGCCTTGATGACAGCTTTGCACAGTCTTGGCATTCCATCAACCAGCTTCACCTGGAATGGGGTCTTTTAGATGTCACTGGAGTGTGAGTGGAGTGCTCATTGGTAAAGTGGATAGACAACATCCCACGCTGACTCTCTGTAAACCCCAGCAGCATGGAGAGCATGGCTGCCTCTCTTCCTCCCTTTCCACTCCATCCCCCGATCTATCTGACTGTTTTAACTTGGGCGGTATTTCTCATTCAGCACAGCTCTCCTACTGCCAACCAGTTTATGTAAAAGTGATTAACAGTAATTAATCCTTAATCACCATGATTAGCCAAGTCGCAGTAAATTAGTCCACATCTGGAGCAGATGAGGGCCTGTGATTGAAGTAGAGTGAGAGAGTAGAGGCTGGGATAGTGTCTGAGTTTGGCTAGCCTGCAGCCTATACTGAACTGAAGCCTACCTGGTACTGGAAGTGTTGCTATGTTTGGATGAACTACTGTTCATAATTTTGTGCATATAATGGGGTTGTTACTGTATATGGGGTGTGTAATGTCTTTAATCAGCTGGAGAAAAGTCCTTTAAGCTATATGCTCAAACACAAATAGATCACACATTGCTTTGCCATTAGGTCATCTCCTTGTCTTGCTAGCTATATAAAGGCTGTACATACATCACATTATGAAATTGTGTGCTAAGAAAGCATATCTCCAGAGATTCCAAAGTGAGAACACTCCAGAGATTCCGTCAACTTTTCTCAACCTTACCCAACAAGTAAATCTTATTTTAAAGTGCAAACAAGCCATTTGCCACAAGGGCCTGCCATCATTCACTTTGAACTGGACTTCAGATCATTAGAACGCATTCGGCAAAAGCCACAAAATACACTTGAATGGATTTCTGCAAATATGTAGCTAAATACCATGGGAGTCCTCTTACATTTGGGAACTTTACAGTCCTATTGATCAAACAACCATAAAAAGGTCGCTATCTTTCCCTATATGCACATCAACAACAACACGATCAACAACTAATGCTAGCCAGAGCAAGATTAACTAAAATCTAATGAAGGAACATTAGATAAACCCTCTCAAACTTTTTCAGCTAGTTGGCCGTCAAAATTGCACTGATAAACGTTGGGGAATATCTTGCTCGTCCTTCTGCAGCTTGCCAATGCATGCGTCCCAACCAAGCACCCAAGCTAACTGGCTAAAGTTGGCTAGCTTGCTAGCTAGCTTCTTCCAGACACAAATGAGAGAACACCTCACTGACCATTTTACTCGCCCTAGCAGAGCAGGTTAGGCTGTTTACATGTTATATAGAGTGTTCGTGACTAACTATTTTGCGCGTTCGTAAATTCATCAGTTATTCTGTGCTCTGGCACACTCAGACAAGAGTGCTCTGAAATCGGAGTAGATAGCTAGCCAGAGTGAATTTGCGAACGCAAGAGATATGATAACTGGATAACAGTCATTTAGCATAGCTAGCTAGCAAAGCGATTCACATTTCTTGCTAGCTAACCAAATGACACATTCATCTCTAGCTGTGTAGCCACCGAAAAACAATACAAGGGGAAAAAGTCAGTCACTCACCCACTCCTCCAATTACATTACACCCTCCTAGAAGCTAGCTAGCTATCTAGCTAATGTTAGGCTCTGCGTTTTTAGATTGCTACATAAATAGATACGCTAGCATATTAGCAACATTATTACTGACTTGTGATCATTGCCCTTGCTAGTTTGATTGTATTGACATTCGCAGCCTTAGATACATTCGTCCGTTTTTGTCCAAAATATTGAGTCATTGAAACAGAAACAGTGCATCCCGAATGGAGGCAGCAAACAATGTACCAGGCCAGCTGTGATTTATAACCTGATTTAGATTTTTTGGGCTACTTATATTAATCATGCATTGAACTGCATCCATCTATTCTGCCAATAATGCCTTAGTGTATGTCATGGAACGTTGAGTCAAATATAACCTGTTTTTAAAACCTCTTATGAAGTTGATTTTGTAGCATAAACTGGGAATTTGATATTTTTGACTGATATTATGATCTTCTGTTTGTTTCATATCTGCAAAGTAGTTAAATCGCTGTCAGTTCCACTTTAAATCCATATCCACATTAGAAATGTTATCCAAGATATACTGACCTCAGCATGCATTACAAACAGACACACCAAAGCATGTTCCCCCATTGAACAAGGACACACACAAACACACACATGCATTCACACACAGACTTTCAAACACACCCCTCACCCTCTGCACTCTAGTACACATGCTGCATTCTTGATTGTCTGTGATGCCTGAAGATGTCTCTGTACATGCCGCACCAAAGTCCCCAAAAGAACACCATGGGAGCTATAGTTATTAATAATTAATAATATAGTGCATTACCTCCTGAGTGGCGCAGTGGTCTAAGGCACTGCATCGCAGTGCTAACTGTGCCACTAGAGATCCTGGTTCGAATCCAGGCTCTGTCGCAGCCGGCCGTGACCGGGAGACTCATGGGCGGCGCACAATTGGCCCAGGGTCGTCCAGGGTAGGGGAGGGAATGGCCGGCAGGGATGTAGCTCAGTTGATAGAGCATGGCGTTTGCAACGCCAGGGTTGTGGGTTTGTTTCCCACGGGGGGCCAGTATAAAAAAAATATGTATTCACCTAACTGTAAGTCGCTCTGGATAAGAGCGTCTGCTAAATGACGTAAATGTATATTTATCTCTCTCTCTCATTCTCTTTCTCTATCTATTTATATTCTTCCATTGAGACATTAATGATGCATCAGACATGGTTGTGTTGCTGTGGAGGCTGGCTCCCTCATAGTGGGGGGTGTTGTATCTCTCTCCCCCCTTCCCTCTCGTCCTACTCCCCTTATGGTGCGCCCCAGTCTATCCCTGTTACACACAAGGGGCCAGGGTTCCGGTCTAGAAGCATGGTTTCAACTGCTCCTACAGTCTTGCTTCGGTACTGCAATTTAACTGACACCCGGCCCAGGAAGACTTATTTATATTTGAACATATTTGAACATTCCTAATAAGTCATATTTTAACATTCCTAATAAGATACTTTAGTCATCACATTTGTGCACAAAATATGTGCACAAAATATCCACTGAATTATTCTAACAATTGTCGCTGAGGCCCAATTTTGTTTTCATCACTCAGCTGAAGATATGAACATTTTATATTCCCCCAATGTCTGCCATGTTTTTGGATGATGTGATGATGTCGACAATGCTTACGCTGCATCCTGTGTGCACTGAGTGCTAAAGCGCATGTGAAGTTGGTCCGTGCAAACCGGATGCAACCCGGTTATACACGGTCCATGAATTGGCGTATGCGAACGTGAGTAGATTATGTTATTTTATACCTTAGTGGTTACACAGCTCCCTCTTCCTCCTCCTGCTCCCCCTGTTCCCCCCCTCCTCCTCTTCCTCCCTCTCCTGCTCCCCTGGAGAGTACAACTCCAGCTCCCTCCCTAGCTCCCTGTCCCCTGGTGAGCCTCCCTCCCTGCCGCCTCCCCTCTCTGTTTCTCCCCTGGGGTGCCCCAGTCTCTCCCTGTTACATGGCCACGGATTAATTACACACTTTAATGAGCTGCATTATTAATGGGGCTCTTACTTGGCAGTTTAAGAAAGCGCAGCGGAGAGAGAACTCAGTGTTGAGCGTCACATCGCCACGGCAACAGGGCCTTCCAGACAGCTCTCTCTTCTCTCTCTTTCTCTCTTTCTCATTTAAACATCACAATGCCGCTGGGAACCCTACCTGTTATTTAGCCAGAGAAATAATAGGTTTTGTGGTACTTTACATCACAGTGAATACAGTACAGTATATACTGTAAACAGTAATGGATCCAATACAGTCCACTGCAGGGGACTGTTCATGACATGGGCTGCATCCCAAATGGCACCCTATTCCCTATATAGTGCATTACTTTTGACCAGAGCCCAGTGCACTATATAGGGAATAAGGAGCCATTTGGAATGCAGACAATGTCATTATGATTGCAGGCCCATTCAGCCAGGGAAAATGAAAGCGCGTTCAGTACAGCCGCTGGAAAAGGCTCCCCAGCTGATGGTTCATAGCAGATAGGAACATATTGTCTGAAATGAAATGGAGTGGACTAGAAAATGGATGAACGAAAAGAAACAATAATTTCAAGGAGAATGTGGCAGTGTTAAAAAATACATTTGCAGTGTTACAGTGTATTATTAGTTTAAAGCTTGTGACAAAGGCGCAGAAATCAGCCATTTGCAGTGCACAGGTTGTCTGTCTGCGTTTGTTAAAATCCAGGAGAGAGAGAGAGAGAGAGAGAGAGAGAGAGAGAGAGAGAGAGAGAGAGAGAGAAAGAGAGAGTTCAGTGAGGGTTTAATAATTAAAGTTATAGGGTTTTGTACACTTGGTGACACTAATACTATCCAGCTCTAAGACGGCAGACTATAAGTAGTGAAGATTTACTGTGAGTGGCTGAGTGAACTGGCTCATTACAGGAGGGTGGGAGAAGGGAGAGGAGGGGAGGGGAAGGGAGACGAGGACAGGAGAGCCCTATCTGGGTCACGGAGCAGATGCAAATTTAGGTCTAGACGAACCCCTGTTGTCAATCAAGAGACAAAAAAAGAAAGGAGTGGAAGAGAGGAGTAGCGGAGGGGTGGAGGGAGGGAGGGAGGTAAGTTAGAGTGAGAGAAAGAGAGAGGGTTGGAGGAAGAGGGGGAGGGAGAGGGGGTCAGGGGAGGGAGAAAAGAGAGAGTGAGAAAGAAAGAAAGAGACTCCCTGGAAAGGGTGAGAGATCAGGCCTGCTGCACATCACAGCCTGTCCCTCCCAGAGGAGAGGTGTACAAAATAATATTAAATGATGAAGCAGGGTGAGAGGGGGATTGGGAGGGTAGTGGTGGCACTGATAGGGACGGTTCACAGGTTGAATGAGGAAACCTAACACAGCATGAGACTCATGCTTTGTGGGGCTTTGACTTCCATTACCCTTTAGTGAGTGAAAATCTTTTTTTAAATTATTATTATTATAGTAATAGTTAAAACTATGATTTCCAATAATATTTTAATATTATCAGTAATTATTGGCTAATATTGGGTAAATATATATAAAAGACCCTGATGGGTTTTGAAGAGGAGATATTTTGTTTAACTTCTGTGACGCTAAGCTCTCAGAATCTAACATGGTTCACAATAACATCCAGCTGATGCTGGTATTTTGAGACATGCTTTTTATTTGAGGAGCTCGCTGTATCATAGTGTTTTCACAATCAGGTTTGCTTTTCACTATTGGTTTGTTGAGCCCTTTCCTCTCCTCTGCATACTGTAGAGCACTGGCTGGATGATAAAAGCAGTAGTCTGACCTACATGCTACAGACCCTCCTGAGACTCCTGCCTGCATCCAGTCCCTCTCTCTCAGCTCCTCTCTCTCTGCTCCTCTCTCTCAGTTCCTCTCTCTCAGCTCCTCTCTCTCTGCTCCTCTCTCTCTCTGCTCCTCTCTCTCTGCTCCTCTCTCTCTGTTCCTCTCTCTCTGTTAATCTCTCTCTGCTCCTCTCTCTGCTCCTCTCTCTCTGTTCCTCTCTCTCTGCTCCTCTCTCTCTGTTCCTCTCTCTGCTCCTCTCTCTCTGCTCCTCTCTCTCTCTGCTCCTCTCTCTCTACTCCTCTCTCTCTGCTCCTCTCTCTCTGCCCCTCTCTCTCTTCTCTCTCTCTGTTCCTTTCTCTTTGCTCATCTCTCTCTGCTCCTCTCTCTCTCCACCTCTCTCTTTGCTCCTCTCTCTATGTTCCTCTCTCTCTGCTCCTCTCTCTCTGCTCCTCTCTCTCTGCTCCTCTCTCTCTGCACCTCTCTCTCTGCTCCTCTCTCTGCTCCTCTTTCTCTGCTCCTCTCTCTCTGCTCCTCTCTCTCTGTTCCTCTCTCTCTGTTCCTCTCTCTATGCTCCTCTCTCTCTGTTCCTCTCTCTCTGCTCCTCTCCCTCTTCTCCTCTCTCTCTGCTCCTCTCTCTCTGTTCCT
This sequence comes from Coregonus lavaretus, assembly GCF_964263955.1. NCBI lineage: Eukaryota > Metazoa > Chordata > Actinopteri > Salmoniformes > Salmonidae > Coregonus > Coregonus lavaretus. The sequence goes on along the minus strand of NC_140008.1, from coordinate 33,736,275 downwards.
CTCTCTCTGCTCCTCTCTCTCTGCTCCTCTCTCTCTGCTCCTCTCTGTTCCTCTCTCTCTGTTCCTCTCTCTCTGCTCCTCTCTACTCCTCTTTGTCCTCATCTCCTCTATGCTGCACTACACAGGCCTGTCTTGGCCACCGCATCTAGCTGAGAATGACTTCACCCTGCAGAAGGAGCAGCTGTTGTCATGTGAAGTGAACTTACCAATAGTTGGAATCATCTTGAATTTTTTACATATTTCTGAAGAATGAGGCATCTAATTGTTTATTTCAATGGACTTTAAGTGAACGATCACATGCCAGATGTAAAAAAAGAAAAAAGAAAAAAAAAGATTAGCAGTTCAGCATTTTTAGGCAATTCAAACTCTTCACCAACTTCCCAAAGTCTTGACTGAAGTCACAGTCTTTACCCCCCTTGTCCGCCCACTCCTGATAACCCCACTAGCTCACACTGTGCTCTGATGCAGAGGGAACTGCTAAAGGCTTGACACTTACGTGAATAATGGTATGCTAACGCTTCAGGCTACCTGTATTTACCCCTAAGTGCAGAAAAAACTCTGTTGATTGCGGGAAAGCAATTTTCCTGAAAGTGGGAGAGCGAGAGAGAGAGAGCAGGCAGGAAAGAGCGATTGAACGAGAGCGGTACGAACGAAAGGTATTCTTTAAGCTACAGGAAAAGTACAGGCAATTTATAGAGGATGACAATTTTCCTCCCCTGCCTCTGAAAGGAGGGCTTTAAAATCGTGCTGAGGCAGAGACGTCATGAGTTGGGTTTTGGGTATACCAGGCAGATACACTTTACCAAAGCAGCCTCAGAAGAAGTACAAACACAAAGATTCACATTAAATCGATAGTATGATCAAGTTAACCAAGGAAAATTATCTCCACTCTCTGTTAAAGTTAACTAAGGAAAATAATCTCCACTGCATCTCAAGAGTTTTGTATCGCCCAGTAAGTATTAATAAGTTGCATTGCTTAAAAGCATACTTAAAGGCCCAATGCAGCCATTTTATATCAATATTTAAAAAATGTTGGGTAACAATTAAGTACCTTACTGTAATAGATTCCCATTAAAATGGGAGGAAAAAAAACTATTTCTCAGGCAATAATTTTACTAGGACTGACTGGGAGTGGTCTGAGTGGGGAGGGGAAAACTGAAAATGTTAATTGGCAGAGAGGTTTGGAACTCTCTTTGTTATTGGTCTATTAACCTGTTTGTGATGTCACCACGGAAAGCCGAAACTCCCGCCCATGCAAACCTGCTGATTAGAAGGTACTGTGTAGATTGTATTTTCAACAAGCAACTATCAGGAAATAACACTGAACACATCTTTTCACACTTTTACAGTGTTAGTTTCATCAGCTGTTGTACAATATGATACAAAACACAGGAACATTTTTATTTTGACTGCACTGGGCCTTTAAATATGGCACAGTAACCATTTCATTGTTCTTCACTGCCGGTCTTATATAACCTCAAACTTCCTAGTCTTTAGTTTCAGACAAACCTGTACTGCTGCACTCCCACCATTCATTATTTACCAACTTGTAAACAAAAGCCCCAATGACGAATGCGAACATGGTCCTTTTAATTTGTCTGTCTGCCGGTCTCCATGTTGCCTCTAAAGGCAGATGTAGAAATTGATTGCTCTTTCCGGCAGTGTGTCTAAGGGGGACAGGGCTTCTAAAAATAACCGTGCAGTAGAACCGTGTGTGCGTGCGTGTGCGTGTGCATGCGTGAGTGTATGTGCGGTGCCAGATTGGGGCTCGGTGTTGTGTTGTACTCTGCCCTGCTCGTCTCGCTCTGGCTCTGCCTTTATCTGGCTGTGTGATAAAGCTGCTAACAGGCCTTTATCGGGTAGCTGAGGGGAAATATGCTGCTGCCAGATTAGGCCCCAGACTCTGCCAAGGTTATAAACAGCCTGTTATCTCAGGCCCTAACACAGTAATCCACGCTCTATCAGCAGCCAAACATATGGGCCACACAGAGCACAGATAGCTCTCTGATGGGGACACACACACACACGCACAGCACAGATAGCCCCTGACGGACACTTCCCTTGAATTGCAACAAGAGCCACCAGAGCAGAGCATCCTGGGTAAAAAATAAAATAAAATAAAAACCCAAAAGAGAGAGGGAATGCAGCCCTGTTTCAAACCAGCCCAGGCTCACAGAGACCTACCTTTGACCTTTCTGCTGTACTGTCCCTGTTCCTCCTAGATATCATGACTGGGCAGAGCAGGACCACTTCAACGTTACACCTCCTCCTGGCACCAATTATAGTACCATGGGTTTGTTTGTTCTTGTCTGCATTTCCTCTGGTGTCAGTTTCATGTCTGTCTGTTTGTTTTGTTATCTGCATGGTCAATTAGATGGGGAGGCCACTGTGAGTATCCATGGCTTACATCAGGCTGGTGATGATATGATGGGAGATCTTTGGCTGTTAGCAGAGCTGCGTCTAGACAGATGCCTCTTACTCAGATGCCTCACTTCACCGAAACAACAGCTAGGATTCTCTCTCAGACGCTCTCTCTGTCTCGCTAATCAATACCAACTCTAACGTCCACAGAGCCAGGCTGGGTAAACAACATTAACTCAGACACACTCTCAGACACACTCTCAAAACAAAAACAACTTTGTGCTTCTCAGACAGACACATTAAAAGTCTTGCTGAAGTGAGAGGAAGTAGACAGGTAGAGAGGTACAGGGATCCCATAAGGTGAACAGGTTCAGACTATTGTAGCATAAACAATGTCTGCGTAGCATAGCAGGTGACTTGACAACACTCCCAATGGTGAACTTAGCAAAGAGGCACAAAACTATGTTGTCAAGATGTACAGTATTCATTCATGTAAGGTCTGCAAAATACCAAACATCTGTGAAATGATTTGGAGAAAATGAATCTGTAATTCACATATGGGAGATGATTCAGTGAAGAAACACACGTACTGCATCTTGTCAAAAACCTATTTCTGTCCCTGTGAAAACACTGTGGAGTTTTGACTAAGAAAATCTTGATCAAAGATGCCTTTGACAGCCCCAGAGGTGAGTGTAGCTGGGGCTGCAGCAGCCCTGCACTAGATTCGTGGGATGGTGTAGGCTCTGGGCTTCAATAGGATCCTGTAATAAAAGCATCTCCCCAAAGATTAATGATCTTGGGGGAAAACAGACTTTACCTGAGAACAGCACATGTTACACACTAGACTAGAGGTCAGCCACACACACATTTAATATACTTTGACAGTGAGACAGTCAAGTTTATCATTCTGGTTTCTAAAAAGGTAAAATAATGATCCTATGTTATGTATCATTGTCCACATAAGTAGTGGTTTTAATGAGATGTTTGGTTGTAATTCAACATACCCTCCCGACTATACTTTTTGCTAACCCTCAGAAAGTGTTCAAGGTATCATCTAAAATTCACACAGACCCAAGACGAGCTAGGCAGTAAAAAGGGACTGGTACGTTAATGAGTTCTGAGGTAAATCTGAGGTAGATGTAGGCCCTCTCCCACTACTCTGTCTCCTTATATACCTGTAATCAGCAGGCCTCTTTGTCTCTCTCTCTCTCTCTCTCTCTCTCTCTCTCTCTCTCTCTCTCTCTCTCTCTCTCTCTCTCTCTCTCTCTCTCTCTCTCTCTCTCTCTCTCTCTCTCTCTCCCTCTCTCTCTCTCACCTTATTGACTTCCTCCTACCTTCCTTTCCCCACAGGGCAGAGCCTCAGCCTACCTACCTATATACCAAGCTCCTTTTAGATTCTCCTCTCGACCGTAGCTGAGGCAGATGCACACCTGCCTCACGATCACACAGCCATCTTAGCAAAGGGATTCTATACCTGCTCCTCCCAGCTACCAACACAATATGTGCTGAAGAACTACAGTGCATTCGGAAAGTATTCAGACCCCTTTACTTTTTCCACATTTTGTTACGTTACAGTCTTATTCTAAATTGATCATCATTGATCTACACATAACACCCCAAAATGACAAAGCAAAAACAGTTGGGTTTTTTAAGTTGCAAAAATAAATTTCTGAAATATCACATTTACATAAGTATTCAGACCCTTTACTCAGTACTTTGTTGAACCACCTTTGGCAGCGATTAGAGCCCCCGAGTCTTCTTGGGTATGACGCTACAAGCTTGGCACACGTGTATTTGGGGAGTTTCTCCCATTCTTCTCTGCAGATCCTCTCAAGTTCTGTCATGTTGGATGGGCCACTCAAGGATATTCAGAGACTTGTCCGAAGCCACTCCTGCGTTGTCTTGGCTGTGTACTTAGTCGTTGTCCTGTTGGAAGGTGAACCTTCACCCCAGTCTGAGGTCCTGAGCACTCTGGAGCAGGTTTTCATCAAGGATCTCTCTGTACTTTGCTCCGTTCATCTTTCCCTCGATCCTGACTAGTCTTCCAGTCCCTGCCGCTGAAAAACATTCCCACAACATGATGCTGCCACCACCATGCTTCACCGTAGGGATGGTAACAGGTTTCCTCCAAACGTGACACTTAGCATTCAGGTCAAAGAGTTCAATCTTGGTTTCATCAGACCAGAGAATCTTGTTTTTCATGTTCCGAGAGTCCTTTGTTTCAATTTTCGCCTAAAATGACATACCCAAATCTAACTGCCTGTAGCTCAAGACCTGAAGCAAGGATATGCATATTCTTGATATCATTTGAAAGGAAACACTTTGAAGTTTGTGGAATTGTGAAATTAATGTAGGAGAATATAACACATTAGATCTGGTAGAAGATAATACTATTTTTTTTATTTATAATACTTTTTTTTTTTTTTTATCATCTTTGAAATGCAAGAGAAAGGCCAGACAGTGATGTCGGATTCTATGTGTAATTTAGATGTTGTCCACAAGATGGCAGCAGTGTGTGTGTGCAACGTTTCAGACTGATCCAGTGAAGAATTACATCACTACACAATCTTTTTTTCATCAAATCTGCCAGGATTTTTCCCAAATGAGCCGAATTGGTAAATGTATACATTTTCATGTACATAACTATAGAGAACATACAAAAATGCTATGGTAATACAAAATTAAAGTTTACACACTCCCAGGAATGTCATACATGATGGATCATTAGCTTCCCTACAGAAAAGAGCTAACCTTCACACCTCTAGATGGCCGCTGTTTTTTCCCAAACAAAACTACACTACATTTTATCTCTGGGATCCTCAGGATTACAAATCAGAGCAAGATTACTGAATGTAAGTACATTATTTACCTTCAGAGGTGAATGTATCAAACCAGTTGCCGTGATATAAGTTTTTTGTTGTTGTGCACTATCCTCAAACAATAGCATGGTATTTTTTTTGCTGTAATAGCTACTGTAAATTGGACACTGCAGTTAGATGAACAAGAATGTAAGCTTTCTGCCCATATAAGATTGAAGTGGAGTCCATATTCAGAGACTCAGAGATTCAGTGTTTAATAGTCACATGTACACAAGTGACATCAATAAGGGATCATAGCTTTCACCTGGATTCACCTGGTCAGTCTATGTCACGGAAAGAGCAGGTGTTCTTAATGTTTTGTACACTCAGTGTATATCATGTTTGGTTTGTTTCAGCAGCTGTCTGGGAAATACTATTTATATTTACAGCCTGTAGTGCTGAATGAATTACTCATTAGAACATTAGATAGACACACAGACTGGGGTTGCAACCCAAATGGCACCATATTCCACATTTAGTGCACTACCCTATGGGTCTTGATCAAAAGTAGTGCACTAGGTAGGGAATAGGATACCATTTGGGACGTAAACTGAGTTCAGCTGGTTGCGTCTACAACACAATCGTTCAATCACCATGCAGTCTACACATACAGGGCACAAAATGAAATAAATTCCTCAATTCATATACTTCCTCCAGATTTCAAAGTCTTGTCCAATAAAGTTTTAAATGTCACAGAGGGGTTGTAACATAAACAGTGTAAACCTGCGCCTGGAAAACCATACTGCACACTGTCACCTGTCCCCCTCCTTTTACCCAATAAAGTTTTATATCTTTGAATCATCTATAAAATGGTTTGAAAACGGTCGACTGAGGAATAATTGGAGCTGTTTTACTGTTATCATTATAGGTCTCAGGAAACTGTTCTCTATGCTCCGATCTGGCTCAGTCGGACACCTTCGAGGAAACCCCAAAGTTGTAGAGTCGCTTTCTAAATATGATACATTATGATATATTACTGATCTACACTTTTTCCTCAGAATGCAATCCACACTGTAGGAACTGGGAGGACATCGTTTTTTAAATTGATCATTATTACATAGATTTCGGATTAAGCTGATATTTCTGACATTTACCAAGCAATACCTTAAAGAAATATTATTGATATATGATCAATGAAAAATGTAGACTAGGGTTCGGTCAGGTTCAGTCAAGAAAAGTCTGGTTTAATATGAACAAAGCATGATAAAAAACGTTCCGTCATGGTTATCCTTGACCCTAAAAAGCGACACTATCCCTCTTTTCAGGATTTCCATTTTGTGACACTCTGATGGAACAAACAAAAGCAGACCAGCATCTCTAAGGTGCTGCATTTCACACTTGGGTAGAGGCAGAGGACGGCCCTTTAATGACACACTGTCCCCCCAGTCACCTAGAATGAGAAGCAGTGCTGGAAATAGACCGGAAACTCTGCCAGCCTCCACACTGCCTCCTCTCAGCCCAGGAACCAATCCAGCGACAACTTACTCCCTGCCTGCCTGCCTGCCTGTCTGGCTGCCTGCCTGCCTGTCTGTCTGGCTGCCTGCCTGCCTTCCCCTCACAAAGGCATAATAGAGAGATACTAAGACAGTAGACATCACATGAACTAAATGCTATCATAACATAGTGTATCATACTTGTATATTGTAAATATCACATAATTTACAGTACGATACTATATTTGTGCATGGTTACATCGAGTGAGACTGTAGGCTATCTGTATTAAGCTAAGTGGCCAGCGATGTGTGAGCGCACAGTGCATGGCAAAATGCCCATTCCAGGCTTTTCCACCCAGTAAAATCTATACATTTAGAGAGTTCAGTCTACTCTCACATATGCGAGCAGATTACATTGGGGCTTACAGGATTCATAGATATACTGTATGTATAACACAGACTCATACACATACATCTCAACAGTAATGTCACTCACCCATGCTTCCCTCATGTACCCACCACCTCATTCCTATAAGTTGTGCGTAGGCAGTGACCTTTCTAGTGCCCTTGGCAAACCAAGACAGGTACAGGGAGGGAGTCACAGGACTCATACTAACGCTGCAGCTAGCACTGTGGGCTCTACACACAGGAGTAAACACAGACAGGTTGCATGTGGAGTAATAACTATAGACTATTCTTATTCCACATATTTAATATGACAACTTGGTCACTGGCACAATATACACTAATCATTGAATGTCTTCATATTGATTATATTTCCCCATTAATGTATAAAACATATACAGTGCAGATATAGTGGTAACTTAAATCTTTCTGACATTAACTATACACCTGTACCTTAATGTACTTATCCTACAGTCCATCACAAATTGAAAACACTGACTTCCCAGTTCTTCCATTCTAAATTCCATGCCTTCTATTCACCTGCAGTGACAAAGGCACCAGTACAGTGAATGCATACATTATTGTATGTATGTGACTCCTGGAGGAACTGAACCTACGACCTTTGTGTTGCTTGCTCCACACGCTTACCAATTGAGCCACAGAGGACCACAGTCATCCCAGTCTATGGCTGTTGGCCAAATGGTACCTTATACACTACATAGTGCACTACTTTTGACCAGGGCCCATATGGGTATCCGCGGTATCTAATGAGCTCCTCTGTTCCAGTACGTTGCATAAACCCATTACCTCCCTGCACATTACTTCATTCATTTCGTATATGTGGATGGCTCCCCCTCTCTCAGGACAGAGGATGTTATGGAAGCTTCAAGACACGGCTCATGGTACACACACGCACAAATCCACGCACACACAGGCACACACATCCACGCAGGTGGGCAGGCACACACAGAAACACACACACACACACCTCCCCTCCCCCTCGGTTGTTCTATAGATCACAGTTAACACTCTGACAGTAAGAGTCTATAATGTTTCTATTCCACAAAGCCATCGAGTCGACCCTGAGACATCACGCTAAGATGGAGGAAAATAAAAAAAATAAAAACCCTGGCTGCTGGCGGGAGATACATAATTCAGAGAGAAGGAGAGAGAGAGAGAGAGAGAGAGAGAGAGAGAGAGAGAGAGAGAGAGAGAGAGAGAGAGAGAGAGAGAGAGATAAGAAAAAACAGAGGCCTCTCCTTTTGAGCAAAGAATTTCCTCAGAAATTCCTTCATACATTTTAGCATGCAGCCACTGACTGTCAATGCCCCATGTGGCAGATGTTCACGCATTCTTGGGGATCTCACAAGCCGAGGCCTATGCAACAACAATACATTCAGCAAAAATAATAGTCGTTCTCATAAAACTAGTGGAGGCAAGACAGATCAAGAATACTGGACTCACAGACAGTACATAGAATCTCTTAGTACCAGAATTCCAGAACTCTGGGAATCGGAATTTAGAACATATTATTTTGGATGACACCCATGTGGATAATGTATGACAATCAAATACATATGTTTCTTTCAAACAGCAAAACCACTTCAGAGTTCTGTGTTGATTGATTGCGGATGAAGCTGAATAAATCTAACTGTGTCTGTGAATCAATTATCCACTGCTAATCCTGTGTCTGTCTTTTGTCTGAACGAGGGAAATCTTATTTATGTCTGTTGGGATGAGGAAATGACTCTCACTTTCACGGCACTGAACAACTGTTTCCTATACACGTCTCCAAACATCAACATGCATGTTCGCTTTTACTTACAGAAGGATTCAAATTTATTGACAGCTTGGTGGGACAACGAAGGAACATGAATTTCAATTTGGCGTTTGAACACTTTAGTTTGTCACCGTAAATCACAAGTCAAGAGAAAACAATGGGCCTATTATTCAAGCTAAAAGCTTATTCCTTTCTGACTCCAGCTCAGGCTGTGCCCCAAATGTAGTCCATTCCCTATAGTGCACTACTTTTGACCAGATCCCTATGGGCTAACCCTGAGCACTGGTCAAAAGTAGTGCACTATAGGAAATAGGGTGCCATTTGGGAGTGTGATGTCTGTGACTCTGAATAAACTGCTCAATATGGGACGTGTGTTTACATGGATATCAATATTTAATTGCAGTTTTGAGACAGCAACAATTCAGACAGACAATGGATGGAGTTTATAAAAAATAATATTGTTGCCTGAAGCCAGAAGACTTCTCCGTCGGGTCTACTTCAATACTTGAATGAAAAAGTAAACCATCACATCAAGGCTCTAACACAGCCAATATATAACTGAATCCTCCTCATATTACAAATTATGACTGGAATAATGTGGAATCCTGTCTCATGCTTTGTTTGTTTATTGTTAATTTCACTCATTTCTCTCACTACCATAGTCTGTATCCTAAATGGCACATATTCCCTATATAGTGCACTACTTTGACCTGAGCCCCAAGAGGGAATAGGGTGTCATTTGGGACGGAGAAAATAGGGTGCCATTTGTACTGAGGATACAATGACGTCTGTTGTTAGTGTTAGTGTTTGTCAGAGAGAAGTCAATAACAAACGTTGCAATCACTACCATTTGGACTTCATTAGGGTTAAAACCACAGCCCTAACACATCAATCACAGAAAACATCATGACCAAATGTGTCCCTGCTATAATTGTTTGCATACAGCCCTTTTGTCTCTGCAGTGATGGAAAACTGCAACGCAACCCACAATACATAATTCTGTTTGAAGAGGGAAACGTCTGAAATATGAAATCCCTATGAATGTTTCACAACCCGCTCCAAGTTTCCAACAAAAATATGATTTCCTAATAGACAGAAACTGAGTGAATGGAAAAGGATCACTATCTCACTCTTTTTCTTTTCTCTCAGGTTCTGGGGAGAGGGGGATCAAACTGAGGCTTGGCTGGGGCTACTGTCCTATGCATGTGTCTCCTTTCTCCTCTGTCCTCTGTTTTAGTGTCAGAACCCAGGCTTTCTTTAATAATTGAAGGAGTGACTGCAGCAGAGAGGAGAGCTGGGTTCTCTCCTTAGGCCTTGTTGATGCAATGTGGAGGAAAGCTTGAATAGATGCATGGATGTTTCCCTGGGGGGGATGTGTAGAGGGCTGCACAACACTCAGAGCTCAGGCTCTGCGCTGTACGCTCTAAAGGAAGATGACCTGAACAAGGCTCTGAGGACCATTATTCTACCGCAGAGGGCGGTTGAGTTGGCCATGATTCTGATCGTATACAGATTGTCAATATTACTTTTCCCATAATCAATTACATTTACTTCTAATGCAAATAATTTGACTGCATGATGCTCTTATTCAGAGCGACTTCCAAGACTGGCATAGCGTTGCGCAATCTACTGAGTGCAGGCCATAGAAAGAGGATAGGTAAACAATAATATACAAAACATTAGGAACACCTTCATAATATTGAGTTGCACCCCCGTTTGCCCTCAGAACAGCTTTCAATCGTCGGGGCATGGACTCTACAAGGTGTCGAAAGTTTTCCAGAGGGATGCTGGCCCATGTTGACTCCAATGCTTCCCACAGTGTCAAGTTAGCTGGATGTCCTTTGGGTGGTGGACCATTGTGGATACACATGGGAAACTGTTGAGCATGAAAACCCCAGCAGCTCTGCAGTTCTTGACACAGTCAACCTGTTGCGCCTGGCACCTACTACCATACCCCGTTCAAAGGTACTTCAATCTTTTGTCTTTCCCATTCACCCTATGAATGGCACACATACACAATTCATGTCTCAATTGTCTCAAGGCTTGAAAATCCTTCTTTAACCTGTCTCCTCCCCTTCATCTACACTGATTGAAGTGGATTTAACAAGTGACATCAATAAGGGATCATAGCTTTCACCTGGATTTACCTGGTCAGTCTATGTCATGGAAAGAGCAGTGTTTATAGATACAGACTCAGCATTTACTATGATAGGAGTTCCAGCAAACACTAAATGTGCCCAGCACATTTAAGGGAAAACAAAGTCAGACACGTCCTTTGCAGTTAACTATCCTTCCAGCCTCCTGTTAGTGTTTCACTTGATCTTGGCTGCAAGGCTGTGCCTTTCAAATGTAATCTCTGACTCAGATGTATCGGTTTTCCTCACCCCACCATTAAGGCTCGGACCTAAATTATTGATCCCCCGCCTTCATCAGCATAGCAGTCACGTCCGAGTGAAGGGAGAGGAGGGAGCACTGGGGATCCAGCTTCACACACACAGACACACGCACACAAACACACGTACGCACGCACGCACTAATGCCCGCACGCACACAGCCAGGATCGTTTCTGATCAAAGCCTGAGGCTGGGTCTAAAGATGACAGGCCTTACAAGCCACAGAAACACACCCAGTACGTTGCACACACGCACACATAGCGCACTGTGGACACACACCACAAACACAGACACACACACAAACTTTGGCCATGGACACACAGCTATGCACAAATAATACAAGACAGATCGAGGGAGAGACAGAGATAAAGTGAGAGAGAGAGAGAGCAAACGATGCATAAACAAAGATGTAGCTCAGCTCCAGCAGATTAGTAATGAATTGTGAAGGTTGGGATCAATAACATCAGCACATAGCCTTGGAGAGTATTAATATGATGGGAGAAAAGGAGCTTCTCCAAATATATCTAAACTAAACATAGCAGCGTGAATTAGAGCATTCCCTGCTCATCTCCCTTTTATTTCTGCTAGGCAGGCATCCACATGGGGCCTCATAGTCCCAGGGTGATACCAGTCAGATGCACAACGCTTTGTGGATGTTTCAGCTGGATCAGATATATACCTGGAATTCACCAGAGGTGGGCTTGAAGAGGAACATCACTGCAGCACCATGGGAGCTATAGTTATTAATATGCATGTGTGTATTTATGTCTCTCCCTGTGTTTCTCTCTCTGTGTCTCTCTCTTGCTACTCTCTTTCTCTGTTTCTCTCACCCTTTAACATAGGAGGCCCCAACGAAGGTATGAGTGAGAGGTGTCAGAACCTATGACTGGATACTTTACAAATGTGTCCTGTACATCCCAAACACAAACGAGATGTGTGGAGGTACCAACTGAATAATTATACAGTTGTAATGAACATTACCGCCAAGATTTGATGTTTCACGATGCATTTTGTTTATCACATTGTGCTTTCTCAGTTCCTCTACAATCCTCACCTCATGCTGCGATGAGACTCCTGAGTTTCCTGACGAGCTTGTTGCTGCTGCTGCTGTTGCCGCTAAAGCCACACCCCTCGTTAGTGGGGAGGGTTCATTATGCAAATGATGCTGCTGGAGCGGTATCAACGAGACGCACTCTCTGTTATCGCTTTCTGCCGCCGGGGCTCTTCCACTCCCCGATCGCTCACACGGAATCATGGCCTAATAGCAAACCATTAACATAATTGCCAGCACAACTAGTGTTCCGTGTCTCAGAGCCACTCCGCTGCTCCATCAGGCGAACGAGAATGTGGAGAGAGGGAAAGGGGGGATGAGGGGGGGAGAGAAAATGTAATTAAGCCAAAGCAAAGGGAGAGACCCTCCCACCACCCGTAAATGTGTCTCTTTTTTTCCCGTTCGGAGTGCGAGAGAGGGAGTGGGAGAGCTTTTTGTATTTAGGGAGACCTTGAGATGCTCCCCCAGCTCCTGTCAAAGCGAAGCAGCATGCATCAAGCAGAAAGCCACGATGCTCAACATTTCTCTGATGATCTCACAGCAGACGCCAGGCAGCATCCCATCTACTGCTCTACACACCCAGCCCAGCCTGCCAGCCAGGCAAATTGAAATCCCCATTATTTTTTAATTAATCCTTAATTAAAATGTATTATGCCGCTGATTCCGCAAATCTCTCTTAATGTGCAAATGCAGCTCATTGAAGGATATTTACATTTCTTTAATTAAAGCTGTGCATTCTTTCAGTCTAACAAGCTGATGGGAGGGCCAAGGTGATCCACCACGGCACCAATGTACTCTGGGTAATATGGTGAGGGGACCGCTGTCAGAGTCAGAGACTTTCAAAATCACTCACACCTATACTGGAGCCTCATTCTGGAAAGCTCAGCAGATGTGTAGCCAATGGCTTCTATGGGTCAGTGCTATTGACTGTGCTTCTTGAGTATCAAGTGTTGTTGTGCAGAGGGGTACCTCATTGAGGACAGGGGCAGGACCTACTCACAGACACAGGAGGAGGACAATATAATGGTCATGTCATTTAAGCTCTGTGTTTGTCCTGCCCTCAAAGACATGGCCGACCCATCTTCAGATCAGATACAACTGGTGAAGTCAGTGATGATGATCACAGTCATAACATTGCAAGTAATCACTCTAAATAAGGGCTCTCCCACCCTGTTCCTGGAGAGCTACCCTCCTGTAGGTTTTCACTCCAACCCTAATCTAGCGCACCTGATTCTAATAATTAGCTGGTTGATAAGCTGAGTCAGGTTAGTTACAACGGAGGTTGGAGTGAAAACCTACAGGAGGGTATCTCTCCAGAAACAGGGTTGGAGAGCCCTACTCTAAATCATTATCACTTACAAGGGAAAATAGTTATTTCCCCAATCCCACATTTATCATCAGTCTTAGATGATGGATTGGTTTTTGAGGTGATATTTGGGGTGGTCTTTCCCATGGTCTAGTCTGCAGACCAGGCAGTTACTATCTGCACCTCCTATGACAACCTCCACACAGCACAGATACATTATCCTCACCACACCCCCAGCTCTCCTCCCAGTCCCAGTCCCAGTCCCAGTCCCAGTCCCAGTCCCAGTCCCAGTAGAGACAGAGACAGAGGCACGCTGCTTTGGTGAATTGATAGACACCATTTTCCATCTGCTGGCGCTGTCAGAGAGAGAGACACATAGGAATGCCTTCTCCTCCTCCTCAGATGGCCCAGTAGCGGTCATTTCTGATGGGTACTCAGTCCACTGGGAAATGCACATAATTAGACATCACAGAGCTAGCCTCACTTAGCGATCAGAGATGTTTATAGAGTAGCTCAAGCCTGGTGCACCCCGAACACTAGTGATATCATGAATAGCAAGTGGTACCTGGTATTGTAACAATAGCTAGCCCTATCCCAAACAGACTACCCTCATGTACTGTACAAAGCACTTGCAACCTTCCAATATGCAACCCTATTCTGTAGTAGGTAGTCCCAGCCAGAGAAACCATGCTACCGCTACGGTTGTCCCAGGCAGCTCACAGCTCAATAACACATGTCTACCCTCGTTACCCTTATAACATTGACAACTAAATAAGCACAATTAGCAATCACCAAGACGCTCTCGATGCTGAAGATTTCATATACGGGATTATCTGAGAGACACAAATGTTGGGTGCAACTCCCTGCTTTCATCATTATATAACGGATGGTAAGCACAGAGGGAAAAATAAAGGGAAAGTTCAAACAGAAAGTCAATATCTGAACCATATGTCATGGCAGGAGCCTCTGACAACAAACTCGTGCCATCATTGATGTAGATAAATTCACTCACGTCATTTAACTTCTGCTGTAAGATTTTTGTCTTTGTCCAAGTACACAGCTATAATCTTTCATTTCAGCTGTCTTCCTGACCACTGTGCACATACAGTATATTTGCCTCTCTCACCAACTCACTGGTCAGCAGGCTTCAGCCATTCATTCATTGTTACTGGCTGTGGTCGGGAGAGGTTGTGTTTTCTCTAGCAGGAGGTAAGCTTGGCTTATATGGTGTTGAGTAAGCTTAAACCATGTATTTAGATCGTAGGTAGGTAGTTGTAGTTAGGTATTGTAGGTAGTTTATTTAGGTAGTTATTTAGGTAGTTATTGTAGGTTTCCGTAGGTAATTATTGTAGGTAAGTATTGTTTACGGCGGAGCCCGGCGAAGCACGGGGCTAGCTAGCTAGCGGGTAGCTACTGGTAACGTTTAGCAACGGTGGAGAGTTGTTTCCAATGTTATTTCACGCTTAAGAGTACCTGTAATTAAGCCAGCTAGTTACCTACCATTCAGCCGTTTTTCTAACCTCATTATCTGAGCCATCAACGTTAGGTAGTTAGTAGCTACTGTACTTAATTACACCTACTGATTGCAGAAGACAAATGTTAGCTGGCGTCGGGTAAGTTTGGCGTTATACATAGCGTGGGCTTTGTCGAGCAAGGCTTAATTATGTATTTTGATTGTAGTTAGGTATTGTAGATAGGCCCGCAGCACGAAGCTAGCTAGCTAGCCGTTTTTTCAAACAAAGTCAACACAGTAGCCACTGCTAGCTAGCCAACACGACCAGCTAACTGTACTGCAGTAGCTAAATACAATATATTTGTGCTAGCTAGCCAACGTTAAATTTTTGCTGCGTTATGAAAGGAACTAGACACGGACACGAATGATCTGTTTAGTGTGTTAACACACTATTGGTAGTTTGTTGTAACCAAGTATTGGTGCTAAACTGTGTGTTATTGGATGCCAGCATGCTAGTTAGCTATGGCGTCATAGTTAGGCATCGTGGGCTGTTGTGGGTAGTTATTGTAGGTTAGCTTTGTTTTCGGCGGTGCCGGGTGTAGCACGAAGCTAGCTAGCTAGCCGTTTTTCAAACAAAGTCAACACAGTAGCCATTGCTAGCTAGCCTACACGACCAGCTAACTGTACTGTAGTAGCTAAATACAATATACTTGTGCTAGCTAGCCAACGGTTAATTATTGCTGCGTTATGAAAGGAACTAGACACGGACACGAATTATCTGTTTAGTGTGTTAACACACTATTGGTAGTTTGTTGTAACCAAGTATTGGTGCTAAACTGTGTGTTATTGGATGCTAGCATGCTAGTTAGCTATGGTGTCATAGTTAGGCATCGTGGGCTGTTGTGGGTAGTTATTGTAGGTTAGCATTGTTTTTCGGCGGTGCCGGGTGTAGCACGAAGCTAGCTAGCTAGCCGTTTTTTCGAACAGAGTCAACACAGTAGCCATTGTGTGCTGTACTGTGGCAGCTAAATACAATTTATTTGTGCTAGCTAGCCAACGTTTAATTATTGTATGAAAGGAACTAGACACGGACACAAATTATCTGTTTAGTGTGTTAACACACTATTGGTGGTTTGTTGTGACCAAGTGTTGGTGCTAAACTGTGTGTTATTGGATGCTAGCATGCTAGTTAGCTATGGTGTCATAGTTAGCTAGCTGAATAAAGTGGGTTGAGTCTATTCCTTGAAACATTGAACCGCTGTGGTTCACAACAATTCTGATTTCTAAAGGTGGAAGTTGGGAGAGTTTTTGTTCGGGTGGTTCAGTGAAACAATTATAGTTTCTGAGGTGGAAGTTTTGGTGAGGGAGGCCCTGCTCTCTCCTCTCCCAGATGTTTAGTTCATTTCATTCCGATCTCCTCTGCATTATTGTAGCCATTTGCTACAGCCTGTCAACTATGCCTCTGCCTATCCCTGTTCTCTCCTCTCTGCACAGGCTACACAAACGCCTCACACCGCGTGGCTGCTGCCTCTCTAACCTGGTGGTCCCTGCACGCACCCCACACCTGGAGTTCCAGGTCTCAGGCAGCCTCTGGAACTGCCGTTCTGCTGCCAACAAAGCTGACTTCATCCCAGCCTATGCTAACCTCCAGTCCCTCGACTTCCTGGCGCTGACGGAAACATGGATTACCACTGAAAACACTGCTACTCCTACTGCTCTCTCCTCGTCTGACCATGTGTTCTCGCATACCCCGAGAGCATCTGGTCAGAGGGGTGGTGGCACAGGAATCCTCATCTCTCCCAAGTGGACATTCTAAATTTTTCCCCTAACCCATCTGTCTATCTCCTCATTTGAATTCCATGCTGTCACAGTCACTAGCCCATTTAAGCTTAATATCCTTGTCATCTATCGCCCTCCAGGTTCCCTTGGAGAGTTCATCAATGAGCTTGACGCCTTGATAAGTTCCTTTCCTGAGGATGGCTCACCCCTCACAGTTTTGGGGGATTTCAACCTCCCTACGTCCACATTTGACTCATTTCTCTCTGCCTCCTTCTTTCCACTCCTCTCCTCTTTTGACCTCACCCTCTCACCGTCCCCCCCTACTCACAAGGCAGGCAATACGCTTGACCTCATCTTTACTAGATGCTGCTCTTCAACTAATCTCACTGCAACTCCCCTCCATGTCTCCGACCACTACTTTGTTTCCTTTTCTCTCTCGCTCTCCTCCAACACTACTCACTCTGCCCCTACACAGATGGTAATGCGCCGCCGCAACCTTCGCTCTCTCTCTCCCACTACTCTCTCCTCTTCCATCCTATCATCTCTTCCCTCTGCTCAATCCTTCTCCCTCCAATCTCCTGATTCTGCCTCCTCAACCCTCCTCTCCTCCCTTTCTGCATCCTTTGACTCTCTGTGTCCCCTATCCTCCCGGCCGGCTCGGTCCTCCCCTCCAGCTCCGTGGCTTGATGACTCATTGCGAGCTCACAGAACAGAGCTCCGGGCAGCGGAGCGGAAATGGAAGAAAACTAAATTCCCTGCCGACCTGGCATCTTTTCACTCCCTCTTCTCTACATTTTCTTCATCTGTTTCTGCTGCTAAGGCCACATAAATAAAATAAAAAATAAAATAAAAAGTGTAAAGTGGTTTTCCCACTGGCTCCAGGGTGAATGCACCAATTTGTAAGTCGCTCTGGATAAGAGCGTCTGCTAAATGACGTAAATGTGCCCTTGAGCAAGGCACTTAACCCTAATTGCTCCTATAAGTCGCTCTGGATAAGAGCGTCTGCTAAATGACTAAAATGTAAATGTAATTAATCCAAATCCTAACCCCTGGACAAGAGTTGGTTCAAAAACATTGGGTGTAAAATACAAGCATACAGTTGAAGTCGGATGTTTACATACACTTAGGTTGGAGTCATTAAAACTCGTTTTTCAACCACTCCACAAATGTCTTGTTAACACACTATAGTTTTGGCAAGTCGGTTAGGACATCTACTTTGTGCATGACACAAATAATTTTTCCAACAATTGTTTACAGACAGATTATTTCACGTACAATTCACTGTATCACAATTCCAGTGGGTCAGAAGTTTACATACACTAAGTTGACTGTGCCTTTAAACAGCTTGGAAAATTCCAGAAAATGATGTCATGGCTTTAGAAGCTTCTGATAGGCTAATTGACATCATTTGAGTCAATTGGAGGTGTACCTGTGGATGTATTTCAAGACCTACCTTCAAACTCAGTGCCTCTTTGCTTGACATCATGGGAAAATCAAAAGAAATCAGCCAAGAACTCAGAAGAAAAATTGTAGACTTCCACAAGTCTGGTTCATCCTTGGGAGCAATTTCCAAATGCCTGAAGGTACCACGTTCATCTGTACAAACAATAGTACGCAAGTATAAACACCATGGGACCACGCAGCCATCATACCACTCAGGAAGGAGACGCGTTCTGTCTCCTAGAGATGAACATACTTTGGTGCGAAAAGTGCAAATCAATCCCAGAACAACAGCAAATAACCTTGTGAAGATGCTGGAGGAAACAGGTACAAAAGTATCTATAGCCACAGTAAAATGAGTCCTATATCGACATAACCTGAAAGGCCGGTTTGCAACTGCACATGTGGACAAAGATCATACTTTTTGGAGAAATGTCCTCTGGTCTGATGAAACCAAAATATTTAACTTTTTGGCCATAATGACCATCATTATGTTTGGAGGAAAAAGGGGGTTGCTGAAGAACACCATCCCAACCGTGAAGCACGGGGTTGGCAGCATCATGCTGTGGGGGCATCATGAGGAAGGAAAATTATGTGGATATATTGAAGCAACATCTCAAGACATCAGTCAGGTAGTTAAAGCTTGGTCACGAGGCTTATATGGCTTATATACATAGTTTGGGCTTTGTTGAGTAAAGCTTAAACTATGTATTTAGATTGTAGTTAGGTATTGTAGGTAGTTATCGTGGGTTGTTGTATGTAATTGTTGTAGGTTAGTATTGTATTCGGCTGAGCCCGGTGAAGCACGAAGCTAGGTAACCCACTACCTGGACTAGTTAGTGGGTAGCTACTGGTAACTATTAGCAACTGTGGATAGTTGTTTCATGCCTGAGAGTACCTGTAATTACGCCAGCTAGCTGCCTACAATAATTACATACAATAATGCCTACCATTCAGCTGTTTTTCTAACCTCATTGTCTGAAGCGTTAACATTAGGTAGTAAGTGGCTACTGTGCTTGAAATTTAGCTAGCTTGTTGCTACCTGGATGGCTACTAAACAATAGCTGGAACAACCTAGCGAACAGACGCGAACTGGCTGAGTCAATTCAGTGGCTAGCTTTGCACTTGGCTAGCTAACAGTAGCTGCTAGGGGTAAGTTATAACCTACATTTGTGTTTTGTTTTTACATACTGGTAGCCAGAGTCGTTCAAGGGAATTCGGGACATGGGTGACTAGTTAACGTTAGCTTTGCTCTCTCTGTGTGTTCGTGCCGTGGGAGGAGGGGTTTCTTTGTTGTCTGAAAGCAATGGCTAGCTAGTATGCTAACTATTCTAGCTAACTAACTGGCTGAATAAGTTGACGACGGACTCGCTCAAGCTGTCCGGACTAACCCACAACGTTAGACACGGACACGAATGATCTGCTTGGCGTGTTGACACACTGGTGGTTTGTTGTGGCCGAGTATTGGTGCTAAACCGTGTTGTTGGAGTCCGGCATGCTAGTTGGCTGTGGTGTCATATGAATAGGTGCCCTGGACGATTTTCACGGAAGAACACTGTACCAAGTTAGCTAGCTGAATAAACTAAGTTAGTCTATTCCTAGAAAACATTGAACCGCTGTAGTTTACAACAATTATAGTTTCTGAGGTGGAAGTTGGGAGAGTTATATTTGGGTGTTTCAGTGAAACGTAAGTGAGTGAGGCCCCGCTCTCTCCTTTCCCAGATGTTTAGTTCATTTTATTCCGATCTCCTTTGCATTATTGTAGCCATTTTCTGTAGCCTGTCAACTATGCCTCTGTCTATCCCTGTTCTCTCCTCTCCGCAAAGGCTATACAAACGCCTCACACCGCGTGGCTGCTGCCTCTCTAACCTGGTGGTCCCTGCACGCACCCCACACCTGGAGTTCCAGGTCTCAGGCAGCCTCTGGAACTGCCGTTCTGCGGCCAACAAGGCAGAGTTCATCTCAGCCTATGCTACCCTCCAGTCCCTCGACTTCTTGGCGCTGACGGAAACATGGATTACCACTGAAAACACTGCTACTCCTACTGCTCTCTCCTCGTCTGACCATGTGTTCTCGCATACCCCGAGAGCATCTGGTCAGCGGGGTGGTGGCACAGGAATCCTCATCTCTCCCAAGTGGACATTCTCTCTTTTTCCCCTGACCCATCTGTCTATCTCCTCATTTGAATTCCATGCTGTCACATTCACTAGCCCATTCAAGCTTAACATCCTTGTCATTTATCGCCCTCCAGGTTCCCTTGGAGAGTTCATCAATGAGCTTGACGCCTTGATAAGTTCCTTTCCTGAGGATGGCTCACCCCTCACAGTTCTGGGTGACTTCAACCTCCCTATGTCTACCTTTGACTCATTTCTCTCTGCCTCCTTCTTTCCGCTCCTCTCCTCTTTTGACCTCACCCTCTCACCGTCCCCCCCTACTCACAAGGCAGGCAATACGCTTGACCTCATCTTTACTAGATGCTGTTCTTCTACTAATCTCACTGCAACTCCCCTCCATGTCTCCGACCACTACTTTGTATCCTTTTCTCTCTCGCTCTCCTCCAACACTACTCACTCTGCCCCTACTCAGATGGTAATGCACCGTCGCAACCTTCGCTCTCTCTCTCCCGCTACTCTCTCCTCTTCCATCCTATCATCTCTTCCCTCTGCTCAATCCTTCTCCCTCCAATCTCCTGATTCTGCCTCCTCAACCCTCCTCTCCTCCCTTTCTGCATCCTTTGACTCTCTATGTCCCCTATCCTCCCGGCCGGCTCGGTCCTCCCCTCCTGCTCCGTGGCTTGATGACTCATTGCGAGCTCACAGAACAGGGCTCCGGGCAGCCGAGCGGAAATGGAGGAAAACTAGATTCCCTGCGGACCTTGGCATCTTTTCACTCCCTCCTCTCTACATTTTCTTCATCTGTTTCTGCTGCTAAAGCCACTTTCTACCACTCTAAATTCCAAGCATCTGCCTCTAACCCTAGGAAGCTCTTTGCCACCTTCTCCTCCCTAATGAATCCCCCCCCCCTCCCTCTCTGTGGATGACTTCGTCAACCATTTTGCAAAGAAGGTTGACGACATCCGATCCTTGTTTGTTAAGTCAAATGACACTGCTGGTCCTGCTCACACTGCCCTACCCTATGCTTTGCATTCTTTCCCCCCTCTCTCTCCAGATAAAATCTTGCGACTTGTGACGGCCGGCCGCCCAACAACCTGCCCGCTTGACCCTATCCCATCCTCTCTTCTCCAGACCATCTCCGGTGACCTTCTCCCTTACCCCTACAACTCATCCAGAATGCCGCAGCCCGTCTGGTGTTCAACCTTCCCAAGTTCTCTCACGTCACCCCGCTCCTCCGCACACTCCACTGGCTTCCAGTTGAAGCTTGCATCTGCTACTAGACCATGGTGCTTGCCTACGGAGCTGTGAGGGGAACAGCACCTCCGTACCTTCAGGCTCTGATCAGTCCCTACACCCAAACGAGGGCATTGCGTTCATCCACCTCTGGCCTGCTGGTCCCCCTACCTCTGCGGAAGCACAGTTCCCGCTCAGCCCAGTCAAAACTGTTCGCTGCTCTGGCACCCCAATGGTGGAACAAGCTCCCTCATGATGCCAGGACAGCGGAGACACTTGAAACCCCACCTCTTTAAGGAATACCTGGGATAGGATAAAGTAATCCTTCTACCCCCCCTTACCCCACTCCCCCACAAAAAAAAAAAAAAAAACATATTGTAAGGTGAATGCACCCATTTGTAAGTCGCTCTGGATAGGAGCGTCTGCTAAATGACGTAAATGTAAAAGTAATGTCACAAATGGGTCTTCCAAATGGACAATGACCCCAAGCATACTTCCAAAGTTGTGACAAAATGGCTTAAGGACAACAACGTCAAGGTATTGGAGTGGCCATCACAAAGCCCTGACCTCAATCCTATAGAACATTTGTGGGCAGAACTGAAAAAGCGTGTGCGAGCAAGGAGGCCTACAAACCTGACTCAGTTACAGCAGCTCTGTCAGGAGGAATGGGCCAAAATTCACCCAACTTATTGTGGGAAGCTTGTGGAAGGCTACCCAAAATATTTGACCCAAGTTAAACAATTTAAAGGCAATGCTACCAAATACTAATTGAGTGTATGTAAACTTCTGACCCACTGGGAATGTGATGAAAGAAATACAAGCTGAAATAAATCATTCTCTCTACTATTATTCTTACATTTCACATTCTTAAAATAAAGTGGTGATCCTAACTGACCTAAGACAGGATTAAATGTCAGGAATTGTGAAAAACTGAGTTTAAATGTATTTGGCTAAGGTGTATGTAAACCTCCGACTGTAACTGTACATACACACACGCTAATATTCACATGTGAACCAACACACACACACTACTCTCCCTCGCTCTCCCTCTCTCTTTCTTTCTCTCTCTCCCTCTCTTTTCCCAGGCTGTTTTAATTTGTCACCTTGAGCCTGGGTAACGAGCTGGCGTGGTGGTGGTGGTGGTGGTGGGGAGCAGCCGCAGTGGAATTCATTAGGAGCAGCCCCTACAGGGTACCTGCTCCTCCTCTCTCCCCTCCGCTCCACCCCCCCCCCCCCCCCCCCCCCCCCCCCCCCCCCCACTGCTCTTCCTCGCTCCCCGCGTTAATGACATGGGAAAATAGGGAAAGGAGACAGCCCAGGCAGACGCAGGATGAAATAAACATGAGGTCTGTCAGTCTCTGACAGCAGCAGCTAAGGGGACAGAGTCATTTGAGCCGAAGACCTTCAGACCTTAGGTCCCAAAGATCAAAGCAAACGGCATTAGGACCCAAACAATACATTCTTGGGGGATTTTCCTCTTCTTAGGCCCTTAAATATTAGTGATGGGGAAAAAAAATATATAGTTACATATCGCAATATTTTTTGGGACAATTTTATATTCATTCTTTGACTCCAAGTATCGATTTGTAAAATGTACAAAACATATAGATAGCGTTAGCTAGCGATTGTCAGCTGCACCTGCACCAAAACTCCTATAGCTTGTTATCCATCGTCTTTTTGAATAGTGAACCAAAATGTTTTCAGCACTTTTATTTCCATGACTGATCAAAACTCATTTTCTCATGCTCTCGCTTGTCTCTCTACAGCAGACATATAGCTGAGAGCAATATGTTTGGAACATCAAAATGGCAATAAAATCGCAGTATCGAATCGCAATACATATAGAATCGTGAGAATCGCAATACATATTGTATCGGCACCTAAGTATTGTGATAGTATCATATCATGAGGTCCCTGGCAATTCCCAGCCCTAAACTTTGAGCGGTTCTGGACTGGTTCCAACCGATATTTATGTGTACAGCACGCTCTGTGAATGGCGCAACATCAATTGCTTTACACTTCCTAAAAGCGCTGGTTGTTCCGATTCATATGCTCTATTGCAAGCGCAGCTGTGAGGTTCACAAGTCACTATTTGCATAGGGAGCGACGCGTCACATTTTCTGGCCTATCCAGACAAAGGAATGATTTCCTGAGCCTGTGAACCTTGTAGCTGCGCTTGCAATAGTGCATTTATGAAATGTGAGAGTCTAGTGGATGCAACAATAGCAGTTTCATCTCACTGTGATGTTCTCAGATGGATTCATAGCTCTCAACAGTAAAACATAAAAAATCATTTAGTAGAATTGAAAGAAGAACCCTTTCTCTTGGTCACATAACTTAAAGCTGAAGTTGTACACATTTGAATGGTGTCTCTGCGTCGCTCAGAGGACGTTTGGCAGAAAGGTTGCCAATATTGTACTGTTGTACTATTGTATTGTCAATTAGTAAATTATAATCATATTGATTTTACAGTTTTAAGAAAGATCAAATCTTATAGTAAGTCATTTATCATTTCATTGTTACTATATTGAAAAGCATTTCAGTCATTTCAAGCCCCATTTTTGTTGAATAGGAAAAAATATTATTTTTTATTTTTTCATAATATTTGTAATATGTACTTGAGCTTGTGTCCTCAAATGTGAGTACACCTCATCCATTTATAACTATTTTTACCAGAAAATCCAGCATTTCCAGTTATTGAGATGGCCATCTCATGAAAAATTATTACTTATAGATGGAAATCTATTTAGGTGGAAATCTAAATTTCCCCCTAACTTTCAAGAGGTACAGATTGTGGTGGTGTATGTGGGGATGACGGTATGTGTGCGCGCGTGTGTGTTTGCATGATTGTATGCATGTATGTTTGTTTGTGTGTACGTGCATGTGCGTGTGTGTGTGTTTGAGCTAACACATGTTGTCGTTGATCCAAATCAGCCTTCACTCTTCATTTATATCATAAAAAATATAACTTTGCTCTCCCCACTGTAAAAATAGAAAGACTCAAAACACCACGTTGTATAATGAAACCATGAAAAGTAGTGCACCTAACCTGAGATCTGGAGGGTGTTTGAATGTAAACCCCATGTAAGTGTTATGATACACAGAAAGTGTTTTAAAACAGAATAGAAGTACTCTGAAACACCCAAAGTGTTTTTTCCATCTGAATATTGGTGTTTTTAAGAGTGTTGTGAAAACACTTTAGGGGGTTTCAGTGCATGTAAAAGGCAGCATCAAAACACACAGACAAAAAAACGATTTGCAGACTGTATCTCTCATACAATCAATGGTTTAGAAATGGAAATGGTTCATAGCCTAAATATTGATTGATGAAAAGGGCCTTTTTGTGGAATTCCACCTTTTTCAATGATTTATTTAGACAGATAAAAAAAAAGAAGGAGACAGAGACAGGTGGAAGCGGGAATTGAACACCTGACTTCCGGGGCAGTAAAAAATTAATCTGGGGTGAATTGAAACTGACTTAAAAAAAAAATATATATATATACTTATTAGAAATAAATGCAAGTCATTTAAATTATTATTTAATTTAATTCTACCAAAAAATTTAAGAATAAATCCAATTGAATATGTTTCTCAAAATGTAAGTATCTTTTATGAGGATAACCAAAGATAGAGAAGATTGAGTGATAGAATTCATTGGAGGTCTGGTTTAAATCTCCTTGCACTTCCTATCTTGCCATATGGCTGTTTTTAGAGGATTGTGGGTAATTCATATATTTTTTAACTTTCTTATACACAATGTTGTATGCACGTTTGAAGAAAATGTTTACTTCTATATTAGTATTAATCAGCTTGTTGTGCCATGAGGTATAATGGATCATGATGAACAGATATAAAAACCGTCAGTCAAAATGACATTCAATAATGACAATTCATACCCACATTTCCAAGTACAGTATACTGTAATGCTTGCTGTAAAACCTCCACTGCTGGTGGATTGAGCTCTGTGCTCAACAATGTCTGCCAAAATGGGTTAAACTGACAAATGATCATATATAAACCAATGTTGAACATTAAAATACTCCAGAAGAAGTGATCTAATTCTGTACTAGACAGGATTTGAAAGACGATAATAGTGTTTAGAAGCTATAGAGAGAAGAAACGGCACCAAAAGAGAAGGTACAGTGAGGGAAAAAAGTATTTGATCCCCTGCTGATTTTGTACGTTTGCCCACTGACAAAGACATGATCAGTCTATAATTTTAATGTTAGGTTTATTTGAACAGTGAGAGACAGAATAACAACAAAAAAATCCAGAAAAAAGCATGTCAAAAATGTTATAAATGTATTTGCATTTTAATGAGGGAAATAAGTATTTGACCCCTCTGCAAAACATGACTTAGTACTTGGTGGCAAAACCCTTGTTGGCAATCACAGAGGTCAGACGTTTCTTGTAGTTGGCCACCAGGTTTGCACACATCTCAGGAGGGACTTTGTCCCACTTATCTTTGCAGATCTTCTCCAAGTCAGACGTTTGGCAACTCAAACCTTCAGCTCCCTCCACAGATTTTCTATGGGATTAAGGTCTGGAGACTGGCTAGGCCACTCCAGGACCTTAATGTGCTTCTTCTTGAGCCACTCCTTTGTTGCCTTGGCCGTGTGTTTTGGGTCTTTGTCATGCTGGAATACCCATCCATGACCCATTTTCAATGCCCTGGCTGAGTGAAGGAGGTTCTCACCCAAGATTTGACGGTACATGGCCCCGTCATCATCCCTTTGATGCGGTGAAGTTGTCCTGTCCCCTTAGCATAAAAACACCCCCAAAGCATAATGTTTCTACCTCCATGTTTGACGGTGGGGATGGTGTTCTTGGGGTCATAGGCAGCATTCCTCCTCCTCCAAACACGGCGAGTTGAGTTGATGCCAAAGAGCTCGATTTTGGTCTCATCTGACCACAACACTTTCACCCAGTTCTCCTCTGAATCATTCAGATGTTCATTGGCAGACTTCAGACGGGCCTGTATATGTGCTTTCTTGAGCATGGGGACCTTGCGGGCACTGCAGGATTTCAGTCCTTCACGGCGTAGTGTGTTACCAATAGTTTTCTTGGTGACTATGGTCCCAGCTGCCTTGAGATCATTGACAAGATCCTCCCGTGTAGTTCTGGGCTGATTCCTCACCGTTCTCATGATCATTGCAACTCCACGAGGTGAGATCTTGCATGGAGCCCCAGGCCGAGGGAGATCGACAGTTCTTTTATGTTTCTTCCATTTGCGAATAATCGCACCAACTGTTGTCACCTTCTCACCAAGCTGCTTGGCGATGGTCTTGTAGCCTATTCCAGCCTTGTGTAGGTCTACAATCTTGTCCCTGACATCCTTGGAGAGCTCTTTGGTCTTGGCCATGGTGGAGAGTTTGGAATCTGATTGATTGATTGCTTCTGTGGACAGGTGTCTTTTATACAGGTAACAAGCTGAGATTAGGAGCACTCCCTTTAAGAGTGTGCTCCTAATCTCAGCTCGTTACCTGTATAAAAGACACCTGGGAGCCAGAAATCTTTCTGATTGAGAGGGGGTCAAATACTTATTTCCCTCATTAAAATGCAAATCAATTTATAACATTTTGTACATGCATTTTTCTGGATTTTGTTGTTATTCTGTCTCTCACTGTTCAAATAAACCTACCATTAAAATTATAGACTGATCATGTCTTTGTCAGTGGGCAAACTTACAAAATAAGCAGGGGATCAAATACTTTTTTCCCTCACTGTATCTAATTCTGCACTAAACAGAACTCGGAACACCAAAATAGTGTTTTCATCCATTTCCGATAGTGCAAGATGTTGCACAAGACTTGATTAAGTGGTGTTACAACACACCATGTAATGTTTCAAAACATCTCAGGATGATGTGTTTCAATACTCCAGCAAAGTTAAGGTTTCGTCAAGTTGGTGGCAGCTCAGTTGCCACTAGTTTTAGTGTTACAAAGCACTTCATTTTAACAGTGCAGCAGCATTCAGATACACAGCTGGAACTAAATTATTAATGTCACAGCATTCCCTATTCAACTGACAGCTCTCAACGTGCCTGCCTGGTGAAATACATTAAATATATAGGAATCATTCAAATGACAACAAAAATAATACGTGGAGAGTTAAGGGGACCACTAGCCACAAAATAAGGAGATGTGAGACTATTCTGCGTCCTAAATGGCACCCTTTTCCCATATAGTGTACTACTTTTGACCAGGGCCCATAGGGCTCTGGTCAATTATGCACTATATATGGACTAGTGTGCAATTTGGGACGCAGTTTGTGAGAAAGGGGTGGAGGAGGGGAATA
This sequence comes from Coregonus lavaretus, assembly GCF_964263955.1. Taxonomy (NCBI): domain Eukaryota; kingdom Metazoa; phylum Chordata; class Actinopteri; order Salmoniformes; family Salmonidae; genus Coregonus; species Coregonus lavaretus. Next base: position 33,708,372 of record NC_140008.1, on the reverse strand, counting down.
GCATTAGTAATTTTGGCTTCCACTATTTCATGTCACCTCTTTGAATAAAAGTGTCAGGTACTAGCAGATGGAACAGCAGGGAGATGTGGATGAAATTGCCTCTAAAATGCTGGACCCTTTTAGCTGTGTTTTTTTTTCCTTCCTCACAAAAATGCAAAGTACATTAAAAAAGAAATCTACATCCAAGCACTAGGTCTAGGAGTTCATCGGATTCTGCAAACTATTACCAAAGAGTTTCTAAACCCAGAGGCGCAACATCGTGAGACTTCCGGGAACGCTTGCAAAGCAGACCAAGCAGACCAGGCCAGGGTTTGGGGTTTGAGAAATCAATGAGAGAAGCTGTTAATTTTCTCTAAATCTAAAGGCACAACCTTTTTTTTTTAGGGCGTAGATCAGCTTTAATATTGCAGATAGATTGTAACTTCCATCAATGTAATTGTCTGCATCACTTCCAATCCCCCATATGTTTTTTTTATTCTCGCAAATATATATATATATATATATACATACATACATACATATATATATATACATACATATATATATATATATATATATATATATATATATATATATATATATATCTATATATATATATATATATACATACATATAAATACACATACATAAATATATTTCCCTTTATTACTTTCCAACCCCACCACCCCTTCCCTAATTGGAGTAAACTAGTGAACAACAATGCTTAGGCCTCTACTTCCAGCTTATACATACTATATACATTTTATGGACACAGTCAATTTTACAATAATTCTATTTTGTTTGTTTTTACTCATGAACTTCCTCTACCCTCAACCTCTCCGATCATTTTCATGATGTCCATCTGGTTTGCTTTCTAACTGTGCTCTTTCACAAAAGCTCTCAACCTATAACCTATATACTTATTATGGACAAAGTATGCTTTACATTAGTTATCTTGTTGTTATTAGTTGTTGTTAGTTGTTATTAGTCCCATCCTTCAACTTCATTCAACATCACCCATCTATCTCTTAACACCATCCATATTGGATTTCTATTTGCCATATATTTCTCAACTCTAAAGGCACAACCTAGATTCGAAACAATGTCTTAAGTAGTTGAACATGTTATTACTCCAACCTCGTGAAAGTGACAAACTGACACATTTTCATTTTCATCATAAACAACTTTATATCGAAGGAGTGCCTTTGATTTGACGGCCTGCACGTGCGAAGTTCAGCGCGAAACGACCGTCAGACTCGATGATGTGTTTCTGCTCATGAGCATAGCTAGCCAACGTCGCCATGACATCGCCAACAAGCGGGATTGGGGATTTCTATCGGAGAAGCAGTTTCTGCATATCTTCATACTGTACTGTCTTTGCTATTACTGCCTCCTGAGCCTTCGGTGTCATTTGTTTGGCTCTTTCCCACAGTGCTGATCTCCACGGGCAGTGTCTGAATGTGTCCCTAATGGCACCCAATTCCCTATATAGTGCACTATTTTTTACCAGGACCCATAAGGGTGTAGTGCACTATGTAGGAAATAGGGTGCCGATTCTATGTCTGGGAGAAGGAAACAGCGTCAGAGTGTTCCTAGGAAATATTGTGTGTGGGATTACTGTGTTGCTGTAAAATAATAAATAAAGCCAATAAACAGAGGAAGGAAAATGAGTTAACGAGGTGTATCCTCCTCTCTTATCGTTAATGTGTGGACGGGTCTTCCTCTCTCTCCTCTCTGCTAATGATGATGTGTAGCACAGGTAGCTGTCAGCAAGCTATGATTAATTAAAAGGAAAACTGGGCCACTTTGTCATCTTCCTGTGACTGTGTGGCCGGTCAGAGAGGAAGACAAGTGGCAGCGCCTCCCCTCTGCACCGCGCTGCCGATATCTCTACGCCACCCAAACATATTCCCTATATTGTGCACTACTTTTGAAGAAGTGTATTCCCATTGCAATACTGTGTGCCATGATCAAATATCCTCTATGCAATCCATTCAGGTGTTAAAAGGCATCCCATTCACTAGGAGTGACTAAATAATTAATGCCACTAACACAATTTGTGGATTACCAAGCATCAAGCATTATTATGCATTTCTAACCACACCTTTGCTAAAAACAAAACCTCATTCCTTTTCCTCTGTCAAAACGCATCAATGAAAAACCAAATGGATGGCATTACATCTGAATATATTGACTGAAACTACATCACTATATCACCTCCATCCATATAACTCTATCCCTCAACCTTTGTGCATGTCTCTGTGATATTATGTACATTCAAATTGAAATGATAAATTAATGGGATTGGGATGGCAACCTCTGGTTTGTCCATTTAGCCAGACCAGCAGACAGATACAGATATGACTTGTGGCAACAAAAATCATTGTTCTGTTCCAGTCCCTCGTATTAGAGCAGAAAAGCCTCGGAACAAACCAACGCTCCTCTCTAGGGCTGCGTCCCAAATGGCACCCTATTCCCTATATAGTGCACTACGGGCCCTGGTCAAAATTAGCGGACTATATAGGGAATAGGGTGCCATTTTGGACGCATAATAGGATTTGGGAAGCCCATCATTTGATTGACAGCTCCCTCTTTATAGGAAGCCATCATCCAACAAAACAGCAGACACCAGAGGCCATGCCCTAAACCCGCCCACAGGGCCCAAAGTGCTCTGGGAGGCCAGTTATGAACCAGAGAGATAAAATAGAGACGCTGAATCAATCATCAGCATGAGCAGATACTGTAAATCTACAAAAGTCCAACCTCCCTCACAGACACTCAGGATACGTCCCAAATGGCTCCCTATTCCCTACATAGTGCCCATAGGGCCTTTGGTCAAAAGTAGTGCACTATATAAATAGGGTGTCTGGGCATAGGGTGTCATTTGGGACGCAGACTCAGCTTAAACTGACGCTTTGTACAATACAATTCTTCAAACATCCACAAGCATTGAGCACCACCACCATCCTATATTTTGTGGTGTAATATCTTCCTTGTTATAAGCTTGTTGCCTATCATGCATGCTCAAATTTTAATTGGGCCTATATATTTGTTTATCATGGCTATTAAAGGTTATGTGTATATTAATAATATGTCGAATACCATCTGTTCAACACTATCCCATAATGGAGACGTTTTAACAACTACCAGCCACACATATAGATGTGAGCAGTGGTGTTTCTAAAAGGGTCTGTTGTTATCCTTTCTCATAAAAGCATAAATACTGAGATTATAAAAGTCCCAATAAACACCTATCCTAAATCACAAATGGCCACAAATAGGAAATAATTAGGGCTCATATTATGTATTCATCAGATTGGTGTAAATATACTGTAAGTGATGAAATATGGTGTTTAACTGGAGATAGCATTAGCTGAGTCTTTGTTCAACTGGTTACTGACTGGATGTTGTATAATGACAAAGGACAAGCTAACACATTTAAATATGTTGATGAAGCTTATTATGAAGGAGCATTGGAATATTTCACCAAGAAAAGCTAAACAACTGAAGTGAGTCCACATTTTGAAGGATACATAACATGCAACGTCTTACCACTGAACAGATACAATGTAGAAAAAGATAAGTGCCTTCAGAAAGTATTCACACCCCTTGACTTTTTCCACATGTTGTTGTGTTACAATGTGGGATTAAAATGGATTTATTACACAAAATACTCTGTAATGTCAAAGTGGAAGAAAAATTCTAACATACAGTACCAGTCAAAGGTTTGGACACACCTACTCATTCCAGGGTTTTTCTTTATTTGTACTATTTTCTACATTGTAGAATAATAGTGAAGACATCAAAACTATGAAATAACACGTATGGAATCATATAGTAACCAAAAGAGTGTTAAACAAATCAAAATATATTTGACATTCTTCAAATAGCCACCCTTTGCCTTGATGACAACTTTGCACAGTCTTGGCATTCCATCAACCAGCTTCATGAGGTAGTCACCTGGAATGCATTTCAATTAACAGGTGTGCCTTCTTAAAAGTTAATTTGTGGAATTTAATGCGCTTGAGTCAATCAGTTGTGTTGTGACAGAAGATAGCCCTATTTGGTCAAATACCAAGTCCATATTATGGCAAGAACAGCTTAAATAAGCAAAGGGAAACGACAGTCCATCATTACTTTAAGACATGAAAGTCAGTCAATACGGACAATTTCAAGAACTTTGAAAGTTTCTTCAAGTGCAGTCGCAAAAACCATGAAGCGCTATGATGAAACTGGATCTCCTGAGGACTGTGACAGGAATGGAAGACCCAGAGTTACCTCTGCTGCAGAGCATAAGTTCATTAGAGTTACCAGCCTCAGAAATTGCAGCCTAAATAAATGCTTCACAGAGTTCAAGTAACAGACACATCTCAACATCAACTGTTCAGAGGGGACAGTGTGAATCAGGCCGTCATGGTCGAATTGCTGCAAAGAAACCACTACTAAAGGACACCAATAATAAGAAGAGACCTGCTTGGGCCAAGAAACAAGAGCAATGGACATTAGACCGGTGGAAATTTGTCCTTTGGTCTGGAGTCCAAATTTGAGATTTTTGGTTGCAACAGCCGTGTCTTTGTGAGACACGGTGTGGGTGAATGGATGATCTCCGCATGTGTATTTCCCACCGTAAAGCATGGAGGAGGAGGTGTTATGGTGTGGGGTTGCTTTGCTGGTGACACTGTCTATGATTTATTTAGAATTCAAGGCACACTTAACCAGCATGGCTACCACAGCATTCTACAAGCGATACGTCATCCCATCTGGTTTGGGCTTAGTGGGACTATCATTTGTTTTTCAACAGGACAATGACCCAACACCCCTCCAGGCTGTGTAAGGGCTATTTTACCAAGAAGGAGAGTGATGGAGTGCTGCATCAGATGACGTGGCCTCCACAATCCCCCGACCTCAACCCAATTGAGATGGCTTGGGATGAGTCGGACCGCAGAGTGAAGGAAAAACAGCCAACAAGTGCTCAGTATATGTGGGAACCCCTCCAAGACTGTTGGAAAAGCATTGCAGGTGAAGCTGGTTGAGAGAATGCCAAGAGTGTGCAAAGCTGTCATCAAGGCAAAGGGTGGCTATTTGAAGATTCTCAAATATAAGAATATACTTAGTTTAACACTTTTTTGTTTACTACATGATTCCATACGTGTTATTTCGTATGTTTTGATGTCTTCACTATTATTCTACAATGTAAAAAATAGTAAAAATAAAGAAAAACCCTTGAATGAGTTGGTGTGTCCAGACTTTTGACTGGTAGTGTACATATTTGTATGGAAAATAAAACACTAATATATCTTGATTGGATAAGTATTCAACCCCCTGAGTCAATACATGTTAGAATCACCTTTGGCAGCGATTACAGCTGTGAGTCTTTCTAGGTAAGTCTCTAAGAGCTTTACACACATGGATTGTACAATATTTGCCCATATTATTATTTTTTAATTATTATTCAGGCTCTGTCAAGTTGGTTGTTGAGTGATACTCAGTGATGTGTTGTGTTGGATTTGCCCCAAACATAATGCTTTGTATACAGGAAAAAAAGTTAATTTCTTTGCCACATTTTTTGCAGTATTACTTTAATGCTTTATTGCAAACAGGATGCATGTTTTGGAATATATTTATTCTGTACAGGCTTCCTTCTTTTCACTCTGTCATTTATGTTAGTATTGTGGAGTAACTACAATGTTGTTGATCCATATTCTCAATTATCTCTTATCACAGCCATTCAACTCTGTAACTGTTTTAAAATCATCATTGGCCTCATGGTGAACTTCCTGAGTGGTTTCCTTCCTCTCTGGCAACTGAGTTAGGAAGGGAGCCTGTATCTTTATAGTGACTGGGTGTATTGATACACCACACAAAGTGTAATTAACAACTGCACCATGCTCAAAGGGATATTCAATATCTGCTTTTTTTTACCCATTTACCAATAGGTGCCCTTCTTTGCGAACCATTGGAAAACCTCCCAGTCTTTGTGGTTGAATCTGTGCTTGAAATTCACTGCTCAACTGAGGACCCTTTCAGATAATTGTAAGTATGGGGTACAGAGATGGGGTTGTCATTTAAAAATCATGTTAAACACTATTATTGCACACAGAGTGAGTCCATGAAACGTATTATGTGACTTGTCAGGCACATTTTTACTCCTGAACTTATTTAGGATAACAACAAAAGGGTAGAATACTTATTGACTCAAGACATTTCAGCTTTCATTTTTTATTAATTTGTAAACATTTCTAAAAACATAATTCCACTTTGACATTATGGAGTATTGTGTGTAGATCATTGACACAAAATCTCAATTTAATCAATTTTAAATTCAGGCTGTAGCACAACAAAATGTGGAAAAAGTCAAGGGGTGTAAATACTTTCTGAAGGCACTGTACATATATGCAGTTTCAAAACAGATGAACACACAAGTAACTGTGCCACAGCTTGTGCTGACACTGTTAAAAATGAAGAGCAATGTGGCGATGTAAAATCCTCTACATGCTGTTAATATTTTATAAGTAGCCACTCTGACACTGTGCAGTATAGCTCTAATTTGTATGGCAAGGCAAGGCAGGATAGAAAAAGAGGGGGAACAAGGGGAGAGAAAGACAGAATGGTGGGGGAGGGAGAAAAAGGGGGGAGAGAAGACAGAACCAAAGCTAGAGAAATGGAGGCAGCGAGAGAGAGAGAGAGAGAGAGGGCGATAAAGGATAAAAGAGAGTGAAGGGTAAGAGAGAAAGAGATGGAAAAAACACTTGAGCATGCACTGAATTGGATGGTGGTACATTTGGAAGTCAGCATGGTACACAGAACATTTGAAATGGCCCATTTAACAGCACTGTACTGTACTCCCATCCGTTCCCATCCCATGGTTTCATTTGCATATTTCATAACGGATGAAGATAGATGGAGAAAATCTGTGTTATCTCGCCTTTGTTGACAGAATATAAAGCTATCAACACAATCGCTTCATAGCAGAGGGAAATAAGAAAACACTGGAGCGGTGTGAATTTCAGAGGAGCAAGCAACCAATTACAATGTTATCAATGTACACTTGCATACAATTGAGTAAAACAACATTGATACAAACAGGACAGGGGTGATTGTATCACACAATCAAATTCCAATGATCCTACCTATAACAGCAAAATCCACAACATATCACATACAGTACCTATAAAAACATCATTCACCAACACCAAGTCTACATCCCTGACCTGCTATCTAGTTCACATGTATGTCAAATTAAATGTTTAGTGTACACACTTTTCTGCAGCAGTTGCATACAGTACAGTATATAGACAGTCCACACTGTCCCCAAGGACAGAGAGCAGTATTTTCCATTGTGTGTGTGATTAGACCTTCTGCCATTGTATGTGCTATAGCTGTAGTGCTACACTTCCTCCATTTCAGAGTAAACCCTCTGCCTGCACTTCCACCTTTAGTTCAGGCCACACTACAGTACCAGTCATAAAAATGCCATGCCAGCTATAGCTCTGGAACAAAGGGGCGAGGGCCACAGGAGTGAGACTCAGAATGCATCCCAAATGGCAACCTATTCCCTATATAGTGCACTATGTATGAACAGGGCCCTTAGGGAATAATGTGCTATTTGGGATGCAGACTCTGTTCTAACAGGAATCACACGCTCAAGGGCACATGCCCGGGGAAAAGAGGTGAGGGCCGAGGAGGTCGCAATTTGGAGATGTGCCAACTGACAATAGTCTCTATATAAACCTGTCTATCGTCACAGTCACACCATCCCAACCCTTCCCACAAGAAAGTGTGTTTCCCAAATGGCATGCTATTCCCTACATTGCACTATTTTTATCCAGGGCCTATAGAGACAAACACTGAATATGACTTCAGTCATCAATCGAATCATACATCCAATTTATTTGTCTTTCTCCTTCCGAGCCGAAGGTGCTGGTGTGTATTACTGCACAGTACCACTGAATGGAAATGATAGCCATTTATAGAACACTAAGAGGACTTCAGTAAGAATAACTACTACTGTACAAGGCCCTCTATGGATAACAAAGACCTGTCAAATAATCTAACAGGTCCAAGGTTTGCTTATAATAACATCTCATGTTCAGAAAAATGCAACACGACAAAAGCTTTCAACACAAAGCCGAGTTTACACCAACCCTAATCACAGCCTTGAGTAAAAATTGAAAATTCTAAATTATATTGCAGAAAATTGCTTTGCTATTGTTTGTTTTGTCATTAAATGTATAGGGACTCTGACATAAAATGCAATATCTGTTTAACAAGCAATCATTACTCCTCAGCACTGGGAGAAATATACTGCAGAAAGGTACAGTAAACAAAGCATTGGATGGGTTGTAATGTAGCTAATGTAATAGTCTCTAAAAAGCCCTGAGGCTTCTATAAGGCTATAATGTTCACAGTCAAAGTCTTCAGGTTCAAATATGTACGCAGAAATCATATTTAGTACAATTTTGTGTGTTGTTATACATTTGCATGACATGCATAAGTTATTCAAAATAAAATTGTTTAGCCATCTGAAATATCCAAATACCTAAAACACTTCCTCTCATCAGTAAGCTTTATGATTACATTATAAATTACATTAGCTACATATCCTAACACACTCCTAACTCACCAACCTCCTTTACCACACTACCCTGTCCTCCACTGAAACAGCAGCATTCCCACTCCCCCTCTTCCTCCCCCTCTCCTCCCTTCCTCCTCCTCCCCCTCTTCCCGTGCTAAAAGTTACCCAAGATGTCACTTGTGTCTGTATACCGGGAAGCTGTCCAAAACCACCGCAGCGCTGCGTTTCTGCTACGGAACATTTGTTTCCTTTCAGGGCGCACAAGGTCCAACACAATCTATCTACATTTACACACACACACACACACACACACAGACACACACACACACAATCCCCTGCCAAGCGGCCATGCCATGAAGCTGGCTGATCTATTCTGATTGGCACCTGAGACAGTGCATGTCCCAAATGGCACCCTATTCCCTATATATAGTAGTGCACTACTTTTGACCAGGGCCCATAGAGTGTGTAGTCATAAAGAGCTGACAAAGCTCTTGGTTGGTGTCTCTTCAAGGATGCCAGTTGGTGGCACAACAATGACTATGGTTGTATTCAATCATATAAAGACAGTTGAGAGTGTGTATGTTGTATGGTGGGTGGAATACAGTATGTAAAGGATAGATACCAGCACACTGTCGGAAATATGGAAACAATCCAAAATGGAGGCTCAGATATAATTGTTTTGTTAAACTTGTTTTGTAATCAAAGGATAAGTAGGAAAATAAAATGTAACTCTGGTGTACTATTAGCCTTAATTGATTTTGATTCATTTCTGTTGTATTGGGAATCCAGCATATTTAGACTAAAATGTAGAGATACAATGTTCCTCCTGAGCATGTTTTCCAGTGATACAGTGGGGAGACAGGAAGATATAATGAGCACCAGCAGCTGATTACTGCCATCCATTAGACTGTCTAATTATGAGAGATTTGCATAACGTTAGACGGGTGGGTTCTACCAAGGATATTTAGGTTGTTCTGTGAAACAGAGGAATCGCTTCATCTTCGCTCCGCATTATGGGTGTGAACGTTTAAACGTTAAACTAAATTGGTAGCGTTAACGTTAAGAAAAAAATCCCTAACTGAAAAACTACGTTTTTTGTTTTGTAAATGTAAATCACAGTGCAGTTTTCACAAAACTACCACTAACAGGTCCCGATCATCATCATAAAGGGAACAGTTTAAAATAAACAAATACCTAACGCAACAATGCTATAACGTTAGTAGGATATACTGTATGCATCTTTCAAATTATTTGCCACGGATATAAAGCACTCCGCACGTCATCGTCGTTAACAGTTGGAGAAATGGAAAGGTAAGCAATAGCAGTGAAGTTCTGTATGGCATCACTTTGAGAAGTTAAATGAGAAGGTGGTGAAATGTACAATTTGCGAGGTGGAATTGAGGTACAGTAATGGTAGTACAGGTGCAATGCTTAACCATCTGAAAGAGATGCAACGTGAGACCCAAACCATCGCTAACAGTTGGAGAAATGGAAAGGCAAGCAATAGCAGTGAAGTTCTGTATGGCAACACGTTGAGAAGTTAAACGAGAAGGTGGTGAAATGTAAAAAAAAATGTAAAATTTGCGAGGTGGAATTGAGGTACAGTAATGGTAGTTCAGGTGCAATGCTTAACCATCTGAAAGAGATGCAACGTGAGACCCAAACCGTTGCTGGCAGCAGCGCAGGCCGCCAACCAGGACTGTGGGCAGCTGGTACGCAGCCACTTCTCAGAATGGTGCTCTTTAATAAAGTTTAGATTAAAGTTGAATCAATATGTCTCACAAGATCACTTAATGATTCATTAGTATTCTACATAACAAACCGAATAGAATAGCCTAGTATAACGTTAGGCTCTACACCACACAATTAGGCTACTTATTACTTTTTTGTTCTAATGTTGCCGTAACTCAACAGCACGTGCCACTAGGCTAAATACTGTAGGGTCCTAGGGGGTAACTAGCCTCCTGGGGGGTACCCCCCCCCCCCCCCCCCCCCCTGTAATTCACAATAAGACCACAAGATGTCACCAAATTATTTTCCTAACACTTTCCCTGGCTGCCACTGCTCTTGCTCAGCGAAAAATGTTTTTGAGATATTTCAACAAAACGATGTTGTGGTAAGTTGATCAAAATGTTTTACATTTTGAAAAAGTTGTAGATATATTCCAATTGTTTTTTAAATATACAGGTAGGAAAGCCTTAAGATTTGTATGAATTAAAAACAACTATTGAAAATATTTTGCTCCTGAATGTCATTTTAAAGACTGCTGGGATTTAAAATCTTGCATTATTTAAATAATATTTAGTGCAATTGTACAAGTATTGTTTGGAAAAGGAACAACAAAGAAAGAACAATGAACATTTATGTGCAGGTGAGTTAAAAAGGGGGACTTTACATGAAATCTCCTCATAGCGCGGATATTAATGGTGACATGTGCAACACCATTTCCCCCCCATAAATATTTCAATAATTAAAATAAGACAACTAGACTTAGCTTTTAAGTATTACTTACTAAAGAATTTGTAAATAAAACTCATTAAATGGATTTTAACACACTTGTGTGAAACCCTATGCCATAATCTTCTACAGGGGTAACTGGCAGTTACCCCAGTATAAACAAATAAAAATAACGCCCATTTTCTAAAAACAACATTTGTTGGAATTATATAAATCTTTAGTATCGTTTTAACAGAAAACTGAAAAACTTTTAAACATTAAGAAAATGATACTTTTGTCACATCCCTACTCTGCATGAACACAGATGAAACAGTAACAATATAATCAGTACAATGATCAATGACACAAGTGATGTGAAATGTAGTAATCTAATGAATGTTAAAATAATCAATAATCTTACAATAATTCAATTTTAGTCAAACACGATAGATCGTTGGTCTAGGTCTGCATACTGTATATACAATATGTAGTACAACAGAATTGTGGGCAACACTAGAATGAAAGACAGCATCACAACCTGATAACTTCACAGAAATGGATATTATGTTTCTTTGAAATAAGGACGCAAATATACACAGGAGATTGCCTTGTCGAAGGAAATACAAGCCCTATTGGGAGAGAAAGAGGAGCTCAGTTTCCTAATCATGGGCCATCCACAGACATAATGCTGCTTTAAGGAAAACCCACTCAGATATGTCCATAATGCATACACACAACACAACACACATCTTGTTAGTGATAATTCAATGTGAGATTTATGACACATAATGCCACAGATTGCTCAGAATACAAAATATGCTCAGATACACAAATACACACACACACACACCCACACCCACAACCATACACAGTCCACACACACCTCCCATATTGTGAAGTGCCAGAGCAACTGCTTTAAAGTGTTAAATATCAGATGCAAATGAAAAGAGAAAATCTATCATGACTGTAATGTGTCCTGATGGGAGGGGGCGATCTCCCCTGCGCGGAGCCAGGCCGGGGGGCGGGAAGGAGGGAGGGAGCAGAGTGATGTATGAAGGAGCTGGATTGGAGGTGAAAAGCGTAGCAAGACGGACGGGGGAAGGCGAAGGGGGGGAGAGGGGGTAGGAGGAGAGGGGGGTTGGGTGGAGGGGGGTTAACACAGTCCTGCTTCAAGACTCCTGAGGGCCCAGGGCAAAAGTGGAATAAATGTTGATTAGTGTTGATTTTGTCCAACGAGCACTCGGCAACTGACAGTGGGACTAAGCTGCCGCGAAAGGCAACCATTAATCTTAGTCTGGTTTAAGTAGTGTATATTAATTTGTGTCATTTCCACTACGTGGAGAGAGGTGTCTTCCTCTCTCTCTCTCTCTCTCTCTCTCTCTCTCTCTCTCTCTCTCTCTCTCTCTCTCTCTCTCTCTCTCTCTCTCTCTCTCTATCTGCTCTCCCTCACTCTTGCTCTCTCTCTCTCTCCCTCTCTCACCCCCTCTCTCTCCATCTCTCTCTATAACAGCTCCAGTGTTTGAAGGCTGTGATGGTAGACCGGGGCTCTGTCAGCGGTACAGTGGAAGCCTTGAGGTAGCGCCTGCTCGGAGCAGCTCCTAGCAGCAGGGGAGAGTGTAAGAAATGAGATTCCGAGCCCTGAATGAAGGAAAATGAACTCCTGGGGGGTTGGTATGGCAACCGCATTCGAAAGTGCCGTTGCATGTTCAATTTAATGTACATAACAAATTTGTGGATTTGATTAAATTCAGAACATGTTAGAGGAGCCATGGCAGACCAAACCTTCATAGAACATTATTGAAAACAGCTCTTTTAAAAGGAGTCAAAAAAAGCAAGCAGAGTCAGATTTAAGCTACCATATACCCATCTTAAAAGCAGTGGATACTGTGGTCTGTTAATTCAGTCTGGTGAGGCATGAGGGCTAAATCCAACCAAATAGCTATCCATTTTATACATTTCATTCACCACCCTGACTGGAATATGCTTTCTTTTGGAGATCACAAGCGCATAATCTGCATTTTTAATGAATAGCATTTAGCATTGCCCCTGATGCTATAACAGGAACAAATTACAGTACTTTTAGTAGCTAGCTCACCAGCCTATCAAAAAGGAGTTTGACTTACGTCAGTCTTTCCTCTTGTGTTTCTTTTTTCTCAGTCCTCTCTTTATCTTTCTGTCTTAGCTACTCTCTTTCATACATAACATGGAAGCTTGCTCCCTGTCTTCATCACTGGGATAACATCACAAAAAAACATTGAGGGGAAAAACAACAAATCAACGTGAAACAGCTAGATCAATTTCACAGTCACCACCATTGTGATGCCCAATCACATCACACTAATATTTATATGATTAAGCTCCTTAATATGATTAACATGTATCAGTTAGGCCACTGATAATTTCCAAAATTGATAAGGTAACTAAATGATGCCGTAAGAATGGAGAAAAAAACACAAACCTAAAATAACAGGGGACTCAATAATACGACCAATCCTTTTAACTGTGATCCCTTCATACTGTATTCATAATTATGCTACTAATAAAAAGAGGTGAAGAGCGAAGCTATTTGAAGGCTTCTCTAAAAACACGCATTGTCACATTTTCCTACTTTGCCTCTGCCTGTGTTTCTGTGACTCTGTGAGCAGTAGAATTAGAGCATCAGCTGGATGGATGATTAAACAGAGAGATAGGAGGGAAACAGCTGTGGAGGAGAGTACTGCTTTGTGTTTCTGTTTCTCCTGTGAATGCTGCAGTACACACACACACACACACACACTGAATTATGCAGCATCAACATAGAAGAGCAGGCTGGATAAAAGGGAGACAAAAGCTGCTGCACGTATTAGCAACACTCCCAGTCAGTCCGCTAACAGACAGGCATGGGAGGGGGACGCATATCACCGTGACACAACACTCTGAGTAGACATTTATATCCTCCTGCATTGATAGGATAGAAAATAAACTGTTACAGGCTGCTAGTTTACATTACCTCTGAACAGGCCCTGGCCTAGCCTATGTCAGCATCCCAAATGGCACCCTATAGGGCCCCAGAGGGCCCTGGTCAAAAGTAGTGCACTATAGAGGGAATAGGGTGCATTTGGGACACACACTTTACTTCCCAAAGTGACACCAGGGCGATAGAGAGAGAACTGATATGTCAACATTAACCTTTCAACTACCATCAGTTTGGCATTGGCAATAGACTTAGATACACACTCAAAATACACCATTGTGCTAATCAAAAAAATAATACTTTATATACAGTCACATTTTTACCCCTATGAGTTTCTATACCACATTGGTTTTCGAAGCTAAAATTCATAACAGATTTTCTTCTGCGGATCATGACGGCTGACATAAATTGTTGATATGACGATGGTGTGCTGTAGTGTGTAGGGTTCTGACTGGACTCTATGTTCTATAGTAAAAATAGGCAGATGCCAAGCCATCTGAATGGACTGACAACTCAATGTCATGTACTGTACAATACACCTCTCTGTAATCACATCTCTGGCTCATTTCACCCACATCAAATATTACTCCGATGCCCTCTGTAAAACACCCAATTTTCACTCTTCAAAAAATAACATTACATCACTCCACTAGTCATTTTTATAAATGGAGCATCCCCCGGGCGTGAAACCTTACACTATTCAAACACGGCCACCAGAAAACTAGCCTTTTGTTGAGGTTGAGAGGGAAAAAACTAAACAGCCAGTCAGAGCAGTAGGGATGTGTCTCAAATAGCACCCTATTCCATATATATAGTGTACTACTTTTAGTAGTCGGGCACTGATGTTGGGCGTGCCATTTGGGACACTCTAGGTTTACTGAGCAAGCATCTCAGTCACAGAGAGGTTGTTTGACACTGGTGGAGATTTATGACGTTGCTGAGGTGTTTACAGAAGTCAATTCGTTTTAGAAGAATTTCTAAAGCACAATTTTGGATGTCAGCAGTTTGCTTTTCAAAAGGAGAAGGAAGGTTCTTTAGATCAGTTCCTAAAGCAATCTGTGGATTTTTTTTAAAAACATGATTGAAATATATATATTTGCAGTCCTCTACATCCAGGTTTTGTGATTAATTAATTTTGTGTTTAAGATCGGAAATTAATGACACTGACAAAATGTCAAAACCATGATGTTAGATTGAGTTGTGTTACATTTGTATATGTTATAATGCGTTGAGTTTGCAGAAGGTTAAGGTTTCATGGCACAATAGCATTGGAGTGAACATTTTTGGCTGCATTTTTGGAAAGCACCCTGTGCCAAAACCTCTTATAACATTATTCTTGGTGGGTATTGCACGGACATGTAGCCTACTGTCACAGACAAGACCCTAACACTGATTTCAACTTCTCTTCCTTACTCTGACTATACTCCAAAGGGACCATAGGGGTAAGTGTTCAAACAATGTTTAATTCTAAGGATCCATGAAAGTAAATTAGACATTTTCGTGTCTCTTTTTATTATGTATTACACACAGAGACACACACACAGACACACACGGTATGCCTTTTAATGAAAAGTAACATTCCTTTCAGTTGAGAAAGACAACCAAAACATGCTCGTAATGAAACTAAGCAGTCAAGGAGGGAAAAAATAAACCAGTGTCTGTGAGAATAAAAAAAAAGAAAAAGAAAGAAGTCTGCCAGGGGTTGAAATAAAGTGTTCCTTCACCTTCTCCTTTCCTCTGGGGTGTGAGCTGAGCACAGCATTGCGCTTGTTTATAGTGAGCAGTCATTCTGCTAGGCACCGTTCGCTCACCACACACACCACACCGCAATATCCCAGTACAAATACACAGAGTGGGTCAGGAGTTCAGGTACTGGCTTCCTCAGCGCTGCCTGCCTGTCCTGCCTCCCTGAGCATGGCATTTTATTCTGTCCTGACTCCTGCAGGTGATGTCAGTTGCTCTGGTACTGGGGGCAGTCAGAGGCATAAAACGCGTAGCGGAGATGGAGGGGAAAGACAATCCCATTTGCTGAAACCAAATTCCAGAAATATTGATATATTCGTTAAAAAAAGACACTGTGATTGAAGGTTTTGACAAAAAACTAAGCCACTTTTCCTTTAATTAAAACATGTAAAATGTAATGTGCTATATGCAGTTATATCAATTATTAGCGCTCAAATTTTGCTATGACAAAATTATACAAATAAATACAAATGCCAAATGATACACTACAGTCTTTTCAGAAATAAAAACGACATGTTACAATAAGATATTAATGTGAAATTCATGTGTTGTAAAAACCAGACTACAAAATAGCCTTGCTAATGCATCTGGTGCATTCATACATATTTAATGGTTAAAAACAAGACAGATTCCAGAGCTGCAGCAGCAGAGGTCTGTGCAGTCAGTAGGTTCTGCGCTGAGCTTTACTTACTTTAAGACCTAACAGTAACACCGACCAACCGGCTCAACTCAACACAGCCTCACTAGGGCTAGTCTGTAGTCTGTACTGTGGCAGGCAGAGTTGTAATAATGTTTAAAAAACAGGTAGGCTCTTTTTACATGGATAACACTTTGGCACCCAGCCAAGAGGACCCAGTTGAGATATACTCCAGGCTTCAGCAGCAGACATTTTTCAAAAATATTTTCAAAACTACTGGTGACAATTTAATTCTAACACCTTATACAGCAACACTAGGAAGCAGATGAGACAATGTCTCACACAGTATATGAAAGAGTAGAGATGTACAAAACCATATATCTTGTACATCCATATATCTATATTCACTTGATGTAATGAACCCTAATGTTCTCCAACCACAGCGGGTATGTGTAACTAAACCTCCTCTGAGAAGAGGAGAGGGTCAGACTCAGAGACATTCTCTTTCAGGAGAAACAGAAACCTGGGCTATTGGGTTGTTGGGGTCGTAGCCGGCTTAGAGAGAGACTGAGAGAAAATAAGCACAGGGTGCACAGCACTCCCAGCCAGGACCAGATCCAAGTTACTTTGTGTCCCATGCGGAGATGAACTTTGGATGAACTCGAAGAAACGCCAGGGAGTAAAACACTATGCATTACTGTGCCACTTACTCCCCCTCCAAAACCCTACCGAGAGAACAGAGAAAGGAGAGAGAGTCAGCAGGCCTCAAAAGGCCCCCTGCTCTCCTGAGACACTGGCCAGATTGAGAGTGAGCTACATGGGGCAGGAGGACTGGGTTGGTGGGAGGGTGGAGGTGGAGGGTGGTGGCCTCTATCTATCTATCTATCTATCTATCTATCTATCTATCTATCTATCTATCTATCTATCTATCTATCTATCTATCTATCTATCTATCTATCTATCTATCTATCTATCTATCTATCTATCTATCTATCTATCCAATTTTATTTAATGCACTAATGACAGTGAACACAGTGGAGATGCTTCCATATTAAACCCACACAGTGCAAATTTAAAGGAGTCTCCATTCCACGCCAGGTCTTATGTAACAGTGTTGCTTCCGTCCCTCTCCTCGCCCCTACCTGGGCTTGAACCAGGGTCCCGCTGCACACATCGACAACAGTCACCCTCGAAGCACCGTTACCCGTCGCTCCACAAAAGCCGCGGCCCTTGCAGAGCAAGGGAAACAACTACTTCAAGGTCTCAGAGCGAGTGACGTCACCGATTGAAACGCTACTAGTGCGCACCGCTAACTAGCTAGCCATTTCACACCGGTTACACTTAGAAAGGGAAAATAATGGACAAGATACAGTGCCTATAGAAAGTCTACACCCCCTATTGTATTGTGTTACAAAGTGGGATTCAAATGGTTTTAATTGTCATTTGTTGTCAACGATCTACACAAAATGTAATGTCATTTATTTTTTATGTAAAATTAATGAAACATAAAACCCCAATATTCCTTTGCCATGTTTTTTTGCAGTATTAATTTAGTGCCTCGTTGCATACATACAGTGTATGCATGTTTTGGAATATTTTTTATTATGTATATTTGTATCCTTCTTTTCACTCTGTCGTTTAGGTCATTATTGTGGAGAGACTACAATGTTGTTGATCCATCCTCAGTTTTCTTCCATCACAGCCATTGAACTCCATAGCTGTTTTAAAGTCACCAATGGCCTCATGGTGACTTCCCTAAGAAGTTTCCTTCCAGTCCTGCAGCTCAGTTCAGAAGTACGACTGCATCTTTGATGTGTCTTGGTGGTTAAATACATCATCCACAGCATAATTATTAAATTGACCATGTTTAAAGATATATTCAATGTCTGCCAATCACAGCCCTTCTTTCAAGAAGCTCCCTGGTCTTTGGAGTTGAATCTGTGTTTGAATTTCAATACTTGACTGAGGTTCCTTACAGATGCTATATGTTTTGGGGACAGAGGAAGGGGTAGTCATTCAAAAATCATATCAACCAGTGGTGGTTCCTCAGAGGAGGAAGGGGGGACCATCCTACTCAGTGAATTTCATTTTTGTTATATATAGTGAAACATTAAAAAAGTTATCCTTTTTAGATAAAACTATACAAAATATATTCACGTCACCAAATAACTGATTAAAACACACTGTTTTGCAATGAAGGTATACAGTAGACGCAACAGCACCCTCTTGGGTAGCACCATGGGGTAGCCGGAGGACATCCTCCTGTGGGTATATTGACTTCAATAAAAAACCTAGGCGGCTCATGATTCTCACCCCCTTCCATAGACTTAAACAGTAATTATGACGACTTGCGGAGGACGTCCTCCAAACTATTAGAGGTCTTGCAACATGAAATGACATTTTGTCCATCCAATCAAAGGATCAGATAATGAATCTAGTACTGAAAGTATAAGCTACAGCTAGCTAGCACTGCAGTGTATAAAGTGTGGTAAGTAGTTGACTCAAAGAGAGAGAAAGATAATAGTTGAACAGTTTTGAACAAATTAGTTTCTTAAAAAATGAAGGAGAAGCAGCAGAGAGAGAAAGAGAGAGAGAAATAGCTAGCTATATTTTGTTGTATATATTTTTTTCTTCTTACTTTACCTTTCACTTAGCCTACTCAACAACCTGACTCAAACAGCGAGGAATGCTATGCATGTTAGCTAGCTGGCTAAGGCTATCCAACATTGCAACTCTTCTAAGTCAAGGTACGCTTTCGGTTTTAATAATTTATTGCCACCGGGGCCCACCGGTGTAACTGTTAAACTGCTTGCTGTACACTGTACTGTGTGACTGTACACATGGATTGGATTGTGGGTTTACTAACGTGTTAGTTCTAGTTTGTTGACTATGATGTTAGCTAAAATGGTGACAATGATGTAGGTTGTGTAGTGGTTAGCGGTTATGGCATGATGAAGGTTTGGCTTGGAGAAGTTTTCACGCCTGGTCACAGACAGCTGTTGTGTTGTGCACTGAAGTCCACAAGCAAAGGGAAAAGGTGAGAGGATAAGAGCGTGTAGCTGCGAGAAGGAATTATATAACGAGCAAAGTGATGATGCTGTAGGCCTATTTGGCTGCTATGAAAGTGTGAGGGAGAAAACAGAACGAAATGAGGATGGACCAAAGGGATCTTTTTTTTTATAGTGAATTTGTCCAATAGAAACTCATTTTAGTTTCGGTTTTGCAACAGTTTGGACTAATGATTACACCCCAGATCAGTTAGATGCAGGCAAGAGTGTGCATGGCAGTATTGAATGTGTTACTGTCACTGAACCAATTTGGTTCTCGACCTGCATACCTACGTTATAAACTTTCATTTGTAGGCTAGGTTGTAGCAACCTCGTGATGGGTATAGTGCAAATTCGAGTATCATGTAGTAGCCTAAACCTATCGATGTTACATTGAGCTGGGTGAATGGAATATGAATGACAGTCATCCAATATGATGTAATAGAAATATGGCCATGCTCATAAAAATACATAATATCCTCCCTAATCTTAAACGCCACTGACCGCCACTGATGTCAACCCCTATTATTTCACACAGAGTGAGTCCATCTAACTTATTATGTGATTTGTTATGCCAAATTTGACTTCTGAACTGATGTAGGTTGCCTAAACAAAGGGGGTGAATACTTATGCAACGACTATATTTTATTTTCACTTTGACATTATGGAGTATTTTTGGCAGATCAATTACAAAAATGTACAATTAAATATATTTCAATTCCACTTTGTAACTCAACAAAATGTTAAAACAGTTCAAGGGGGTGTAGACTTTCTATAGGCACTGTACTGTATATACACACCACTGCTCCTAAACAGCGCTGAATTCTATCTGTGCCAATTTCAAAAATGTCAAGGGAAAAGGGGTTTGTATTCTGGAAAGACGATTTATGTTATGCCTCTCCCTAAGCCTAATGTCATTGCATCTGCTCTTAGTGCAATTATTTTGGCGACATGGAAAGACGGACACAAGTGAATTAAATGAGACACACTCAGCAGAGAGACTTGACAGCTAACACACAAGGGGGAAACATTATGATGCAGATGGTAATTTAGCTCTCAGATGTTTGACACTATAATTGATAAGGATTTTCAATGTAGTAGCACTGACTCTAGGCCTACGTCTTGTGTAACAGCGCAAAATGGATTGCACGACAACACAGGGCAAAGGGTAAAAACACAGGTATAATAAATAATCCCATTTGTATACCTTATATGTAATTCAAAGTACATTGAAAAACAATGGTGCATGTCCTGCAACAAGTTTGTGGATAGGAATGGCTGTGAATTGTAAAACGCGCTTTCTCTGAAGACATTTATGAGTCCTATGCATGCATCAGAGCGCATATAATATATCCCCTTTACGTGGGCTTCTGTAGCCTATAGTATAAATAGTTTTCCCTTCAAATTATGTAGGCTAGGTCTATATTTGATGTGCGTTCAATACCTTACCAGTAGATAACTTTATTAAACGCATTGGGCCTACCTGTTTTTTCTTTGATTTCACACAAGACGTTGAAGAGAGCAGGCTTCATCCTGTGGCAATTCAAGGCGTGTTTCCTAAAACAAAACAAAGTACCTTCAAAAATTATCTTAATAACATAGTTAGGCTATAACGGGTTTATTGAAGCATGTGCCGCAAATTATGGAGACAGGCAAATGTGTGATACAATTGCGCATTACATCAACCTTTTTTATTAATAGCCTGCTGTATTTTTTATATACATGCTTAGTCTCAAAAGTAAAATAGCATATGTAATATTTAAAAAATGACATGTTAATATGTATAGGCCTATTATTTATATTATTATTATTATTATTATTATTATTATTATTATCGGAAGTAAGTAAAGAAAGTAAACTGGAATATATGGCTACTTGTAACTGCCTAAAAATATCATGCAAAAAATCATGCTGAGTTCTGGACTGATTGAGCAACAATACCAACAATAATTTATACAACAGTTTTGAAGATGTAATTTTTTGTTTAGAAAGGTAAAGTATTATCAACAATTATTACATGTCTTGTTTGTTGTTGACTTTGTATAAATTACAGTCATGTATATCGCAGTGAAACACAGGACTGTGGAAAAGGTTGTCCAAAGAGCTTCATGGCATTTTGACAGATTCCTCTCTGCTGCCCGCCCTCCACGATGTAGACTAAACACATAGCCTACGCGCACCATGCACGTCTGAGTACTTCTCTTTAGCGTCTGAGTCAACAAAATATCTAATAACTGGATGCAAATTATTTTCTGCAATTACTACCAATAGCCCATTGTATTGCCCATGTAAATAACAAATGATAGCCTAATAGCCTAGTCTCGATTTATTTTAGATTTAGGCTGTGCCTTATCAGTTATATTTTGCCTGGAGTGACTGAGAGAGCTGTGTTTGCACAAAAGTTAATCAAAATGATGATGTTGTCAATCAATGTGATGCTGGTTATTTTGATGACAGATCGCATCCACAAACTTGAGATGTCAAATTTGCGAGTCATTATTGATTTGTCAGTAGTGTGAAAACACTTTGAATCTATAGTTGCAGCCTGTAGGCTAAACTGCTGCAATTTTACGGTCTATAATTTCTGGAAAGTCAGGAGAAAATTATCTGTTTTCTAAATATTAATAATAATAGAACTTCCAAAGTGTATTTTCAGTAACTGGTGCACTTTGGATGTCATTATTTTACCAAATGCGCGCTCGCCCGCTTATCATTATTGTAGGCTGTTGGGCGCGAATACCTAATTATTTTCAATTCATCAATATAATATTTTTCACAAAAAATCTGACGGGCTTGAAATGTCTTATTATCCATCGATATTGAATGCATAGAGTAGTTTGCCATAATGATTCGCTGCCCATTTTGACAAGGTAGGTCCCTAGCACCTTACCTAGCTTGAGCTTCATCCAGACTTTGATCTGTGATGGTCATTATTTGCTGTAAAATGTCTCCAATGTCCTGTTTTCTCCCATCGCCGTCTGTTCCTCCGGTGCCTTCCATGTGTTGAGACAGGCCGGGATGCCCTGCCATCCCTACTCCCGCATGAGAGTGCATCAACCGCGGTTGCTCGTCCATCTCTTACGATCTATTTGCTCTCACCTCCGTGTCAATCTCGCAAAAGAGAATCCTTAACAAATTCCGACGGACCTTTTATCGTGCCTACCCAGGTTCAGGGTTCCACGCTGTGGTTTGCTTTCTTGCGCTCCTGAGTTCTCCAAGACCCAGAGTCGGAGGGGAAGAGAAACAAGCCTTCTCTCTCCCTCTCTCTGCTCTCCCAGCTGGTCAGAACTGAATGTGAAATCTGATATGAAATGCTCCCTTTAGCAGATCAGACTGTGTGTTAGTAGATCAGACTGTGCGTGGAAAAGATAAACTGGCTTCAACTACAACATTTGAATCTGTATGCGTCTTCCTTTCGTGTGTCAGAGCCTGTGTCTTCCCGAAACACAACCCCTTTTTCTCCGAGAGACTGTCGTATCGAAGGAGGGTTTTGGAAACCTGAAGTGCAAGCTATTTCGACTTATTCCACCCGCTTGCTTTTGTTGCGTAGCCTACAGTACCGTACCGCAGCACATAGCGAGAGTATGAAAGTCAGACTCCGCCTACGCGAAATTATTGGGAATAGAGACCATTTAGCCCCACCTTGAGGTGCCTCTCGTGAAACGTCAATCATAGCGCTGTGTGAAGGAGGGATGCAGGAGATGTTGACTGGGACAGTTCAGAGCAAAATGGTCTCAGAGAATTTCGTATTATTCTGTACATAAATCCGAGACACTGTACATAAATCCGAGACACTGTACATAAATCCGAGACACACAATTAGTATGATATGTTACGAATTGCAATTTGTACAATATGTTTAGAATTTCCAAAACATATGACATGTTACGAATTCCAATTTGTTGTGTCTAACATTAGCCAGGTGGCTAGGTGGAAAACGCTAACGTTAGCTAGCCGGCTAATGTTAGCTAGGCTAGCGGTTATGGTTAGAAGTTAGGGTTAAGGTTAATGTTAGGAGTTAGGGTAAAAGGTTAAGGTTAGGGTTAGGGGAAAGGTTAGCTGAAAGGGTTAAGGTTAGGGGAAGGGTTAGCTAACATGCTATGTAGTTGCAAAGTAGCTAAAAAAGTAGTAAGTAGTTGCAAAGTTGCTAAAATGCTAAAGTTGTCCGTGATGAGATTCGAACACACAACCTTTCGGTTACTAGACGTTTGCGTTATACACCCGAACAACCATCATCCCTTAGTTTTTGCCTTAAGTAACCTTCTGTCTTATGTAACCATACCAAATATAACATGTCATACCAATAAATAAATCAACTTTGAGTGTCCCGAATATACGTCTAGTCTATGAGACCAGGCTGTTCAAAGTGGCAACCATGTGATGGATAGAACCTGAACTACAAATAAATAATAGTGGTTGACACAAGAGGTCTGCTGTAGTTTTCCCCTCTGATCACAGACCTGTCTCCATTTTCTCTCCACACCAGTCCATTTAATTTCCCCTGCCTGTTGCCAAGGTAGTCTAAACTAATCAAAACAATCGACAATACCCATCATTTAGAAAAATTATTGGATAGTATCAGGTGTCAAATGTGCAGCGGTAGGACGGAGTCAGGCGCAGGACACAGAACTGAGTACACAACGTACTCGGAAAAAACTAACACTAATTTCCACGGAAAAGACACCAGCTCACAAAAGCGTATGACACAACACAACGAACAAACACGCACAAAACCATGTGGGAACCAGAGGGTTAAATAGGGAAATAATCATCATACAATGGAAACCAGGTGTATACAAACAAGACAAAACAAATGGAAAACAGAAACGTAGATCGGTGGCAGCTAGAAAGCCGGTGACGATGACCGCCGATAGCCACCCGCACAAGGAGAGGCACCAACTTCGGTGGAAGTCGTGACAGTACCCCCCCCCCTTGACGCGCGGCTCCAGCAGCGTGCCTACACCGGCCTCAGGGACGACCCGGAGGACGAGGCGCAGGACGATCCGGGTGGAGACGGTCAAATTCCTGCAGTAAGGAAGGGTCCAGGATGTCCTCCACCGGCATCCAGCATCTCTCATCTGGACCGTACCCCTCCCACTCCACGAGGTACTGAAGGCCCCTCGCCCGACATCTTGAGTCCATGATGGCTCGTACAGTATACGCCGGGGAACCTCCCGCACCTCAAACTGCTGGAGCGGACCTGCTACCACCGGCCTGAGGAGAGACACATAGAACGAGGGGTTAATACAGTAATCAGGGGGGAGTTGTAACCTATAACATACCTTGTTCAGTCTCCTCAGGACTTTAAATGGCCCCACAAACCGCGGATCCAGCATCCGGCAGGGCAGGCGAAGGGGCAGGTTTTGTGTCGGCGCTCGCCTTCTGTCGCCTGATGGCCTGTTGCAGGCGCACATGGGCAGCGTCCCAGGTCTCCTCAGAGCGCCTAAACCAGGGGTGTCAAACGTCTGGCCCGCGGGCCGGATCAGGCCCGCAAACGGGTTTAATCCGGCCCGCGAGATGATTTTGTAAAGTATAAAAATGCGCTGCAATTTTTCAATAAAATAAACTGCTGTTCCAATTGCGTCCACTGGATGGCGCAATAGCAATTGTGTTAAGCAAGCAAACTGTTTATACCGGGGCAGAGCAAGTAGGTCAAGTCTGTGTTTACTCACAGCCGAGACATCAGTGACGCTGCAGTGAAAGCTAGCTACCTCATTGCTAATGAAATCGCAGTGGCTTCAAAACCATTTAGTGAGGGTGAATTTGTAAAAACATGCATGATGAAGGCAGCGGAGATTGTGTGCCCTGAAAAGCGTCAGGCTGACAAGAAACACAGTTGCAGACAGGATTTCCGATCTTTCAGTGGATTTGGACAGCCAGTTGAAGCAAAAAGTAAAGTAATTTATTGCGTTTTCGGTTGCAATTGATGAAAGCACGGACATTACAGATGTTGCACAACTTGCCATTTTCATCCGCGGAGTTGATGACACATTGACCGTCACCGAGGAGTTCGTGGAGTTGGTGCCGATGACAGATACAACGACAGCAGCTGATATTTTTACCGCACTCGTCGGCGCGCTGGACAGGGTCGGAGTGGACTCGTCCCGCGCTGTCAGCCTGGCTACAGATGGTGCGCCCTCAATGATCGGGAAAAAAAGCAGCCGTTGTGACAAAGTTCAGAGAGAAAGTGCAATCTGCAAATGGAGGACGTGATTTTTTGACTTTTCACTGTATTTTGCACCAGGAGGCTTTGTGTTGCAAGTCATTAAAGATGGATAACGTCATGAAGGTGGTCATCCAAACTGTTAATTTCATCCGATCCAGAAGCCTGAATCACCGTCAGTTTGACAGCCTTCTCAGAGAGAAAGACCACATCTATGGCCTGCCATACCACACTGAGGTAAGATGGTTAAGCCGAGGTGCTGAGGCGTTTCTTTGATTTACGAGAAGAAATTGAACAGTTCATGGAAGAAAAGGGCAAACCAGTGTTAGAATTCCATTCCGCAGAATGGATGCAGGACCTTGCATTTATGGTGGATGTTACAGAGCACCTGAATAACTTTAACAAACAGCTGCAAGGGCGCAACAAAGTTGTCACGCAGTATTATGACAGCATACGTTCTTTCAAGTTGAAGCTGTCATTGTGGGAGACGCAACTTGCCGGTGGTGATGCAGCTCACTTCCCCTGTCTGAAAAATGTGTGCGCGACCCAACATGTGGCAGACATGAAGCGGTTCAAATATAAAATAACGGGACTGTTACGGGAGTTTGAGCAACACTTTCAGATTTTTGGTGAACTGGAGAAAGACTTCAACGTTTTTTGCTCGCCAATCACCGTGAATCCCTCTGATCTGCCCGTCAGCATCCAACTTGAAATAATAGACTTGCAGTGTGACTCGGATTTGTAGGGCAAATTTGCTGCAGCTGGCTTGGACACATTTAATCAGAATCTCTTGCCAGGTTACCCCAACTTGACAGCCCTCGCTGCAAAACTGTTGTGCATGTTTGGAACCACATATCTTTGTGAGCAAGTTTTCTCTGTAATGACCATAAATAAAACAAAGCTGTGCTCAAGGCTCACGCACAAGCACTTGAATCACATCCTGAAGTTGGCTGCCACTCAGGATGTGACGCCTGATATTGATGCGCTGGTGAAAGCTAAAAGATGCCAGGTATCAGGAGTCAAATAAACTATGCAACCCCACTTAAAGTGCTACATGAGACACCCTGATATAGTTCTGTGATCTGTGATATACTTCTGTGAATCACTGAGGCATTGTGTGTTTGTGTGTTCTTTGTCCTCAGAACTTTCAAATAACTTGAGGTGTTTTATGATTAATAGTGATGTTGTGCTTTTGGACACACTGTCCTCAGGCTCCAGCTTTATGTTTATATGTTTTTATGTTGATGTGCTATTGTTTTTAATTGATTTTATTTTATTTGTATATTTAACCTATTCTTGACTCTGTGGTTCTTGCACTTGTTTGGGGAACAGGATTTCATTCTTTTTATCTACATTTCTGCCTGAGAAATGACCCCCTGATATAGTTCTGTGATCTGTGAAACAGTTCTGTTAATCACTGAGGCATTGTGTGTTTGTGTTCTTTTTCTTTTTCTTTAGAATTTTCAAATAAACTTGACGTGTTTTATGATTAATAGTGATGTTGTGCTTGTACTATTTTGGACACACTGTCCTCAGGCTCCAGCTTTATGTTGTATGTTGATCGTATTAAAACAAAGAAAACAATCTGAAGTTGTTGTTTTTAAGTTATATATACCATGATTTTTCCGGTCCGGCCCACTTGGGAATAGATTTTCCTCCATGTGGCCCCTGAGCTAAAATGAGTTTGACACCCCTGGCCTAAACCATTCATCCACCGCAGGTGCCTCGATCTGGCTATTATGCCACGGTGCCAGGACCGGCTGATAACCTAGTACACACTGAAACGGAGACATGTTAGTGGAGGAGTGGCGGAGGAAGTTTTGGGCCATCTCTGCCCAGGGGATGAAAGCCGCCCACTCCCCCGGCCGGTCCTGGCAATAGGACCGCAGAAACCTACCCACATCCTGGTTAACTCTCTCCACCTGCCCATTACTCTCTGGGTGAAAACCTGAGGTCAGTCTGACCGAGACCCCCAGACGTTCCATGAACGCCCTCCATACCCTCGATGTGAACTGGGGACAATGATCAGACACTATAACCTCAGGCACCCCGTAGTGCTGGAAGTCGTGGGTAAACAGAGCCTCCGCAGTCTGCAGGGCCGTAGGGAGACCGGGCAAAGGAAGGAGACGGCAGGACTTAGAAAACCGATCCACAGCGACCAGGATTGTGGTGTTACCTCGTGACGGAGGAAGATCCGTCACGAAGTCCACCGATAGGTGTGACCACGGCCGTTGTGGAACGGGTAGGGGTTGTAATTTCCCTCTGGACAGGTGTCTAGGTGCCTTGCACTGGGCGCACACCGAGCAGGAGGAAACATAAACCCTCACATCCTTAGCTAAAGTGGGCCACCAGTACTTCCCACTAAGACAGCACACTGTCCGACCGATGCCAGGATGACCAGAGGAGGGTGACGTGTGAGCCCAACAGATCAATCGATCGCGAACATCAACCGGAATGTACAGACGCCCAACTGGACACTGGGTGGGAGTGGGCTCCGTACGTAACGCCTGCTCGATGTCCGCGTCAACCTCCCATACCACCGGTGCCACCAGGCAAGAAGCCGGAAGTATGGGAGTGGGTTCCGTGGACCGCTCCTCTGTGTCATACATCCAGGACAGTGCGTCTGCCTTAGCGTTCTGGGAACCTGGTCTGTAGGATAGGGTGAAAACAAAATGGGTGAAAAACATGGCCCACCTTGCCTGGCGAGGGGTCAGTCTCCTCACTGCCCGGATGTACTCCAGATTGCGGTGGTCAGTCCAAATGAGGAAAGGGTGTTTAGCCCCCTCAAGCCAATGCCTCCACGCCTTCAGAGCCCTGACAACAGCTAACAGCTCCCGGTCCCCCACATTATAGTTTCGCTCTGCCGGGCTGAGCTTCTTCAAAAAGAAAGCACAGGGGCGGAGCTTTTGTGGCGTACCCGAACGCTGAGACAGCACAGCTCCTATCCCAGCATCGGACGCGTCCACCTCTACTATGAATGCCAAGGAAGGATCAGGATGAGCCAGCACAGTAGCCAAGGTAAACAGAGCCTTCAGGTGACCAAAAGCCCTGTCCGCCCCAGCTGACCACTGCAGTCGCACCGGTCCCCCCTTCAGCAAGGAGGTAATGGGAGCCGCTACCTGACCAAAGCCCCGGATAAACCTCCGGTAGTAGTTGGCAAACCCTAAGAACCGCTGCACCTCCTTTACCGTGGTTGGAGTCGGCCAATTAAGCACGGCTGAAATGCAGTCATTCTCCATCTCCACCCCTGACGCGGACAGGCGGTACCCTAGGAAGGAGATGGACTGTTGGAAGAACAGACATTTCTCAGCCTTGACGTACAGGTCATGCTCCAACAGTCGACCAAGCACCTTGCGCACCAGTGACACATGCTCGGCGCGTGTAGCGGAGTATATTAGAATGTCATCTATATACACCACTACACCCTTCCCATGCAGGTCCCTGAAAATGTTGTCTATAAAGTATTGGAAGACTGATGGAGCATTCATCAACCCGTACGACACGACGAGGTACTCATAGTGACCAGAGGTGGTACTAAATGCCATCTTCCACTCATCCCCCTCCCGGATACGCGCCAGGTTGTAAGCGCTCCTGAGATCCAATTTGGTGAAGAAGCGCGCCCCGTGCAATGACTCTGTCACACTGGCTATGAGAGGCAGTGGGTAACTGTACTTCACAGTGATCTGATTTAGCCCACGATAGTCAATGCACGGGCGTAACCCTCCATCCTTCTTCTTCACAAAAAAGAAACTTGAGGAGGCAGGTGAAGTGGAAGGCCGAATGTATCCCTGTCCCAGAGATTCGGAGACATATGTTTCCATAGCCGCCGTCTCCTCCTGAGACAGAGGATACATGTGACTCCTGGGAAGTGCTGCGCCTACCTGGATATTTATCGCACAATCCCCCTGTCAATGGGGTGGTAGTTGAGTCGCCTTCTTTTCCAGAAGGCGAGAGCCAAATCAGCATATTTGGGGGGAATGTGCATAGTGGAGACCTGGTTTGGACTCTCCACTGTAGTTGCACCTATAGAAACACCTACGCACCTCCCTGAGCACTGACGTGACCATCCCTTGAGAGCACTCTGTTGCCACAAAATAGTGGGGTCATGAGAGGCCAACCAGGGAAGCCCCAACACCACAGGAAACGCAGGAGAATCGATCAGGAAGAGACTAACTCTCTCCTCATGACCCTCCTGCGTTTGCATCCATAGTGGAGCTGTGACCTCCCTAATCAGGCCCGACCCTAAAGGACGACTATCTAAGGCATGTACAGGGAAGGGCACATCAACAGGACCAATAAGGATCCCTAATCTACGTGCAAATGAACTGTCAATAAAGTTCCCAGCTGTGCCTGAATCGACTAGCGCCTTATGCTGAGAATGCGGGGAAAACTCAGGATATTCTATACAAATATACATGTGTGCAACAGGGAGCCCTGGGTAAGTCAGGTGCCTACTCACCTGGGATGATCCACCAGTGCCCTGCCTGCTGCCTCGACTCCCTGGGGAACCTCCCCAGCACCGACCAGCAGTGTGCCCTCTGCGGCCACACTTGGTGCAGGAACCGGCCCCCCTCCGGTCACCCTAGGAGCAGCACCTCCAAGCTCCATAGGGGTAGGGTCAGAGGTGCTGGGGGATGGAAGGGACGGACCCTGATCCGGACGTTCGCGGGTGGCCAACAGGTTATCCAGCCGTATAGATAGATCCACCAGCTGGTCGAGGGTAAGGGTGGTGTCCCTGCAAGCCAGCTCCCGACGAACGTCCTCACGTAGACTACACCGGTAATGGTCGATCAGGGCCCTCTCATTCCATCCCGTGCTGGCCGCCAAGGTCCGGAAGTCCAGTGCGAAGTCCTGTGTGCTCCTCTTCCCCTGTCTGAGGTGGAACAAGCGGTCCCCCGCCACTCTCTCCTCCGGTGGATGATCGAAAACCGCCCGGAAGCGGCGGGTGAAATCCTCATAGCGAACCAACGCTGCGTCTATTCCTCCCCATTCGGCGTTGGCCCACTCAAGCGCTCTCCCAGACAGACAGGAGATGAGGGCGGACACGCTCTCATATCCCAAGGGAGCCGGGTGGATGGTCGCCAGGTAGAGCTCCACCTGGAGCAGGAACCCCTGGCACCCGGCAGCTGTCCCATCATATGCCCTCGGGAGCGAGAGCCGAATCCCACTGGGTCCAGGTGACGGAGGGGTGGACATCGGTGTGGGTTGACCTGAAGTTGCTGGGGTTGTGGGAAAATCCCCTCTCTCCCATCGCTCCATGGTCTGCAACACGCGATCCATCGCAGTGCCCAGATTCTGGAGCATCGTCGCGTGCTGCTGGACGCGCTCCTCCACGGGTACCGGAGGACTGGCTGCACCTGCTGACTCCATATTAGGTGCGTGTTTCTGTCAGGTGTCAAAAGTGCAGCGGTAGGACGGAGTCAGGCGCAGGACACAGAACTGAGTACACAACGTACTTTACTCGGAAAAACCAAACACTAATTTCCACGCAGGGAAAACACACCAGCTCACAAAAGCGTATGACACAGCACAACGAACAAACATGCACAAAACCATGTGGGAACCAGAGGGTTAAATAGGGAAATAATCATCATACAATGGGAACCAGGTGTGTAAAAACAAGACAAAACAAATGGAAAACAGAAACGTAGATCAGTGGCAGCTAGAAAGCCGGTGACAACGCCTGCCGATAGCCGCCCGCACAAGGAGAGGCACCAACTTCGGTGGAAGTCGTGACAGATAGGTAAGGTAGGCCTACTTATTTAAAGATTAATGCCAGAGAAGAAGAATGCACCTACTGAGTAGAATGATCACACTGAAATACACTAGAGGCAACATTTTAATAACAACATTACAAAATGTTATTCATATTTAGTTTGATACAATGTAACATTTTATTTAGAATAGACTATAACCATGCTTGTATCTGTGCAAATTTACACTTGAATTGTGGTGCACTGAGACTGCATACTGCCCTCACATTGTTTATTAGTATTTCAGATAGGTAGGCCTACAGTACTGCCTGTATGTTGGAGGGCTCCGAATGCCTGGGTTTGGCTGGGCGCTCCTAATGTAAGCCGGTGACCTATGGTGCGCAGCCAAGCATTAAGGCCCGCATGTGTCTGGCCAGGCTGAAAAGTGCCCTTAAGGCCCAGGCAGCACAGCACAGGGCTTTGTCCCAAATGGCACCCTATTCCCTACATAATGCACTACTTTTGACCAGAATCCTATGGGGAATAGGGGGCCATTTGGGCCGCAACCCACAGCACAGCCTTCAGTCCTATAGTACCCCTGCTCCTGCTGCTGTAGTGGGCATACACAGCTAAGGGAGGGTGCTAGGAGGGCGAGCCAAAGCTCTCTAGTGTGGAAGTAAAGTATAAACAATGCTGTACTATTCAGAAAGCTAGATTTGCACTCAGGTTAAAAAGGGAGATTTTTGGAAATGGAATAGAATGGAATAGAATACTCATGTAGGCGAAAATTGTGTAGAGCAACAATGCACTTAATTTTTCAATCAAATCAGACATGTTCCCTAAAACCCAACAATGTTCTAAGCTGAATGTGCTATATCACATATTTTTCTTGACTATCATCAGGCAAGGGGGTTTATTTTTATAACAAGAATAACATATACAGTACATTCAAAAATATACAAATGAGCTGAGCCCATTGGAATACAGCTGTTTAGCATATCAAGTTTGAGCTGTACTGACAGTGACATGTCAGACTCTCTTCTCCCACAGTCCCAGGTGAAGCCAGCAAGCTGCAGCTGTATCCTTGAGCTTGTGTGCACACACCTACACCTACACACACACACATCTACACACACACACACACACACACACACACACACACACACACACACACACACACCTGTGTACGCCTGCCTCAGCTGCCTGTGAGTCAGTGGCTATGTAAATGTAGTCAGAATATGTATGATGTAGAAGGGGTAAGTGTAGCAAGTTTCCCTGCCATCTGCTAAGTGAGAGAATAATGAGAATACCTGAGGGGCTGTGTGGTGCTGCAGCACCAGACATACTTACACCAAGTAACATCTGCTGAGCTTTCTTATCAGCCAAGACATTTAGCTAGCTAAACATATGCTGATGTTATTCTATTCTATTCTATGCATGGCCACAATACACATTAACCAATAACAAATTCTTATTTAATCAAATCAATTATTTAAAGTGTGTTATACAGATTATCTATTGATCCACCAAATAGGTAAAACCACAGTCTCGAAACCATAAGGAAGAACACATGATCGTTCATGCACAAACCAATTGAAATACAATACAAAATGCTAATAAACCAAATGGCGACATTATTTGCAGTAGTGATCAGTGATTGTCTTGCCAATGTATTTGTTCATTTCATATGAGACAATATTGCCCTGGCTAATATGATTCTCTGTAATATAATCCCAGTTATTAAAAGTTACGACGGCAGCAGCTTCTAACAGTCCTGTCAAATATAACACCATGGTGGTGGTGGGGAGCAGCAGCCCAAGCTCATCACACCTACATATAGAACTTCAGTGGCTTTGCTTTGCTTCTTCTGTCGATAACATAAAATGTGTAATCTCTTTTGCAAGAGAGCTGACTTTTTAACTCTAGATTGTGTTCAGAAAAACATAACATAATGTATTTTCTATGTAGAAAGTGTAATCCAAAGAATCTATCAAATGAATCCGCATTCTGTGGCTTTATTTGAGTCATACCATTACCGATAGTATATCACTCTCATGATTACTTAAAGATGCACATCGGGATCTTAAGCACAAGAAATCCGAACACAAAAAAAATGGGGACCCATTTATGCTCGTGACCACCGCTTTTAAAACTACAGGCTGAAATTATACAAAAGTTATGAATGAGGTATCATGCGGTATCAGTTCTCTTTGATAAAACATGAAGAGAGGCACCTGACAGGTAGCTATTGCAAAATATTGACTTTAACAGTACTATCGCTGAATTTCAGTAGACATGAATTAATGCCA
Source organism: Coregonus lavaretus (assembly GCF_964263955.1). Taxonomy (NCBI): domain Eukaryota; kingdom Metazoa; phylum Chordata; class Actinopteri; order Salmoniformes; family Salmonidae; genus Coregonus; species Coregonus lavaretus. The sequence goes on along the minus strand of NC_140008.1, from coordinate 33,674,837 downwards.
TGCCTTATATCATGTTTCTCATCTATGAAAGAGCCTCAGTGTTAATCACGCCAGAGAGACAACACAATGCAACAGCAAACACACTCTCTACCATGATCAAATCAAATCACATTTTATTTGCCACATGTGCCAAATACAACAGGTGTAGACATTACCGTGAAATGCTTACTTACAGCCCTTAAACAACAATGCATTTATTTCTTAATAAAAAGTACATTAAAACAACAACAACAAAAAAGTGTTGAGAAAAAAAGAGCAGAAGTAAAATAAAATAACAGTAGGGAGGCTATATACAGGGGTGTACCGGTGCAGAGTTAATGTGCAGTGCAAATAGTCCGGGTAGCCATGATTGTTCAGGAGTCTTATGGCTTGGGGGTAGAAGCTGTTAAGGAGTCTTTTGGACCTAGACTTGGCACTCCGGTACCGCTTGCCGTGCGGTAGCAGAGAGAACATCCTATGACTAGGGTAGCTGGAGTCTTTGACAATTTTGTGGGCCATCCTCTACAGCTGCACCATCGAGAGCATCCTGACTGGTTGCATCACTGCCTGGTATGGCAACTGCTCGACCTCCGACCGCAAGGCACTACAGAGGGTAGTGCGTACGGCCCAGTACATCACTGGGCCAAGCTTCCTGCCATCCAGGACCTCTATACCAGGCCTGGTATAGAGGTCCTGGATGGCAGGAAGCTTGGCCCAGTGATGTACTGGGCCGTACGCACTACCCTCTGTAGTGCCTTGCGGTCGGAGGTCGAGCAGTTGCCATACCAGGCAGTGATGCAACCAGTCAGGATGCTCTCGATGGTGCAGCTGTAGAACTTTTTGAGGATCTGAGGACCCATGCCAAATCTTTTCAGTCTCATCAGCCACATATTGTGTGTGTGTGTGTGCGCAGTGCTCACCCCTGTGTGTTAGGCTCAGATAGGGCTGAGAGCAAATGGGAGCTGACAGTGTTGCAGTGTAAGTTTCATTATTTTATTGTCTCATACACCAGATAGGTGCAGTGAAATGTGTTGTTTTTACAGGGTCAGCCATAGTAGTGCAGTGCTCCTGGAGCAAATTAGGGTTGCTCAAGGGCACATCGACAGATTTTTCACCTTGTCGCCTCAGGCATTCGAACCAGCGACCTTTCGGTTACTAGCCCAACACTCTAACCGCTAGGCTACCTGCTGCCCTAGTTCCCTTAGCTAGTGTAGTATAGTTCCCCTAGCTAGTGCCTAGTGCAGGGCTCATCAACTAGATTCAGTAGCGGCCCAATTTTTTCTTGAGCGGATGGTCGGGGCTAGAACATAATTACAAATAATTTGTAGACTGCAAATTGATCGTAATAATAATATGTGACTAAAACATTATCATTTAAAACCATGCATACATTTGTACAGTTGAAGTCGGAAGATTACATACACTTAGGTTGGAGTCATTGAAACTCGTTTTTCAACCACTCCACATATTTCTTGTTAACAATATATCGTTTTGGCAAGTCGGTTAGGACATCTACTTTGTGCATGACACAAGTACTTTTTCCAACAATTGTTTACAGACAGATTATTTCACTTATAATGCACTGTATCACAATTCCAGTGGGTCAGAAGTTTACATACACTAAGTTGACTGTGCCTTTAAACAGCTTGGAAAATTCCAGAAAATGATGTCATGGCTTTAGAAGCTTCTGATAGACTAATTGACATCATTTGTAGACCTCCACAAGTCTGGTTCATTCTTGGGAGCAATTTCCAAATGCCTGAAGGTACCACGTTCATCTGTACAAACAATAGTACGCAAGTATAAACACCATGGGACCATGCAGCCATCATACCGTTCAGGAAGGAGACGCGTTCTGTCTCCTAGAGATTAACGTACTTTGGTGCGAAAAGTGCAAATCAATCCCAGAACAACAGCAAAGGACCTTGTGAAGATGCTGGAGGAAACAGGTACAAAAGTTTCTATATCCACAGTAAAACGAGTCCTATATCGACATAACCTGAAAGGCCGCTCAGCAAGGAAGAAGCCACTGCTCCAAAACCACCATAAAATAGCCAGACTAAGGTTTGCAACTGCACATGGGGACAAAGATCGTACTTTTTTGAGAAATGTCCTCTGGCCTGATGAAACAAAATTAGAACTGTTTGCCCATAATGACCATCGTTATGTTTGGAGGAAAAAGGGGGTCGCTTGCAAGCCGAAGAACACTATCCCAACCATGAAGCACGGGGGTGGCAGCATCATGCTGTGGGGGTGCTTTGCTGCAGGAGTGTCTGGTGCACTTTACAAAATAGATGGCATCATGAGGAAGGAAAATTATGTGGATATATTGAAGCAACATCTCAAGACATCAGTCAGGAAGTTAAACCTTGGTCGCAAATGGGTCTTCCAAATGGACAGTGACCCCAAGCATACTTCCAAAGTTGTGGCAAAATGGCTTAAGGACAACAAAGTCAAGGTATTGGAGTGGCCATCACAAAGCCCTGACCTCAATCCTATAGAAAATTTGTGGGCAGAACTGAAAAAGCGTGTGCGAGCAAGGAGGCCTACAAACCTGACTCAGTTACACCAGCTCTGTCAGGAGGAATGGGCCAAAATTCACCCAACTTATTGTGGGAAGCTTGTGGAAGGCTACCCGAAATGTTTGACCCAAGTTAAACAATTTAAAGGTAATGCTACCAAATACTAATTTAGTGTATTTAAACTTCGGACCCACTGGGAATGTGATGAAAGAAATAAAAGCTGAAATAAATCATTCTCTCTACTATTATTCTGACATTTCACATTCTTAAAATAAAGTGGTGATCCTAACTGACCTAAGACAGGGAATTGTTACTATGATTAAATGTCAGGAATTGTGAAAAACTGAGTTTAAACGTATTTGGCTAAGTTGTATGTAAACTTCCGACTTCTCTATTATTATTATGATCTCTCTATTATGCGTGGGAATACTTTTTGCTCAAAAACATGGGGGGGGGGGGGGGCAAATGAAACCACCCACGGGCCGCCAGTTGGGGAACCCTGGCCTAGTGCATAGTGGCTGAGACACAGCGCTGCTCTCTCCCCTCTGCTCTAGGCTTCAGGTCATCTCATATGATGAGGTTATGTAGATAATTCTTGCTGTCTCACTCTGAATGGCTTTTGGGCTTCCCTTCCCTGCATTTTCATGTTTTACTTTGATTCTTGTGGCTTGCCATGTAGGATATTATAAGGTGAAAAAGGAAGGAAACGTATTGAGATCTCACCCAAAGTATGGAAGAACAGCTTATCAGACAGCATGGAAGAATAGTCACTTAACAATTCTTCAGAGTGATTGGTCCTTCTAATGACATGGGATAGGAGAGAGAGAGTCCATGTGACACAGTGTGAGAATGAGGCATCATCTATTTACTGCTTCTATATTTACTAAGACGACGGACTTAATGCTAGGCGGCAGTCATCTTCTGTCAGACTTGTGACTTTTCTTGTCTGGAATTGTGTACAGAAAAAACATAACATACTGTCCTTATTTCTCAAAACAGTAGATGGTGAGATGAACACATTGATGTCTGCCCTCCCCTAACCCTCCCCTGAGGCAATAACATATATATATATATTGGTACATTATACATTCTTTTACAAGACAGGGATGGGGCTGAGCCTATCAATCGATCAGCAAATAATGGAGTAATTCATCCATCAACAATAACAAGAAATAGAAACAGTGTCATCTTCAGTCAGTGTGAAGGAGACAAATCTACATTATATCCCTGCAGCTACTGCTACTACTGTATGTTCAAGATAGAACTATAGATATCAGACTAATACTGGAACCAATAACCACATCTAACAGTCTGTCACCAGAGACTAATATTGGACAAACAATATCACATCACACAAAACAAATATAAAAACTGCAGCCTATGAGTGATCAGGAAAACTAGATTCATTTTCATGTCATGTGATAGTTTCTGTACATTAATTGCTTTTGATAATTGCATACTGTCAGGAGTCTTGTTGATAACTGCATACTGTCAGGAGTCTTGGGACATACAGCACATCAGTCACATATTGAAGCAGAAAAACAAAGCAAGCAGGGGACCTCCCTTTGAGGAAGTTAAGCCATGTGGGGTCTGTTTTGTGGGGAAGGCTGCTGAGGTGTGAACTGTGAATGAAAATGAAGGAATCATTTAAAAGCTGGTTAGGGGGAGTGAGAGAGAGAAAGAGAGAGAACGAGAGGAGTATATTGGGGAAGGGAGGTCTAAAATGGGAGACAGAAGCTGGTATTGGAGCGGAGTGAGAGAATGAGAGAGAGAACCAGAGTGTGGAGTACATTGGGGAAGGGAGGTCTGAAAGGATCGATACATCATGGAACAAAAGGGAACTGTGCTTGGACAGGGGCCCCAGAACACGACAGGCCCCATTGCTCAACCAGCTCAACCACTGTCACAGTAGTGTATCACAGGCATCTCACATGTACCTTTCACTGCTTAGAGACACTGGTTACACACAATCTGCGTCCCAAATGGCAACCTATTCCCTATATAGTGCACTTTATGATGCCATTTGGGACGCAGTACACAGCCTAGGATGAAGACAGACAACTGTATGAGTGAATAAGCTGTGGAACACACAAGGAAACCTGGGGATGGAGTATTAATGCTGTGGCTTGGTGGTAGCTGAAATGCTGCATCATTGTGACTTTTTATAGCTTAACCACTGAGAGACATTCTCTGTCAGATACGTGTTGTTATAAACCAATATAAACCAATTATATACCAATAGAAACCAGTTATACACAGGGAGAGCCTTTGCTTTCTTTCATTTAGCCATTTAAGTCTGAGGGTGTCTGTACAAACTGCCTGTCACTTATATCATGACGTTGTTTATTTGCAGCGTTGATAGTGTTTCCTTGGTCTGGCCCCAATTGCCGAGAGGGCTTTGTACGAAATATGTGTGACATAGCATCCATTCACATTCTGTAGCTTCCAGCAACACATAGCATTCATGTTGCTGATAGACACAAAGTATAATTTTTTTGAATGGTGGCTACTATTTTTCTTTGACGTAAGCAATAGAAAGTAATCTACACTTTGTGGCTACATCACTGTAGAAAGACCCTTAATAAAATAATATGTCGATTTGAGCTCCATTTGATGGACACATTAACGTTGCTTGCATCCATCCCAAACTTTGCAAAATGTCTCTTAGTTAAAAAAAATATTATTTCATTTCCCGCTTGTGGTGGTAGTAGAGCGGTGGAGCCTTAAATGAAGGTCTAATCAAACCCGGAGATAAATTAAGAGGCAAAAGAACAGTATAGCTGACTCAGCCTTTCGTCTCCCCCGCGATCCATTGACCCTGAGGGGCGGCAGGGAGAAAATTGAGAAATGTTGGTTTTAATGCCTATCCAATATATACGGCATCTACCTCGAGATGGGGCCGGGCAATCAACCACCAATCCATTAGACAGAGATGTTTTTCAAAGATTGACCCATTATTGTACCACTGCCTGCATTGGCTCACGTTCAAGGTTAACCTTTTAGAGACGCCTGATTGTTGCTAGAAGGTTAAACAACACATTAACATGCGTTAAAATATTAAATTATGGCACCATTTACTATACGAGAGGAAAAACAACAACATAAAAAAGGCTTTTAAAATTATGAAGGCAATTGATGAAGTGGATGGCCGGTGGAGTCATTTGCTCTATAGGGGAATGTGTAAGGAGGAGGAGGGGTGTTAGATGGTTTTTGAATGGGCAGACTGGGTGCAGTTTTGGCAGCATGAGGACTTCTTTTATTGTCAGGTTAATGAACTGATGGGGAGGGTCAAGTGTTGAAGCCTTTGCAATTAAGGTGACTCTTCCAACACGAGGTAGCTACGTTCACATCACAATGAAAACAGAGTGAAACACACCCTGTTGGAAAATATGTTTCATAATTTGCACGTGTTGTTACATTTTTGGACATTGGCATGTAACCTAGGTGTACTGTATGCACAGTATGTTCATACAGCCACTGTATTGAAAAAGGTATCTGAAAAAGGTATCTGAACAAAATGTTGACATACCATGAAACTTCAATTAATAGCCTGGTGTTTATTTGCTTCAATCACTGAACACAACCGGCGCTTATTAGAAACAGGCTTCAATTTGAGCCAGTGTCTATTTCCAACAGTAGTGTGCCATCTGACTGAAAACCCATTGCGTTCGAGGAATTTGTCAAGCCAGCCTGCACTAGCTACGAAGTCAAAGGCCCCGCTGTTACTCACGGTGGTGTAGATCTCTTTTGCTTTCACCCTGATCATCTTGCGGGACACCCAGATGCATCAAAGATACAGTCGTCCTTCTGAACGGAGCTGCAGGACAGGAATGAAACTGCTCAAGGATGTCACCATGAGGCCATTGGTGATTTTAATTTAGCTACGGAGTTCAAGGGCTGTGATGGGAGAAAACTGAGGATGGATCAACAACATTGTAGTGACTCCACAATAATGACTTAAATGATATAGTAAAAATAAGAATAGAAAATATACAGAACAAAACACAGCAAATAGATACACGTTTTGGCCTGTATACAAAGCCTCATGATTGGGGCAAATCCAACACAACACATCACTGAGTAACTGCCTCCTTATTTTCAAGCATGGTGGTGGCTGCATCGTGGCATGGGTATGCTTGACATCGGCAAAGACTGGGGTGTTTTTAGGATAAAAAGAAATGGGGTGGAGCTAAGCACAGCCAAAATCCTAGAGGAAAACCTGCTTCAGTCTGCTTTACACCAGAAACTGTGAGAGGAATTCACCTTTCAGCAGGACAATAACCTGCAAGGCCAAATCTACAATGGAGTTGCTTACCAAGAACATAGTGAATGTTCCAGAGTGCCCAAGTTACAGTTTTGACTTAAATCTGCTTGCATTTCTATGGCAACACTTGAACATTGCTGTCTAGCTATGATCACTACCACATTTTCAGAGAGCTTGAAGAATTTTAAAAGAATAATGGGCAAATATTGCACAATTCAGGTGTGCAAAGCTCTTAGAGACCCAAGAAGACTCACAGCTGTAATAGCTGCCAAAGGTGTTTCTGACATGTATTGACTCAGAGGAGTGAATACTTATTTAATCAAGGTATATTAGTGTTTTATTTTTCATAAATCTAAAAATAAAATACAAATCTTCCACTTTGACATTACAGAGTATTTTGTGTAGATCGTCGACATAATATGACAATTAAATCAAGTTTAATCCCACTTTGTAACACAATAAAATCTGAAGAAATCCAAGGGGGGTGAACACTTATGATACCCACTGTACAGTATGTGAATTATTGTAGAAAAGATAACCCCAGCACACATGATATTCTCCATGATTTTTATTATCGTAAAACCTCAATTAATACATCATCCACAGCATAATTATTAACTTGCCCATGCTTAAAGAGATATTCAACGTCTGATTTGTTATTGTTACCCATCTACCAATCACTACCCTTTATGATGCTTTCGAAAAGCTCCCTGGTCTTTGTAGTTGAACTTACAGATGTAGGGACCTTACAGATGTTGTATGTATGGGGGACAGAGGAAGAGGTAGTTATAAAAAAATAATGTCAAACCCTATTATTGTCAACCCCTATTACATCTAACTTATTATGTGATTTGTTAGGCCACATTTTACTCCTGAACTGATTTAGGCTTGCCTAAACAAAATGGGTGAATACTTATGCAACAACTATATTTTAGTTATTTCATTTTTATTAATTTGTAAACATTTGTAGAATTTTAATTTCACTTTGACATTATGGAGTGTCTTGTGTAGATCAATGACAAAAAACATCACCATTAAATCTATTTCAATCCCACTTTGTAAATCAACAAAATGTGAAAAAATCCAAGGGGGGTGAATACTTATGACACCCACTGTACATACAGGTCACCCAGAAATACAGAGAGATTGTGTTGAGAGGCCCCCTGCACTCCCTCCTGTCTGTGTTATTGACAGGGAGAGGCCTCTGATTGAGTGTAGGCCCTGTGTCTCTCTGAGTGAAATACTGCTGCTACCTCGATTGTGCCCCAAATGGCACCCTATTCCTTATGTAGTGCACTACTTTTGACCAAGTGCCCTGGTCAAAAGTAGTGCACTATATAGGGAATAGGGTGTCATTTGGGACTCAGCCCTTGTTTGAGCAGATAACCAATTAACCAATGTGAGCGTTATAGGATAGCTACAGTGGCAGTGCCTGCTCTATCCCCATCTCCTCCATTTAGATAATTGAAGGATTGGAAAAGCTATCCCACTTTAAACCTTAGGAATGGAGAGGAGCAAGCAATCCCATCACGCATGTCTTCGCCATGACCATCCCCAACTTTCTCTGAGGTTGCGTCGTAAATGTCAGCCTATTCCCTATAAAGTGCACTACTATTGACACAAAGTAGTGCACTATATAAGGAATAGAATGCCATTTGGGATACAGGCTTGATTGACAGCTTATTTATTTTTAACGATCCTCCCACAGCCCCACCGGGTTAAATTTATGTTATTGTGATTTGAGTGGCTAGTTGGAGTGGAGGGGGCATGAGCGGTTGAGAGGTACAAACTACCTTCACAGGCTGAGCCATGGGGGTGGTGTGGGAGGTGGGGGGGTGGGGGTGGGGGTGGGGGGTGGTAGAGAACAAGAGATGCGGAAGAGAGACAACGAGAGAGATAATGAAGACAGGGAGGACAAGCAGAGGATGGAGAGAAAGAGAGGGAGAGAGGGAGAGAGGGGGAGAGAGAGGATGGATGGAGAGAAAGAGAGGAAGAGAGGGAGAGAAAGGGGAGCCTGTCACTTGGAATCAGCGTCACAGAGCAGGTGGAGAGAGATAAATGTCAAAGGACTCTCGGCAAAATACAACTCGTCCTGCTCTCTGCTCATCCAGCCCTTTACAGCGAGGCACCACGCAACCACAGCCTCTGAGTCCCCTGCCCTTTGGTTAAAATGGAGACACAGACACAATATATTATATCACAGTGTAAACAAGGATCAATGGGAAACAGTCAATTCAAAGGGGTCTGTAGCCAGTTAGGAAGAATGGGGAGACATGAGAAAATGTGTGCAAACTCTGAGGTGTTATATTGTGGAGTTGACATGTCTCTATTTGTTTTTTAAATCTCAAGAAAGAACAGCGTGTCATATTTTCCTTAATATGCAAACAACACTACCCTACTTGGAATGGACTAGTAAAAGTGAAGTAAGGGTTCCAGAAGTTTGTCCTGCTGTCTGTTTCAGTGTTTGAGTGTCACAGCTCTAAGCCCTTATACACCCAGAGCCACTCTCCATACCCACCCAGCCCTGCTTTTATTAAAACTACCCCCTCTCCCCTCCCACCCAAAATAACAGAGACCGATCCAGGAGTGTGCAGCCAAGTAGCTGTTGCAGGAGTTGGAGTAGCCAGCATTTTTCTGGTCTCATTTGCATTAATGAAGAGGCTGTTCCTTGTCGGAATGTGTTTTATCCAGCTCACACAATCCCTGGGCGATTCCTCTCCTCGGACCGCCGGGAGAATCCGACTGTCAGAGTCGACAAGACAAATGAATCCCAGCGTCAGTGCCGAGTGGCTCCACGATGACAGACTGAGAAGAACTGTCCCTCTGTCGACAGGCATACTTTATTTTCAAATTAATAAATCGGAATAAAATATTTTATCCTTCATTATAAGCGCTGCCTGTCTGACAGCTCTGCTGACTGGGGGAGTGGGAGGGAGGGGAGGAGGAGGGGAAGGATACTGGTGAAAACAGCTTGCTCCCCAATCCACCTGGGCTTCAGTTGTGTGTTTGTGATGTGGTGTAGAGGCGCGTGTTTGTGTGTGTGTGTGTGTGTGTGTGTGTGTGTGTGTGTGTGTGTGTGTGTGCGTGTGTGCGTGTTTGTGGCCTGCACATTTCTAAATGGCCTTGCATAAACTGAATCGTCAATTTACTGTTATTCAAAAAAAGAAATGTTACAATCGTAATGACTGCTGTTATGATTCTACGACTACTAAAATTACCACTATAATAATGTACAATATACAGGCCAAACAGTGGCAGATATGACATATTTACAGTAGTACATATTTATATAATGAGGGCTTATAAGAAAAACAAATATACAGTAATATACTGTCAAATGTGTTGCATCACATTGTCATATACCTCAACATCAATATAATCACCACTCAAATCTCATATCAGACTCTAACATGATCTACTGTATCTAAAATGCTAAACGGCATTGTATGAAATAAAAATGGATTGATTAAAAGTCAAGTGTTTAGCAATGGATCGATAGATAGTCTCCAAGCAAACTCTTCCCCACCACCTATGACAGACAGTAAATAAAAAACATGTCAATACATTGTATCATCCCACTGTTTCATTAGAATGTGTTGAAGGACATATTGATGAAAGGCTATACTTAAAAATAAAGGTGCAAGTTGGAAATAAATAAGGTTATTGATAGCGATGCCATAGGGGAACCATTTTAGGGTCTCCGAAGAATCATAAATGGGATGGTTCTTTGAAGAACCATACAAAAATCCAAAAACATAAATTTTTCTGACCTTCAGGACAGGAATTGAAAAGCCCTGCTGTAGGGTTTTAAGACTTATTTGCATATTTCCCAGGGTCCCTTTCAAGTTAATTTTTGACCAGTACCACCCATTAATGTGTTTGTTAGTGACAGAGACATGTTTGTTGCAGTCATTAATTTTTAGTCCTGTGGCTTTAACCAAGTGAGATCCTAAGTGAATATGTTGTCATTAAAATTACATTCTTTACGACAATACAATACATATTAAATAAGGCCTTCTTTTGAGGGCCTTGTTTTATCCTAATACAGTGGCCTGAAACTCATATTTTACAGTGCTTTCGGAAAGTATTCAGACCCCTTGCCTTTTTCCACATTTTGTTAGGTTACAGACTTATTCTAAATAGTTATTTTCCCGCATCAATCTACACACAATACTCCATTATGACAAAGCAAAAACAGTTTTTAAATTTCTGCTAATGTATAAAAAAATATACACATATATCACATTTTCAGTATTCAGACCCTTTACTCAGTACTTTGTTGAAGCACCTTTGGCAGCAATTACAGCCTCGAGTCTTCTTGGGTATGACGCAACAAGCTTGGCACACCTGTATTTGGGGAGTTTCTCACATCCTCTCTCTGCAGATCCTCTCAAGTTCTGTCCGGTTGGATGGGGAGCATTGCTTTTCAAGTCTCTCCAGAGATGTTCGATCGGGTGCAAGTCCGGGCTCTGGCTGGGCCACTCAAGGACATTCAGAGACTTGTCGTGAAGCCACTCCTGCGTTGTCTTGGCTGTCTGCTTAGGGTCATTGTCCTGTTGGTAGGTGAACCGTCGCACCAGTCTGAGGTCCTGAGCGCTCTGGAGCAGGTTTTCATCAAGGATTTCTCCATTCATCTTTCCCTCTATCCTGACTAATCTCCCAGTCCCTGCCGCTGAAAAACATCCCCACAGCATGATGCTGCCATCACCATGCTTCACCGTAGGGATGGTGCCAGGTTTTCTCTAGACGTGACGCTTGGCATTCAGGCCAAAGAGTTGAATATTGGTTTCATCAGACCAGAGAATCTTGTTTCTTACGGTCTGAGAGTCCTTAGGTGCCTTTTGTCAAACTCCAAGTGTGCCTTTTACTGAGGAGTGGCTTCCATCTGGCCACTCTACCATAAAGGCTTGATTGGTGGAGTGCTGCAGAGATGGTTGTCCTTCTGGAAGGTTCTCCCATCTCCACAGAGGAACTCTAGAGCTCGGTCAGAGTGACCATCGGGTTCTTGGTCACCTCCCTGACCAAGGCCCTTCTGCTGTTTGGCCGGGCGGCCAGCTCTAGGAAGAGTCTTGGTGGTTCCAAACTTCTTCCATTTAATAATGATGGAGGCCACTGTGTTCTTGGGGACCTTCAATGCTGCAGAAATGTGTTGGTACCCTTCCCCAGATCTGTGCCTCAACACAATCCTGTCTCGGAGCTCTACGGACAATTCCTTCGACCTCATGGCTTGGTTTTTGCTTTGACATGCACTGTCAACTGTGGGACATTATATAGACAGGTGTGTGCTTTTCCAAATCATGTCCAATCAATTGAATTTACCAAAGGTGGACTCCAATCAAGTTGTAGAAACATCTCAAGGTCAATGGAAACAGGATGCACCTGAGCTCAATTTCGAGTCTCATAGCAAAGGTTCTGAGTACTTATGTAAATAATGTATTTCCGTATTTTTTGTATTTTAAATTTGCAAAAAAATCATTCTAAAAACCTGTTTTTCGCTTTGTCATTATGGGGTATTGTGTGTATATTGCTGAGGATTTTTTTTTATTTAATCCATTTTAGAATAAGGCTGTAACATAACAATGTGGAAAAAGTCAACAGGTCTGAATACTTTCTGAAGGCACTGTATATGCCAAATCAGACCTGCAAGTCACATTATGCTTGCTTGCAAAGTGATGTGTAATTCCTGTTGGAATCCAGCCAGTGGGGATATACAACATTTTTATTTTTTTATTCATCCTCAACCTGCATTAAGAATGACTGCCAGGGTTGGGAAGACTAAAATACAGTATGAGACTACCTTCACCATCTTAACTGGAACAAACATTTCAGTAACGTGTGCAAAAAGTCCAAGTAATAGTTTAGAAAAAATGTATGTTATTTACATTTGAGTAGCAGAAGATTAATGAATCAATCAATTTACATGCAAAAACATAGATATTGAAACAAACAATTCTAAAAATCAACCTGCAATAGAGCATGCTGGGGAATATGATAATGATGGGCATGGTTTTGGTTCAACTCAGGTTATTAATATTAATACTGGAGTTATTTTAAACCAGTGAGTGTTAATTTAACCCTTTGCAGTGTTAATTTAAATATTGAATCAACACTAGAAATGTTACACTGAAAAATCAACACTAGTTAACACTGGCCAATTTGTTGTGTGTTATGAAAGGGACACATCTGCATGCTTCCATACATTTCAAGAAACTTTTAGAATTCTGAAGAACCGTAGATACCACGTCAAGAATCCCACACTTAACTCAAAGGTTATTTATTGGGCAAGAGTTCTCCAAGGAACCTTAAGAGCTGAGGAAGAACCATTTAAGAACCTTATTTTTTTTCAGTGTAGAAAACTATTTTGTTATTGCAAATGAGAATGTGTTCTCAATGACTTACCTGTTTAAATGAAGGTAAAATAGTGAAACCTGTTCAATAAATGGATCGTTCCACCAATTGGGTGCATTTGGAGATGTGTAACTTAATGAAATATTTTTGTTAGATTTCATCAAATTTTTACATTCTGCATAAAGAGCACGTTCAACTTAATAAAAAATATGTTTTCCCATGAAACCCCCCCCCCCCCCCCCCCAAAAAAAATGTTTAAATTGTTAATATTTCTAGCCTGTCTATCTATGGATAACATAATTTACATGTTATGCTCAAACCACTCAGTTTTCCAACACAAAACACCAAAAAATATGGCCAAAAATGGTAGAACCAGCCCACTTGCTTTTACACTATGATTTGACTATTAGATGTTCAATGTTTCTTTAGATTTTGTATTTTTAAAGGAATAGTTTCACCATATTAAAATGAGGGACAGTTTTTTTTTCTCTCTTCAAATGAATCACTAATCACATTCAATAAATAATAATCTTCAGAAATGACTTTGTCAAAGCAACAAAATAACTATGTCTACATAGTTAAGAATTTTGTTGTTGTCCTGGCACCACACGGCCAGGTCTCTGACCTCCTCCCTATAGGCTGTCTCGTCATTGTCTGTGATCAGGCCTACCACTGTTGCGTCATCGGCAAACTTAATGATGGTGTTGGAGTCGTGCCTTGCCATACAGTCATGAGTGAACAGGGAGTACAGGAGGGGACTGAGCACGCACCCCTGAGGGGCCCCGGTGTTGAGGATCACCGTGGCGGATGTGTTGTTACCTACCCTTACCATCTGGGGGCGGCCCGTCAGGGAGTACAGGATCCAGTTGCAGAGGGAGGTGTTTAGTCCCAGGGTCCTTAGCTTAGTGATGAGCTTTGAGGGCACTATGGTGTTGAACGCTGAGCTGTAGTCAATGAATAGCATTCTCACATACTGTAGGTGTTCCTTTTGTCCAGGTGTGAAAGGGCAGTGTGGAGTGCAATAGAGATTGCATCATCTGTGGATCTGTTGGGGCGGTATGCAAATTTAAGTTTCCCTGCATTAAAGTCCCCGGCAGGAGCGCCGCCTCTGGATGAGTGTTTTCCTGTTTGCTTATGGCCGTATACAGTTCATTGAGTGCAGTCTTAGTGCCAGCATCGGTTTGTGGTGGTAAATAGACAGCTACGAGGAATATAGATGAAAACTCTCTTGGTAGATAGTGTGGTCTACAGCTTATTATGAGATACTCAACCTCAGGCAAGCAAAACCTAGAGACTTCCTCAGAGTGAAAATGTATGCACTCACTAACTGTAAGTCGCTCTGGATAAGAGCGTCTGCTAAATGACTAAAATGTTCATGTAAATATTGTGCACCAGCTGTTGTTTACAAATATACATGGACCGCCACCCCTTGTCTTACCAGAGGCTGCTGTTCTATCCTGCCGATACAGTGTATAACCCGCCAGCTGTATGTTATTCATGTCGTCGTTCAGCCACGACTCAGTGAAACATAAGATATTACAGTTTTAATGTCCCGTTGGTAGGATATACGTGCTTGTAGTTCGTCCACTTTATTATCAAGCGATTGTACGTTGGCCAATAGTATCGATGGCAAAGGCAGATTAGCCACTCGTCGCCGGCTCCTTACCAGGCACCCCGATCTCCTTTTCTTTCTACTGCGAACGAAAATAATAATTAAAAAATATAATATCACATACGATATTACCATGCACAGTATGTATGTGGTATTACATGGATTTAAATCATAAATCAATTATTGTACTCTAGTGAACATTAACCTACATGGATGTGTTTCTTATAATACTATTGTCAGCAGCACAGCCCTTAGGGAAAAAACACATGATTTCACATGTGGAAAATCATGTGTCTTCACATGTGAAATGTCCACGTTTTGCACCATGTGTTTTGGAACAAATTTCACATGAAGTTTTACATGTGGATTTTCATGTGATCGCATAACCATTCACATGTGAAATTATGTGAAACCATGTGGTTCTGGAACTCTTCACATGCGATGGGGCGGCAGGTAGCTTAGTGGTTAAGAGTGTTGTGCCAGTAACTGAAAGGTTGCTGGTTCTAATCCCCGAGCCGACTAGGTGAAAAATCTGTTGATGTGCCCTTGAGCAAGGCACTTAACCCTAATTGATCCTGTAAGTCGCTCTGGATAAGAGCGTCTGCTAAATGTAAATGTAATGATTTTTCACGTGATCACATAAACTTTCAAATTATATTAGAATATTTTTCACATGAGATCTCACAGGCGATAACCTGCAAACAAAAGCTAACCCGGACAACGTTCATTGAATATAACTGCCTTGGAAGTGAGGGATCTAACATTAAGTAGCCCTATTTTGAGATGTGAGATATCTTTATTTCAGTGAGATTGCTAAGGAGAACACCGCCATGTTTAGTTTTGCCCAACCTAGATCGAGGCACAGACACAGTCTCTGACTATGCTAGTGGCAGACTCCACTAAGCTGGCAGGCTGGCTGGCTGACAGCCTGCTGCCTGGCCTGCACCCAATCTCATTGTGGAGCTAGAGGAGTTAGAGCCATGTCTATGTTGATAGATAAGATGAAAGCACACCTCCAGCTAGGATGGAGTCCGTCACTCCTCAGCAGGCCAGGCTTGGTCCTGTTTGTGGGTGAGTCCCAGAAAGAGGGAGGGCCAATTATCTACAAATTCTATCATTTCGGAGGGGCAGAAAACAGTTTTCAACAAGCGATTGAGTTGTGAGACTCTGCTGTAGAGCTCATCACTCCCCCTAACTGGGAGGGGGCAAGAGACAATTACTCGATAACGACACATCTTTCTAGCTAATTTACACGCTGAATCTACTTTGCGCTTGGTGACCTCTGACTGTTTCATCCTAACATCGTTGGTGCCGACGTGGATAACTATATCCCTATACTCTCTATGCTCGCCAGTTTTAGCCTTAGCCAGTACCCTCTTCAGATTAGCCTTTATGTCGGTAGCCCTGCCCTCTGGTAAACAGTGTATGATCGCTGGATGATTATTTTTAAGTCTAATATTGTGGGTAATGGAGTCACCAATGACTAGGGTTTTCAATTTGTCAGAGCTAATGGTGGGAGTCTTCGGTAGCTCAGACCCCGTACGTTGCTTAATGGGGAGAACCGGTTGAAAGTTTCTGTCGGCTGAATGAGCGACACCAGTTGAGCTTGCAGACAGCATTTCTTTCCAGAGGCCTTAGAGAAAATTGCTGTTTCATCCTTTCCTACACTTAAATTGCCCTTGCCTAACGATTGCATCTGAAGCTGGGCTTGCAACACGGCTATCCTCTCCATAAAGCGATAGTTTTCCTGTATATTATGAGTACAGTGACTGCAATTAGATGGCATAGTCCTACAGTTCCAAGATGGCGTAGCAGTGCGGTCGTGTACTCTCGTGTGTCCGTGTAAATAGCCTGTTTTTCTCTTTTTTTTTGTCTTTTGTTGTATATATTCCCCTATCACACTTTTCATCCTTCTACTAAATATACTTTCCTGCAACCCGCCTCACTCAATGTGGAACGGATTCTATTATTTACTTACCTTTTATCTAGAATCTCCTGTTGAAACTAGCTAGCCAGCTAACTAGCTACATGCTATTAGCCACCGTTAGCGGTTTTCATCCAGAACATCGGATTTTCTGCCGGAATAACTGAATCAATGGTCTTTAACACCGGATCACAACCATCTAGCCGAAACCGAATGGATGTTGCTGTTGGCTAATCACCACTGCTCCCGAAGCAAGCGCCAGTTAGCCTTGAGCTGGTCTCGAGCCAGGCCCATATCCCGGCTATCTACCTCTCTGTCTACCGGACGGGAGTAGCCAGCTAACTAGCTACTTGCTATTAGCCACCGTTAGCTGTTTTTTTCCCACCATTGTCCGTGGCCTGCACTACCTACAAGCCAGCTCTAGCCTGGACTATTATCAGCCAGTCTGCACAGCGCGTTATCGACCCAGAACATATCAGATTTTCTGCCGGAATCACTGAATCACTGGACCTTTAACACCGGATCATCGCAACTAGCTAGTTGCAACCGAATGGATGTTGTGGTTGGCTAATCAGCCTTGAGCTAGCCTCGAGTCAGGCCTATCTCCCGGCTATCTACCTCTCTGTCAACCAGATGGGACCTCCTAGTGTCGACACGGAGCCCCGCCGATCCATCACAACTGGTCTGCCGACGTAATCGTCTGTGGTTTCAACAGGCTTCCCGTTGCGACGACCACGAAGATCCATCTGCTAGCCCCGGCCCGCTAGCACACGCAATTCAACAGCCGTGCTTCCTGATTACCTGTGCTGTAGCACCAATTCCAACTGCTCTCGGACTCACATTGCTGTTCACTGGACCTTATGATCACTCAGCTGCACAGCTGATGCCTGCTGGACTGTTCCTTTACACAGTACCCTGTCCTGTTTTATCTGTTTAGCCTCAGCCCAAACTTTCATCGCCATTACCAGTTGTTGTCTTAGCTCTCTCGAATAACACCTGTGATTGCTTTATGCCTCTCTCCCATGTCAATATGCCTTGCCTATTGCTGTTCCAGTTAGTTCTTATTATATAATTTCACTGTAGAGCCCCAAGTCCCTCTCAAACTGCCTCAAATAGCTCCTTTGTTCCACCCCCCATACATGCGGAGACCGGCTCAATCGGTTCCTCCAGTGATGCTATCTCTTTCATTGTTACCCAACGCTTAGGTTTACCTCCACTGTACTCATATCCTTCCATATCCTTGTCTGTTCATAAAACCCTGAGTCTATTCTACAATGCCCGGAAATCTGCCCCCTTTATTCTCTGTACCCAACGCACTAGAAGACCAGTTCTTAAAGCCTTTAGCCGTATCCTTATTCTAGTCCTCCTCTGTTCCTCTGGTGATGAAGAGGCTGACCCAGGCCCTGCAGCCCCCACTATCACTCTTACTCCCCAGGAATCATCATTTGTTGACTTCTGTAACCTTAAAAGCCTTGGTTTTCTGCACGTTAACCTCAGAAGCCTCTTTCCTAAGTTTGAGTTATTCACTGTGTTAGCACACTCCGCTAACCCTGATGTTCTAGCAGTGTCTGAATCCTGGCTTAGGAAGGCCACCAAAAATTCAGAAATGTCCATCCCCAACTACAACATTTTCCGTCTAGATATAACTGCCAAAGGGGGTGGAGTTGCAATCGACTGTAGAGAAAGACTGCATAGCTCTATCATACACTGCTCAAAAAAATAAAGGGAACACTAAAATAACACATCCTAGATCTGAATGAAAGAAATAATCTTATTAAATACTTTTTTCTTTACATAGTTGAATGTGCTGACAACAAAATCACACAAAAATGATCAATGGAAATCAAATGTATCAACCCATGGAGGTCTGGATTTGGAGTCACCCTCAAAATTAAAGTGGAAAACCAAAATGAGGCTCAGTAGTGTGTGTCAAAATGAGGCTCAGTAGTGTGTGTGGCTTCCACGTGCCTGTATGACCTCCCTACAATGCCTGTGCATGCTGCTGATGAGGTGGCGGGTGGTCTCCTGAGGGATCTCCTCCCAGACCTGGACTAAAGCATCCGCCAACTCCTGGACAGTCTGTGGTGCAACGTGGCGTTGGTGGATGGAGCGAGACATGATGTCCCAGATGTGCTCAATTGGATTCAGGTCTGGGGAACGGGCGGGCCAGTCCATAGCATCAATGCCTTCCTCTTGCAGGAACTGCTGACACACTCCAGCCACATGAGGTCTAGCATTGTCTTGCATTGTCTTGCATTAGGAGGAACCCAGGGCCAACCGCACCAGCATATGGTCTCACAAGGGGTCTGAGGATCTCATCTCGGTACCTAATGGCAGTCAGGCTATTAGCACATGGAGGGCTGTGCGGCCCCCCAAAGAAATGCCACCCCACACCATGACTGACCCACCGCCAAACCGGTCATGCTGGAGGATGTTGCAGGCAGCAGAACGTTCTCCACGGCGTCTCCAGACTCTGTCACGTCTGTCACGTGCTCAGTGTGAACCTGCTTTCATCTGTGAAGAGCACAGGGCGCCAGTGGCGAATTTGCCAATCTTGGTGTTCTCTGGCAAATGCCAAACATCCTGCACGGTGTTGGGCTGTAAGCACAACCCCCACCTGTGGATGTCGGGTCCTCATACCACCCTCATGGAGTCTGTTTCTGACCATTTGAGCAGACACATGCACATTTGTGGCCTGCTGGAGGTCATTTTGCAGGGCTCTGGCAGTGCTCCTCCTGCTCCTCCTTGCACAAAGGCGGAGGTATCAGTCCTGCTGCTGGGTTGTTGCCCTCCTACGGCCTCCTCCACGTCTCCTGATGTACTGGCCTATCTCCTGGTAGCGCCTCCATGCTCTGGACACTACGCTGACAGACACAGCAAACCTTCTTGCCACAGCTCGCATTGATGTGCCATCCTGGATGAGCTGCACTACCTGAGCCACTTGTGTGGGTTGTAGACTCCGTCTCATGCTACCACTAGAGTGAAAGCACCGCCAGCATTCAAAAGTGACCAAAACATCAGCCAGGAAGCATAGGAACTGGGAAGTGGTCTGTGGTCACCACCTGCAAAACCAGTCCTTTATTGGGGGTGTCTTGCTAATTGCCTATAATTTCCAACTGTTGTCTATTCCATTTGCACAACAGCATGTGAAATTTATTGTCAATCAGTGTTGCTTCCTAAGTGGACAGTTTGATTTCACAGAAGTGTGATTGACTTGGAGTTACATTGTGTTGTTTAAGTGTTCCCTTTATTTTTTTGAGCAGTGTACTATCCAGGTCTGTGCCCAAACAGTTTGAGCTCTTACTTCTAAAAATCCACCTTTCCAGAAATAAGTCTCTCACTGTTGCCGCTTGCTACAGACCCCCCTCAGCTCCCAGCTGTGCCCTGGACACCATATGTGAATTGATTGCCCCCCATCTATACTCAGAGTTTGTACCGCTTGGTGACCTAAACTGGGATATGCTTAACACCCTGGCCATCCTACAATCCAAACTAGATGCCCTCAATCTCACAAAAATGATCAAGGAACCTACCAGGTACAACACCAAACCTACATGGGCACCCTCATAGATATCATCCTGACAAATTTACCCCCTAAATACACCTCCGCTGTCTTCAACCAGGATCTCAGCGATCACTGCCTTATTGCCTGCGTCCGTAACGGGTCCGCGGTCAAACGACCACCCCTCATCACTGTCCAACGCTCCCTAAAACACTTTAGCGAGCAGGCCTTCCTAATTGACCTGGCCCAGGTATCCTGGATGGATATCGATCTCATTCCGTCAGTAGAGGATGCATGGTTGTTCTTTAAAAGTGCTTTCCTCTCAATCTTAAAAAGCATAACCCATTCTAAAAATTCAGAACTAAGAACAGATATAGCCCCTGGTTCTCGTCAGACTTAACTGCCCCTGACCAGCACAAAAACATCCTGTGGCGTACTGCATTAGCATCGAATAGCCCCCGCGATATGCAACTTTTCAGGGAAGTTAGGAACCAATATACACAAGCAGTTAGGAAAGCAAAAGCTAGCTTTTTCAAACAGAAATGTGCATCCTGTAGCACTAACTCCAAAAAGTTTTGGGACACTGTAAAGTCCATGGAGAATAAGAGCACCTCCTCCCAGCTGCCCATTGCACTGAGGCTAGGAAACACTGTCACCACCAATAAATCTACAATAATCGAGAATTTCAACAAGCATTTTGCTACGGCTGGCCATTCTTTCCACCTGGCTACCACTACCCCGTCCACCAGCTCTGCACCCTCCGCTGCAACTTGCCCATGCCCCTCTCTTTCGTAACGTCTGAGATCCCCAGCAATTGGAAAGCTGCCACGGTCATCCCCCTCTTCAAAGGGGGTGACACTCTAGATCCAAACTGTTACAGACCTATATCCATCCTGCCCTGCCTTTCGAAAGTTTTTGAAAGCGAAGTTAACAAACAGATCACCGACCATTTCGAATCCCACCGTACCTTCTCTGCTATGCAATCCGGTTTCCGAGCTGGTCATGGGTGCACCTCAGCCATGCTCAAGGTCCTAAATGATATTATGACCGCAATTAATAATAGACAGTACTGTGCAGCCGTCTTCATCGACCTGGCCAAGGCTTTCGACTCTGTCAACCACCGCATTCTTATTGGCAGACTAAATACCCTTGTTTTCTCAAATGACTGCCTCGCTTGGTTCACAAACTACTTCTCAGATAGAGTTAAATGTGTCAAATCGGAGGGCCTGTTGTCTGGACCTATTGCAGTCTCTATGGGGGTGCCACAGGGTTCAATTCTCGGGCCGACTCTTTTCTCTGTGTATATCAATGATGTCGCTCTTGCTGCTGGTGACTCTCAGATCCACCTCTACACAGATGACACCATTTTGTATACGTGTTAACAAACCTCCAAACGAGCTTCAATGCCATACAACACTCCTTCCGTAGCCTCCAACTGCTCTTAAGCGCTAGTAAAACTAAATGCATGCTCTTCAATCGAACGCTGCTGGCACCCGCCCACCCGACTAGAATCACTACTCTCGGCGGGTCTGACCTAGAGTATGTGGACAACTACAAATACTTAGGTGTCTGGTTAGACTGTAAACTATCCTTCCAGACTCACAATAAGCATCTCCAATCCAAAGTTAAATCTAGAATCGGCTTCCTATTTCGCAACAAAGCAACAAAGCCACTCATGCTGCCAAACATGCCCTTGTTAAACTGACTATCCTACCGATCCTTGACTTCGGCAATGTCATTTACAAAATAGCCTCCAACACTCTACTCAGCAAATCGGATGTAGTCTACCACAGTGCCATCCGTTTTGTCACCAAAGCCCCATATACTACCCACCACTGTGACCTTTACGCTCTTGTTGGCTGGTCCTCACTACATATTCGTCGCCAAACCCACTGGCTCCAGGTCATCTATAAATCACTGCTAGGCAAATCCCCACCTTATCTTAGCTCATTGGTCTCCATAGCAACACCCACCCGTAGTATGCGCTCCAGCAGGTATATCTCACTGGTCATCCCCAAAGCCAACACCTCCTTTGGCCGCCATTCCTTCCAGTTCTCTGCTGCCAATGACTGGAACGAACTGCAAAAATCTCTGAAGCTGGAGACTCTTATCTCCCTCACTAACTTTAAGCGTCAATTGTCAGAGCATCTTACCGATCACTGCACCTCTACACAGCCCATCTGAAATTAGCCCACCCAACTACCTCATCGCCATATTGTTATTTATTTTGCTCATTTGCACCCCAGTATCTCTATTTGCACATCATCTCTTACACATCTGTCATTCCAGTGTTAATACTAAATTGTAATTATTTTGCACTATGGCCTATTTATTGCCTTATCTCCATAACTTGCTACATTTGCAAACACTGTATATATATATTTTCTGTTGTATTTTTGACTTTATGTTTTGTTTACCCCATATGTAACTCTGTGTTGTTGTTTTTTATAGCACTGCTTTGCTTTATCTTGGCCAGGTCTCAGTTGTAAATGAGAACTTGTTCTCAACTGGCTTACCTGGTTAAATAAAGGTGAAATATATATATATATATATATATATATATATATATATATATATATATATATATATATATATATATATATATATATATATATATATTTTAATGTTACTACCTAGCTTTGGCTGGTGGAGGTCCTGTAGACCCATGTCCAGATAAAGCTTCTCGGGTGAAAAAGTTGAATGAAAAAAGTATAGCAAAAATATATATATCCTAAGATTTTTATTCAACGGTTTATAAAAAAGTAAAAAACGTAAAGTTTGGCAGGTAGCCAAGTAGCATCAAATAGCCCAGCAGCACGGATACAAGTGACACGCTCATTGTAAACCTAAGTGATGCGCTCATTCACATGTAAACCTAACTCTCACATCGAATTTGCATTTACACGTGAAAAACTTTCAAATGTTGTCACAGGAGTAGATTCAAGGTATCACATGTTGAAACTTTGCATCCCCATGTCACATTTATTTGACATGAGATTATGTTTTCACCTGTCGTTTCATGTTGCTTTTACATGTTGTCATATGTGACCGACCGGCTCGATACGGTCTTATGTAGCAAAATTAGAAATTGTGTTTTTTACATTGGATAAAAGTAGAGATATAAAATTGTATATCCTATACTACAGTTGAGGAACAATGGAAATGGACTCTACCCACATGTACATATTACCTCAACTACCTCAACTAGCCGGTGCCCCCGCACATTGACTATGCAACGGTACCCCTCTGTATATATAGCCTCCCTACTGTCACTTTATTTTACTGTATATATAGCCTCCCTACTGTCACTTTATTTTACTTCTGCTCTTTTTTTCTCAACACTTTTTTGTTGTTGTTTTATTCTTACTTTTTTTGTTTAAAATAAATGCACTGTTGGTTAAGGGCTGTAAGTAAGCATTTCACTGTAATGTCTGCACCTGTTGTATTCGGCGCATGTGACCAATAAAATTTGATTTGATTTGATTTGATTTGATTTGAAAAGTAGTTCTGCTTTGAAAGTTGATGAACTTGTAACCTCACATTTGAGAAAATGCCCATTGAATGTTTTGGTACACCTACTGGAGAGCTCTTCTTTGTCTACACCCATTCAACTTCGTTCACACCCTCTTAAGCCTTAGCCCCACCCATCTCTTTAAGTGTTCGCATGTGAGGCCATGTACTAAACAACCAAAGATTTCAAGACTAAAGGCTGGTTTATACTTCGTCTGTTGACAGTTGTTGCAGTGACATCATTAACTTTAGATTGTCTTCTGACATCAAACTTGTTCGTTGTCATTATGAAAAATTATGAACAAAAACTACAGGCTGCATGACATCAGCAGCCTGGTGGTCCAAAATAGTATAACTAGTGTATTTTAACACCAATAAACCCACCCGTCTAAAAATGAATTTAGTATATGTCAATCTAGCAAACCAGGCAACTAAAAGCACATTTTCTAAACAATGTTTTGGTTCATTTCTAGCTTGTCAGCTAGCTAGCTAATGTTAAGAGCTGGCTAGTCAGTTCAAATAATGACCATATCATATAGCTGACAACGTCTTCACTTTAGCTCATTTGTCTTCATTATTACAGGAAAATAAACTCACAATATGATCATTATTTACAAGTTAATGGCGAGCCAATTACAGAAAATAACTTACGGTTGTGAGAGTGACGAAAGAAAAGCAGGGCATACTACCGGATAATCTTTAAACTTGTACACTTTCTCGTTGGCCTAACATTATATCCTAATTTGACTTTGGTGCAGGTCATGTTCTTCACATTACCATCTCTGGAAAACACATGCTATATCAAATAAAATCAATGTTTATTTGTCACATGTACAGGATACAGAAGGTGTAGTGAAATGGTTACCTGCATAGTGGAGTCTTTTGTTTAGACATGTAGCTAGCTAGCTAAACAATTGACCATAATCCCAACTCATAACGTTACTACCCTGCATGAATCTGCAGGTAGCTAACCAACCATGTTCAATGTTAGCTAGCTAGCTAACATTAGGCTATAACTAGCAATGCAAATAGCTCTGAGATACGTATAATATTACTACACAGATCATACACGTAACATTAGCTAGTGAGCCAGCCAGCTAACTTTAGCTAGTTAACAATATGCTTTAACTTGAAATGAAAACGACTTTCTGACAAAATTAGAAACGTATAATATCTGAAAATGAAGCTAGTTAGACTATCTTACCCGTATACACAGATGCCATGGTTGCCCTTAGTGTGAAGATGTAATCCGGAGACAGGTGTTTTATACAACAGCATTCTGTGTGTTCTCTTTTCGACTCCCTCTGCATATTTTCAATCAAACGCCAACATTTTCTCCATCTCCTTAGCTATCATACTCTAATTCTACCGGGCATTCCACTGATTTCAAAACTCATTCCTTCAGAAAGTGGAGAGCAACAGTTTTGCAATTCTACCACAGATAGAACAACAATTTTTAGAAAATGTGGTTCTACTACGTGATATCTTTCAAAAAAGCCACGTAGAAAGGATTACCTACACATACTGACCAGCTCATGTTATAGACAGAAGCGTGCTACATGGCAGACCAATCCGAACTCATCTCTCGGCATGTCCAGCCCATTCATTATCTCAGCCAATCATGGCTAGCGGGAAGGTTCCTGTCTTTTTCCATGTCTAAATCAACTAGGCTCGTAATTAAAACAATTGTATTCGTATTTACAGATGGCATACACGTTTGTTATTAAGGCACATGAAAGTTCACATGTTCCAGAAGGCATTTCTGCCAAAAAACGCATTTTGATAATAAAGAAAAAAGCTTACGTTCAAATGACTCTCCTGTGAAGTAGTGACGCGCGACATACGACTGTTTTCCTGAAACTAATCACATATGTTACGTTTTTTCCGTAAGGGAGGACATGTATGATGAAATGCAGTCATAAATTCAACACAACAAATTTGCTGGTTGTTGTTTGAATATTTGTATATTCCCTTCTGTTTATTGTGTTGTCTGGTGAGTCAGATTCCCAATGTATTCATTGCACATGGCAAAATAAACTTGAAACAAATAAAATGCAGTAATGCAGTAAAATAAACGACATAAAGTTGAATAGTAAATGACAGTAAAGGGCACTACCGGGGACATGACTTGCAATGTCGAGCCATAACGGTTTTGTGACCTTTCTGTAGCTCCCTCAAACAAAATACATGCTTCAAAGGAAATTCTAGCTGGTGTGCACCATGGATTTCAAACTTACATATTAGACTTTTCTAATAATGTTTATGATTTATACGATATATCAAAATATTTCCACATTTATAAATGCTTAGACAATTAAGCACATAGCAGAAATTCTGAAACATAATCTTGAACTATAATTTCACTCCTGTTGAATCAGGTTACAAAGAGAATGTGTGAACCAACCAATTAATTTACATCAACAAACAACACAAGACAGACAGACAGAAAACACAAGGCACAAGGTGTTCCTCCTTGCTTGTAAGGCCTTAAATATTTAAAGAGCAAACATGTGTTTTGGCAAGGGAGCTGCAAAGCAAGTCAGCTAATCTTCGAAGACTACTCTGTCTCTGTGAGCATAACAAACAACATCCCAAAGGAAAGACGACACTTTATCAAACTAAAACCAATAAATAATAGAACAAACAAGTTGAAAACATGAACTTTGTGTGACAACATCTAAGGGAAAACTGTCACACGCTAATTTGGAACCTTGTATTACATCCTAAGAACTGTATAATTTGTGTCTATCATTGTGTCAAAAGTAGAGAGAAAACAATGTGAACTTTTTAAACAGAGGCCTAGCTTTATTTCCATTACTTGGTTGCTGTTTTTGGATAGGGTAATCAAGCCCTGCTTGTGGTCCTCTGTAGCTCAATTGGTAGAGCATGGCGCCTGTAATGCCAGGGAAGTGGGTTCGATCCCCGGGACCACCCATACGTAAAAATGTATGCACACATGACTGTATGTCGCTTTGGATAAAAGCGTCTGCTAAATGCCATATTATTATTATATTATAAAAATATATCTACTGCATTAGATAGACAGAAAGATTGACACTATAGACAGTGAGACAAACACGATAGATAGAACGGTAGATATATACAATGCCTTCAGAAAGTATTCACACCCCTTGAATTTTTCCTAATTTTTATGTGTTACAGCCTGAATTTAAAATAGTTAAAATATAGATTTTGTGTCACTGGCTTACACACAATACCCCATAATATCAAAGTGGAATTATGTTTTTAGAAATGTTTACAAATTCATTAAAAATGTAAAGCTGAAATGTCTTGAGTCAATATGTATTCAGCCCCTTTGTTATGGCAAGCCTAAATAAGTTCTGGAGTCAATAACCTTAAACATTGAATATCCTTTTAGCATGGTGAAGTTATTAATTACACTTTGGATGGTGTATCAATACACCAAGTCACTCCAAAGATGCAGGAGTCCTTCCTTACTCAGTTGCTGGAGAGGAAGGGAACCGCTCAGGGATTTCACAAACCATGGTTGACCAACTCCCTGACCAAAATGGCTGACCTTTATCCCATCATAAGAAGGTTAATGTCCATTCTAGTATTCTAATTCGTAATTCTATGGGCCCAACTCTCTAAAGACATGGCTCTGGATGGGACTGGGGCTGGGGCCAAGAAACCCATAAGGAGACATTCCTCAGCCCTGACCCCCTGCTCTCCAAGGTATCTCCCCTGTGCAGCATTCTTATTCAACTCCAAACTGACAGTGTTTTTAATATTTTCTTTGCTTCTCTCCTGGAGATTGGGGGAACAAAAATCAATACTGTGTGTTAGGCGATCTAGCAGGCTGTGAATTACAGGCCCTGGACTCTGCGGCGGCTACGTCAAAAATGGCACCCTATTCCCTATATAGTGCACTATACACTATATACCCATAGGGCTCTGGTCAAAAGTAGTGCACTATATGGGGAATAGGATACCATTTGGGATGAAGCCTACCTCACAACGGCGCCCCGACTGCCTGGACAGCCTTGAGCAGAGAACCATAGGAGGATCATCAGAGAGAAGCGAGGGGAGAGGGAGGTCACGCTAGGGTTCAAGCCAGGACCACAGACACCCAGGCAAGGTATTTACTGAGAGAGCCACTAAAATGAGAAATAACTTCCGTCTGGCTCCGCACGAAAGGCATCAGGGGAGCCTATTTTTCTAGTTTTACAAAAAACAACAGTTGTGGCCTCTTGGTCGGTTTCTCTCCCCCACACCTCTCACTCTCTCTCTCTCTCTCTCTCTCTCTCTCTCTCTCTCTCTCTCTCTCTCTCTCTCTCTCTGCTATCTCTCTCTCTCTCTCTCTCGCTATCTCTCTCTCTCTCTCTCTCTCTCTCTCTCTCTCTCTCTCGCTATATCTCTCTCTCTCTCTCTCGCTATCTCTCTCTCTCTCTCTCTCTCTCTCTCTCTCTCTCTCTCTCTCTCTCTCTCTCTCTCTCTCTCTCTCTCTCTCTCTCTCTCTCTCTCTCTCTCTCTCTCTCCCTCCCTTCC
Source organism: Coregonus lavaretus (assembly GCF_964263955.1). Lineage (NCBI taxonomy): Eukaryota > Metazoa > Chordata > Actinopteri > Salmoniformes > Salmonidae > Coregonus > Coregonus lavaretus. Next base: position 33,646,667 of record NC_140008.1, on the reverse strand, counting down.
TCCCCTAGGCTGACTCCCTCCCAGCGCAGTGAGTGATATATCGGACCAGGGGCCGGCGATCCTGCCTACACTACAAATCTGAGCGGAGAACATATCGACACCCAGGTCTGTCATTTACCGTTAATCACGCTGCTGACGTACATTTCAATCCTGCCTCCTGCTGGCAGTCAACCAATCTCCATAAATGACCTCACATTAATCCACTGGGAAGGAACCAAGGCATCTAGTTTTATTTTGTTTATTTTGCTAACTCACACAAAATTACACAAAACTTAGGCTACATGGCTTTACTTTTTGATGGAGATTCTAAAAGTGAATAAAAAAATTAAAACCGCTGAATTATCTAACTTAATAACACATAATACGTCACTCAGTTATGAGCAAATATATTAGTGAGAAACACTCTAAATAAGCACCTTAATAGTACTAAGCTATCATTAGAAAGTTGTCTAGTATTGTAGTAACAAACTGTTTAGAGAGTTCACTAAGAGTATACCTCAAACAGGTCTCATCCACACAACATTTCTTATGCTAAATATGTCTTCTAAATTTGTCTCTTTTCTAAATTACATTTTCCCAGAAGTCCCAGAAGAGAATTCCAGGCATCAGGCTAGCGACAGACTCTTAGAATAAAATAAAATCACCACATTACTGCAGTATACAATGGACCACTATCCTGGGCATAAATCTCACACTAGATCCAAGGGTTGAAGCAGGGTGAAGCTGGGGCGGATAGAGCAGATAGGGAGGGCTAATGGGCTATGTTACTCAAATATAAGTCTAACTTCATCAGCCTTCTCTCCCTCTCTCCACAGAGACCTACCCTGTGTCCCAATTCTCCAGCCTTTTCTTTGAAGTGTACACTTCTGCACTACTCCACAGCATATAGGATTGGTGTAAGCATGGACTCTTACACCAATCCTATGATTTGATATCCTCAGGGAAAAGGGTGGAGAACTGAGACCAATGCAGTAGGAAACCCCTCAGACTGACTGAGAACCACCTAGAATCATCAGGACCTTCATTCACAAACGTCTCAGAATAGGAGTGCTGATCTACAGTAGGATCAGTTTTTTCTTATAGATCGTAATTAATAAAAGGAGGGACCTGATCCTAGATCAACATTACTCTGAGACACTTTGTGAATACGGGCCAATACTCCTTTATTAAGGATAGAATAATTCCGCTCAGTCTAACGTTATTTCTTGAAGAGGGTCTGTCACTGTCATATCTAGGAGCAGTGCCATGTGGAGATAGCATCTCATAAAAACCCTTCTCTCTAATGAGGATTGGGTGCCTATAACCAACCTGTCAGCCAAGGCAGAGACTGAGATTATCATCCATGATCGCTCCTCTGTAGGCAACACTGGACTCTAGCCTTCCAGATCAGTTACTGATGTTTGGGTATGGCAATGACCATAAGAGTTGACAAGACAGTACCGTACAAATAGATCTAGGATCCAGGCTAAGACACCTCCACTCTAGGCCGAACCGCTGAATATTTCCTGTTCACTTCTTTATTTTTCAACACGCCATGTCATTGTGAACCTGATCTAACTTTAACATTTCAATTGCTTTTCAAAACAACAGGCAGAATTCTGTCAAGTGTGGGGCTGGGCTAGTGTAATAAGATGTAATATGTTTCCTCGGCTGCCAAAAATAATGCCTGATTAATTTGTGCCTAAGCACCGTGATCGATATGTGTGCGGTCACATGCCAATACCAGGCTGACTGAGTAATTATCCAATGTGGTCCAGTGATCATTGGCAGACATGATGGGAGCTGTGTGTGCGTGTATGCATGTGTGTGTGTCAATGAAGTCGCTGGGGCTAAAAGCTGCCAGGAAAATCTCACTACCTCCCTCCATTCCAAATAAATGCACAGGGCTTCCCTTTAAAGGCCTTGTGAGCATTCCCAAATGGTACCCTATTCCCTTTAAAGTGCACTACTTTTAGGGAATAGGGTGCCATTTGGGATGCATCCCTTATGTGGAGCGATAAAGCGATAGATCAGTGGGGAATGGGGTAACATGCTCAAAGAAATTGACCAACCAACAGCAAAACAATCACAAAGTCAACAACACACAGCCTCTCCAGATGTATTGATGGAATTATAAAACAGAGCTCCTTAATTTGCAAGTGGAATATTAATTGCTTTTAAGATTGAGGTAGCTAGCTATAAATATCGCATGACTGGCTGATTGCGCTGTGAGGATCAAACAGAAGCACAGAGAGAGAGAGAGTAGTTATTCTCTAACAGTTTGTTGTGACAGAGTTATGACAGTATTTACTGGCAGGCTATGGGACTAATGTTCTCTAATGAACAGTAGCATCACGGGGATCAGAGGAGAGTCTATCACATTTGAAAGTAATTCTAAAAATGATTCATCAATCAATTATACGGTGTATTAAAAGCCTTCAGTTCCTTATTACTGAATTGTTGATTTCCCTGACAGAGAGTGTAATTTAACAGAACAGGCTTTTGTTTGTTTGAGTGAAATAACTCAATTATAACTACTCCACAACATCTGTCTCAGGCTGAGAAATACCTGAGATGTTGATGATGATGATTATAAGATAAATTTAGCTGAGAATGAATAAGTGGAACAGTAATCATTTTAGCAGCACTTTCTTTCATTGCAGTCAGACTCCAGAAATATACTGCACTTGTGACATTGTGCAATGACAACGTCAAGGTTAGGACAGAGCAATGGCACAACGCTAGCTTCATTAGAAAAAGGTGAAGGACCTAAAGTAATCAAATCACTGTGTAGGTGACTGAAGAAAAAAAAGAAGCAAGAACCAGAGTAGCATGCTGTAAGAGCAGTTACGGCAATTACTTTGTACGTATCTACATTATACAGTATCATGTCCACATTACATCACTACATTCTTTCTGTACTTTTAAATATGAACGGTAATATAATGAGGTGAACACTATCTAGCATGCTGCCATTCAAAACTTCAGCAGGTTGGTTTTCCATACAAACAGCTTCAGGATTTATATTTTACAGCCGCAGTAACATGCAGCAGCACCCCTCTCTCCTCCAGCCTCCCGCCACCAGACCATTACCCCTGCCCCTGCCAGAACAAACAGGTTGCGTCCCAAATGGCACCCTATTCCCTATATGGGGGATTCTACAGAAGTGGGGTAAATTGCTGTCTCACTCCCAAAAAACAAAAACTATAAACAGTTGTTTCCAAATTTAGGACATTTATTTACATTATGATATGTTCTAATTCAATCCAAGGCTATAACAAACATGTTGTTAAATTAATATAGTACAAAGTTATTGTTTATACACCTACACTACATGATCGATCAACTGTAAGTGCTGTTATTGTGAAGGTGAAACGTCTAGGAGCAACAACGGCTCAGCCGTGAAGTGGTAGGCCACACAAGCTCACAGAACGGGACCGCCGAGTGCTAAAGCGCTTAGCGTGTAAAAATTGTCTGTCCTCGGTTGCAACACCATGCGCAATGCCAAGCGTCGGCTGGAGTGCTGTAAAGCTCGCCACTATTGGACTCTGGAGCAGTGGAAACGCGTTCTCTGAAGTGATGAATCACGCTTCACCATCTGGCAGTACGACGGACAAATCTGGGTTTGGCAGATGCCAAACAAAAAGCTACCTGCCCGAATGCATAGTGCCAACTGTAAAGTTTGGTGTAGGAGGAATAATGGTCTGGGGTTGTTTTCATGGTTTGGGCCAGGATCTTAGTTCCAGTGAAGGGAAATCTTAACACTACAGCATACAATGACATTCTGGATGATTCTTTGCTTCCAACTTTGTGGCAACAGTTTGGGGAAGGCCCTTTCCTGTTTCAGCATGACAATGCCCCTGTGCGCAAACCGAGGTCCATACAGAAATGGTTTGTTGAGATCGGTGTGGAAGAACTTGACTGGCCTGCACTGAGCCCTGACTTCGACCCCTATTGAACACCTTTAGGATGAATTGAAACGCCGACTGCGAGCCAGGCCTAATCGCCCAACATCAGTGCCCGACCTCACTAATGCTCTTGTGGCTGAATGGAATATTTTGAGTTGTTCTATTATTACATTAAAATATACTGATCTAATTATTTGTTTGGTTTATTTTGAAACAACTTTTTCTTTTAAAAATGCTGTCCCCACTTTAGATGTCACTACCGAAATACACACTTTAAAGGGTAGGAAACATGAGTTTTTACTCACCAATGTAAGAACACAGTGTGGTCAAAGACTTAGTAACTTAGTTGTAGTCACGATCTAGTTACCTTTAACTACAAACATAGTTATATTTTAGCGTTTTTACATATTTATTTACTTATTTCTAGATATCTTCGGAACTACTCACAATGCACTATTTCTCAACATTATATGGAGAACCGGTGCTACCTAGCTAGTTCCAGCTGGCTAACGTTAGCTACTAGCCATGCTAGCATGTAATTACATTCCAGATCAAGTGCTGGTGCTGGTGAGCTGAGTGTTATAGTAAGTTTCCGTCGTTCGTAGCTAGTGCAGTAATAATGTATTTTTAAGAAGTGTCACTACTGAACATCTAGTATATAAAGAAATATGTAAAGTACGATTTTGGGACTAAAATATGTTTGCTGGATGTACTTCTGTCCAAATGAAAGATAGCCAGCCATATGTTAGCTGTGGGGATTCTTTAAAGTACAAAATACGTCAAAATTGTCCAACCAAAACTGTCACAACCGAAACAATTGGCCATATAGAGGTCTCATCTTTGTATCTGTGCCATTATGGAGTCTGTGACAACACGGCAGTGCCATTGAGGCTATCTCCAATTTAAAGTTGCTTTCGCCATCCCCCAACTGAGCTACAGAGGACCACAATGTGGGTAGTGGGCAAGTGCACACTTCAGGAAAAAGTGTAGAGTATTGAGATGTATAGCCAGTAGGGGGTCTCCAACCCTACAAGAGCCCAAACATTGACATTGATATTTGGCCAAAACATAGTACTGTGCTCTACTGTACTGTACTGTGCTCTACTGTACTGTACTCTACTGTACTGTGCTCTACTATACAGTACTGTAACCTACACTACAGTACTCTACTGTGCTCTACTGTTCTGTACTCTACTGTACTGTGCTCTACTGTTCTGTACACAAGTTTACTCTTCTAACGTTTCTTACTATTGTAGAAAGGGCCCATGGACGCTTGAGCTAGTGGTCTTGGTCTAGAGACCACTCAAGAAAACATACATTTTGTCTTTAACTTGTCATGGTCTCAACTCACTGGGTCTGGATCTTGGGACCAATGTCCTGGTATAAATCATGGTCTTGGCTCCTGGATATTACCTTAGTCTTTGGTTTACAAACCATAGGCCACCCAATTTGAAGAAGACAATGCTCTCTGATCATTGGCTGATCACTCCCAACCTATAGGAATCCCCACCCAGTTGACTACTATTAAATGGTGGAAGCCCTCAATGGCGATGCCTATACCAAAACAAGTTATTTCTATCTAGAGTCCTATCTAGAGTTCTCTATTTATCTATGATTGACACAAAACGCCTGTTATTTTGCCAAAATAAAGATAGGTAAAGTGATCATTTAAACATCTAACAACATAATTAATTAGATGCACAAGTACTGTAATTCAATCAATCAATATGTTTCAGACTCATACAATCAACATTGAACATTTTACAGAGAACAATAAAGATGATAGTTCTCTAAATTCAATTGAAAGGTTTTGAAAATCAGGTAAAATCTATTATTATTTTGTTAATTTGGTATGCAAATACATTTTCTAAAATGTAATAGGAGGTTAATCAAAATGATCACTACTGTGCATGGTTCTCCCTTTATTGCAACTTTTTTCAGTATGTTTCAGTAGTGATACATTTAGTGGGGTGGTAAAGAATTCAGTTAAATATTTCAAATATGCAATACAAACAAAGTGTGTGAGTAGTATACTGTATATGTCTACCTGACATATGATGAAAGATGTGTGCTAAAAGTTTCGGAGAAATAGGATACAAAGCGTGCATTTTTTTATAATCCCCCAATTTACACAACTTCTATAGAACGACCGATATAGTGCAATACTTTTGACCAGGGCCCATAGTAGTGCACTATCTAGGAAATAGTGTACCATTTGGGACACATTCACAGAGAATAGAGAGAGAGGGGTGAATCCATTGTGGCCTTTAATTTCAGCCACAAAAGCGTAATTGAAACTTTCTCGCAGTGTTTTGCCGCTTGATTTGACACTGGACCTTCCCATTGTCATAAAATCAATAGAGGGAAGACAGGCGGGCAGGGACTAACTGGTTTCTCATGTAGAGGGAGCAGAGAGGGAGCAGATGCGAGTGGAGAGTGTTGAGGTTAAGTGATGTGTTTCTGACGCTCTCTCACTCACACATATGTGCGTGCACACACACACGCACACACACAAACACACACACATACGCACATACACACAAACACACACACTCTCTCACCAAGCAGTCCTCTGGCTCTCTCTGGCCTAATGGCTGGGGAAATTGCCTAGGGAGGAAGAGGAGGGGGGCTGTGTGTGTGCCTGTGCATGAGCATGTGTGTGTGTGCCTGCGTGAGTGCGTGTGTATTCTCTTGGGCGTTTGACTGTCCATAAAACACAGCACAGACAATCTGTACAACATAATGACCTTCCAAAACTTCCCAAAATGAATGTCAAAGCCAAACCAACACAATGGACATACCCCTGTTGTTATTGTGATTTGAGCCTGGCAATCTACCAGCTGACTCTATGATTCTCTCTCTCTCTCTCTCTCTCTGTGTGTGTGTGTGTGTGTGTGTGTGTGTGTGTGTGTGTGTGTGTGTGTGTGTGTGTGTGTGTCCAACCCTTTTGTTATGGACACCAATCTACGTCTTACCATCAAATGATCCTCTTTTGTGATTTTATGTGTTTTTGGTGATTACTTGGTAATCATCTCTGAATATTACATTTACTATGAAGACTCCCATGCAGTCCCATGTTGAGCGTGCAATAAAAAGGCACAGCATGTGATTTTATCATGTCATGGAGGTTTATCTAGAAACATGAATTCTGAAATCAACGCTTCCTCACACTGACCTACCGAAAGCACGAGACACTACCGGAACTTAATGCACTTAGGCAAATAGAGGCAGACCAGAACCATTTGGATAAGTAGGGTGCAATTACACTTGAGGATGATTTAAGGGGAAACTGTCAGAATGCAGGGGAACTCAGACCTCTTTTGAGGGAATGATAATGGCCCCCGTAATGACAGAGGCAACTAGAGCGACCATTCAGGATTGACTGAGTCTGCGTCCCAAATGGCACCCTATTCCCTATATAGTGCACTACATTTGACCAGGGCCCATGCGTGCCCATATGGCTTTGTCAAAAGTAGGTCACTATGCAGGGATTAGGCTGCCATTTGGAACGCAATCGACTATTAAGGCATGTCAACATGGCAAAGAAAAAGAGGAAAACTATGAGCATGGCAGTTAGAGAACATGATAGAAAATGGATGGGGGGATGGAGGGGGATAGAGGGGTGGAGGGGTGGCATCGTAGTATTACAGCCTGAGGAGAGTGTTACAGCAGAGGACTTCTCTGTCAGGAGCTAATGTCTTTAATTTATGAGTTTTGGTGATCATGGACCTGTGTGGGATAAATCTGTATACACACTGTAGTAATAACTTTAATGGGGTCACAACCAGAGTCATATCAGCATTTCAGAGTTCATGCTTAGCTTTAGTGCAGCATCTGTGGCGGGAGACGGAGAGTGGTTAGTTAGTTAGCAGGGTAGTCGTAGGATCCTGAATCATTAGACTATGGCAGCATCTGTCACATAACATTACCTTAATGTAAATGTCAGGCTCTCGAGACTCAACACAGCAAATTGCCCATTGTAGATTTTTCAGTGTTACATTTCTAGTGTTGATTCAGGAGTTAAATTAAATCTGTAAGAGTGTTAACACTCAGTGGTGTAAAATAACCCCCAGTGTTTGTGTTAATAACCAGAGTAATTTTTTTACACTGTGGAGAGTAAAACAGTCAAATCAAAACCATGCATATCATTATCATATTTCCCAGCATGCGGGTAGCCATGATTAGCTGTTCAGGAGTCTTATGGCTTGAGGGTAGAAGCTGTTAAGAAGCCTTTTGGACCTAGACTTGGCGCTCCGGTACCGCTTGCTGTGCGGTAGCAGAGAGAACAGTCTATGACTAGGGTGGCTGCAGTCTTTGACAATTTTTAGGGACTTCCTCTGACACCTCCTGGTATAGAGGTCCTGGATGGCAGGAAGCTTGGCCCCCGGTGATGTACTGGGCCGTACGCACTACCCTCTGTAGTGCCTTGCGGTCGGAGGTTGAGCAGTTGCCATACCAAGCGGTGATGCAACCAGTCAGGATGCTCTCGATGGTGCAGCTGTATAACTTTTTGAGGATCTGAGGACCCATGCCAAATCTTTTCAGTCTCCTGAGGGGGAATAGGCTTTGTCGTGCCCTCTTCACGACTGTCTTGGTTTGTTTGGACCATGATTGTTTGTTAGTGATGTGGACACAAGGGAATTGAAGCTCTCGACCTGTTCCACTACAGCCCCATTGATGAGAATGGGGGCGTGCTCAGGCCTCTTTATTTTCCTGTAGTCCACAATCATTTCCTTTGTCTATATCATGTTGAGGGAGAGGTTGTTATCCTGGCAGCACACGGCCAGGTCTCTGACCTCGTCCCTATAGGCTGTCTCATCGTTGTCGGTGATCAGGCCTACCACTGTTGTGTCGTCGGCAAACTTAAAGATGGTGTTGGAGTTGTGCCTGGCCATGCAGTCATGGGTGAACAGAGAGTACAGGAGGGGACAGAGCACGCACCCCTGAGCGGCCCCCGTGTTGAGGATCAGCGTGGCTGATGTGTTGTTACCTACCCTTACCACCTGGGGGCGGCCCATCAGGAAGTCCAGGATCCAGTTGCAGAAGGAGGTGTTTAGTCCCAGGGTCCTTAGCTTAGTGATGAGCTTTGAGGGCACTATGGTGTTGAACGCTGAGCTGTAGTCAATGAATAGCATTCTCACATAGGTGTTCCTCTTGTCCAGGTGGGAAAAGGCAGTGTGGAGTGCAATAGAGATGGCATCATCTGTGGATCTGTTGGGGCGGAATGCACATTTAGTGGGTCTAGGGTTTCTGGGATAATGGCGTTGATGTGAGCCATGACCAGCTTTTCAAAGTACTTCATGGCTACAGACGAGTGCTACGGGTCGGTAGTCATTTAGGCAGGTTATCTTAGTGTTCTTGGGCACAGGGACTATCGTGGTCTGCTTGAAACATCTTGGTATTACAGACTCAGTCAGGGACATGTTGAAAATGTCAATGAAGACACTTGCCAGTTGGTCAGTGCATGCTCGGAGTACACGTCCTGGTATTCCGTCTGGCCCTGCGGCCTTGTGAATGTTGACCTGCTTAAAAGTCTTACTCACATTGGCTATGGAGAGCGTGATCACATAGTCATCTGGAACAGCTGATGCTCTCATGCATGCTTCAGTGTTGCTTGCCTCGAAGCGAGCATAGAAGTGATTTAGCTCGTCTGGTAGGCTCGTGTCACTGGGCAGCTCATGGCTGTGCTTCCCTTTGTAGTCTGTAATAGTTTGCAAGCCTTGCCACATCTGACGAGCGTCGGAGCCGGTGTAGTACGATTCAATCTTAGTCCTGTATCCCGGAACATATTCCAGTGTGTGCCAGCAAAACTGTCCTGTAGCATAGCATCTGCGTCACCTGACCACTTCCTTATTAACCGAGTCACTGGTGCTTACTGCTTTAGTTTTTGCTTATAAGCAGGAATCAGTAGGATAGAATTATGGTCAGATTTGCAAAAAGGAGGGCGAGGGAGAGCTTTGTACGCATCTCTGTGTGTGGAGTAAAGGTGGTCTAGAGTTTTTTTTCCTCTGGTTGCACATTTAACATGCTGGTAGAAATGTGGTAGAACGGATTTAAGTTTCCCTGCATTAAAGTCCCTGGCCACTAGGACCGCTGCCTCTGGATGAGCGTTTTCCTGTTTGCTTATGGCCTTATACAGCTCATTGAGTGCAATCTTAGTGCCATCATCGGTTTGTTGTGGTAAATAGACAGCTACGAAAAATATAGAAGAAAACTATCTTAAATAGTGTGGTCTACAGCTTATCATGAGATACTCTACCTCAGGTGAGCAAAACCTAAAGAATTCCTTAGTATTAGATTTTATGCACCAGCTGATGTTTACAACTCTGTCTGGATTCCAATAGGAATTACACTTAACTTTACAAGCCTGCATAATGTGCCTTGCAGGCCTGATGTGGCCTGTAAACCAGGAGTTTCCTAACACCACTGAATTAGGATAAAACTAGGACAACAAAGTAAGGTCTTATGAGATATGTAACGTATATTGTCAAAGAGTTTGATTTTGATGAAAACATTTGCCTAGGAACTCACTTAGTGAAAAGCCACAGGCCATTTAAAGGACCAATGGAACAACCATGTCTGTGTCACTAACAAATACACTCATGGGTGGTAACTCTACAATTCACTCAAAAAGAAAAGGCACCCTGGGAAATATGCAAACTAGGCTTTACCATACACCATTTTATTATATTTCACTCGAAATTGTGTGATATTTCACCCTATAGTAGAGTGAGACATTTTATATTTCACACCAGAGTAGAGTGAAATACTATTTAGTTCACTCCAGTGTATAGTGAAATCGTTAATATTTCATACAGCCTGTGTTAATGTTTGTGTTAGGCTTACAGAAACACTGCCTAAATGTTAACCTTTTAAGAATTTTGAAAAGTGTAAAATTCACTCTGTTGAGTGTGGATGCATAGACACACCGCAAAAGTGTTACAATTAACACTACAGCAAATTAGGAACCACTCACTTGGATATGATGTCTTATCCTATGGAGCAGAATCTACAGTATAGGGGGGAAATGATGTGTCAATGCTAGAGATACTGACACAGATGATGATAAAGTACAACTAATATTGATGCTAATCATCATCTTTAGTGTAGTGTAGCACATAAGGATGTGTGAAACGGGGACATTTTAGCCTGTATACCAGTCTCTTTAGCTAACACTGTCCATATCATGTCCCAAAGAGACTTACATGGTGGGCCGTAGCCGTAGCAAGCTATCAGCTTTAGTTTTCAAGATGATCGATCTCTGTCGAGGGAGGAGCTGGTTTTTACATATTGTTTATATTTCTTTCTTCTGAACACATTTCTGTTTGTTAGCAATGTCAATTCTTGCGAATTTGTTCAAAATACTTACTTTTATGTTCTCTAGCTGGACAGGCAAAGGCTGCCCAGTACTAAACTGTAAACCAATCAAAACGTGTGTACTATCCATGGTACTATCTCTGCTAATCACGTCTGCCAATCACGTTATCTGTATCTAAGGTAGTAGACAGCTGGTGACAAACTGCTATCAAGTAAAGTATTTTTCATTTACACTGAACAAAAATATAAAACCAACATGTAACAATTTCAAAGATTTTACTGAGTTACAGTTCATATAAGGATAGCTAAAAGTAGGGGCGTGGATCAGAAAACCAGTCAGTATCTGGTGTGATGTATCAGCACGGCACATCTCCTTCGCATAGAGTTGAGCAGGCTGTTGATTGTGGCCTGTGGAATGTTGTCCCACTCCTCTTCAATGGCTGTGTGAAGTTGCTGGATATTGGCGGGAACTGGAACACGTTGTCATACACCTCGATCCAGAGCATCCCAAACATGCTCAATGGGTGATATGTCTGGTGAGTATGCAGGCCATGGAAGTACTTGAACATTTTCAGCTTCCAGGAATTGTGTACAGATCCTTGCGACATGGGGCATTATCATGCTGAAACATGAGGTGATGGCAGCGGATGAATGGCACGACAGTGGGCCTCAGGATCTCATCATGGTATCTCAGTGCATTAAAATTGCCATTGATAAAATGCAATTGTGTTCATTGTCCGTAGCTTATGCCTGCCCATACCATAACCCCATTATCGGGCACACAGTTCACAAGACTGACATCAGCAAACCGCTCACCCATACATTTTAGTCATTTAGCAGACGCTCTTATCCAGAGCGACTTACAGTTAGTGAGTGCATACATTTTCAATTTCATACTGGCAAACGCCATGCTCTACCAACTGAGCTACACGGGACCATACGAAGCCAGTCTGCCATCTGCCCTGTACAATTAAAACCGGGATTCATCCGTGAAGAGCACACTTCACCAGCGTGCCAGTGGCCATCGAAGGTGCGCATTTGCCCACTGATGTCAGTTACGACGCCAAACTGCAGTCAGGTCAAGACCCTGGTAAGGACGACAAGCACGCAGATGAGCTTCCCTGAGACGGTTTCTGACAGTTTGTGCAGAAATTCTTTGTGCAAACCCACAGTTTCATCAGCTGTCCGGGTGGCTGGTCTCAGACCATGCTGCAGGTGAAGAAGCTGGATGTGGAGCTCCTGGGCTGGCGTGGTTACACGTGGTCTGCGGTTGTGAGGCCGGTTGGACGTACTGCCAAATTATCTAAAACAACATTGGAGGCGGCTTATGGTAGAGAAATTAACATTCAATTCTCTGGCAAAAGCTCTGGTGGACATTCCTGCAGTCAGCATGCCAATTGCACGCTCCCTCAAAACTTGAGACATATATGCTATTTTGTTGTGTACAAAACTGCACATTTTAGAGTGGCCTTTTATTGTCCCCAGCACAAGGTGCAACTGTGTAATGATCATGCTGTTTAATCAGCTTCTTGATATGGCACACCTGTCAGGAGGATGGATTATCTAACTGCTCACTAACAGGGATGTAAACAAATGTGTGCACAAACTTTGAGAGAAATAAGCTTTTTGTGCATATGGAACATTTCTGGGATCTTTTATTTCAGCTCATGAAACATGGGACCAACACTTTACATGTTGCTTTTATATTTTTGTTCAGTATATTTGTAATCTAACTATTTTGTTATAGAAACGTGACACCATCAATGCAAGCTGTAAAATGACTCCCAATTTAGAACACATCAACCTTAGTAATGTTGCTAGCTTGCTAGCTACTTAGTTACAAGTAGATATGTTGCTAGCTAGCAGGAGCAGATAGCTTTATCTCTACTGTAGCTATCATGTCATTCTGGGACAAAGAGAGTTTTAGCTTTCAGTTTATTCCAAGTAATAATTTATGACTACAAAAATATATAGGACAAGTAGTGTAAATCTAATACAGTCACCAAGGCAGGACCCACTAATTTAATTCATATTGACAAATACGAAATGCCACATTATCCCCAAAGAGTTTCTAAACCCAGAGGTGCAACATCAGGGAACGCTTGCGAAACAGACCAAACAGACCAGGCTGGGGTTTGGGGGTTTGAGAAGTCAAAAGAGAAGTGAAAAATTATCCCTTAGTTTTGAATTGTCTCGAAATCTAAAGGCACAACCTAGATTCGAGCCAATGTCTTAAGTAGTTGAACATGTTATTTCTCCAACCTCATGAAAGTGACAAACTGACACGTATTTATATTAGTCAAAAACAACTTTATATCGAAGTAGTGCACTCATTTCTGGACTGTAAGATTGTGCCCTCCATGGCAGTTCATATACATTGATTGATACTTCAAATACTGCCTGAGACACTTTTGCTATTTGTCTCCGTACTCAATAAATAGTGAAACACTATTTGTGATGGTGTTCTTTGTTCGTACTGTATGTATATGCATGCAACGTACATTATGGAAAACATGTCTCACACTCAGTCATAGTCAGTAGAATAATGAATGGATTGGCAAGATTTTGGCACTGTTAACTTTTAGAAGGTTAGTAGGAAAGTTCATTTAAACCACCTAAACATACTCACTGAACATTTGGTATTTGAAACTCAAACATTAACTTCCCAACTGCTTTTTATATAATCCTACAGGATCTTTATAATTCTCCATACCTTATATTCCAATGCATCCAACATTATGTATGCCCACCATGGTATTGGGCAGCTGCTATTTGAGAACTCATCTGCTTTCGAAATGAAACTCTGGTCATCTTATTGCAGAGCACATTGTACTACTGTTTTTAGAGGAGATTGTATTGCAAGGTATGCTATACGTGTAGGCTATTACATTTTAGTCATTTAGCAGACAATCTTATCCAGAGCGACTTACAGTTTTAGTGAGTGCATACATTTTACACACCGTGGGAATCGAACCCACAACCCTGGCATTGCAAGCACCATGCTCTACCAACTGAGCTACAGGAGGCCCATGCCATATGTATTGACTAATATGCATATGCAGCTGTCATTTTTAAACCTCCATTCTAGCATACATGACCAGTGATATAAAGAACTTAAGTAAAAATACTTTAAAGTACTACTTAAGTAGTTTTTTTGAGTATCTGTACTTTACTTTACTATTCATATTTTTGACTACTTTTACCTTTACTTCACTACATTCCTAAATAAAATAATGTACTTTTTACTCCATACATTTTCCCTGACACCCAAAAGTACTCGTTACATTTTGAATGCTTAGCAGCACAGGAAAATGGTCCAATTCACACACTTATCAAGAGAAAATCCCTGTCATCCCAACTGCCTCTGATCTGGCGGACTCACTAAACACAAATGCTTTATTTGTAAATTATGTCTGAGTGTTGGAGTGTGCCCCTGGCTATCCATACATTAAAACAAATAATAATAATTGTGCCGTCTGGTTAGCTTACAGTTTTTCCCAAACATTTGGCAAAACACAACACACAATTCTCTACCTTTGGCACAACCTTGCACAACACTTTTCAACAAGCTAAGCACAATTTCTAATTGATCACTTTCTCTCTTCGTATGTGCAAACACTATTGCGTAAAGGTTCACTTTGCAATAAGACCTTTGGTATGGATAAAAAAGGCCACAGGTGAGTACTCCTGTGTTTGGAGAACAATGGAAGCAAACTTGGCAGAGAGATGTAGAGGTGGAGGTGGGGGTAGAGGGGGGGTAGAGGTAGAGGTGGGGGTAGAGGTAGAGGTAGAGGAAGACCAAGAACAAGGAGAGTAATCTCTGATGAAATTCGGGCGACTATGGTGGACAATGTGGTCAACTATGGTTTGACCTTTAGAGAGGCTGGACAGAGAGCGCTGCCCAATCTGAGCCACTTCACCATAGCATCCATCATCCTGACGTTCCAAAATGAAAATAGGTATGTACTGCAGACATTGGACCTATCTACAACTTTTACTACTTGACAGTAGTACAACATAAAGCACAGTAAAGATTCCAATACATACTGTAAGGGGAAACAAGGTAAATGTTTCATGTATTACTGTATGTATGAAATTGGGAGCTATACTACTTTGTAACATGTTTATCTTGTATACTGTATTAATGTAGTGTTTACTGTACTGCATGCTACTTTGTTTTTGTAGAACTGAAAGATGACCACCACGTGGTGGTAGAACGCGTCTATTTACAGATGAACAGGAGGCTGCCATTGTGCAAATGGTAGTTGAAAATAATGCCATAAGACTGCGGGAAATCCAACAACAGATTATTGAAAGCCCTGCCATCTTCCACAACATCAGAGTGAGCTTATCAAACATAGCCCGCATCCTTAAGAAACACAATCTCCGGATGAAGCAAATCTACAGAGTCCCATTTGAAAGGAATTCCCAAAGAGTGAAGGATAAACGGTACGAATATGTGCAAGTAAGCAATGTAGTAGTATTACACTCTTGAAACATTAGAGACTCATTGATGTTGCCAGTGAATGACTGATTTTGTTTTCGCAATGGAGTATTTGTTTCTTGACTTATGATTTTGATTTTACTGTATTTTGACAGTTTCTTTATCTATTCCGTACAATTGATCTAACGTGCAGTACAGTGGTACAAATAGGCCTATTTTTCTTCCTTTGCATATGCAAAATATATTTACTGTATGTTTGCATTTTTTACTGTATGTGTGCTTACAATATGCTGTTTGTCATGTATTGAGTCATGTTGAAATATAAAACAAAAAATGTTGCATTTGTGTTCCTTTCTTGTTTGAGTACACACAAACAGTATACAGTATAACAACAAAACCTTAGTTTTTACACTGAAATAGGTTCAATAGTAGTGTTTTGAATATGTCACATTAGTGTGATCTCGGTTGTCACTAAGTTAGATTCATTTGATGTGTGTGTGTGTCTCATTTGTATGCAGAGTTCAATTTTGAGCAGGGAGTACATGGTTTTCATTGCTGTGTTTCATTTTGCAAGATGTCTGTGGGGTTTGGGGAAATTGGCTAACTGTTTTGTGTTTGGAGTTTAGAGTATCTGAGATGTAGATTCAACAAACGTGTGTTAACAATTGGGAAAAACTGTAATATAAGGAATAAGAAATGAGTTACAGTGGGGGAAAAAAGTATTTAGTCAGCCACCAATTGTGCAAGTTCTCCCACTTAAAAAGATGAGAGAGGCCTGTAATTTCCATCATAGGTACACGTCAACTATGACAGACAAATTGAGGAAAAAAATTCCAGAAAATCACATTGTAGGATTTTTAATGAATTTATTTGCAAATTATGGTGGAAAATAAGTATTTGGTCACCTACAAACAAGCAAGATTTCTGGCTCTCACAGACCTGTAACTTCTTCTTTAAGAGGCTCCTCTGTCCTCCACTCGTTACCTGTATTAATGGCACCTGTTTGAACTTGTTATCAGTATAAAGACACCTGTCCACAACCTCAAACAGTCACACTCCAAACTCCACTATGGCCAAGACCAAAGAGCTGTCAAAGGACACCAGAAACAAAATTGTAGACCTGCACCAGGCTGGGAAGACTGAATAGGTAAGCAGCTTGGTTTGAAGAAATCAACTGTGGGAGCAATTATTAGGAAATGGAAGACATACAAGACCACTGATAATCTCCCTCGATCTGGGGCTCCACGCAAGATCTCACCCCGTGGAGTCAAAATGATCACAAGAACGATGAGCAAAAGTCCCAGAACCACACGGGGGGACCTAGTGAATGACCTGCAGAGAGCTGAGACCAAAGTAACAAAGCCTACCATCAGTAACACACTACGCCGCCAGGGACTCAAATCCTGCAGTGCCAGACGTGTCCCCCTGCTTAAGCCAGTACATGTCCAGGCCCGTCTAAAGTTTGCTAGAGTGCATTTGGATGATCCAGAAGAGGATTGGGAGAATGTCATATGGTCAGATGAAACCAAAATAGAACTTTTTGGTAAAAACTCAACTCGTCGTGTTTGGAGGACAAAGAATGCTGAGTTGCATCCAAAGAACACCATACCTACTGTGAAGCATGGGGGTGGAAACATCATGCTTTGGGGCTGTTTTTCTGCAAAGGGACCAGGACGACTGATCCGTGTAAAGGAAAGAATGAATGGGGCCATGTATCGTGAGATTTTGAGTGAAAACCTCCTTCCATCAGCAAGGGCATTGAAGATGAAACGTGGCTGGGTCTTTCAGCATGACAATGATCCCAAACACACCGCCCGGGCAACAAAGGAGTGGCTTCGTAAGAAGCATTTCAAGGTCCTGGAGTGGCCTAGCCAGTCTCCAGATCTCAAACCCATAGGAAATCTTTGGAGGGAGTTGAAAGTCTGTGTTGCCCAGCGACAGCCCCAAAACATCACTGCTCTATAGGAGATCTGCATGGAGGAATGGGCCAAAATACCAGCAACAGTGTGTGAAAACCTTGTGAAGACTTACAGAAAACGTTTGACCTGTGTCATTGCCAACAAAGGGTATATAACAAAGTATTGAGAAACTTTTGTTATTGACCAAATACTTATTTTTCACCATAATTGGCAAATAAATTCATAAAAAATCCTACAATGTGATTTTCTGGATTTTTTTTCTCATTTTGTCTGTCATAGTTGACGTGTACCTATGATGAAAATTACAGGCCTCTCTCATCTTTTTAAGTGGGAGAACATGCACAATTGGTGGCTAACTAAATACTTTTTTCCCCCCACTGTATACTTTTACTTGTACTTTTGATACTTAAGTATATTTTAGCAATTACATTTACTTTTGATACTTAAGTATATTTAAAACCAAATAATTTACTTTACTTACTTACTCAAGTAGTATTTTACTGGGTGACTTTCATTTTTCTTGAGTCATTTTCTATTAAGGTATCTTTACTTTTACTCAAGTATGACAATTGAGTACTTTTCCACCACTGTACATGACACACACTCAACTTTCTATCTTCAGCTTTTATTTGGGTTTCTATGCAAAGTATATGATTGAATGTTTCTTTAAGCTTAGTTACTTGAAATGAGACATACACTGAGTGTACAAAACATTAGTAACAGCCTCAATTCGTCGGGGCATGGACTCTACAAGGTGTCAAAATCGTTCCACAGGGATGCTGGCCCATGTTGACTCCAAAGCTTCCTACAGTTGTGTCAAGTTGGCTGGATGTCCTTTGGGTGGTGGATACACGCGGGAAACTGTTGAGCGTGAACATGATTCAACAATTGAATTCACTGACAGAGGGATTTCTAATGAAACACAAATTTACATTTACAGTAGCTGGCTAGTCTGTAACATTGGCTAGCTTTCAATAAATTGGCTAAATGGTCACCGGAGTTAGGGAGTGAATGTTATTCATAATAAGGGTTACATGGATAAAATCGAACCTCTCTGAAATGAAAATGGATGGCCCTCCCTCCAGCAAAATATATTTTACCTAAACCCGATCGCTTTAAAAACAAACAAGTGACCCTTCTCTATACCCAAAATAATAATTCAAACATAAAGTGGATAGCAGATGAACATCCTTACTGTTTACACTAATTTATTGGACAGACCAGAGCCTTAGATATGTCGTTTTAGAAACTATTCTTTATCCTGTAAGCGTTACATGGCAACAAAAACATTTTGATAGCGCACAGGGCTGCGGGCCAGAAGGTTGTGGGTTCACAGACCACTGTGGACAAGAGCAGGGGTGGAAATATCTACTTTATAGTAAAAGCATTGCATGAATCTATCATCATATTTGCAGGTATTTCATGCAATCCTACGTAATTTTACATATTAGCAGAATCTTTTTTAATACCACACAAATTACCGAAATGACAGGCTAATAATGGACAGAGAGATAGGACTACAGTGCCTTCAGAAAGTATTCATACCGCTTGACCTATTCCACATCAAAATGATTTAAATAAAACATTTTCTCACCCATCTACACACAGTACCCTATAATGACAAATGTATTGAAACTGAAATATCTCAATACATGTTAGAATCACCTTTGGGAGCGATTACAGCTGTGGGTCTTTGTACACCTGCATTGTACAATATTTGTCCATTATTATTTTCAAAATTCTTCAAGCTCTGTCAAATTGGTTGTTGATTATTGCTAGACAACCATTTTGAAGTCCATTTAAGTCAAAACTGTAACTAGGCCACTCGGGAATATTCAATGTCGTATTGGTAAGCCACTCCAGTGTATATTTGGCCTTGTGTTTCAGGTTATTGTCTTGCTGAAAGGTGAATTTGTCTCCCAGTGTCTGTTGAAAGCAGACTCAACCAGGTTTTCCTCTAGGATTTTGCCTGTACTTAGCTCTATTCAGTTACTTTTTATCCCAAAAAATTCCCTAGTCCTGGCCGATGACAAGCATGCCCATTACATGATGCAGCCACCACCATGCTTGAAAATATGAAGAGTGGTACTCAGTGATGTGTTGTGTTGGATTTGCCCAAACATAAGACTTTGTATTCAGGACATGAAGTTAATTTCTTTGCCACATTTTTTGCAGTTTTACTTTAGTGCCTTATTGCAAACAGGATGCATGTTTTTGAATATTTTTATTAAGTACAGGCTTCATTCTTTTCAACCAATCAATCAATCACATTTATTTATAAAACCCTTTTTACATCAGCAGATGTCACAACGTCCTATAAAGAAACCCAGCCTAAACCCCCAAACAGCAAGCAATGCAGATGTAGAAGCACGGTGGCTAGGAAAACTCCCTAGAAAGGCAGGAACCAGGCTCTGAGGGGTGTCCAGTCCTCTTCTGGCTGTGCTGGGTGGAGATTATAAGAGTACATGGCCATTAAGGCCAGATTGTTCTTCAAGATGACCAGCAGGGTCAAATAATAATCACAGTGGTTGTAGAGGGTGCAACAGGTCAGTACCTCAAGAGTACATGTCAATTGGCTTTTCATAGCCAAGCATTCAGAGGTTGAGACAGCAGTTGCGGTAGAGAGAGAGAGAGTCGAAAACAGTAGGTCCAGGACAAGGTAGCACATCCGGTGAACAGGTCAAGGTTCTTAGCTCCCCGGCACATAGACTATTGCAGCACAGATACTGGAGGCTGAGACAGGGTGGGTCGGGGACACTGTGGTCCCGTCCGACGATACCCCCGGCCAGGGCCAACCAGACAGGATATAACCCCACCTACTTTGCCAAAGCACAGCCCCCAC
This sequence comes from Coregonus lavaretus, assembly GCF_964263955.1. Taxonomy (NCBI): domain Eukaryota; kingdom Metazoa; phylum Chordata; class Actinopteri; order Salmoniformes; family Salmonidae; genus Coregonus; species Coregonus lavaretus. Next base: position 33,626,258 of record NC_140008.1, on the reverse strand, counting down.
ACCACTAGAGGGATATCAACAGACCACCAACTTACTACCCTGAGACAAGGCTGAGTATAGCCCACGAAGATCTCCTCCACCGCCCGACCCAGAGGGGGCAAAAAAACGGACAGGAAGATCACGCCAGTGACTCAACCCACTCAATTGACGCAGCCCTCCTATGGACGGCATGGAAGAGCACTAGTAAGCCAGTGACTCAGCCCCCGTGATAGGGTCAGAGGCAGAGAATCCCAGTGGAGAGAGGGGAGCCGGCCATGCAAAGACAGCAAGGGCGGTTTGTCACTCCAGTGCCTTGCCGTTCACCTTCGCACCCCTGGGACAGACTACACTCAATCATAGGACCTACAGAGGAGATGACTCTTCAGTAAAGACTTAAAGGTCGAGATAGAGTCTGCGTTTCTCACATGGATAGGCAGACCATTCCATAAAAATTTAGCTCTATAAGAGAAAACTCAGCCTCCAGCTGTTTGCTTAGACATTCTAGGGACAATAAGGAGGCCTGCCACCGTAGCGTACGTGTCGGTATGTATGCTATTGAGCTGAAAAATGTAGAGTTGAGAAATACAAATTATACCTACAGAAAGCTGAGACCCTCCTCTCTTCGACAGGGACAAGGGGATGAAGCTTCGAAAGCTGTGTTTTTCCCGAAATTGCCTTTTGAAATGTTATATGATCAGAAAGCATTTTTCTCTCTGGCGCATGTGTGTGTAAATTTCGACCAGCCCACCTACAAAATAATGGTCAAGCCCATCTGGCATTTGCCAGAATTGTCAGATGGCCAATCCGCCCCTGGCTGGACTTCTATCCACAGCACAGCAGCAGGCCATAGTCATTCATTTGCATGTGCTGCATATTTGAGTGTTTTCTGAAAACGAGCCACAGCAATTAACAGAGGATTAATTGGCATCTTTATCTCATTAGGGCCAATCTGATCAGAGTATGATGAGATTTCACAGGGCTCCTGTTTGTTTAAGCCCATTGTCGTAATTGCCATCATTATTATGGGCTCTTTAGCGTCATTCTGCAGGCCCCCTCACACACACACTCCTCTCTCCCTGCCCGCATCGGGCCCCATACACACACACACACGCACACACACGTAATCACACACACACACACACACACACACACACACACACACACACACACACACACACACACACACACACAGACCAGACACATAAACACACACTCACACACACACACACACACACACACTGACAAACAGATATACACACACAAACCCCTCTCGCCCCATAAAGAGCAGCCATGTGTCACAGCTCAGTTTAGTTAACCCCTGGAACGAGCCCAGTGGTGGTTAACAACTACGTGGTGATTAGCTAGCCGCTCTCTCTCACATCAACACATTAACACACACACACAGAGACACACACAAACCCATGAACACGTCCTCCTCTCCCATAGCTGCGGGAAGATGTTTGGGGGTACTGCGTAAAAAAAATATCTCTCTATATATATTTGTTAAATTCCGATTTTTCCGGGGGTGCTGCAGCACCCTCAGCACCCCTACCTCCCGCGGCTATGCCCTCTCCTCCTCTCCAAACTGCCTTTGTGTTTCTGTTCACCTCTTAATTACAGGACCCACCTCCCTACCTAAAATAGAATACAACTTTACAGGCCCTGGTTACGTCCCAAATGACATCATTTTACATTTACATTTTAGTCATTTAGCAGACGCTCTTATTCAGAGCGACTTACAGTTAGTGAGTGCATAATTTTTTTTCTCCCATACTGGTCCCCCGTGGGAATCCAACGCACAACCATGGCGTTGCAAGCACCATGCTCTACGAACTGAGCTACACGGGACTGAGCTACCCTATTCCCTATGTAGTTTACTACTTTTGACCAGGGCTCAGAGGGCTATGGTCAAAAGTAGTGCACTATATAGGGAATAGGGTGCCATTTGGGAGGCATCCAGAAACTAGAGGGGATCCACCAGTCTTATATTACTATCTTACCAGTCCCTGAGCTGAAATCAATACATAATTGTGTTTTACCCAATTATGTATATAAACCCTGGATTGCTTGTGCTATGTATTTGGCCATTGAAAGGCTTTGAAGCCACCGGTCGGCCATATTGGCACTCCCCAGTAGGAGCAGTCCTCCATAGGAATGAATGGAATTCTACAGTATTTCAATTAAATTAAATAACATGTATTTAAGTATTTGTTTGTTGTAGTGGGGACAGTACTGTCAGCAGTCTCACATTTTTTTCGAATATGTATATATACTGTTTATATATATATATATATATATATATATATATCAAATAAAATAAAAATGTTGCCGAATACTACAGGTGTAGACCTTACAGTGAAATAATTACTTACAAGCCCTTAACCGTCAATGCAGTTTTAAGAAAAATAAGTGTTAAGTATTTACTAAAATAAACTGAAGTAAAAAATAAAAAATAAAATACAAATAAATAAATAGAACAAATACAAAAATAAAATGAAGAAAATAACAGTAACAAGGCTATATACAGGAGGTACCGGTACAGAGTCAATGTGCGGGAGCACAGTGATTGGCACAGTGATGTACTGGGCCATACGCACTACCCTCTGTAGTGCCTTGCGGTCGGAGGCCGAGCAGTTGCCATACCAGACAGTGATGCAACCAGTCAGGATGCTCTCAATGGTGCAGCTGTAGAATCTTTTGAAGATCTGAGGACCCATGCCAAATCTTTTCAGTCTCCTGAGGGGGAATAGGCTTTGTCATGCCCTCTTCATGACTGTCTTGGTGTGTTTGGACCATGACAGTTCGTTGGTGATGTGGACACCAAGGAAATTGAAGTGCTCAACCTGCTCCACTACAGCCCCTCAATGAGAATGGGGGCGTGCTCTGCCCTCCTTTTCCTGTAGTCCACAATCATTTCCTTTGTCTTGATCACGTTGAGGGAGAGGTTGTTATCCTGGCAACACACGGCCAGGTCTCTGACCTCCTCTCTATAGGCTAACTCATTGTTGTCGGTGATCAGGCCTACCACTGTTGTGTCGTCGGCAAACTTAATGAGGGTGTTGGAGTCGTGCTCATCTGGTAGGATTGTGTCATTGGGAAGCAAACAGCTGTGCTTCCCGTCGGAGCCGGTGTAGTACGATTCAATCTTAGTCCAGTATTGGCGCTTTGCCTGTTTGATGGTTCGTCGGAGGGCATCATAGCGGGATTTCTTATAAGCGTCCGGGTTAGAGTCCCGCTCCTTGAAAGCGGCAGCTCTACCCTTTGTTGCCTGTAATCCATGGTTTCTGGTTGGGGTATGTACGTACAGTCACTGTGGGGATGACGTTGTCGATGTACTTATTGATGAAGCAGTGACTGATGTGCTGTACTCCTCAATGACATCGGAAGAATCCCGGAACATATTCCAGTCTGTGCTAGCAAAACAGTCCTGTAGCTTAGCATGTGCGTCATCTGACCACTTCCATATTGAGCGAGTCACTGGTACTTCCTGCTTTAGTTTTTGCTTGTAAGCAGGAATCAGGAGGATAGAGTTATTGTCAGATTTGCCTATTGGAGGGCGAGGGAGAGCTTTGTACGCGTCTCTGTGTGTGGAGTAAAGGTGGTCTAGAATGTATTTTCCTCTGGTTGCACATGTAACTTGCTGGTATAAATGAGGTAAAACGGATTTAAGTTTAAGTTATATATATTTATGTTTAGCTCACATAATATAATTTAAAAGTATGCATTACGGTGTCTGTAATAGAATACACGTGTCAAAAACGAATGTAGACATTAATAAATACATTTCTACAGCTTCCAAAATCTTTTTTACACTGGAGGAGGAGTACCCAGATGGCTGCACGATGGCTACATTACAGCGCCCCCTGTCAGTCATGCAGGGTTTACACACAACTGGTTTTACCACACATATTCTACCATTAAACAGCCTTTGTCTCTGGTCTAATACATGCAACATGCAGCATTTCTGAGGAGAAGGGAATGAGAATGAGCTATATCTCCCCTGTGGCCTTAAGATCTACGAGCCACAGGAGGAGGTATATATGGAGAAATACAGACAGAGATATAGAAACAGTGAGCCCATTGATCCAGCAGTGCTTTGCAACAACTTTACTCCAGCTAGTAACTTCTCTAAGGGGGGCAATTAAGTTTTATGTGCTCATAACTATTTCACCCCCTCTAAATGTTAACAACTGAACACTCACACTATATGGCCCGTCTCTTTGTTGTTGTGTTTTAGTGGTGGGGAAAGCCCATATCAATGGATTTGCAATGTAATAACAATCTAAGCCTCTAGATGAATCTGGCAAACCAAGTCTCTGTCTGTTATTTGCTGCCATTTGGGACTGAGACTCTCACCATTACATGGTTTCTCTGACAACCAAGGACCGTCCTCTTAAACCCTATTCATGGTGCTGATGCCTTAGTCCTCACAAGTCAATACAGTCCTGGAGGGACCATAATAACAGATGGGTAGACTGGTCTGTCCTGCCCTACACAAGCTAGGCAGAACATGTCCATATAGAGACACTCAGAGGTTTTCTGAAATCTGTTCCCTATAGTTTGGGAAAATGTAATCAGTGTAGCACCTACATTCTATTACATTTTGGACCATTGGACAAGTCCCAATAAATATAATAGGAGATAAGACACTTGTTATGTCCTAATGCTCCTTCTAAGAAAATACTGTATGTCATCACTTTTTTTGGTATATGAGGACATTTTTAACTGCATTGTTTCAATGTTTTAAGACATACAGAAAATAAAAGCAACTTCATGACAAGGAGACAAAGAGCAGCTCGTATAGTCAAAATTCAACAACCATGAGCTGTAGTCAGAAACCCTGACAGCCTGTATATCCCTTTGACAGCCTGCAGGCACCCGATGTATACTGTACCCACTCACCTATGCCTCTGAGCACAAATACAGCTTTGATTTCCTCAGATTCACACAAAGTAAACGCTTCCCCCTAACACAATCTGGAGAAGGAAGACACGGAGACTTACATACCATCTGTAACCACTGGAAGGTTTTTTCTTCTTCTTCAAAAGCTGTCTTAGAAGCAACATGTTCAGCATTGTGGCATAACTGGCATCTTAAAGACTCTCACCAGGACTGGGGAGATAGAGCAAGAGCGATCGTGTCACTGTGTCACAGTTCCATGGCTACAGAACAGGCTGACACACAGAGAAGTGTTGTCACAGCACACAGAGGCTGCAGGAAGCTGGCATTTTTGAATGGGGGAAAAGGAGGCAAAGGGCGAAACAGAATGCAAAGGTGAATTGCTGCCACACATGCACACACACACACACGCAGCCAAATGTCTCTGATGCAGCAGAAATATTAATGTCAGTGCTCTACAGAAGCAATGGGCCTGCCTGCCTTTGAAGAGAGAGACAGATAAAGAGTCAGAGTGAGAGAGAGGGGGGAGAGAGAATCAGAGAGAGGGAGAGAGAGAGAGAGAGAGAGAGAGAGAGAGAGAGAGAGAGAGAGAGAGAGAGAGAGAGAGAGAGAAAGATCGAAAAGGGAGAAGAGCTCCAGTAATTTTTTTTTTTTTAAAGCAAAGCAGCCTCTGCTCTGTTGGGCCTTTGAAGTACTCTCTCTCAGGCTCAGACAGGCGAGCAAACTCGCACACACACACACGCACACACACACACACACACACACACATACACACACACACTCTTTCATCTGCTGTGCATCCCTTCATCTTTAGCCTCTGTTTGCTCCAGGGATAACCCCTCTCTCCCCCTATATTCACTACTCTTTTGCTGTCCACGCTTTGATATCTGCTCAGAGGAAGATCAACAGTGAGCTCTGGATCATTCCTTCTCTCCAGCCACCACTGCTTTTATGCTTTTATACCAGCAGCAGCATAGCCATGCCTTGTTAACTGCACCGATTCACAGTCACATAGTAAATCTATTTGTTATTCATAACCACTACCATTTCCCTGATGCACCTAAAACATATGCAGAGTTAACTTCATGAATTTCCCTAAACATGAAAGGAGAGCATTCAGTAAGTGTCTCTTGAAATGTAAATTGGATATCACTATGAAGACAAGTTCAGAATAAAACGAGCTAGCAGACTATTGCATTGTATTGCAGACTTGTATTGCACTTTAGATTTGCATTGTCGACTTGTATTGCAGACTTTTATTGCATCAGAGTTAAACAAACATTCTACATATCTGAGTAAGGGACCATATTTAACTAAATCAAAGAGGCTCTTAATAATTATGACATTAAGGGCAACAAAATAATTGTAACATTTTAAATGGACAGGGCAGCACTTATTCAAAGTGCCCTTAAAGTCTGGGGCTCAAATTATAAATGCTTGAACAAATCTTGCAGTCTCAGAGCTGCTCTCATTAATACCTTGAAGGGGTGGAGGGTGTAGTGAACCAAAGAGACACTATGCAGAGTCTAGCTCATATTGCTCTCTGGCCATGCACACACACAAGCGGCCTGGTTGGCTGTGTTCTGCCCACAGTCCCATGGCCCCACAGCCTCACACTAAAGGTTCTGAGAGCCTTCAGGCCAGTCATCACACCAGGCATGAATCATGGGAAATGTCAAGTGCAAAGTCTGCCACAACACAGCAGAGTAGAGACTGGAGCACCACAGCACAGCAGACGGACAGAGGCACCACAGCACAACAGACAGACATACAGACAGACAGAGGCACCACAGCAGAGCAGGCTGAGGCACCACAGCACAGCAGAGAAGGCCAAGGCACCACAGCACCGCAGAGCAGGCCGAGGCACTATCCACAGCCATGGAGGCTGGGGCACAACAACAGACAGGGCGACGACCAACAGGGGGGATATAACAAGAGGGCTGTAGCAATACAGTCTCATGACAGACTTAACATAGCTGGCCAGCACATGCTAGATTAGGTTCTGGTTTCTGAGATTAATACAGATATAATGTTAATAAAGGGTAATGGGATCAAGTACATGTCTAATGGCTGTTGTAATGGAAGGGCCTGGTATCATAAGCTAATGTTCCACATGGACATTCTCACTGAGCACCTAGGGCTGTGTCCCACATGGCACCCTATTCCCTATATAGTGCACTACTTTTGACTAGGGCTCTGGTCAAAAGTAGTGCACTGTATAGGAAATAGGGTGCCATTTGCGACGTACCCAAATATGTTCTGAGTGAGCACCTATACTGCTTAATATCGGTGCCATAGCCCCTAGAGGAGATGGGATACGATTATGGATCTGTTAGTGGGATGCTATTTTTACACACTGGTGAAGTGGCACACTTAATCTCACTCTCCTGACTCTCCCCTCATGGCTTCATGCAAGGGTAGAGCAGTGTGTACTCAGGTAAGTGAAGCCAGAGCATGACTTTATGGCCAAACTAAATATGCAGAAAAAGTGTCAGTTAATTAATGTAGGAGTCAAGTGAAAAATAGTTGTCCTTGCTTGACATGTAAAACTTATCAGAGAATAGTAACAAGCTCAGTGAGATAAGATGGAATCACATCTTTAAAATAGCTCAGGTAGGTACAGTAGGAAGTCAAACTTCTTGATCACAATAATACGTTTCCACCAACTACCAAACTTTGACTCGCGACAGATTGCCAGCAGCAGCAAAAGTACACTTTGCCATCTCTGACTGGCTCTCGAACAGATGGAGTGATGTGAGCTGCACAGCAAATCTGGAGCTCTTAATAATTCACCAACTTCTTGTGTGACATTGACTGCAGTTCAGCTTCCCTCTAAAACTGGGCCAGGTGGAAAGTCAGACACTCCTCTTACAGACAGTTACAGCTAGACTAACAGGAGAAATCCCAGAAGAGAGAAGGGGAAGAAGGGAAAAGAAGAGAGGAAGAGAAGGAGGGAAATAGATAAGGACAGACAGAATGTTGTCGAACTCCCCTGAGGCCCAACGACGTGTGTGTGTGTGTGTGTCACTGCTAACAGCTTGAGTTTGTGTACCACATGCTGCTGTGAAGATACCCTCCTGTTCACTACTTTAATTTGTGCTGAAATTAGTGGGCAGCCCAGATTCTACCAGATCTCAAATGATTGACTGGATCTAAAGCAGTAAAGTTAAATTAATAAGTTAAACAATTCCAAATGAAAGATGCTGTGTTGTTGTTGTTATACTTACTATGTTGTATGATGTTATTACTGAGGTCAATATTTGAATCACCATATCAAATCATGCTTTGATTGTACTACACATGAATTCTCAGAAAACTGGATAATTTGACTAGTAATAGTATATTAGTCCTTTGACCTAAAAGAGTTTAGTAATATTCTGGGATTGTTCTCTCTTAGCTGTGAATACACCAACGTTTCGATTTGTAACAATATGCTATTGTACGTGCATGCTTATGTCGTGGAAATTGTTACACAGGGACACTCGAAGTCAATCTTAAATGAATCATTGTTTATTGTCAGCGTGCTGGAGAGGTTCCAACAAACTTAATGCACCATAGCGAACGTCTGTCAGAAGCTCTAATGGGGCAGTCCTGTTAGTTCCCTTATATATTGACAAGTCACATTTGCATAATTAATGAATCGTTAACGTTCGCTTCATTCATGTGACTGACCAATACTGGGTCATGAATGTGACAGACCAATACCTCATGAGGCTTCTTCTCTCTAAGCTGAGACCTTGAAATTGAGATATCCCTTTCTCTAAACAAGGTTCTGGGCATACTGCCAAATTGCAGACACTGATAGTGAGGATTCGTTCAATCAGTCACGTCCATGAAATTGGTTTATAGAAAATCACAAACATAGAACATAGAAATTGGTCAATAGAAAAGCACCAACATAAAAATGTCCATCACATTCCATCCTCTTATCACGTGATAATAATAATAAAATTATAATGTAAGCATTAGATTTAAGCTTCTATCAAAAGGAGGTTCTATCAAATTACATCATAATAAATCATAATAAAGGTTATACTTCTATTAACTACATCATTATAATAAATCATAATAACTCTAAAACCAACAATTAAAAGGTTAGAATCAACGGAAGTGGGTATACAAAATACACACACATACACAAGGGATCTGTAGATTCAAAGGTGAATAAATATCTCATTGTTAACCACCGTTTCCATATCTCTTACCACAATCGGGTTGGATTGACCTATGTTTTTCACTAGCTGTCCCTGGGACATCAATTTCGTCAAAATATAAAACCCTGTTGTTTAACAATTCTTGTTCAACGAAAACAACCTTCAATCATTACTCATCGTCCATATCTACAGGGGGAAATGGGAGCTCATCCAGAGTTGGCAGCTCATTAGTTTCACCATCCTCTGGACGAGCAGAAAACATGATAGCTGCTGAAATCTTATCAGCCAGAGAGGCACAGATCGCCTTACAGCATGTTAATAACATTTCACAGGGAAGAGAGAGAGAACACATGTTATAACAGTTTCACACCAACCTTGATAAGAATGAGATTGGGGCAAGGTTAGCCCAAGCTACAATCTAGTGTCTCTCCTCACATTTTAGGGGCATAGCTCTGTCTCTAGAAGCCTTTCCAAATCATAATTATAACTATTGATAAATTATCCAATCCAAATTTAGAATGACAGTCCTTAGTTGGTTCTAGCACTTTAATTTAAGACCCTCAACTTAGCACACACTGATACTGGCAGAATGTACATTAACTCATCACTTGTGGTAATGACAGATTGGTATGTCAATGCATTCTTAGTCTAAATTACTACACATTTCGCAGTGTGCATACCTCCACAATCAACCTGATACCCCAAATAAACAATTTTGGATAAGCCTAAATCAATTACGGGCATGGTTGACCACCCCCTCCCTCCCGGCACTCATCCTTCTGGCGTTTCTTCATGTTCTTCTTCAGATAGTGTTTCAGTTCGTCCTTTTAATGGCATATGTTCAAAGTGGATGGCCCTTGATAATGTCTCTCACCTGAAAGTCCTTTACAGTCCATTATGTCTTGTCCTACCAGTACACTAGCAGCATGAGAGAAGTTTGGATGGGATCTCTCTCCATGCTCACTCCACGTGGACTCATGTCGCACTCCTGGGAGAAAAGGCATGAGGGAAAATGCAGTTGATAGCTTCGACTGGATGCTGTGTACAGGTTGCTGGCTTGGACTCAGGTCTCAAGGTAGAAGTGGTGAAGGACCATATTGAACGCCATTTTCACCATTACTTTAGCCGGTTAGGGGGGGGGGGTTCAGGTTCACACTGTTCTTGGTCAAATTATCCCCTCCATGCATCTAGACACCATCTGTGGTCACCTTCGCTATAACCTCGAGAGAGGACAGACCAGAATAACAGTTTAGTTTAGGACATTTCTGATTCAGGAAATCCAGACAAATTATTTACTGTATGACAAATTATTATTACTACCTGATTCAGGAAATCCAGACAAATTATTTACTGCATGACAAATTATTACTACTAATAATATTTTTAATACAGATTTCTAAAACAAATGTCAAAGAGAATAACAACACACAGTTGAAACCATTTTTGTTCTCCAAATTGGCTTATACTCCCCTATCAACTTGGCGATCTCACTACAGAGTTACAGGGTCAGGGAGTTAGAGGGCTAATCCTTAGGGAGAAATCCCAACCATCCAGCAGACCCAATCTGGTGAGATTTGTTATTGAAGAATGACACATATATCACTCGAGATGGGGAAAATTTCTATCAATTTGGAGTAACTGTCAACCATTACCAACATATATTTATTATTTTATAGGCAGGCATGTGAACAAAATCTATTTGCTTATTTACCAAAGGGCATTTGCATATATACCAAAGGGCCCCAGGGGACTGGTGATTCCCCCTTTGGACACATGACTCACATCGTGATTCATGCGTCCAAAAAAACAACAAAACTGCCTGTTAACCTTATCACGTGTGAGTTCCAAATATCTCTAACCGCTGCCCCTGCGTGAGTTTTTTCATGCGTGTGATGTCAGAATTTCTCACTGTTCCAAAATGTGATTGTTACGCAACAGGACAGTTAAACCATGCTGCCCTCAAACCAAGACACGCTGCCTGCTAATTATCTATAGGCTATGTTTCAACTTTTCAATTTCAAGTTTTATTTTCTAACAACAATTTGAATTGAGGTGTATTCCGCCTCCTCATTAATTCACATAATTAAGTAGCCCATTTCACTGTTGCGGACAATTTATGTTTGAGGCCAAGCTTCTCTCTTCAATGAGAGCCCAAGCACTTCCCTAGTGTTTCCCCAGATCAAGTAAGAAGACATTGCTCATCTCTAGTCAGAACAGGCCTTGCACAGCACATTTTCTGGCTGGCGCCCGCATTGCCTTCATGGTTGTTTTCCTTACAAATTGGACTTAGGACATGTGTGCATTCCTATCAAAGTAAGTGGCTTATTTTCTGTATATCGTGTTGTCGTTTCTGCTGTAGCATACCGTATGTATGTATGGATCATAATGTATTTACTGTTTTATTCACATTTAAAAATACTGGTGACAGATCATCCATTCCGATTCTTGCATAGATTGTAATGGACACATATGATGTGTATAAAATACTTTTTTGAATGTTGTACTGATTATGATGAGCTAATGATAGGCTATTTGCCGACTATGTGTGGCGCCATGTTTGTTGACATTATACAATGCATTCTGGTTGTTACGTAAGCGTCTGTCAGACCAAAGATGTTCACTCGACTGACTTATGGTGCTTTCAAGACAACTGTGAACTCTGAAAAATACTAGGTAAAATCATGACGTCAATAATCTTCAGGTCGGAAAGTCAGAGCTCTACAAAGAGGCCCGAGTTGGAATTCCGAGTCGGATGACCGTTCAAAACTATTTTTCCCAGTCGGAGCTCATTTTTTCCCAAGTTGCCAGTTGTCTTGAATGCACTGAAGTCGGAAGTCGGAGATTTCCCAGTTGTTTTGAACGCGGCATCAGATTGTAAATTTGGTACCTCAGGGTTGCCAGCTCAGACCCCCCTTTCCAGGGGTTTTATTTTTATTTAGCGTATAAACTTCTGTTGTGTTTGCCCCCCATTTATTGATAAATCCCCCATCATAGTAATATTTCCTGCATCATATCCGCACACAATACCTTCTACCCCCCATGGACTTGAAAACCCCCCACAAATGAAATGAACCCCCCCAAAATGGTTTCATCCCTGTTTAGCTTTCACGCTACGGTTTGGCTAGGCAGTAGGCTTGTATTTGGTGTGATGATCTGTGAGGTGAAAACATTTTATTTACTTTGTGATTTGTCAAAAACGGTAAACGACTTCTCAAGTCATGTGCTCCGGTTCTTGTATACACTGTAACAAGTACCAATCTCCCGAGTGGCGCAGTGGTCTAAGGCACTGCATCGCAGTGCTAGCTGTGCCACTAGAGATCCTGGTTTGAATCCAGGCTCTGTCGTAGCTGGCCGCGACCGGGAGACCCATGGGGCGGCGCACAATTGGCCCAGTGTCGTCCAGGGTAGGGGAGGGAATGGCCGGCAGGGATGTTGCTCAGTTGGTAGAGCATGGCGTTTGCAACGCCAGGGTTGTGGGTTCGATTCCCATGGGGGGCCAGTATGAAAAAATAAAAAATAAATAATGTATGCACTCACTAACTGTAAGTCGCTCTGGATAAGAGTGTCTGCTAAAATGACTAAAATGTAAAAAATGTAAGTACATCAACGATTTGTAATATGCTGAAAAGTGGCTAAACTAAGTTCATATTTTTCAGGCAATGAGCGCAGCCATCTTTGACTTTGTTTATTTGCATCTTATAGTAAATGGCATTCTGGGATTAGGGAGTTTTCGCCAAGTCAAACATAAACAAACATGGCTGCCATCATAAAGAGTTAGCTGCTTTTAGCTTAGCTGACACGCATTTCTTTTCTAAACAACATTACATTAGTCTCTTGTGCTCACCAGAGATGTGGTACATTGTAAACTAGTCTAGCTGTTAGGTCGCTAACTTATGTTTTGTTTTTTTGTCAGCACAACCTGTTATTTAGACTGGTTTATGGAATGAGTTTGGCTGTGGATGTGTTCCGTGTGATGCTTGGATGATGAAGTTCGCATTTATCTTTTACAATAAAAGGTCAAATTGAGGAATAAAGTTTAAGACCTTTATTTTCCATCAGTACCAACAATTATTTAGATGCCGTTCAGACAACAATGCTGTTTAGACGCGTTTGTTGCGTCATACGTTCTGTTGCTACTGTTCCAATCACATATTTGAGATCGTACGCTGCAGGGACCACTCAACAATGATCACAAATACATGCTCATACGCGTCAAAGGGTTAATAAAAAATTAACGAATTATAATAACAAATCTAATTAGAATTACAACTCTTGATAACTCCATAAGGAAATAATTGTATCCTATAAGGTAATGGTAAAATAGACTAGAGACAGGTGTCCCTCATTCAGGGGCAGCACTCACTCTCTGTCCTTCTCGTGGTCCGAATCACACATAGGACTATTGATAAATTATAAACTTCTTCTAATTCCTCACCAGGAAGTAACAATAGAGGTCAGAGGTCAGTAAGCCCTATTAAGTGAGTGTTGTCCTGTACCTCAGACATTCATTACAAAATGTTTGAAATGTTTGAAATATTTTTGAGGTTTACATTGGATTTTTCAGTACATTTCTTATCAAGATAATTTACATGTGTGCAACCAAAACTGACAATAGAAACTTCAGAAAATTTCATTTATGTACCCTTTAAGTTGCATCCTTTCTAACCCGTGAATAACCCACTAAAACCAAATAAAAAGACCCCACACCACACCACACCACTAACAAATATATATAACAGGTGGGTTGTGTGTGGGTGCTGGCGTGTATGTAGTAAAGATCGTAGGGTAAAAACAAACAAAATGGCCAGGCCTTACTTAATTTGGGAGCTCCCTTAACAGCTGGATCCGGGTACCTTTAACTGCTCTCCCAGGGCACTTGCCTTAGGAAGCCTTTCAAAGGCAGAGATACAGAATCATTGATAAACATGAAAAAAAAACTTGGTAGCAGACATTCAATCAGTCGTATACAGAATTATACTTCAGACACATCAGATGATACAGTGTCCCTTCAAGCTGAATAGGCACCTTCTAAAGTAAACAACCCCAGAGCCCCTCTCTTGTAATCACTGCCATGTTGACCTGTTGCATTGTCCTGTAGAAGCTGTCCCTAATTTCCCCACTGTCTCTCTTACAGCCTGTTTGATTTCAGTGTGTACTGGCAGCTATCTATTGTTCCACAGGAAGGTTATCTCTAACCCAAACAACAGATGACTTAAACATGAGAGTAGTGCAGTGGTCTAAGGCACTGCATCGCAGTGCTAACTGTGCCACTAGAGATCCTGGTTCGAATCCAGGCTCTGTCGCAGCCGGCCGCGACCGGGAGACTCATGGGCGGCGCACAATTGGCCCAGCGTCGTCCAGGGTAGGGGAGGGAATGGCCGGCAGGGATGTAGCTCAGTTGATAGAGCATGGCGTTTGCAACGCCAGGGTTGTGGGTTTGATTCCCACGGGGGGCCAGTATAAAAAAAAATAATGTATTCACTAACTGTAAGTCGCTCTGGATAAGAGCGTCTGCTAAATGACTAAACTGTAAATGTAAATGTGGTGGACCAGGCCTTTAAGAGTGAGCGGCCTCTAATTTAATATCAGTCCCATGTTCAATCTTCTTCAAATTACTAAGATGTTGCATTATTAGAATGCTATCTGAAAGCCAATTACCATTCACTTTGTTACTTTCACTAGTCTCCATATCAAATCCTTAAACTAGGACCCTTCTTCCCAATAGGAAGACCTTCTCAATCTACTACTAATACACACGGATCATTCTCAAACAACATTCTGCTTTTCCCCCTATTGCAAGGTTTAAAACAAAACAAACATGATAGCTTTCTCCATATTGGAAGGCATTGTTTTCCTTTTAGTATACCTTCACAAAGTAACTCTATATTTTTATTACCAATCTCTGTTGGATATTTACTTTCTGCTTCAATATTTATTAAATGTCTATCATTTTAAGATTCATGTGTAATGCTTTGGAGGGATCAATATGTATTCACTGGACTGGCACTGTCTATCAGTCCCCTGTAGATGGCATGGTGCTCTGTCCATAATAAGTCTCTACCTAGCAAGTTAAAGGGTTGAGTAGGTGAATACAGAAAATCATTGGTTCTATTTAAAAGGGTATCATGTTTATTTCAAAATGTATTACCAGGGTGGAAGAAATCTCATAAGCGTTTATAGTTTTATTGGTTAAGGGTAAGTCAAGTCCCGTACAATGCTTTAACCTTATCTTTCTCAAATTATCCATAAAGGGACCACTCTGAACATTCCACAGAATACTTTTTACACCACTTACATACGTCTACGTGTGGGTGTGCAAGTTGTATATAATTATTATTATTATTTTTCTCCATTGTTACTTTATCATCACTAGTAACCCAGTATGCTTTTCTTCACCAATTCCTCCTTTAGATTAGTGTTCTATTCATACAGGGGTTTAGATATTTACACTAGTTGTTCTTTTTAACAGCATATTTGAGAATAATACTCTCTTCTTTCATATCTCCATACAGAATCCCTATATAACGTTATAAATCTTTAGATTTTCACCTCCACACCGCAGCAACGACCACAGCACAGCAGCCCGAGTTGTACACATATCATGTTCTCAAGGAAATCTCAGTGTCCGGGGGCATCAATTAACTTCATTGTTCATCCCTTACCCATCTCAGCTGTTACCCTCTCAAACTTTTCAATGGGTTCTCCTGTCAGTGCTCACCACCTGTAGATCGATGGGCAGTGGAGGACAGAACCCCTAAATAACGTTATAGATCTAAAAACTCAGTTCACACAGAACTGGTTGGGGTATTCATTATTTTCCCTATATACGTAACTATACCTAGGTATTCACACCCACACCACTCCATGTGCATCTATGCACCATATGTATATTCAATGGTTCTAGCCTCCCAGAGACAGTGGTCCCAGACCACATAGACAATTCAGAAATGCCTATAGACTGCACTTCCTATACATATAAAACAACACCGTGTTCAAAAACACCACGTGCTATTATTAGTAGTCCCAGACTACGATGGGTGGTTGTGGACGTTACGCCTAGATAATGTTATAGATGGAAAAACTCTCTTACACAGAACTAGAAAACCCAGCTCACATTCACACTAGAGCTAGTCCCCTGACAGCTCTCATTCACTCAGTACGTTATAGCTAAATTTCAATCTCCTATTATCCAAATTTCAATCAGCTTATTATCCATATTTAAATCTTGTTATCCAAATTTCAATCAGCTTAATATCAAAATATCAATCAATCTTATTATCCAATCAGTTTAATATACAAATGTCAATCTTATTATCTAAATTCCAATCTTAATATTAATTTTTTCAATCCATTTATTATCAAATTTCAATCCACCAAATTTCAATCAGCTTAATATGTAATATCTCACAATTACACAACTTTCACATCCACATTCACTTAGTACTATTCCCAAACACACTCAGTAATCTCCCTTATTACCCATGTGCATCTTCAATGATTCTCTTGTCGTTACTTGCTATGCACCATATGTATACTGCTATACGTATAAATAACACCACGTATTCAAAAACACTGTTTTATTTGTAGTGGCTGCAGACCACGTAGACATTTCTTATAAATGCCTACAGACAGCTGTCAGCGGGGCTTTCCATGGTACTGTTACGCCCTGGCTCTAGTCTTCTCATATAACTAGTGAATAGCCTTCTCTCTATAAGACTATGGGTACCTTTTTATGATTTTATTTTGTATCATTTTTGGGGGGGGTTTATACAGATTCATTTAAATTGACTTACAGAAATAATTTATAATAATAATGTGTCTCCCCCTGGGCAGCTCACAGTAATGGTCTGTTCTGGACGGGTCTCGTCATCTTTTGGTCAGACAGGAACTTCCCTCACACTTCATAAAATGCACCACCAGTTTTCCTCGCAGACCCCCACTGGAAAGCTCCGTAGGCAGAATCAATCATCCTTTACCAAATTGTCGTGGAAATTCTTACACAGGGACACTCTAAGTTCACCTTAAATGAATCATTGTTTATTGTCAGCGCGCTGGAGAGGTTCCAACAAACTTAATGCACCATAGCGAACGTCTGTCAGAAGCTCTAACGGGGCAGTCCTGTTAGTTCCCTTATATATTGACAAGTCACATTTGCATAATTAATGAATCGTTAACGTTCGCTTCATTCATGTGACTGACCAATACTGGGTCATGAATGTGACAGACCAATACCTCATGAGGCTTCTTCTCTCTAAGCTGAGACCTTGAAATTGAGATATCCCTTTCTCTAGACAAGGTTCTGGGTGTACTGCCAAATTGCAGACACTGATAGTTAGGATTCGTTCAATCAGTCACTTTCATGAACACTGAAATTGGTTTATAGAAAAGCACACACATACAACATAGAAATTGGTAAATAGAAAAGCACCAACATAAAAATGTCCATCACACTTACAACCCTCTTCCAGTGTTCATACTTCCATGAGTGATGTAACCTAGAGGTAGGCCTGTTTCCCCACCATTCCACTTGAATACCCATGCAGGATGCCCTGAACAGTACTGTATAGTAGAGTATGTTCAGTGAATCATGATCTTACGTAAGAGCTGTTTTTACTCCGGAAACCTCTATGTAGATGTAGAGATGTCAAATAATATAGGTACTGACCTGCTACTGTAGTTTTGGATTCAAAGGCTGATTCTCCACATTCAATCTATTGAATCATAACAAAAAACTAAGAACTACACAAAATGAGTCACAGATAATCAGTGCAAAAAAAACGACGCTTTCCATCATTTTCTTTACAGTGGTAAATAAAAAGAAACACCTTTGCTGGAGTTTTGTTGCATGCAGAGATACCCCAAATGTATCTTTTCCACTCATGGAAAATCTCCACAGATTTTTTTTGGTGATGGAGAGACTCTCCAAATCTAATGTTTTGATTGACTTTAGAGATCCACCCACTGGGGGGTTGTTAATGAGAGAAGCCCTGAGGACACAGGAATCCAACAGACATTACTCCCTCCCATGACCTTTCAGTGGCTCTCTGTCTGTCGGGGGTGCTCTGCACTGCTTTACCCCAGTGATGGTTCACTTCACCCAGCCACAGCGTCGGAGGAGTGTTGATCAGGGTACCCAGGGGCTTCTCCCTCTCTCGGGGACAAACGGGGATCTGGAGTAGGCCTAACACTAGGAGCCTCGTTATGTGCGCAACATCAAAATGAATCAGGCTCTGTCCCATCCAACACCCACATACCCACCCAGCCTACGTCTCGAGCCCCCCTCCCCCCCCGGGACTGCAGGGTGTGTGTAGCGTGGCGTGTGGAGGTAATGAGACCATGGTGCCTCCTCACCCTCTTCTCCTTCCCCCACTACCACCCACCACCTCCACTACGAGACGCTAACAACTACTGGTGCCCCAGGCACATCGATGAGACAGGCAGGGAGACATAGAGGGAGACAGAGAGGGAGACAGAGAGGGAGAGAGAGACAGAGACAGACAGAAAGAGAAACAGAGAGAGAGAGATGGAGAGACAGACATAGCGAAACAAAGAGATGGAGAGAGAGCGAAACAGAAACAGAGAGAGAGAGAGAGAGAGAGAGAGAGAGAGAGAGACAATGCCATGCAGCCCACCTACAGTAACCAGCTGAAGTGGAAGTTATCCTTATGAAGTGTGTGAGTGACTCATGCGCTGCCAGGGGTTTGGAGTGAGAGGACTATAAGGAGTGAGAGAGAGAGAGAGCGAGAGAGAGAGAAAAAGCGATAGAGAGGCCTTGAGGAAGCCATGCCAAGATGTGTGGAAGTCCCCCTGGTTGCCAACAGGCTCTGTGCAGTGAACCACACGCTCAAAATTCACAATGGAAACACCCATGTGCTCACTTCCTCTGGTAAAACATTTTTTATCTCAGAGGATGAATAGTTAGTACACTACTACCCCCAACACACACACACACACACCCCTGGCTTAATTTTCACGTACGCCTCAGCCTCCAGGCTGGCTGACAGATCAGTTTTATAGGGTAGCTATCTGTTTTCCCATTATTGTGTCTGGGATGATGGGCTCAGAGTACGTTCTTATGCACAGCTAATACCCTGCACTGTCTGCATCACTGATGCCTTTCACTGGTAGGACCTAACACCTCCTGATTGCTAACACGCCACATGATCTCCGCAGCCTGCCACTCTCCCTCTCCCCTGCCTTCTTCTCTCCTCTGCGTCCTCCTCTCCCCTGAGTCGTATGTATGGGATACGCATGGTATACATCGTCCAACGAAATGGCCCATGGACTATAAGAGGAGACGAGAATGTCCTTTTGTAGAACAGCTGAATGCAGACCAAACAGACAAGACACGTTTAAAGTTGTTTTATAAGTCGTATGTACAGGATACACATGGTATACACCGTCCAACTAAATGCTTACTTGCAGGTTCCTTCTCTACAATGCAACAACAATAAGACATAATAAAAGATAAGAATGCGAACAAAAAGTATATGGCTCAGTAGAATAAAATAAACATTTTAGCATAAGTATAATACAGGAAGGCACAATTTATAGTTCAGTATTTACGCGTGTTTTGGGGAAGTGGGGGATTGGGGGGCAGTATATAAACTGAGCAGTATAATAAGAGTCTGGTAGCAGCAGTTGTGATGTGTGTAGCATGAATGTATATGTCTGTGTGTGTGTATGTCTATGTGGGTGTGTGCATGAGTGAGTGCATGTGTGCTAAGGTCTGGAGAATCAGAGCAGTGTTCAGCAGTCTAATGGCTTGTAGATAGAAACTGTCTCTGAGCCTGTTGGTATCAGACCTCATGCTCTGATACCGTCTGCCTGATGGTAAGGGAGAGAACCGCTCGTGGCTGGGGTGTGTGGGGTCCTTGATGATGCTGTGAGCCTTCCTCAGGCACCGTTTCAAGTAGATAATCTGGGTGGGTGGGAGCACAGTCCCAGTGATGTACTGGGCCGTCTTCACCACCCACAGGAGGGCCTTGCAGTCGTGGACGGAGCAATTCCCGTACCAGGCTGTGATGCAACCGGTCATGATGCACTCGATGGCGCAGCGGAATAATTTGGAGAGGACCCAGGGCAGCATGCCGAAATTTCTTCCGCTGCCTTAGGAAGTAGAGAGAAGAGTGGTGGTGTTGTTGGTCCATGACAAGTCCTCAGTGATGTGGATGCCGAGGAACTAAAAACGTGTGATTCTGTACTGCAGTCCCGCTGATGTAGATTGGGGCATGTTCCCTCCTCTGCTTCCTGAAGTCAACAATCAACTCCTTTGTTGTGCTGACCTTGAGGTAGATGTTGTTGTCATGACACCACAATGCCAGTTCACTTACCTCCTCCCTATAGGCTAACTTATCGTTGTTGGTTATCAGGCCTACAACCGTGATGTTGTCAGTAAACTCCTCTCCTCTGCCTTCCTGCCTCTCCTCCCAGCCTGCCACCCTCTCCTTTCCTCCTCTCCTCTTCCAGGCTGCCACCATGACTCCCTTCTCTCCCCAGACTCTCCTCTCCCTTTCCACAGCCTGCCTCTTCTGCCCCGCCTTCTTCTCTCCCCTGCCTCCTCTCTTCTGCCACCTCCTCTCCCTTGCCACCTCCTCTTCCTTGCCTCCTCCTCCTCTCCCCTGCCTCCTCCTCTCCTCTGCCTCCTCCTCTCCTCTGCCTCCTCCTCTCCTCCTCTCCTCTGCCTCCTCCTCTCCCCTGCCTCCTCCTCTCCCTGCCTCCTCTTCTCCTCCTCTCCCCTGCCTCCTCCTCTCCTCTCCTCTGCCTCCTCCTCTCCCCTGCCTCCTCCTCTCCTCTGCTTCCTCCTCTCCTCTGCCTCCTCCTCTCCCCTGCCTCCTCTTCTCCTCCTCTCCCCTGCCTCCTCCTCTTCCCTGCCTCCTCCTCCTCTCCCCTCTGCCTCCTCCTCCCATCTGCCTCCTCCTCTCCCCTGCCTCCTCCTCTCCTCTGCCTCCTCCTCCCCTCTGCCTCATCCTCTCCCCTTCCTCCTCCTCCCCTCTGCCTCCTCCTCTCCCCTGCCTCCTCCTCTCCTCTGCCTCCACCTCTCCCCTGCATCCTCCTCTCCTCCTCTCCTCTGCCTCCTCCTCTCCCCTGCCTCCTCCTCTCCCCTGCCTCCTCTCCCCTGCCTCCTCCTCTCCTCTGCCTCCTCCTCTCCCCTGCCTCCTCCTCTCCTCTGCTTCCTCCTCTCCTCTGCCTCCTCCTCTCCCCTGCCTCCTCTTCTCCTCCTCTCCCCTGCCTCCTCCTCTTCCCTGCCTCCTCCTCCTCTCCCCTCTGCCTCCTCCTCCCCTCTGCCTCCTCCTCTCCCCTGCCTCCTCCTCCCCTCTGCCTCCTCCTCTCCCCTGCCTCCTCCTCCCCTCTGCCTCCTCCTCTCCCCTGCCTCCTCCTCCCCTCCCCCTCCTCCTCTCCCCTGCCTCCTCCTCCTCTCCCCTGCCTCCTCCTCTCCCCTGCCTCCTCCTCTCCACTGCCTCCTCCTCCCCTCTGCCTCCTCCTCTCCCCTGCCTCCTCCTCTCCCCTGCCTCCTCCTCCCCTCTGCCTCCTCCTCTCCCCTGCCTCCTCCTCTCCCCTGCCTCCTCCTCCCCTCTGCCTCCTCCTCTCCCCTGCCTCCTCCTCTCCCCTGCCTCCTCCTCCCCTCTGCCTCCTCCTCTCCCCTGCCTCCTCCTCTCCCCTGCCCTCTCCTCTCCCCTGCCTCCTCCTCTCCCCCGCCTCCTCCTCCCCTCTGCCTCCTCCTCTCCCCTGCCTCCTCCTCCCCTCTGCCTCCTCCTCTCCCCTGCCTCCTCCTCCCCTCTGCCTCCTCCTCTCCCCTGCCTCCTCCTCTCCCCTGCCACCTACTCTCCCCTGCCGCCTCCTCCCCTCTGCCGCCTCCTCTCCCCTGCCGCTGTCGTAGAAATGTTTGACTAATAATTAATCAACTCAAAAATATCTCGCAAGACACCAGAGCTTGTGAATCCAAGAATTTAGACTTTATTGCATAACAAAGCCGAGCTTGCTCCATGGAACAACTCCCTCTCTCTGGCTTAGACATCCCTTTTATACATACACATAAATGAAAAAACATGCGTACATTCCTAACTTATTTTAGTTCTGCACCACCCCTCTTTTTCAACGTCCAGCTGTCACACAATGTCCACTCCAAAAGGTAATTAATGCTTTTTTCTATATGAAGCCTCTCATTCTATCATTCTATTGGCTGCGTGGCTTAGGCCCCTTCTTAAAAAATAACTAATGTAATGCACACTGTTGAGAGCCTCTGTGAAAGAACACATGCATTCATTTAAAACACAGCATATACTACATGTCTATATTCCTTATTTAAGCATGTATCTGGATTATAAAATATAAAACATGTTTATTATATTTTACCTTTGGCATCTCCCTACATGTGCCATAATGATACATAAAATAATCCTGTACCGCCTCCTCCCCCCTGCCTCCTCCTCTCCCCTCTGCCTCCTCCTCTCCCCTGCCTCCTCCTCTCCCCTGTCCTCACCTCTCCTCTGCCTCCTCCTCTCCCCTGCCTCCTCCTCTCCCCTGCCTCCTCCTCTCCCCTGCCTCCTCCTCTCCTCTGCCTCCTCCTCTCCCCTGCCTCCTCCTCTCCCCTGTCCTCACCTCTCCTCTGCCTCCTCTTCTCCCCTGCCTCCTCCTCTCCCCTGCCTCCTCCTCTCCCCTGCCCTCTCCTCTCACTTGCCTTCTTCTCTCACTTTTAAAAAACAGATAAAAATACACCTTATGGAACAGCGGGGACTTATGAAGCAACACAAACATAGACACATGCATACAAACACACGATAACATACGCACTATACACACATGTACATATGGATTTTGTGTTATAGATATGTGGTAGTAGAGTAGAGGCCTGAGGGCACACACTTAATATGTTGTGAAATCTGTTATGAATGTATTGTAATGTTTTTATAATGTATAACTGCCTTAACTTTGCTGGACCCCAGGAAGAGTAGCTGCTGCCTTGGGGATCCATAATAAATACAAATACAAATACTTGCCTCCTCCTCTCCCTTTCCGCCTCCTTCTCTCCCCTGCCGCCTCCTCTCCCCTGTCCTCACCTCTCCCTTGCCTCCTCCTCTTCCCTTCCTTCCACCCTGCCACTCCCCTGCCTCCCTCATCTCCGCCCAGCACCTCTCCTCCTTTCCTCTGCCTCCTCCTCTCCCAGCCCTTGTGTTTGGTCCCTGGAATAATCGAATAACTTCATCCGCCTGGGATGTTCTGCTTAATATCTTCTCCTAGAAGGATCATGGGCATGGCTGTGCTGTGAGTAAATGTTGCCCAACTGTCTATGAACAACTGTCACAAAATCCATTGCACAGTGCGGAAGGCTTATCTAAAAAGGTAAATCAAGCTTCCTGCCAGTCATCGTCGTCAGGCATTCGTCTCATGTATTCCAGGTACACTACTAGAGGCATCGGTCTGCAACCTGACAGCACAATAACACATAATATCACAAACACTGATATTGTGTCCCTGTTATCATCACACGGAAAATAACTCATTCCTAATGGTTCATCACGTTCACTGGCTCATCAGGGCTAGAGGTTAGGATGAGAAATACTAACCGCTTATCACTTTGAGTTTGCAGTGGGAGAAGAGGCAGAGAACTCTATAGGAAGGGTTACCAATCAATCTCTCTCTCTCTCTCTTTTCTCTGTTTCTCTCCCTCTATCCAATCTCTCTAATTTCTCTGTTTCTCCATTTATACCCCTCCTTCCAATTTCTCTCTCACTCTCTCTTCTCTGTCTCTCCCTCTCTCCGAACGGTGACTGTTGGGTCAGTAATGTATGTGTCTCCAATATACTGACTTCAGCACAACTCTGATTGGCTTCTTTTGTGTCTTGTCCTATCAGATTGGAGCTTTAAAAAGAAAGAGAGTTCTCCTTCACCACTCCAGATGTCTGTCTCTCCACTCACTCCAGCCCCTCTCCCTCTCTTTCTCTCAACAAAAGACAAACTGGACGAGAAGCCAGAGAGACAGCGACGTTGGGCAGGTGGATTACCAGGAGAGGATAAGACACAACTGAAAGTTTCTAACAGATTACTATCTGACACACAGCCTGCTTCCCAAATAGCACCCGATTCCCTACATACTGCATACCCTATGGGCCCTTGTAAAAAGTAGTGTACTATATAGGAAATAAAGTGCCATTTGGGACACACCCAGACTAAAAAGTAATCAGCAGAGCCACTGATTAACACCTTTCTCCTGCACAAGCACTTTCTCACAGAACATTCAATCAAAGCTGATAGGTCACTGGTATCCATAGGGACACATGGGAGCCGCGATTATCAAATGAATACTTTGAAAGTCAAACAGGAAAACGAACCAAAATTCAGTTTACATGTGTGGCTGACAAAAGCTATCTAGCTTCATTTTTGAAAGTGATACATTGGTAATACCATGTAATTCTATGTGAAACATAAGGGCTACAATATTTAGATCTGCATCATCAGATACAATACAGTTTTGTGGTGTTGTGTAACAAGTGTTTTTTGTAATGGAGCAGGTATACCAACTTTCCACGTCATGTCCCTGTTGCAGGATATAACTGGACAAAACAGGAAGCACATTGAAGACAAGAAAACCCCTGCTCCACTTGTAGTTTCTCTTTGGCCACCTGGATAATATACTCTCAGATTCTGCTCTGAATGTAGTGGACTGAGAGGGTTGTGTGTGCATGTGTGTATGTATGTGTGTGTGTGTGTGTGTGTGTGTGTGTGTGTGTGTGTGTGCGTGTGTGTGTATGTGTGTATGTATGTGTGTGTGTGTGTGTGTGTGTGTGTGTGTGTGTGTGTGTGTGTATGTATGTATGTGTGTGTGTGCGTGCATGTCTGCGTGCATGCATGTGTGTGTGCTTGCACGCGCATGTGTATGTGTGTTTAAAGCATTTGTGTATCATTTGTAAACTAGTCTCCACATTGCTCCAGAAGTGTTGGTCTGGCCTGGTCTGTCTTCCCTTAGTGTAGAGGGAGCGGGAGACAGGGATCAGGGGGTGAAAAGTCACAGGGAGGACAGCTTGACGGATGGAGCTGAGGTGGCGCTGGTGTCAACACTGGGCTGGAAGGGAGTGCCATTTCCTTACTGATCTCTATCTCTGTCTATTAACACAATACACCACCTGGCACACAGATACTGTACAACCACACAAAACACACACACACAGTACATATACAACTCCCACTTGAATAAACATAATTCACTTCAAAAACAAAACACAACCCACACTCAAGACAAGGATACCTCAAACGCACGTACACAAAACCTTGCATAAACACATGACCCAGTCACATTCTCCCACACAGACACCACTCTCTCACACACACAAACACACACACCCTGTCATACACAAATATACCAGCTCCATGTATTCCCTCCTTCTCACACCTTCCTACCACAAAACCCATTCATTCAAATACACACAGTCACATTAATCAAAATTACTTTGACATGAAACTTTGAATAGTAACCCTGTCGCTTTGATTTAATTTTCCATTATATTATGCAGTTCTAAATCAGGACAACTTTTTCAATAGAGAATTAAATTACCCCACAGACCTGTACACACAATGCATTGGACAACATTTAGCTAGGGCCATTGTTGGTTTAAGCATCAGCGTCTCTAATTCACATTTCCTCCCTTTTCTCTCTCGTTATTTTGTTTGGCTTTATTTCCCCTCAGACAAGCAGAGACTCTCTGTAGTCTATTGCTTGGATTATCATCCTGGAAAAGCAATTAGTATGAAATGATCTCTTCGATTCATTACCATCTTGATAGAGAGAGTGTAGAAGCCAGGAGGGATACCAAACAAACCTCTCGAGACAATAAGAATATCTGTAATCGGAATTTCAAACATGAGCCAATTGTTTACTGCTCTTCCACATAACTATTATTATTTATTTATATATATTTTTTGTTGTTGTAATTTTTACCCCCTTTTTCTCCCCAATTTCGTGATTACGATCTTGTCTCATCGCTGCAACTCCCCAACGGGCTCGGGAGAGGCGAAGGTCGAGTCATGCGTCCTCCAAAATATGACCCGCCAAGCCGCGCTTCTTAACACCCGCTCACTTAACCTGGAAGCCAGCTGCACCAATGTGTCGGAGGAAACACCGTTCAACTGACGATTGAAGTCAGCCACAAGGAGTCGCTAGAGCACGATGAGCCAAGTAAAGCCCCCCGGCCAAACCCTCCCCTAACCCGGACGACGCTGGGCCAATTGTGCGCCGCCATATGGGATTTCCGGTCACGGCCGTTAGCGACGCCGCAACACTGCGAAGCAGTGCCTTAGACCGCTGCACCACTCGGGAGGCTCTAACTATTATTTTTGATAACAGAAACAATTATAGAAGTAGTAGTTGTGAGGGTAATACTAGTAGTAGTGGTACTCTAAGAGACCTAGGAAAATAGGAAGAAACCCCTTCCCTTTTCAAGAGTGAGTGACAAGGGCTAGCATGTCTTATGAAAAGGTCAGTGTGGTATACCTACCCTACAGTGAGAGAATGAACATGGAATACACAGGAGAGAATAGCTTGCCAGTCCCTGCCTGGTATAAAAACGGTTGAGAGAAACACTGGTGTAGAAGGTGCAGTATAACATTGGGCCATTCAGGAGTCCAGCCAGAGCGAGCTCGAGCTAAGTGGAGTATATACATCATGTCCAGGTTCTACCGTGTTTGGGTCCCAAATGTCACCCTATACTCTATATAATGCATTTCTTTTGACCAGGGCCCATAGTGCTCTGCTCAAAAGTAGTGCACTGTATAGTGAATCGGGTGCCATTTGGGATACAGCCACAGTGTCTTACTACAAACGACTTCTGCACAGATCAGTCAATAAATCTACCCAAAGCGCACTTAATGAAGGCCTCCCCTCCAGCCACAGGGATTTACATACAAGTTATCACACTTCAGAAGCTTCTGAGTCGATGCCGTTATCTACTTTCATTTCATTTTGGCTGACTCAGAGGGCACTTTTTTATCCATGCTAGTGCTACAGGCCAAGTACATCAATTTCATATTACTGTGGAGACACACTCACTACCAGACCACACCATAAAAACATTTAAATGGATATTTACCTTCCCCTCAATACATCAATACCCATTTGTGTTGATATATTTACTCCAATATGATCTAAAGGGAAGAAACCTGATTGGTATATATTCAATTAACCCTTTTTGATTGCACTTGCAAGAACCAGAAGTACAGTAGATGCATTTTTGTCCCTTTGGTACAGACTGGTATTGTATCCCAATGTCTGTGTGTTGTGGCCTACCAGAGCTGGTAACTATACTGAATAATACATCATACAGTGCATTCGGAAAAGTATTCAGACCCCTTCAGTTTTTCCACATTTTGGTACGTTACAGCCTTATTCTAAAATGTATTAAATAAAACATTTTCCTCATCAATCTACACACAATACCCCATAATGACATAGCGAAAACAGGTTTTTAGAAATCTTTGCAAATGTATTAAAAAAACTGAAATACCTTATTTACATAAGTATTCAAACCCTTTGCTATGAGACTCAAAATGTAGCTCAGGTGCATGCTGTTTCCATTGATCATCTTTGAGATGTTTCTACAACTTGATTGGAGTCCACCTGTGGTAAATTCAATTGATTTGACATGATTTGCATGTCAGAGCAAAAACCAAGCCATGAGGTCGAAGGAATCGTCCGTAGAGCTCCGAGACAGGATTGTGTCGAGGCACAGATCTGGGGAAGGTACCAAAAAATGTCTGCAGCATTGAAGGTCCCCAAGAACACAGTGGCCTCCATCATTCTTAAATGGAAGAAGTTTGGAACCACAAGACTCTTCCTAGAGCTGGCCGCCCGGACAAACTGGAAAGGGCCTTGGTCAAGGAGGTGACCAAGAACCCGATGGTCACTCTGACAGAGCTCCAGAGTTCCTCTGTGGAGATGGGAGAACCTTCCAGAAGGACAACAATCTCTGCAGCACTCCACCAATCAGGCCTTTATGGTAGAGTGGCCAGATGGAAGCCACTCCTCAGTAAAAGGCACATGACAGCCCGCTTGGAGTTTGCCAAAAGGCACCTTAAGGACTCTCAGACCATGAGAAACAAGATTTCCTGGTCTGATGAAACCAAGATTGAACTCTTTGGCCTGAATGCCAAGTGTCACGTCTGGAGGAAACCAGGCACCGCTCATCACCTGGCCAATACCATCCTTATGGTGAAGCATTGTGGTGGCAGCATCATGCTGTGGGGATGTTTTTCAAAGGCAGGGACTGGGAGACTAGTCAGGATCGAGGGAAAGATGAACGGAGCAAAGTACAGAGAGATCCTTGATGAAAACCTGCTCCAGAGCGCTCAGGACCTCAGACTGGGGTAAAGGTTTACCTTCCAACAGGACAACGACCCTAAGCACACAGCCAAGACAATGCAGGAGTGGCTTCGGGACAAGTCTCTGAATGTCCTTGAGTGGCGCAGCCAGAGCCCGGACTTGAACCCGATCGAACATCTCTGGAGAGACCTAAAAATAGCTGTGCAGCGACGCTCCCCATCCAACCTGACAGAGCTTGAGAGGATCTGCAGAGAAGAATGGGAGAAACTCCCCAAATACAGGTGTGCCAAGCTTGTAGCGTCATACCCAAGAAGACTCGAGGCTGTAATCGCTGCCAAAGGTGCTTCAACAAAGTACTGAGTAAAGGGTCTGAATACTTATGTAAATGTGATATTTCAGTTTCTATGGTCATGATGAGGTATTGTGTGTAGATTCCTGAGGGGAAAAAACGATTGAATCCATTTTAGAATAAGGCTGTAACGTAACAAAATGTGGAAAAGTCAAGGTGTCTGAATACTTTCCAAATGCACTGTATGTCACACCATAAATGTGATATACAGTGGGGAGTATTTGATACACTGCCGATTTTGCAGGTTTTCCTACTTACAAAGCATGTAGAGGTCTGTAATTTTCATCATAGGTACACTTCAACTGTGAGAGACGGAATCTAAAACAAAAATCCAGAAAATCACATTGTATGATTTTTAAGTAATTAATTTGCATTTTATTGCATGACATAAGTATTTGATACATCAGAAAAGCAGAATTTAATATTTGGTACAGAAACCTTTGTTTGCAATTACAGAGATCATACGTTTCCTGTAGGTCTTGACCAGGTTTGCACACACTGCAGCAGGGATTTTGGCCCACTCCTCCATACAGACCTTCTCCAGATCCTTCAGGTTTCGGGGCCGTCGCTGGGCAATACGGACTTTCAGCTCCCTCCAAAGATTTTCTATTGGGTTCAGGTCTGGAGACTGGCTAGGCCACTCCAGGACCTTGAGATGCTTCTTACGGAGCCACTCCTTAGTTGCCCTGGCTGTGTGTTTCGGGTCGTTGTCATGCTGGAAGACCCAGCCACCACCCATCTTCAATGCTCTTACTGAGGGAAGGAGGTTGTTGGCCAAGATCTCGCGATACATGGCCCCATCCATCCTCCCCTCAATACAGTGCAGTCGTCCTGTCCCCTTTGCAGAAAAGCATCCCCAAAGAATGATGTTTCCACCTCCATGCTTCACGGTTGGGATGGTGTTCTTGGGGTTGTACTCATCCTTCTTCTTCCTCCAAACACGGCGAGTGGAGGTTAGACCAAAAAGCTCTATTTTTGTCTCATCAGACCACATGACTTTCTCCCATTCCTCCTCTGGATCATCCAGATGGTCATTGGCAAACTTCAGACGGGCCTGGACATGCGCTGGCTTGAGCAGGGGGACCTTGCGTACGCTGCAGGATTTTAATCCATGACGGCGTAGTGTGTTACTAATGGTTTTCTTTGAGACTGTGGTCCCAGCTCTCTTCAGGTCATTGACCAGGTCCTGCCGTGTAGTTCTGGGCTGATCCCTCACCTTCCTCATGATCATTGATGCCCCACGAGGTGAGATCTTGCATGGAGCCCCAGACCGAGGGTAATTGACCGTCATCTTGAACTTCTTCCATTTTCTAATAATTGCGCCAACAGTTGTTGCCTTCTCACCAAGCTGCTTGCCTATTGTCCTGTAGCCCATCCCAGCCTTGTGCAGTTCTACAATTTTATCCCTGATGTCCTTACACAGCTCTCTGGTCTTGGCCATTGTGGAGAGGTTGGAGTCTGTTTGATTGAGTGTGTGGACAGGTGTCTTTTATACAGGTAACGAGTTCAAACAGGTGCAGTTAATACAGGTAATGAGTGGGGAACAGGAGGGCTTCTTAAAGAAAAATTAACAGGTCTGTGAGAGCCGGAATTCTTACTGGTTGGTAGGTGATCAAATACTAATGTCATGCAATAAAATGCAAATTAATTACTTAAAAATCATACAATGTGATTTTCTGGATTTATGATAAAAATTACAGACCTCTACATGCTTTGTAAGTAGGAAAACCTGCAAAATCGGCAGTGTATCAAATACTTGTTCTCCCCACTGTACATAGAAGCACACAATGTTCATTTTGCCAAGTACAACCCTTTTAGTGATTGACGGTGAATGTGGGTGTCATGTCTACATGCAGTATATAGTAGCACCCATCCTGCCTCTCAATCCCATCATTGGGGTGATCACCGGAGTGTATAGTCTTCTTTCTACCCTGTTGTCTGTTAGCCACCTGCCTCTCCCACTGAGTCAAGCTGGGCTAGTCAACTCAGATGGGAGGGAAGGAGGGAGGGATGGAGGGGGGAAAGGAGGGAGGGATCCGTGAACTCCCATCAACCGCTCAGGAGAGTGAAGCAGCAGCCTTCCTGCGCGCAGTAAGATTGATGACACCCTCCGGAAGAAACAAAAGATGTGGCGTCTGCGAGAACGGGCTTATGAAACCTGATAGACTCATCTCTTAATAAACATCACTAATATGTCAGCCACTACACACCGTGGTTGCACCAGCAGAGCTGCTGCCTGCCTGCTTGCTTCATGGAGCAGAGAGAGAGAGAGAGAGAGAGATATTTATTTTTCTCCATTTAAAAAAACCACCTAAAGTTAACATGCAAATGCCATTTAATTTATGGTAATGTATTTATTTTAAATGCTCCATAAATGGCCATAAATTAAATAGCATTTGCATGTTAACTTTATTGGTGCAACTGACAAGTAAATAATTGGTGAAAATGAATGAAAGAGCGCACCGTAGAAAATGGGATATTTTGAATAATTTCCACAGGCAGAAGGGAACCTGAAAACCAAGCAACACTGGAACATATAAGGGCAGTTTTTCACCGTGAGCTCGCCACCTTTATAGACTGTCTACTATTTACAATATTCTGTATTTATACGCAAAAAGTGTTGTATCTGTCACAATTCTATCTCCCTGAGTCTGCCTCAATACTATATAATGCTAGTTAAAGTCACCCAGGTGTGAAAGAGTGTTTGGAAATAAATGAAACCGACCAGGAAAGTGAGGACGGGGGAATATTGCCATGTCAAGCTGACAGACAGGCAGTGAAAATGTAACAAGAGCTATCATCTTAAGGAAAACCGGATTAAATAAGAACCTACGACCGTCGGTGCATCTCCGGCCCTGATATTGACAAGCCACTGGCGGGGGCCATTTTTCATTGTCTCATCAAGACCAAGCATTATGGGAGATCAATCTCTCCTCTCTCATCTCTATCCCTGCATCAGATAGGCCCCTGGTTGCCCGTCGGTTTAGAGTGGCTTGGTGATGCTGCTCTTATTATGCCTGGTGGAGATTCAGTCAAAGTTTTAGACACTGCAGTGGAGTGGAGAGATTGGTACCTGGCTGTCTCAGTTGTGGTTTCCTTAGAGTGAGTGCATGTAGTATGTGATGGATCCTGAGGGTCTCTGTCCAAGCCTAGACCAGTCCAGTTGATCTCCTGCAATATTGCTCTATGGATCTACTGCAGTGGTGGCTGGTTGTACTTCAAATGGGGAGGACGGGCTCATAGTAATGGCTGGAACGGAATCAATGGAATGGTCTCAAACACATCAAACACCTGGTTTCCATGTGTATGATACCACTCTATTCACTCCATTCCATTCATTATTATGAGCCATCCTCCCCTCACCAGCCTCCTCTGATCTGCAGTACAAGTATCCTAAATTAGCACACACATACTCAGAAGAAGAGGAGACCTACTGATGAGATTTACAACTTGCATTACTAGACAATTTCAATGTAATTCTATTTTAATATAACAAAGCACTGCCAGTGCCAAGCCATCTGACAAAGTTGTGAATTGATTAAGAAAATGAAGACCAACATCAAGATCCAGACTTACCCAGGTGTTGGCTTCATCCATTCTGAACCTTTCTGAACCATGAGAAAATAAACCAACCACAGCACAGTCAGTGCCTTCTCTCTATGCTGACTTAACCAGCACAGCATACCCCGTTAAGCAACCCAGCCAAAACAAAAGCCTCCATTTTTATTTTGGCCTGTAGGAATAAGAGCATGGAAGCAGTTCGGCTAACAGTAATTACTACATTAAATCATATATCATGGCTCTAACATTGAGAACTTGTATATCTTTAAGGGTTGTTAATTTTACAAGTCCACCGTTAACCTGGCGTGAGGTGAAGGGATGAAGAGATGAAGAAGGGATGGCAGGCCTATATAAAACAAACGTAAGAAGACGATGTGGAGAGAGAGAGAGAGAGAGAGAGAGAGAGAGAGAGAGAGAGACAGAGAGAGAGAGACAGAGAGAGGGAGGGGGGGGGGGGGGTTGTGGAGCTCACTGGTGGAGACAGGGTAGTAGTTAGGTGGCTGTGATTTGTGCCTCTGTTTCTCCCATTGACACCTTTATCTGTGGAGCCTCTGTGAGTTATAACATAAAGAAGTACTACAAGTAACTGGATTTACTAAAAGTAACTGAGAATAGAATGTATATATTATTCCCTTTTTATATGCTCGTACAAAGTTAGTTGGTTGCTGTTAAGGTCTTGCTTTTGGCCCTGTTGCTCCACTACATACACAATCTAAACTAGATGCCCTCAATCTCACACAAATTATCAACGAATTATCAACGAACCTACCAGGTACAACCCTAAATCCGTAAACATGGGTACCCTCATAGATATCATCCTGACTAATTTACCCTCTAAATACACCTCTGCTGTCTTCAACCAGGATCTCTGCGATCACTGCCTTATTGCCTGCGTCCGTAACGGGTCCGCGGTCAAACGACCACCCCTCATCACTGTCAAACGCTCCCAAAAACACTTCAGCGAGCAGGCCTTCCTAATTGACCTGGCCCAGGTATCCTGGATGGATATATATCTCATTCCGTCAGTAGAGGATGCCTGGTTGTTCTTTAAAAGTAATTTCCTCTCAATCTTAAATAAACATGCCCCATTCAAAAAATACAGAACTAAGAACAGATATAGCCCCTGGTTCTCCTCAGACTTAACTGCCCTTGACCAGCACAAAAACATCCTGTGGCGTACTGCATTAGCATTGAATAGCCCCCGCAATATGCAACTTTTCAGGGAAGTTAGGAACCAATATACACAAGCAGTTAGGAAAGCAAAGGCTAACTTTTTCAAACAGAAATTTGCATCCTGTAGCACTAACTCCAAAAAGTTTTGGGACACTGTAAAGTCCATGGAAAATAAGAGCACTTCCTCCCAGCTGCCCAATGCACTGAGGCTAGGAAACACTATCACCACCGATAAATCTACAATAATCGAGAATTTCAACAAGCATTTTGCTACGGCTGGCCATGCTTTCCACCTGGCTACCACTACCCCGGCCACCAGCTCTGCACCCTCCGCTGCAACTTGCCCATGCCCCCCACGCTTCTCCTTCACACAAATCCAGACAGCTGATGTTCTGAAAGAGCTGCAAAATCTGGACCCCTACAAATCATCTGGGCTAGACAATCTGGACCCTTTCTTTATAAAACTAGCCGCCGAAATTGTCGCAACCCCTATTACTAGCCTGTTCAACCTCTCTTTCGTAACGTCTGAGATCCCCAGAGATTGGAAAGCTGCCGCGGTCATCCCCCTCTTCAAAGGGGGTGACACTCTAGATCCAAACTGTTACAGACCCATATCCATCCTGCCCTGCCTTTCAAAAGTTTTTGAAAGCCAAGTTAACAAACAGATCACCGACCATTTCGAATCCCACCGTACCTTCTCCGCTATGCAATCCGGTTTCCGAGCTGGTCATGGGTGCACTTCAGCCACGCTCAAGGTCCTAAACGATATTATAACCGCAATCGATAATAGACAGTACTGTGCAGCCGTTTTCATTGACCTGGCCAAGGCTTTCGACTCTGTCAACCACCGCATTCTTATTGGCAGACTAAATAGCCTTGGTTTCTCAAATGACTCCCTCGCCTGGTTCACCAACTACTTCTCTGATAGAGTTCAATGTGTCAAATCGGCGGGCCTGTTGTCTGGACCTATGGCAGTCTCTATGGGGGTGCCACAGGGTTCAATTATTGGGCCGACTCTTTTCTCTGTGTATATCAATGACGTCGCTCTTGCTGCTGGTGACTCTCAGATCCACCTCTACGCAGACGACCCCATTTTGTATACATCTGGCCCTTCATTGGACACTGTGTTAACAAACCTCCAAACGAGCTTCAATGCCATACAACACTCCTTCAGTAGCCTCCAACTGCTCTTAAACACTAGTAAAACTAAATGCATGCTCTTCAACCGAACGCTGCTTGCACCCGCCCACCCGACTAGAATCACTACTCTCGACGGGTCTGACCTAGAGTATGTGGACAACTACAAATACCTAGGTGTGTGGTTAGACTGTAAACTCTCCTTCCAGACTCACATTAAGAATCTCCAATCCAAAGTTAAATCTAGAATCGGTTTCCTATTTCGCAACAAAGCCTCCTTCACTCATGCTGCCAAACATGCCCTCGTAAAACTGACTATCCTACCGATCCTTGACTTCGGCGATGTCATTTACAAAATAGCCTCCAACACTCTACTCAGCAAATTGGATGTAGTCTATCACAGTGCCATCCATTTTGTCTCCAAAGCCCCATATACTACCCACCACTGTGACCTGTACGCTCTTGTTGGCTGGTCCTCACTACATATTCGTCGCCAAACCCACTGGCTCCAGGCCATCTATAAATCACTGCTAGGCAAATCCCCGCCTTATCTTAGCTCATTGGTCACCATAGCAACACCCACCCGTAGTATGCGCTCCAGCAGGTATATCTCACTGGTCATCCCCAAAGCCAACACCTCCTTTGGCCGCCATTTCTTCCAGTTCTCTGCTGCCAATGACTGGAACAAATTGCAAAAATCTCTGAAGCTGGAGACACTTATCTCCCTCACTAACTTTAAGCATCAGTTGTCAGAGCACCTTACCGATCACTGCACCTGTACACAGCCCATCTGAAATTAGCCCGCCCAACTACCTCATCCCTATATTGTTATTTATTTTGCTCATTTGTACCCCAGTATCTCTATTTGCACATCATCTCTTGCACATCTATCATTCTAGTGTTAATACTAATTGTAATTATTTTGCACTATAGCCTATTTATTGCCTTACCTCCATAACTTGCTACATTTGCACACACTGTATATATATTTATTTCTGTTGTATTTTTGACTTTGTTTTGTTTTACCCCATATGTAACTGTGTTGTTGTTTTTATCGCACTGCTTTGCTTTATCTTGGCCAGGTCGCAGTTGTAAATGAGAACTTGTTCTCAACTGGCTTACCTGGTTAAATAAAGGTGAAATAAAATAAAAATAAATAAAATATACAGTGATATATTCACCCCCTTGGCATTTTTCCTAATTTGTTGCCTTACAACCTGGAATTAAAATGGATTTTTTTGGGGTTTGTATCATTTGATTTACACAACATGCCTACCACTTTGAAGATGCTAAATAATTTTTTTTGTGAAACAAACAAGAAATAAGACAAAAAAACTGAAAACTTGAGCGTGCATAACTATTCAAAGTCAATACTTTGTAGAGCCACCTTTTGTCTCTATAAGCTTGGCACATCTAGCCACTGGGAATTTTGCCCATTCTTCAAGGCAAAACTGCTCCAGCTCCTTCAAGTTGGATGGGTTCCGCTGGTTTACAGCAATCTTTAAGTCATACCACAGATTCTCAATTGGATTGAGTTCTGGGCTTTGACTAGGCCATTCCAAGACATTTAAATGTTTCCCCTTAAACCACTAGAGTGTTGCTTTAGCAGTATGCTTAGGGTCATTGTCCTGCTGGAAGGTGAACCTCTGTCCCAGTCTCAAATCTCTGGAAGACTGAAACAGGTTTCCCTCAAGAATTTCCCTGTATTTAGCGCCATCCATCATTCCTTCAATTCTGACCAGTTTCCCAGTCCCTGCCGATGAAAAACATCCCCACAGCATGATGCTGCCACCACCACGCTTCACTGTGGGGATGGTGTTCTCCGGGTGATGAGAGGTGTTGGGTTTGCGCCAGACATAGCGTTTTCCTTGATGGCCAAAAAGCTCAATTTTAGTCTCATCTGACCAGAGTACCTTCTTCCATTTGTTTGGGGTGTCTCCCACATGCCTTTTGGCAAACACCAAACGTGTTTGCTTATTTTTTTATTGAGGCAATGGCTTTTTTCTGCCCACTCTTCCGTAAAGCCCAGCTCTGTGGAGTGTGCGGCTTAAAGTGGTCCTATGGACAGATACTTCAATCTCCGCTGTGGAGCTTTGCAGCTCCTTCAGGGTTATCTTTGGTCTCTTTGTTGCCTCTCTGATTATTGCCCTCCTTGCCTGGTCCATGAGTTTTTCTTGGCAGGTTTGTTGTGGTGCCATATTCTTTCAATTTTTTAATAATGTTCAAAGTTTCTGATATTTTTTTATAACCCTGATCTGTACTTCTCCACAACTTTGTCCCTGACATGTTTGGAGAGTTTCTTGGTCTTCATGGTGCCGCTTGCTTGGTGGTGCCCCTTGCTTAGTGGTGTTGCAGACTCTGGGGCCTTTCAGAACAGGTGTATATATACTGAGATCATGTGACAGATCATGTGACACTTATATTGCACACAGGTGGACTTTATTTAACTAATTATGTGACTTCTGAAGGTAATTGGTTGCACCAGATCTTATTTAGGGGCTTCATAGCAAAGCGGGTGAATACATACGCACTGACCACTTTTCTGTTATTTATTTTTTCAAATTTTTTGAAACAAGTAATTTTTTTCATTTCACTTCACCAATTTCGACTATTTTATGTATATCCATTACATGAAATCCAAATAAAAATCAATTTAAATTACAGGTTGTAATGCAACAAAATAGGAAAAACGCCAAGGGGGATGAATACTTTTGCAAGGCTCTGTTGGAGGGTACTATAATTACATAATTATAACCTATTTCCACAGACATTGACAGTTTAAAAAAACTCATTGCAATATCAGCTCCCCTCCATGTGATTGTGAACATGCTTCTTGGTTCCATCTGAAACATAAACAAACTACTACCCTACCTCGTCTCCACCAGTGAGCTCCACAACCCAGCTCTTCCCCAAAGCGCCTGCCCTGACTGCGTCCCAAATAGCATCATATTTACTATAGTGCACTACTTTTGACCAGGGCCCATAAGGAGCCATTTGGGAAGCAGTCAGACTGCAGTACAGACCCCAGTGGTATAAACCTTATAGCCCCACAGGGAGTTAGCCATGGAGCTTTGGCTCGGCCTGTTGATTGCACTTTGGCCGATCATTTCCTTGAACCGCTCCAGAATGTCACATTCGAGGGGGTTTCTGTTCGTCTCACCAGAGCAGTACAAAGCTAGTTTTCACTTAGCGCTCTGCTAAGAACCGCAAGTCGAACCACGATCAAAGAGGAATGACCATGTCACTCTCCCCAGCTTCACGGTTAGAATGTCATCATTAATCTTTGTATCATTGGAGGGGGGGAAAAAACTATTTGTCCATTGTGTTTAGACTGCATGGCCTGCCCAGCCTACCATATTAAACTAATAAAGAAATACTAAACATAGAGCCTCTCTAAAGCAATTACCTGTTCATCTGGCATACACTATGCTAATGTTTAACTCACTCTTTGCTTAATTGTCCATGGCTAACAAATGTTTATTTTCTTAATTAGAAGTTTTAAAAAAATTCTGCATAAATCAAAGCCAAGCCAGAGACAACCTCTTGCGTATCTCTAGACTAGCTACATTTTACATTTTCATCATTTAGCAGACGCTCTTATCCAGAGCGACTTACAAATTGTCATCACAGTCACGCTACATGTGATCTATTAGTTTGTAAAGAACGCATTCTATTGTTATCGATGAACATCATCTTCCACCATTCTTTGATAATTCTTCTAAAACAGCAAAAGCATGAAGAGTTTTGTTCACCATACTAGCTGACAATAAAAAGCAACCCCAGCCTGTCCATTCTGAGCTAATTCTGCAAGCTGCATTGGTCGGTTTGTGAGGATTAAGATGTTTGACTAGCTAGCGGGACCCCTGCTTGCCCTGACCATCGACGCGAAGGAGGCGGTTACTGACCACAAATAAACATCAGTCTGGATGGTGGGGTCCCAGTGCTCCGGCCTCTGCGCGGTCAGCTACAGGAGCGCATCAATCACAGCTGGACTCAGCTGAGGTGAGGGCAGGGGCTGGGGGCTGTGGGTGAGGGCTAGGGCTGGGGGTGAGGGCTAGGGCTGGGGGCTGTGGGTGAGGGCTAGGGCTGGGGGCTGTGGGTGAGGGCTGGGCCTGGGGGCTGTGGGTGAGGGCTGGGGCTGGGGGCTGTGGGTGAGGGCTGGGGCTGGGGGCTGTGGGTGAGGGCTGGGGCTGACATTGGGCTAGGGCTGAGGGCCCCCCCAAGGTAGAGCACAGGAAAACAGCCTGGAGCAGCTGCTGCTAATGCACACACACCCAGATGCACAGTCGCACAAGCACACATATACATATGCTGTACACACACACACACACACACACACACACAGATAGAGAGGCATGGATACACAGAGTGATGCACGAATGCACACAAACAGACACACACACGGTTAGGCTTAATCCCCTTTCAACAGCTAAACTCTGATAGGCACCCTGTGCTGAGAGAGAGAGAGGAGGGAGGGAGAGAAAAGGAAAGAGAGAGGAAGAGAGAGAGAGAGAGAGAGAGAAAAGAAAGAGGAAGGGAAATAGATAGGAGGGGGGAAAGAGAGGGAAAGGAGCAACATATGAAGTCAATAGTTTCAAGCAGAATTGTGTAGTTGATTGACTATGGATTGTTCAACAACATGTTTTCAGTTGCCTGCTTAACACTGCATTTGTGATCATAATGTGAGTGTATTCAGTCAACCCACATCTGGATATTGTACATACATATTAAAATAACGAGAATCAGCACTACATAGTAAAGTTTATGTCCTATAGGGCAACATACTATAGGAATAACAAGATAGTTAATACTATCCCCTGTTCTTGTTTTACCTAAATATTAACCAAAATCCCTTATAATTCTGTGAAGGTGTCACGCCCTGGCTCTAGGGACTATTTTAAGTTGAGCCAGGGTGTGTAGAGTTTATGTTTTGTGCTCGTTGTGTCTAGTCTAGTTTTTGTATATCTATGTTGGCCAGAGTGGTTCTCAATCAGAGGCAACGAGTATCAGCTGCTGCTGGTTGTCTCTGATTGGGAACCATATTTAGTCAGGTGGTTTTCCCACAGTGTTTGTGGGATCTTGTTCCGTGTTGGTTTGTGTTTTGCACCTGTGGACGTCACGTATAGATTTGTTGTTTTGTTCGTGTATCATTTAATAAATAAGTATGTTCACCTTCCACGCTGCGCCTTGGTCCTCTATATCCGACGATCGTGACAGAAGATCCCACCAATACAGGACCAAGCAGCGTGCCCAGGCAGGAGAGGAGAAGCGGCGCCAACCGGGCAGTCGTCGGACAGGCGAGGGGCACCCCCAAGAAATGTTTAGGGGGGGGCACATGGCAGGGACGACGGGGCCACTGGAGGCAGATAAGGGGCGAGTTGGTGGACGAGGAGAGAAGGCCACCGGGTTACGGGAGCCATTGGTGTATAGAGGGAAGGAAAATGTAGAGGCACGGCGAGAGGTACTGAAGTGTGTTGCCAGTCCGGTCCGGCCCGTTCCTGATCCCCGTGTAAAGCCAGTGGTGTGTGTTCCCAGTACGGTCCGGCCTGTTCCTGTCCATCGCGCCAAGCCTATGGTGCGCGTCGCCAGCCCGGCCCGGCCTGTTCCTGCCCCTCGCACCAAGCCTATGGTGCGCGTCGCCAGCCCGGCCCGGCCTGTTCCTGCTCCCCGCACCAAGCCAATGGTGCGCGTCGCCAGCCCGGCCCGGCCCGATCCTGCTCCCCGCACCAAACCTGTGGTGCGCATCGCCAGCCCGGTCCGGCCTGTTCCTGCTCCCCGCACCAAACCTGTGGTGCGCATCGCCAGCCCGGTCCGGCCTGTTCCTGCTCCCCGCACCAACCTAGTGGTGCGCGTCGCCAGCCCGGCCCGGCCTGTTCCTGCTCCCCGCACCAAGCCAATGGTGCGCGTCGCCAGCCTGGTCCGGCCTGTTCCTGCTCCCCGCACCAAACCTGTGGTGCGCATCGCCAGCCCGTGCCCGTTTCACCGGTGCCTGGTCAGGTACCGGTCAGCTGCTCCACACCGGAGCCTGAGCAATCCGCTCCACCGAAGTCCAGTCCAGCTCCAGCCAGTGGGGCTAGACCAGACCAGGGGCACTACGGGGGGGTTAGTAGAGGGTGGTGGTCAAGCCCGGAGCCGGAACCGCCTCCGAGGAGGAATGCCCACCCAGCCCTCCCCTGATCGGTGATGTTTAGGCGCGGTCGCAGTCCGCGCCTTTAGGGGGGGGTACTGTCACGCCCTGGCTCTAGGGACTCTTTTAAGTTGAGCCAGGGTGTTTAGAGCTTATGTTTTGTGCTCGTTGTGTCTAGTTTTTGTATATCTATGTTGGCCAGAGTGGTTCTCAATCAGAGGCAACGAGTATCAGCTGCTGCTGGTTGTCTCTGATTGGGAACCATATTTAGTCAGGTGGTTTTCCCACAGTGTTTGTGGGATCTTGTTCCGTGTTGGTTTGTGTTTTGCACCTGTGGACGTCACGTATCGATTTGTTGTTTTGTTCGTGTATCATTTAATAAATAAGTATGTTCACCTTCCACGCTGCGCCTTGGTCCTCTATATCCGACGATCGTGACAGAAGGCTTTTCTACCACCTTGCAGAGGTGAAAATAAAGTATTATGGACAATATGCAGTGATAATAAGACAGTGCCAGTGTGTTAGATTATAACGTCTCCTTTGCAACTTGATTCAGATGTATGTGTTAGAAAGTCTACACATACCTCATCCATTATGAATTAAAATGAATTCAGGTACAACATAAGGGAAATGGAACTATGAAATCTAGTTAGTTTTTTATTATAGTCTATACTTTTCATTATTCTGTGCTTATTCTCTCAGGAAAATAAATTCATGCTTATAAATCTGGTAATATTCAATGCCTTTGTAATTGTTGTTAATTGGTAATATCAAATTGTATATCAAATGTATATTTGACTCTAAATCAAAACATAAAAAAACGAAGAAAAAAATGTATTTTGCCCTTGAAAGCTTACATTTTTTATGTAGAATAATGCACATAATACAATAATATAAAAGCAAGCATGCACCAAATGAAAAAATAAATTATGATGTGCAACCTTGACAGCTTCAAAGAGAGAGAACCTATTTTTCAAAGAATGTCAACCTAGTTTTACTGTATTTGCAGTATTGAGATCATGTAGAAGGTATTATGGGTTTTGGGGGAAAAAAAATCGTCACCTGAAGAACTTGGCCTGCTGTTCCTCTGTTTATGTCCCCTGTCCAAGACGATGTGGTTCAAGAGGTGGAGGGAGTCCACTGATCACTTCGCTGGGTTATACTGCCCCCTGGCGGAATGACAGCGAAAATGAACGTCGACAGTAGATTAGTACAAGATTATAAAACTAAGAAGAACATGTAATTATAATTTATAAAGTGTACTACTATAACGTCGATTAATACTTAGGCTTGCAAATGTTTAGAAACATAAAAATAGATATTATCTGGATTTGACACACACCTTCATTTTCTTTACAATTTGTAGAGTGAGTATTCTGGTAGGTCTATCTCTGGGACTTCATGTTTGCGGTTGCAGCCGAGGGAATTTTTTAAGAACGCCAGCATTAATCTTTGCAATGTGCACAAACAGCAAAGCTCTATCAAACTGCTGAATATTCCGGTTTCAGAACGCAGTGTGAGCAAATTAAAAGAGCTGACATCAACTGCTGCTGCACTGGATTGATATCTGACCGTCATTGATTGATTGATATCTCTGTAACAACTGTAAGGACCCAGACAGACAGAACGAAGACTCACCTGACAAACGGAATATTATGGTTTGGCACACCTGATAAAATAAAGACCTGCATTTCTGAGCACTTAAAACGATTTTGGGATTTATTAGCATGAATGCACTAGATTTGGCATATTTTCTAAAAGTGAAATATGTTATATTTTATATGAAATAGTTCATGTTATAGATAATCACATTATTATGAAGTAACTGTTTTCTATAACCAAATAAATAAGTTAAATGTCACACAATCAATATGTCCATGTGTTTTCTTTGTAGGCTACATTATGCTATGGTCTCATGAGTCATGACCTACAAACGCGTTTTAGTGATTAAATTTAAATTAAATGGTTATAACGATACATTAATTAGCCTAGTCAAGGATTCTTCCCTCATAGGTCCCCTATTATTAACATTGTCCATACAAGCCACTTCATGTAATTGATATTGTGAAAGAAGATCATAAAATATACCTAAATCAAATAAAAATGGTTAATTGGCAGAGTTATTACATTCCGGAGTCTATCATTAAGAATTATATTCAATGAAACCTCCCTTTCTCGTAATTTATTTTCTGAGGCCGGTAATTGAATTTGTAATAGGAAACGCAGTTTTTGAAATGACCTTTTTGCAATAATGGTTTGTTAATTGAAAGTAAATAATTTTTTTCTATCATTGGGTGTTAAACGATTTTCTAACTATGCTGGTCTTAGAATCAGATCTTTTCAGAGAAAAGAACAGCTCCGCACCATTGGGTTGTTCCACCTCAAAAAGTACAAGAAAGAGGATTTTGACCCTACCATCTCAGATTGTTCTGAAATCGTTTATATTGTTAGAAACAGAGAGGATTAGCATTCCTGCAAAATTATATTTGTTTAAATATAATTAGATCTCTGAGAAATTAAGCTAATTGATTGCATCCAAATTGGCCAAATTGGTGGATGTCATGGCTTGCTGAAATGACATGGAACGACCCCATTAACACGACCTTTTCAGTTAGACTGTGACATTGACAATCTCTGTAACCTTGACAAATTGACAATTCAATATAGGCTATATTATTATTATTGTTATTATTATTATTACTGATAATACTTTTTAGGA
The DNA here is from genome assembly GCF_964263955.1 of Coregonus lavaretus. Classification (NCBI taxonomy): domain Eukaryota; kingdom Metazoa; phylum Chordata; class Actinopteri; order Salmoniformes; family Salmonidae; genus Coregonus; species Coregonus lavaretus. The sequence goes on along the minus strand of NC_140008.1, from coordinate 33,582,848 downwards.
GGGAAATAACTTAATTAATACTTGATGAGGTTATTTCCAAAACACTATATCCACCAATTTTTCACATTTGTTTTTTTCATCAGAAATGATTGCTTATGGGTACCTTCATGTGTGTGTAAAATATTACTGTTCTCAGATTTTTTATTAATCGATTTTAGATATGTATGAAAATGTGTTTTTTTGCAAAACGCTATACAGTATATTAGTATACATTATTTAGCTGGAATGGAATGTTCATATCCTGTATACACTGTATATACAAAACACATGCTCTTTCCATGACATAGACTGACCAGGTGAGAGCTATGATCCCTTATTGATGTCACTTGTTAAATCCACTTCAATCAGTGTAGATGAAGGGGAGGAGACAGGTTAAATAATGATTTTTAAGCCTCGAGACAATTGAGACATGGGTTGTGCATGTGTGCCATTCAGAGGGCGAATGGGCAAGACAAAATATTTAAATGCCTATGAACGGGGTATGGTAGTAGGTGCCAGGCGCACCGGTTTGTGTCAAGAACTGCAACGCTGCTGTTTTTTTTTTAACGCTCAACAGTTTCATGTTGGAGTCAACATGGGCCAGCAACCCTGTTGAACGCTTTCAACACCTTGTCCAAGAAATGTTCATTGTTGGACATAAAAGACTGTAAAAACACCAGGAAATCAGCTCCAATTGAATTTAACTTTGGAAATCTGTTCCCAAGTATTCCCACGCATAATAGAGAGACGTGATTGTATACAAATATAAGCAAGGTTTGAAATTATTATGTTTTAGTCAAATGTTTGGGCTTCTTGCGGTCAATTTGCAGTCTACAAATGATTTGTAATTATGTTCCGGCCCCCCGACCATCTGCTCAAGAAAAAAAAAAAAAAAAAAAAAAAAACTGTAAACTGCAAAACGTTTTAAGGAAAAATAACCTAACATGTTGGGTTATTCAATCAACCCAACTGGCTGGGTCAAAATAACCCAGCATGTGTTCTGTCCAATATTTACCTAGTGCTGGGTTATCAAATAACCCATATTGGGTTGTTTTTAACTCAGCATTTTTTAGAGTGTGAACAAGTTGAGGAGACTAAACTTCTTGGTGTCACCTTAGATTGTAAATTGTCATGGTCAATGCATATTATTAAATTGTTGTAAAGATGGGGAGAGGTCTGTCTGTGATAAAGAGACGCTCAGCATTTTAACACCACAGTCAACCAAACAAGTCCTGCAGGCTCTAGTTTTATTGAATCTTGACTGTTGCCTGGTGATATGGTCAAGTGCTACAAAGAAGGACCTAGAAAAGCTGTAGCTGGCCCAGAACAGAGCAGCACGTCTTGCCCTTCAATGTACACAGGGGGCTAATGTCAACAGTATGCATGTCAGTCTCTCTTGGCTCAAAGTAGAGGAGAGATTGACTGCATTAATATATATATTTTTTTAATAGTACTGCTTTGAGAATTCCAAAATGTCTGAATAATCAACTTACATATACACTACCATTCAAAAGTTTGGGGTCACTTAGAAATGTCCTTGTTTTCCATGAAAACATACATGAAATGAGTTTGAATAGGAAATATAGCAAAATGAATAGGAAATGTAGTCATTGACAAGGTTAGAAATAATTATTTTTAATATAAATAATAATTGTGTCCTTCAAACTTTGCTTTCGTCAAAGAATCCTCAATTTGCAGCAATTACAGCCTTGCAGACCTTTGGCATTCTAGTTGTCAATTTGTTGAGGTAATCTGAAGAAATTTCACTCCATGCTTCCTGAAGCACCTCCCACAAGTTGGATTGGCTTGATGGGCACTTCTTCCGGTCAAGCTGCTCCCACAACAGCTCAATAGGGTTGAGATCCGGTGACTGTGATGGCCACTCCATTATAGACAGAATACCAGCTGACTGCAATAGTTATTGCATAGTTTGGAACTGTGCTTTGGGTCATTGTCCTGTTGTAGGAGGAAATTGGCTCCAATCAAGCGCCGTCCACAGGGTATGGCATGGCGTTACAAAATGGAGTGATAGCCTTCCTTCTTCAATATCCCTTTAACCCTGTACAAATCTCCCACTTTACCACCACCAAAGCACCCCCAGACCATCACAATGCCTCCACCATGCTTGACAGATGGCATCAAGCACTCCTCCAGCATCTTTTAATTTGGTCTGCGTCTCACAAATGTTATTCTTTGTTATCCGAACACCTCAAATCTAGATTATTCTGTCCATTAAAAAAAATCCAATCTTCCTCTGTCCAGTGTCTGTGTTCTTTTGCCCATCTTAATCTTTTCTTTTTATTGGCCTGTCTGAGATATGGCTTTTTCTTTGCAACTCTGCCTAGAAGGTCAGCATCCCGGAGTTGGCTCTTCACTGTTGACGTTGAGACTGGTGTTTTGCGGGTACTATTTAATGAAGCTGCCAGTTGAGGACCTGTGAGGCGTCTGTTTCTCAAACTAGACACTCTAATGTATTTGTCCTCTTGCTCAGATGTGCACCAGGGCCTCCCACTCCTCTTTCTATTCTGGTTAGAGCCAGTTTGCGCTGTTCCGTGAAGGGAGTAGTACACAGCGTTGTACGAGATCTTCAGTTTCTTGGCAATTTCTCGCATGGAATAGCCTTTCATTTCTCAGAACAAGAATAGACTGACAAGTTTCAGAAGGAAGTTATTTGTTTCTGGCCATTTTGAGCCTGTAATCGAACCCACAATTGCTGATGCTCCAGATACTCAACTAGTCTCAAGAAGGCCAGTTTTATTGCTTCTTTAATCAGCACAACAGTTTTCAGCTGTGCTAACATAATTGCAAAATGGTTTCCTAATGATAATTTAGCCTTTTAAAATGATAAAATGATTAGCAAAGACAATGTGCCATTGGAACACAGGACTGATGGTTGCTGATAATGGGCCTCTGTACGCCTATGTAGATATTCCATAAAAAATCTGCCATTTCCATCTACAATAGGAATTTACAACATTAATAATGTCTACACTGTATTTCTGATCAATTTGATATTATTTTAATGGACAAAAAAAATGCTTTTCTTTAAAAAACAAGGACATTTCTAAGCGACCCCAAACTTTTGAACGGTAGTGTATATTTCTTAATTTCTATTTGTTTTACTTTTTGGATTATGTGTGTATTGTTATTGTATTGCTAGATATTACTGCACTGTTGGAGCAAGAAACATAAGCATTTTGCTGCACCTGCAATAACATCTGCAAATCTGTTTACATGACCAACACAATTTGATTTGATTTCTTTACAAAAAATGTAGTTATTTCTAACATTTGACTGTGTAAAACCTAGCAGTACTACTTATTTCTCAGTCCATAAGCGCAGACGAAGGATATCAAGGATCTAGAAAGATTCTGTATGGAGGAATGGTCTAAGATCCCTACCAATGTGTTCACCAATCTCATTAAACATTTTAGAAAAATAAACATAGCTCAGTATTTGTATTATTGATTTGAAACAGTCTTTTATGCTCATTTTTATCAAGGGATCCAAAAACTGTGGACCCCACCTACAAATGGAGTTACAGCCAACATAGATATAGCAGTGTAAATCAAACAAAGCCAACATGTTCCACAACATGTAGTACAACAACAATAACATTAGTTGTTGGCTTCCTGTGGTCGACAGAGATCAGGAATATATATTTTTTAAGATAATAATAAGAGGGTCCTTCTTATGAAGGGCTCATCAACCACAACAAGATCTGACAAACAGTATACATTTTTTTATCCCCAGATTTATCTGTCTCACCATTTGGCATCACAAAAATTCCTGCTGGCCGCTTCCTGTTCCATAGCTGCAACACAAACACAAACACACACACACACACACACACACACACACACACTCTCCTCCAATCCCCCAGATCCCTCCTTTTCTTTTCAAATCAAGTTCAACATCTGGAGGGAGGGAGGGGAGACAAGTTCCCCGGCCCGCTGTTCTCTTTTGTTCTCCCCATCAAGAGGATCTTAGCCATGGCTGCGTCCCAAATGGCACCCTATTTCCTATACAGGGCCCATATGTACTATATAGGGGATAAGCTGTCATTTGAGACGCACACCATGACTCGGGGAAGCTGAGTCTCTTCAGGAGCCATAATCTATCCCTAATAGGGTGGATGAGTTTTAGGAGTGGCCACTTGAGGTCGACTGGCTTTTACAGCTGCCTTCCCTCTCTAGAATCAGGGTTTTATACTGTACTGCCTTTTGTACTGTTTCTACATTTCTCTCTCACTTAAAGACTCAGGGCCAGTTTCCTAGGCCCAGATTAAACCCTAGTCCTGATCTTAAAAGCATGTTCATCTCCTGGGCACATAAACATGGAAGTGGACAGGCTACAGAATCATATTTTCTTAGAATTTCCCAGGTCAGTTCAAAATGGACTAGAGAAGACAGTATAACACAACACATATTTTATTCAGCAGTGGAACAAAGGTCTTACTCGTTTTATTACTATATTCTGGTCACACTCTTGGGACATAAAAGAGAAAAATTGAATGTGATGTTTTGACCGCACAAAGTATTTTGAAATTCTTTTGAGGAGGATATCTGAGTTCCACATCATCCAGTAGCGTATTCACACTGTAATGAAATTAGCTTAATCAAGGGGGCCAAAATACGGCCCACAACAGATGATGTCAACTTGGGTCCCCGAGCTCAACTCTAAGAGGTACAGATATGTGACAGGGTCTGACCAACAGGGACTAATAACTAGAGGAAATACAGTCTGGATTACAGATCCCAGATCCGAGGCGGTAGTTGTTTGTTTCGGGAATATGCCCTTGTATATATCACCCCTCTAAACATGGGATGTATTTACATGCAATGTGACAAGATTCTTCTATTCTTAACTTCTGCTCCTGTGGCTGTTGAGGGGAGGTGAGGAAGGAGGGGGGATGCTGGGGGTTGTTCGCCTGCTTGACGAAGCAGCGTCTGACATGGCCTTCCTTTCCTCTCTCCTCCCTCTCCTCCTCCTCTCTTCCTCCCTCTCCTCCACTGCAGGGCTGTGCCTGCGAGGACACGTGCAGCCATCTGCCTGAGCCCTGCCGCTGTCCCTCCCTCCTTCCTTCCCTTCCTCCTTCCTTCCATCCCGACCGGCCGCAAAAGCCGCAACACACTGACAACAAGACAACAAGCTAATTAGGAGATATACTGTGCTTATTACATATGCAACACAAGTGTTGAGGCTTGATCTGGCTTAGTGTCTCTGTCATATGATGTGATTTACCCTGCAATTAAAAGCAATGTAGCATCTAAAAATGGTACGATTGTCTTCCTTCCTGCCCCAGCATGACACTGATTGAGGCCGACACTCGACAGACAACTGGAATGGCTGAGGGCCACCTGACTACTGAGGGCTGTAAGGAGGAGACCAATCCATTGGCCCCTGGCCTCCACAGCCCCTGGCTGGAACCAAAGTGAGAAATTAGTTCAGGATGGATGCCAGACTGGAGATACTGTCCACAATTCTTAGGCCCTAATATTCAGTTGGTAACATAAGGCCTCAAAATGCACAATGAGTACACTTGTAGAAAAAAAGGTGTATAGTAGAACCATTTAGGGTTTGTCACCATAGGGGAAGCCTTTTTGGTGCTAGGAAGAACCCATTGCAGAGGGTTCTACCTTGAACCCTCTATGTAGGGTTCTTCATAGAACCCCCTGTAAATGGTTCTACCTAGAACCCTCTATATTTACATTTTAGTCATTTAGCAGACGCTCTTATCCAGAGCGACTTACAGTTAGCGCATACATTATTTTATCGAACCCACAACCCTGGCGTTGCAAACGCCATGCTCTACCAACTGAGCTACATCCCTGCCGGCCATTCCCTCCCCTATGAAGGGCTCATCTACCGAGAACCCTTTTATCTTTGAAGGGTTCTTCCTAGAAACCTATATGAACGGTTCCACCAGCCTTATTAGCCTTTACAATTAAACTCTTTATGACAAAACATTACACATATCATAAGGCCTTTCTTCATGGGCCTACCTATACCCTAACACAGTGGTGTTATGAAACTCCTGGTTTACAGGCCGCATCAGGCCATCAAATCACATTATGCTGAATTTGGAAAGTGATGTGTAATTCCTATTGGAATCCAGGCAGAGTGAGAATATACAACAATTAGAACCTTTAATCACCCACAACCTGCATTCAGAATGACTGCCAGAGTAGGGAAGATTGATTAATGGGACGACCATAAAAATAAATAAAAACATTTTCGTAATTTAGCAGACGCTCTTATCCAGAGGGACTTACAGTAGTGAGTGCATACAGTTTCATAAGTGTTCATACTGGTCTCCCATAGGAATCAAACCCACAACCCTGGTGTTGCAAGTGCCACGTTCTACAACTGAGCCACACGGGACCAATCATCTCACACACAACTCTGGTTATTAACAACAACACTAGGGTTATTTTACACCACTGAGTGAACACTAGAAATGTTACACTGAAATATCAACAGGTAAAACTGGCCAATTGGCTGTGTACCACACAATACACTGCTGGTTCACGCATACTCCCTTCTATCCCCCTACTCTCTGCTCAATAAAATCACAGAAAATACTTATTGGAAAGACAGAAATCATGGCAAAGATATAAACTATGTCAGTACTGTATATGTAAAATGATTAAAGGAATACCAGATACATGCACACATATTCCCATTAAGGTACAGTTTAAAACATTCTCACACCCATCTTTCTAAACTTATCAGATTACTCAAACTCCTGATGTTAAAAGGTCAAAAGTCCCAAAGAGTCATTCTGATTCCCACCTAAAATAGACTTTTGAGTGACTAAAACATCACCCACAATATTATTTTTTTACCCATTATTACTTTTTCTCTCATGTCAAACTACGAGGACGTCTGAAAAGACAGACTGAGTTGGCGGGGAGCTAGTACGCTGAGTGGGCGGGGAGCTCACCTTGACTGACAGTTCTTTGAAAACACCTACTGTATGTCAAGCAACATGTACGCTGTGAGCAGTGTTGCAGTGAGATTATATCAAGCACATTTTCTGATAAACAAAGCGATTCAAACAATGTTGAAATTGCGTGCAACATCCAATTACAGTGAGGGAAAAAAGTATTTGATCCCCTGCTGATTTTGTACGTTTGCCAACTGACTAAGAAATGATCAGTCTATAATTTTAATGGTAGGTTTATTTGAACAGTGAGAGACAGAATAACAACAAACAAATCCAGAAAAACGCATGTCAAAAATGTTATAAATTGATTTGCATTTTAATGAGGGAAATAAGTATTTGACCCCCTCTCAATCAGAAAGATTTCTGGCTCCCAGTTGTCTTTTATACAGGTAACGAGCTGAGATTAGGAGCACACTCTTAAAGGGAGTGCTCCTAATCTCATCTTGTTATCTGTATAAAAGACACCTGTCCACAGAAGCAATCAATCAGATTCCAAACTCTCCACCATGGCCAAGACCAAAGAGCTCTCCAAGGATGTCAGGGACAAGATTGTAGACCTACACAAGGCTGGAATGGGCTACAAGACCATCGCCAAGCAGCTTGGTGAGAAGGTGACAACAGTTGGTGCGATTATTCGCAAATGGAAGAAACACAAAAGACCTGTCAATCTCCCTCGGCCTGGGGCTCCATGCAAGATCTCACCTCGTGGAGTTGCAATGATCATGAGAACGGTGAGGAATCAGCCCAGAACTACACGGGAGGATCTTGTCAATGATCTCAAGGCAGCTGGGACCATAGTTACCAAGAAAACAATTGGTAACACACTACGCCGTGAAGGACTGAAATCCTGCAATGCCAACAAGGTCCCACTGCTCAAGAAAGCACATATACAGGCCCATCTGAAGTTTGCCAATGAACATCTGAATGATTCAGAGGAGAACTGGGTGAAAGTGTTGTGGTCAGATGAGACCAAAATCGAGCTCTTTGGAATCAACTCAACTCGCCGTGTTTGGAGGAGGAGGAATGCTGCCTATGACCCCAAGAACACCATCCCCACCGTCAAACATGGAAACATTATGCTTTGGGGGTGTTTTTCTGCTAAGGGGACAGGACAACTTCTCCGCATCAAAGGGACGATGGACGGGGCCATGTACCGTCAAATCTTGGGTGAGAACCCCCTTCCCTTCCCTGGAAATGGGTTGTGGATGGGTATTCCAGCATGACAATGACCCAAAACACACGGCTGAGGCAACAAAGGAGTGGATCAAGAAGAAGCACATTAAGGTCCTGGAGTGGCCTAGCCAGTCTCCAGACCTTAATCCCATAGAAAATCAGTGGAGGGAGCTGAAGGTTCGAGTTGCCAAACGTCAGCCTCGAAACCTTTATGACTTGGAGAAAATCTGCAAAGAGAAGTGGGACAAAGTCCCTCCTGAGATGTGTGCAAACCTGGTGGCCAACTACAAGAAATGTCTGACCTCTGTGATTGCCAACAAGGGTTTTGCCACCAAGTACTAAGTCATGTTTTGCAGAGGGGTCAAATACTTATTTCCCTCATGCAAATCAATTTATAATTTTTTTTCTGGATTTTTGTGTTGTTATTCTGTCTCTCACTGTTCAAGTAAACCTACCATTAAAATTATAGACTGATCATTTCTTTGTCAGTGGGCAAACGTACAAAATCAGCAGGGGATTTTTTCCCTCACTGTACATAAATTATTGATTTAAAAAATGATTTGTTTATCCAACTGCTGGGTTATTGTAACAGCATCAATATAGACAATATGTTGGCTGTATAATTTAGCTAGCTACCCCAAATGGAATTGTCAGCACTGTTTATCAAGCTAGCTAGCATAGGCAGCGTGTCAGTTTCAAGTTTGGGGAAGCACATTTTCACCATAAGAATGCAGCTTTATAATAAAGCATTACATGCATCATCGCATTTGAAGACTTATGTAAGACAGCCTACTATTCCTAATATGATGAGTAGCTTGTATAATCATAATTTAGGCTAATAATATAACTATCAACAAACATATCAATACAAATGACGTTGTTTGATCCATATAATAGGCCTACAAGAAGGTGAGACAAATAAAATATGACATCCATCTAACCTGGAGGAGGAAATTATTGTCCAAAAACATAATTTAAAGTGGCACTGACCCAACAATGATAAAGAGTGAATATGCGCACTCACCGGGCTGGGCTGATGCTCTCCACTGGTGCCAATAAGATAGGCTACACTGTTCACTCAATTAAGTTGAGAATTTTGATAACTAAAAGACAGAGTATTTTCATTGTCTTCTCTTTACAGTAATAGCCATTTGCTTTCCAAACTATGTTTTCCCGCGATTGTATTTTGAAATATTGCGACTCACAACTCAACAATCTACACTGAACAAAAATATAAACACAACATGCAACAATTTCAAGTTCATATAAGGAAATTAGTCAATTGAAATAAGTTAATTAGGCCCTTATCTATGGATTTCACATGACTGGGAATACAGATATGCATCTGCTGGTCACAGATACCTTAAAAAAAGGTAGGGGCGTGGATCTGAAAACCAGTCAGTATCTGGAGTGACCACCATTTGCCTCATGCAGCGCAACATATCTCCTTTGCATAGAGTAGATCAGGCTGTTGATTGTGGCTTGTGGAATGTTGTCCCACTCCTCTTCAATGGCTGTGCGATGTTGCTGGATATTGGCGGGAACTGGAACACGCTGTCGTACACGTCAATCCAGAGCATCCCACACGTCTGGTGGTAAGTATGAAGGCCATGGAAGAACTGGGACATTTTCAGCTTCCAGGAATTGTGTACAGATTCTTGCGACATGTGGCCGTGCATTATCATGCTGAAACATGAGGTGATGGCGGTGAATGAATGGCACGGCAATGGGCCACAGGATCTCATCACGGTATCTCTGTGCATTCAAAGTCTCATCGATAAAATGCAATTGTGTTCGTTGTCCGTAGCTTATGCCTGCCCATACCATAACCCCACCGCCACCATGGGGCACTCTGTTCACAACGTTGACATCAGCAAACCGCTCCCCACACAACGCCATACACGCTGTCTGCCATCTGCCTCGTACAGTTGAAACTGGGATTCATCCGTGAAGAGCACACTTCTCCAGCATGCCAGTGGCCATCGAAGGTGAGCATTTGACCACTGAAGTCGGATACGACTTCGAACTGCAGTCAGGTCAAGACCCTGGTGAGGATGACAAGCACGCAGATGAGCTTCCCTGAGACAGTTTCTGACAGTTTGTGAAGAAATCATTTGGTTGAACTTGAGACATCTGTGCCATTGTGTTGTGTGACAAAACTGCACATTTTCGAGTGGCCTTTTATTGTCCCCAGCACATGGTGTACCTGTGTAATAATCACGCTGTTTAATCAGCTTCTTGATATGCCACACCTTTCAGGTGGATGGATTATCTTGGCAAAGGAGAAATGCTTTTTGTGTGTATTGAACATTTCTGGGATATTTTATTTCAGCTCATGAAACATGGGAAACACTTTACATGTTGTGTTTATATTTTTGTTGAGTATATTTGGTATTTGCCGTGCGCGCTGCCCAAATTGCAGGCCTTTCCGACTGTAGACAATGCGATTTAAAACAATCCACACTTTTTTTAAGCTAATGATCCTCTGTGGCCAAATCCTGCTTTCTGGTTTAGTAGCTATTTTGAATTATTGTATTTATTACTGTATAGACAGGAGTCGGCTAATTAGGCCATATCATTTTGGCAATTTAATTCAATTTACTTTAGAGGGAAGCCTTATGGACATGCCGCCTATGCTAGCTAGTTCATCTTGGACAATTTCAGTTGAAACTTTACAGGGTGAGGTCTACGTATATTTCAATAAATATATATACTGACTGCCAGACAATGTTCATACACTGAGTATACCAAACATTAGGAACACCCTCCTAATATTGATCTGCACCCCCCGAGTATATACTGTATAGTGTATATCATAAATATCAATGATGTCAAGAAGTTTGTATAAATCTCCTGTTTGGCATGTCTCTTGATGTAATGACATGACAACTGCGACAGAGTTTTGGGAAACCCTTCACCCGCTTTTGTTCCAGACTAACTGAAGACCGAACTTTATGATCAAACTTTATCAATGTAGAAGCAACAGTAATTTTTCAGTCATCCTTCTTTGATCTGGTTTCATCCAAATACCATCCAATTTCATGAAAAACATGATTTTGACTGTTCAGGACCTTTAAAGTTAAAAGGCCAACTGAGCTTCCTGATTTGTCCTCGTTTTAGATTTGGTTCATTAAGAAATGCTAGCTGCCATGACTGAATTCAAAACGTGAGTTGGTTTCAGGGTGTGGTTTGATGTGGGTGTCTCGTGTGTGTTCGCAGGTGGGAAGAGTTAGCCAAATTATTTAGCCAATTAGCTTCAGCCGGCTGTTGTGCAAACATGGCAAAGTTGGTTTAACTTCAGATAGCCCATCTCTGGGGCTAATTAGTGTTACGTCTACTCCCGCTATCCCACTCCGGGATAGCTGGACTCCAAATGTATGATTACTTGTGTGCTGCCAGCTGTGGGTATGTGGGAAGGACTGAAACAAACCCAACCTTCATTTACAGTGCCTTCGGAAAGTATTCAGACACATTGACCTTTCCCACATTTTGTTACGTTACAGCCTTGTTCTAAAATGGATTAGATAAAAAAGAAATCCTCAGCAATCTACACACAATACCCCATAATGACAAAGCGAAAAACAGGTTTTTAGAAATGTTTACAAATGTATTACAATTTAAAAACAAATACCTTATTTACATAGGTATTCAGACCCTTTGCTATGAGACTCGAAATTGAGCTCCGGTGCATCCTGTTTTCATTGATCATCCTTGAGATGTTTCTACAACTTGATTGGAGTCCACCTGTGGTAAATTCAATTGATTGGACATGATTTGGAAAGGCACACACCTGTCTATATAAAGGTCCCACAGTTGATAGTGCATGTCAGAGCAAAAACCAAGCCATGAGGTCAAAGGAATTGTCCGTAGAGCTCTGAGACAGGATTGCGTCGAGGCACAGATCTGGGGAAGGGTACCAAAAAATGTCTGCAGCATCGAAGGTCCCCAAGAACACAGTGGCCTCCATCATTCTTAAATGGAAGAAGTTTGGAACCACCAAGACTCTTCGTAGAGCTGGCCGCCCAGCCAAACTGAGCAATCGGGGGAGAAGGGCCTTGGTCAGAGAGGTGACCAAGAACCCGATGGTTCCTCTGTGGAGATGAGAGAACCTTCCAGAAGGACAACCATCGCTGCAGCACTCCACCAATCAGGCCAGACTGAAGCCACTCCTCAGTAAAAGGTACATGACAGCCTGCTTGGAGTTTGCCAAAAGGCACCTAAAGACTCTCAAACCATGAGAAAAAATATTCTCTGGTCTGATGAAACCAAGATTCAACTCTTTGGCCTGAACGCCAAGCGTCATGTCTGGAGGAAACCTGGCACCATCCCTACGGTGAAGCATGGTGGTGGCAGCATCATGCTGTGGGGGTGTTTTTCAGTGGCAGGGACTGGGAGACTAGTCAGGATCGAGGCAAAGATGAACGGAGCAAAGTACAGAGAGATCCTTGATGAAAATGTGCTCCAGAGCGCTCAGGACCGCAGACTGAGGCAAAGGTTCACCTTCCAACAGGACACTCAAAATAGCTGTGCAGCAACGCTCCCCATCCAACCTGACAGAGCTTGAGAGGATCTGCAGAGAAGAATGGGAGAAACTCCCCAAATACAGGTGTGCCAAGCTTGTAGCATTATACCCAAGAAGACTTGAGGCTGTAATTGCTGCCAAAGGTGCTTCAACAAAGTACTGAGTAAAGGGTCTGAATACTTATGTAAATGTGATATTTCGTTTATTTTATTTGATAAATTAGCAAAAATGTATAAAAACCAGTTTTTGCTTTGTCATTATGAGGTATTGTGTGTACATTGATGAGGGGGAAAAATATTTAATAAGGCTGTAACCTAACAAAATGGGGTCTGAATACTTTCCGAAGGCACTGTACATTGTGAGGGGGTCACTACCACAAGTCTCACAAAACTCTGTTTTGGACGAGACTGACTTTATGACCAAAATTATCATATTTACACTTTGTAGTCAATTTTGACAGTATAATAAATGTTTCTGACTCATATCGATGCCACAGGCTGTTTTTTAAATGAGAAGTTGGGTTTTAGGGGGCAGTTGCTCTTTAAACACTGAGTTAAACACTAATGCTCAGGCACTATTTAAAGGAAGAACCCACCCCCCCAAAAAAATAACTTATTCAGATTCAGAAGGGTTCTATATATAATTCTTGCCTTCCAAATAATCTTTCTTGCATTCCAAATAATCATCAGCACCCTTTCTTCTAAAAACTTTTCTTAGGATGAAAAAAGTTATAGGTAGAACTCTTTGCCTTATGAAGAACCCTTGTCTTCCAAAAAGGGTTCTTCAGATGAAAACAGTTATTGGTAGAACCCTATCCCCTCAGCAAATATCCCTTTTGGAACCCTTTTTTCTAAGAGTGTATTTACAGCCTTATAACTCTAGTCCACAGAACACTATTAAGACGTTTTGTGCGTGCATGTGTAGCTTGCCTCCTCCACCTTGCATCCTAATGTGTTTAATGAAGCATATGACTGGGTCTGAAGAGAGACAAACTCAAGGCAGCCTCAACGCCACATCTAAAATTTTAAACACAACAGATTGGATTTGACACTCAATCTAACCAGGTAATAGCTGATAACGACAGAGTGAGTTAAACAGGTGCTACCTAGTATCTTGGTCCTGCGCATGTCAGCACCACCACCGCCATTTACCAGGGTCAAGTAGGCCGACATTGGGGCCAGGGCTATACCAGCAGCCCCTGCTACTGTGTAACCATTCTACAGGGGCCACAGCACCCTCATTACTGTTAGTACTAAAGACCATAACAGCCTGGTTTCTGGTAGTGCTGGTGAGTGGAACCAGAGACAATGGCCACATTCCAAATGGCACCCTATTCCGTTTGTAGTGCACTAGTTTTGACCAGGGCTCATATGGCTCTGGTCAAAAGTAGTGCACTATATAGGGAATACTGTGCAATTTGGGAGGCTGCCAATAATAAGGTCTGGAAACACCGCAGGGTCTGGAAATATTAATGAACTCCTCCACACACAGGAAATTCTACGACAGTCTCCCACCATTTATATTTTCCTCTCCCCTCTCCATGGCCATTTGTTTAATTAAAAGTGTGTTTTAGGGAAATTAGCCGTTCACTGTCTAATGCCTCTGGCAGGTCTCCTTCTCTCTCACTCTCCTTCTCTCTCCACCTCCCTCTCTATTCCCCCCCTTCGCTCTCTCTCACCAAGACTACAAACTGGAGACTGCTGACATTTAGCTGAGAAGAGGAAATAAAAGGGGGTTGCATGGCAGACTGACTGAGGTGAGGCAAGAGATCGCACATGAAACACTCAATGTGTAGAGATCTTTATAGAAATATACTGTGGCGTGTACTCATTCTGAACATTTCAGTATTATTAAGGTTGAAGTCCACATTTGTAAATACTGTAATGATAGTGTTAACCTTTGATGATTTAAAATGCACAGTTAAAACCACAAGTGTCACTAATCAATTCCAAATGTTAATAAGTGTATTTAACAGAATATATTCTACATTTTTATGTTCTTATATTCTAGGCAGAGAACAAACAAAGAAACTGAACAATAACAGCAGCAGCGCCACTTGAAAGTGTAATGTGAGGGAGTGAAAGAAAAGACTAACTTCACAATCCATAATAAAAACAGGGCCTAAGGCTGCATTCAGATTCACACTGTGCAGACCGTCATTTTTAATAACTCTGACAAGGTATCAGATAGACTCATATTCTCTGTCACAATAACGCGCAAAAACAGGATTTCCATCGCCAATAATTAGTGCAGGCAGTGCCTTTGTTCGTCCCCAGCCGAACATTTTCCTCCTCTCAGACCTTAATTCACTCCAAGGTACAATGTAAATTTGCCTGCCCTAATATTTAAGCAGAGTGGGCATGAGGAATTTGATTCCTTCTAAAAAAAAAATTAAAAGTAAGACAGCGCAGCTGACAGTTTCCTGGAGAATAGAAACACACAAATCCCCCCTCTGTTTTAATTGCTTTTCTACAGTGGTAACAAAGGAGGTAATTTAGAATGAGCCCAGACCACACACAATAACCATTTTCTACTGGCCTGTCCTAGTTATTCCCCTGTTGGAAACTTTTTAATTCAAACTACTGTGTAGATCAATTTTCTGACATGTACAGCATTGTTCTACATACTGATTTGACATCGTTTTTATTGTTGCAAAGCAAGGCTTTTCACTGAGGCTTAATTAAAAGGGATAGTAAGGGCTTTTATGGCACGTTAGAGCTGAAATTAGCCAATTACTGTACCCTTTCTGTTAGCAGGAGGAATACCAATGTTGAGTCTCGATTCTCATTTAAGTGCCTGACTTAACAGCTTTGAGCTAACCCCCAAATATTTGTTTTTTAGAAGCACAGCCTAGGAGGAGAGCAGAGCAAACCATTTACTGGTTATTAACTCTGCCTTTAAAAATATGATCTTACAAGGGTTACAGAAATATTGTATTGGTTGCTCTGTTGTTTCCTTCATAAAAATGGTCTGTAACAAATTAGCAAATATAAGTGCCAATATCTTTGTGATTTTAGCATTTTAGAAAAAAATCAATAAGAAGATCTAATGCATGAGTAAATTAGTATTGTTTATTCAACGCAACTGGCTGCTCCAGTTGTCCTCACTGATCAGAGAGAGGATCCGTCTTGGCTTATGCTGCTCTCTGCTGGTAGCGGGTGGAAACTACAACAACAACAATGCCAATCAATTTGACTAATAATTTTGGCATTCTCTAAAACAAATCAGACAAGTAACTAATTTAGAGGTTTAAAGAATATTCCCCCTCCTGCTGCTGTATGGTGTCTGTCTGGGTTGTCAGTGGAGCGATTGCATCCCCTTGTGCTATGCATAAGATGAAACACAGACAAGACAGCACTCACCTGTAATGTTGGTGTTTCTGATGTGCGTCCAACACTGGGTGGCTAGAAAAAGACAGATCACACATAAAACAAGTATATATTTACATACAGGTGTCTGTCTCCAAATACTGGAATAACCGTTTGACATCAATCAAGCAATTTTTTTCCACTTAACACAGAAAAACAGAAATACATACTCAGTGTGTGGCCCGCTGTAGGTTGGCACAGATCTCTGGCGACTGGGGGCCTTGTGTGGCAGTGGCATATCATTGTGTGACAGTTTCAGATCCAGTATGTCTTGAGGCAGGATCAGTTTTAGTCCATGGTGGACTGTAAACCTCAGAGTGGTGTGGTCCTCTGTTGACGTAGAGATGATGTCACTTCTCAAACAACCAACTGGAGAGTCTTTAGCCAAACTGTCTGTACTCCGTGTATTTATTTTAAAGATAAATGTTTTTGTTAGGGGGTAGATCAGCTTTAATATTGCAGATAGATTGTAACTTCCATCAATGTAATTGTCTGCATCACTTCCAATCCCACTTATGTTAGTTTTTTCTCACAAATATATATATATATATATATATATATATATATATATATACAGTGGGGAGAACAAGTATTTGATACACTGACGATTTTGCAGGTTTTCCTACTTACAAAGCATGTAGAGGTCTGTAATTTGTATCATAGGTACACTTCAACTGTGAGAGACGGAATCTAAAACAAAAATCCAGAAAATCACATTGTATGATTTTTAAGTAATTAATTTGCATTTTATTGCATGACATAAGTATTTGATCACCTACCAACCAGTAAGAATTCCGGCTCTCACAGACCTGTTCATTTTTCTTTAAGAAGCCCTCCTGTTCTCCACTCATTACCTGTATTAACTGCACCTGTTTGAACTCATTACCTGTATAAAAGACACCTGTCCACACACTCAATCAAACAGACTCCAACCTCTCCACAATGGCCAAGACCAGAGAGCTGTGTAAGGACATCAGGGATAAAATTGTAGACCTGCACAAGGCTGGGATGGGCTACAGGACAATAGGCAAGCAGCTTGGTGTGAAGGCAACAACTGTTGGCGCAATTATAAGAAAATGGAAGAAGTTCAAGATGACGGTCAATCACCCTCGGTCTGGGGCTCCATGCAAGATCTCACCTCGTGGGGCATCAACGATCATGACGAAGGTGAGGGATCAGCCCAGAACTACACGGCAGGACCTGGTCAATGACCTGAAGAGAGCTGGGACCACAGTCTCAAAGAAAACCATTAGTAACACACTACGTCGTCATGGATTAAAATCCTGCAGCGCACGCAAGGTCCCCCTGCTCAAGCCAGCGCATGTCCAGGCCTGTCTGAAGTTTGCCAATGACCATCTGGATGATCCAGAGGAGGAATGGGAGAAGGTCATGTGGTCTGATGAGACAAAAATTGAGCTTTTTGGTCTAACCTCCACTCGCCGTGTTTGGAGGAAGAAGAAGGATGAGAACAACCCCAAGAACACCATCCCAACCGTGAAGCATGGAGGTGGAAACATCATTCTTTGGGGATGCTTTTCTGCAAAGGGGACAGGACTACTGCACCGTATTGAGGGGAGGATGGATGGGGCCATGTATTGCGAGATCTTGGCCAACAACCTCCTTCCCTCAGTAAGAGCATTGAAGATGGGTCGTGGCTGGGTCTTCCAGCATGACAACGACCCGAAACACACAGCCAGGGCAACTAAGGAGTGGCTCCGTAAGAAGCACCTCAAGGTCCTGGAGTGGCCTAGCCAGTCTCCAGACCTGAACCCAATAGAAAATCTTTGGAGGGAGCTGAAAGTCCGTATTGCCCAGCGACAGCCCCGAAACCTGAAGGATCTGGAGAAGGTCTGTATGGAGGAGTGGGCCAAAATCCCTGCTGCAGTGTGTGCAAACCTGGTCAAGACCTACAGGGAACGTCTGATCTCTGTAATTGCAAACAAAGGTTTCTGTACCAAATATTAAGTTCTGCTTTTCTGATGTATCAAATACTTATGTCATGCAATAAAATGCAAATTAATTACTTAAAAATCATACAATGTGATTTTCTGGATTTTTGTTTTAGATTCTGTCTCTCACAGTTGAAGTGTACCTATGATAAAAATTACAGACCTCTACATGCTTTGTAAGTAGGAAAACCTGAAAAATCGGCAGTGTATCAAATACTTGTTCTCCCCACTGTACATACTATATACATTTTATGGACACAGTCAATTTTACAATAATTCTATTTTGTTTATTTTTACTCCTGAACTTCCTCTACCCTCAACCTCTCCGATCATTTTCATGATGTCCATCCGGTTTGCTTCTATATGCCATATCTTTCTAACTGTGCTCTTTCACAAAACCTTTCAACCTATAACCTATAAACGTATTATGGACACAGTATGCTTTACATTAGTTATCTTGTTGATATTAGTTGTTGTTAGTTGTTATTAGTCCCATCCTTCAACTCCATTCAACACCACCTATCTATCTCTTAACACCATCCATATTGGATTTCTATTTGCCATTCATTTTTCAACTGTACTGTGATGTTTCACAAAAGTTCTGAACCCTTCTATTCTCATTGTTTCTACAGATTGTAAATTGAAAATAAACATTTTTGCTAAAAGTATTATTATATTATTGATCGATTGACCTTGACTTTTCAGATCACCCAGTAGTGCTATCTGCAGGGTTAGCTCCAGGTAAATATTGCAATCCTTTAGCCATTCCTAGACCTGTGTCCAAAAACAAGCTACAAATGGACAGTACCAAAACAAATGATCTAATGATTCTGTCTCTTAGCAGCAAAATCTGCAGATCTGGGATGATTGTATCACCCATATAAATAACATTCTACTGGTAGCAAGAATTTTGTATAATAATTTAAATTGAAAAGTTTTGAATCCGACGTCGTTTTGCGTATCAGTTCATAAACACTATGCCATGGCATCGGTACATCAAAAATCTCTTCCCAACTATTTTGCAATCTATATGGGACGGCTGTCAATCCTTTGGTCCTTAAATTAACCTGGTATACCTTAGAAATAGTGATATTTGGGAGATTATTTCCTTTTCAAATAACTTAAAGTGAGTGGTTGTAATCTGAATAAAGGGAAAAAGTCAATTCTTGAACATTGGGTGAGACAATCTTACTAATTTGCTAGAGAACCAGTTCGGATTTAAGTATAACGTTTGTATGACTGAAGCTTTTAGTGATAGGTCTAATGCTTTAATATTTAATCATTTCTGTCCTCCGAATTCATATTCATTATATAAATAGGCATGTTTAATTTTGTCTGGCTTGCCGTTCCAAATAAAATGGAATATTTTTTTCTCATATAATTTAAAAAACTGTTCGCTAGGCGTAGGCAAGACCATAAGCAAATAGGTAAACTGGGATAATACTAAAGAGTTAATCAGGGTGATTTTTCCACAAATTGACAGGTATTTACCTTTCCATGGTAGCACGATCTTATCTATTTTTGCTAACTTTCTATTAAAATGTATTGGAGTGAGATCATTTATTTCATTTGGGATATGTATTCCGAGTATATCCACATCACCATCAGACCATTTTATTGGTAAACTACATGGTAATGTAAAAATTGTTGGTGATCCAATACATAATATAGTACATTTAGCATAATTTGGTTGTAATCCAGAGAGGTTAGAAAATGTATCTAGATCCTCTATGAGGCTGTGGAGGGATTCAAGTTGTGGATATACAGTGGGGGAAAAAAGTATTTAGTCAGCCACCAATTGTGCAAGTTCTCCCACTTAAAAAGATGAGAGAGACCTGTAATTTTCATCATAGGTACACGTCAACTATGACAGACAAATTGAGAAATTTTTTCTCCAGAAAATCACATTGTAGGATTTTTTATGATTATATTTGCAAATTATGGTGGAAAATAGGTATTTGGTCACCTACAAACAAGCAGGATTTATGGCTCTCACAGACCTGTAACTTCTTCTTTAAGAGGCTCCTATGTCCTCCACTCGTTACCTGTATTAATGGCACCTGTTTGAACTTGTTATCAGTATAAAAGACACCTGTCCACAACCTCAAACAGTCACACTTCAAACTCCACTATGGCCAAGGCCAAAGAGCTGTCAAAGGACACCAGAAACAAAATTGTAGACCTGCAACAGGCTGGGAAGACTGAATCTACAATAGGTAAGCAGCTTGGTTTGAAGAAATCAACTGTGGGAGCAATTATTAGGAAATGGAAGACATACAAGACCACTGATAATCTCCCTCGATCTGGGGCTCCACGCAAGATCTCACCCCGTGGGGTCAAAATGATCACAAGAACGGTGAGCAAAAATCCCAGAACCACACGGGGGGACCTAGTGAATGACCTGCAGAGAGCTGGGACCAAAGTAAGGAAGCCTACCATCAGTAACACACTACGCCGCCAGGGACTCAAATCCTGCAGTGCCAGACGTGTCCCCCTGCTTAAGCCAGTACATGTCCAGGCCCGTCTGAAGTTTGCTAGAGTGTCTTTGAATGATCCAGAAGAGGATTGGGAGAATGTCATATGGTCAGATGAAACCAAAATAGAACTTTTTGGTAAAAACTCAACTCGTCGTGTTTGGAGGACAAATAATGCTGAGTTGCATCCAAAGAACACCATACCTACGGTGAAGCATGGGGGTGGAAACATCATGCTTTGGGGCTGTTTTTCTGCAAAGGGACCAGGACGACTGATCCGTGTAAAGGAAAGAATGAATGGGGCCATGTATCGTGAGATTTTGAGTGAAAACCTCCTTCCATCAGCAAGGGCATTGAAGATGAAACATGGCTGGGTCTTTCAGCATGACAATGATTCCAAACACACCGCCCGGGCAACGAAGGAGTGGCTTCGTAAGAAGAATTTCAAGGTCCTGGAGTGGCCTATCCAGTCTCCAGATCTCAACCCCATAGAACATCCTTGGAGGGAGTTGAAAGTCTGTGTTGCCCAGCGACAGCCCCAAAACATCACTGCTCTAGAGGAGATCTGCATGGAGGAATGGGCCAAAATACCAGCAACAGTGTGTGAAAACCTTGTGAAGACTTACAGAGAACGTTTGACCTGTGTCATTGCCAACAAAGGGTATATAAAAAAGTATTGAGAAACTTTTGTTATTGACCAAATACTTATTTTCCACCATAATTTGCAAATAAATTCATTAAAAATCCTACAATGTGATTTTCTGGATTTTTTTTCTCATTTTGTCTGTCATAGTTGACGTGTACCTATGATGAAAATTACAGGCCTCTCATCTTTTTAAGTGGGAGAACTTGCACAATTGGTGGCTGACTAAATACTTTTTTCCCCCACTGTAGTCCCCTGTAGCTCAGTTGGTAGAGCATGCTGCTTTCAATGCCAGGGTTGTGGGTTCGTTTCCCACGGGGGGCAGTATGAAAATATATGCACTCACCAACTGTAAGTCGCTCTGGATAAGAGCGTCTGCTAAATGACTAAAGTGTAAAATGTGGATTTAACAGAAAACATGAATCATCAGCGTACAATGACACCTTTGTTTTTAAGCCCTGGATTTCTAATCCCTTTATATTATTGTTGGATCTGATTTTAATAGCTAACATTTCGATGGCCATAATAAATAGATGTGCCGATAGTGGACAACCTTGTTTCACTCCTCTTGACAGTTTAAAACTTTTGGAGAAATAGCCATTATTTACTATTTTACACCTAGGGTTACTATACATGATTTTAACCCATTTTATAAGAGATTCTCCGAAATTGAAATGCTCCAGGCATTTATATATAAACCCCAGTCGTACTTTATCAAATGCCTTTTCGACGTCTGCTATGAATAGTAGGCCTGGTTTCCCAGATTTTTCATAGTGTTCTATTGTTTCCAGTACTTGCCTTATATTATCTCCAATGTATCGCCCATGTAAAAAACCTGTCTGATTAGAATGAATAATGTCCGACAATACCTTTTTAATTCTATGCGCTATACATTTTGCTAGAATTTTTGCTTCACAACACTGAAGTGTAAGGGGCCTCCATTTTTTTTAATGGACTGGATCTTTATATTTCCCACTTGTATCCTGTTTCAGTAATAATGAAATCAGACCTTCTTCTTGAGTGTCTGATAATCTACCATTTACATAGGAGTGGTTAAAACATGCTAATAACGGTCTTCTGAGTATGTCAAAAAAGGTTTGGTATACCTTGACTGGTATGCCATCCAACCCTGGAGTTTTCCCAGACTTAAAGTCTTTAATTGCATCCAGAAGTTCCTCCTCTGTAATTTCACCTTCACATGTGTCTTTCTGTATGGCTGTTAATTTTACATTATCAATAGAAAAAAAATCTCTACAATTTGCTTCAGTTAGAGGAGATGGAGGCGACTGAAACGAAAACATATGCTTAAAGTACTTTATTTCCTCCTTCAAAATATCATTTATGTTTTGTCATTTAGCAGACGCTCTTATCCAGAGCGACTTACAGGAGCAATTAGGGTTAAGTGCCTTGCTTAAGGGCACATCGACAGATTTTTCACCTAGTCGGCTCGGGGATTAGAACCAGCGACCTTTCGGTTACTGGCACAACGCTCTTACCCACTAAGCTACCTGCCGCCCCAGTTTTGGTTATCATGGGTGACTCTGTCATTTGTAACCAGTTTCAGTAAATTCTTTTTGGTAGCATTCCTATGTTGAAGATAATTTGGTGCATTTTTCCCCATATTCCATCCAGTTTGCTTTATTTTTATAATATATTACACTTAATCTTTCTTGAATAAGTTTCTCCATTTATTTTTGTTTTTCCTCTAATTTATTCTGAGCCTCTATGTTACAGGTTTTATTGCTATCTATCTGTTCTGTTAGACCTTCTATTTCCTTT
Organism: Coregonus lavaretus; assembly: GCF_964263955.1. NCBI lineage: Eukaryota > Metazoa > Chordata > Actinopteri > Salmoniformes > Salmonidae > Coregonus > Coregonus lavaretus. The sequence goes on along the minus strand of NC_140008.1, from coordinate 33,560,012 downwards.
GTTAGTATGGAGTCTTTTGACCTAAATTGCTTTTGTTTTTGAGATGAGTACTGAATTGCATGGCCTCTAAAGGAACATTTAAAAGTGTCCCATACAATAAGGGGATTTGCTGTACCTATGTTATGTCGGAAAAAATCAGTTATAAATTCCTCTGTCCTAGTTAAAAACAAGTTATCATATATATGCCAATTATATGATGGTGCGACCGCATTCTGTCCCTTATCAACACTTTTTAAACTTTTGGTGCCAACGAGAATGACATAAGAAAGAAGTCAAGACGACTAGCTTGATTGAGTCTCCGCCATGTATATCTCACTAGATCAGGATATTTAAGCCTCCATATATCTACTAGTTCTAATGTATCCATGACATTCACGATTTCCTTAAGAGCATGAGGGTGATAGTTTGTAGTGTGATTTCCTTTACGGTCCATTGAGCTATTTAAAACAGTATTATAATCTCCCACCATAATAATATAGTCTTGTATTGCTTGCAGGGTTGATAATTTATTATATATATTGTCAAAGAAGTGTGGATCATCATTATTTGGTCCGTAAAGGTTAATGAGCCATATCTGTTTATGGTCCAATAACATATTTAAAATAATCCATCTACCTTGCGGATCTGTTTGGACAAATTACTGTTAATTAATATCTTCACCCCTTTTGAGTTTCTTTGCCCATGGGAGAAGTATATTTCATCCCCCCATTCGTTTTTCCACGCAACTTCATCTAGAATTGTTGAATGAGTTTCCTGTAAACAATAGATATTATATTCCTTCTCTTGGAGCCATGTAAATATTGTTCTTCTTTTGTTATTATCTGCTAAGCCATTACAATTATAACTGACTATACTTATTTCACCACATACCATAATGAGATACAAGTTTCAAATCTATTTATCATTATATATGTTTGTAAATGTGCCAATAAAAAGTACCATAGTGATTGAGTGTCCATATACTGTATCTGTAACATGATATTTGCATTGCTACTAAGTAACCCTCTAATTGTTCTACACTATTACCCCCGCTAAAGCCCCTCCCCATCCCAAGTTGGGCCGTCATCCCAGTGATCGGCAAACCACCCCCGTCCCCCCGGATCCCTAGGCCCCCGAGAGGCCAGGACCCATCCATCGAAAACAGCACACAGTGCCACCCACAAAACAGAAGCAGGTCAACCTCCAAAAGCATTTCCAATGCTCTCACCTCAATATATATATATATAGCTATTTAAAAATATATATATCTATTCAAATATCTTGCATATCTTAATTTCCATCATTATCAATTAATATGCGTAATAATGTTGGCAGTTCATGCGTAGGATTGTTACCTATAACCCGGATTGCCATTACATTACATTTTTGTCAAGCAATTCTTATTTTAGCAAACAATTATTGTGGTTCATCCTATATTTTCCCTAACATCCTTACCCCCTTGCAACAGATGTGGGATAAACACACACACACACGCACATACTCTAACACACTCAACCCATTTCCTCCACAATCAACCATAATATCAGATGCTCAACGGTTGTTACATCCCAGAGCCCAACTCAAGAAAGGACCTGATTTACGAATGCATATACAGTTACAGCTGTTTGAGAAAGCATGCAAGATTCAGCAAAAATTGACAACAATGTGAGATTTGATGAATCTATGTCAAGTCCTAGGTGATGGAGATCAGATCCACCCTCTTCCCCTGAGACACTAACACTCTGGTCCCCCGTTGTAACCATTTTTCCCAAGCATTTCCGTGCAGTCGAATTAATTAATTATTTTGTGCCCCCTCTCTGATTGTCCAAGTGTGACCCCCTCCGCATGGGTTACTGCAGCCAGTGTTGCCAGCACTTTCACTACCTGGGTGGGGGTACCCCACCGGAATCCCCACCGGTTAGGTACAAGGTCGTCAAGGTTCTCATTAGCAGCTTTGAGAATTTCCTTGTATATTATGCTCTACCATCAGGGGGCTCTGGCTTTGTAGGACCAACCCTGCCAGGCAGGCTCAGAATCTTGAGGGGGTGGTGCTGCTCAAGTGGGTCTCTGACCGCATTTATTTTTCTGTTTTGGCTGCATATAGGCAACTCCGTGTTTTAATATCATCTATATGTACAGTACATTTATTTACATATTGTTCCTATGGGCTTATAAAGATTCCCTACTCTGCTCTCTAACTGTCTTGGACAGTGGAACTGACCTGTCATGGACATGATGGTTTTGACCTTGCGGTACCAGTCGTTGTCTATGAGCAGCGGGCCCATGTAGTCTGGGGTGGAGGAGACCTCCTGCTTCTTAGTAGGCTTGACTCCATACAGGTTCTTCGTCAACTTCTGATTACAGAACCTAAAGCAGGGGAGGGATCAGTTTACTCAGCAAGGTCCGTTCAACTAGCCTGGGTACTAGTCTGTTGCTGCTCTCTTACTGTCTGGTACACAGGCTAGAATTAAACCATTATGGGGGAAAGTAATATCAGACTGTTGCCTCGTGAAATTATGTATATAGAAAGGTATTACATAAAGTCACAGATAAAGAGGTTTCCCTAAATACCAAAATGTGTAACAGCATGTACTGTAATATTGATAGTAATAATAACACTAGCTATAGGTCACTTTTTCCAGCAGAAGATGAGGTTGGGGAAGATGGTTATGATAGCTGGGTGGAACAGTCCTCTGTCTACTTTCCCTGTGGAGCATAGCAGCAGTATGGCATCCCTCTGGGTCTCAGCTATGTTTATCTACAAACAAAGCAGCACAGAGTTACCATATTATATTAACCATAACACGATATGGGATATAAAAAGACAGCCAATGGGACTGCAGATGAAAATAAGAAATGTAATAAGTATCATATAAAACATGATATCATATAAAACCACAGTATCATATAAGACATCTGAACTAAGTAGTCCTACCCTGAGTTTGGGAGAGATCTCTGACTTGAGGAAGATCTTGATGATCATGTCAGCCTTCTGGTGTAGCATAGCATGGTCATTCTCTCCATACATCCCTGCAGACGCCATCACTGAGCCTGAATCTGCCATGTTCCTGAACCTGCAACACAACAACAACAAAAACAACAGGTTAGCGGTATCAGGACACACATTAAAGAGTTAATGTCTGCACCCTGCGGAAATCTAATTAGCATAATAAAAACAGCCCCATAAAAATGTGTCTGTTTAAGCTAGAGATATGTTTTTTTTTGTTGCACGGGCTGTGTATCACATCCGCCGATGTCAGCCTCCTGCATCTGCGGTGGAAAGTGGCAGAGCTACAGCTGTGTTTTTCAGACCAGGAGACATAGGCGCGGTAAAGAGGTCAATGGAACGCAGACCGTGGGGGATAGAAGAAAGCTGCCGGATTGGCACACATTCAATAAATCTAACAAAGTGGATATTCGTCAAATCTGTCATGATTGATGTATTGTAACAGGCCCTCGATGTGGTTACTAAAGTCCGATTTGGATATATTGGCTGTTTTCGCTGCATAACATTTAGAAGTAGTCCCTTTCCAGGTTTAGAAGAAGTGAATGCTAATACTAACTCATGTTCGTATAAGCTGGTAGCATAGCTAGCATACAGAAATCGGTGGTGGTAGTCAGTCGTTTTTAACTGCAATGTAGTTGATTGGTGACAATGGCATGAACATCTATTGGGGTTGACATCCATACAAGCATTATTCTTCGATTTCTACCTCAACATAGTGTGAAATACACATAATAAATTGCCTAAAAGTAGGCACATTTTGCTGGGGGGATTCAGGATCTTTCCCCCACGCATTTCCATGGCATTTCCATTGTCTGGGTCGAGTTCCATGGACCTCTTTACCGCATCTATCCCGAAAATCAGTCTTCTCGCAAAACTTTCTGTAGCGTCCGGTTTGGGCTACAAACTATTATGTCCCCTCTATGGAAAGATGAGACTCTCACGAACACGACGGTGTTCACCGTTTTGCTCTACAATCCCCACAAGCGTCACAGGACTCATCTGAAGTCAGTACCGCCGATGTGCCAACTTCGGTCAGTAGTGTCCAAACGGTTTGGGCTACACACTAATCGAAAGGTGAGATGCTCACCAATACGTACACTACCAGTCATCAGTTTGGACACACCTACTCATTCAAGGGTTTTTCTTTATTTTTACTATTTTCTACATTGTAGAATAATAGTGAAGACTTCAAAACTATGAAATAACAGATATGGAATCAAGTAGTAACCAAAAAAGTGTTAAACAAATCAAAATATATTTTATATTTGAGATTCTTCAAATAGACACCCTTTGCCTTGATGACAGCTTTGCACATTCTTGGCATTCTCTCAACCAGCTTCACCTGGAATGCTTTTCCAACAGTCTTGAAGGAGTTCCCACCTATGCTGAGCACTTGTTGTCTGCTTTTCCTTCACTCTGCCGTCCGACTCATCCCAAACCATCTCAATTGGGTTGAGGTCGGGGCATTGTGGAGGCCAGGTCATCTGAAGCAGCACTCCATCACTCTCTTTCTTGGTAAAATAGCCCTTACACAGCCTGGAGGTGTGTTGGGTCATTGTCCTGTTGACGCCCGCAAGCCTCACAAGACTCGTCTGAAAGTAACCTGGTAGAATGAGCCCTCAGGCCCTCCAGGGGCTGTAAACCATTAGTACAGTATTATACGTTAATATAATAGCCTCCACTACCCAATGGGATAGCAGCTGACGAGAGAGGGGCCCATCTTTGCATGGGGGCGCCCAGGACACGAAGAGTTGGTCCCTCTTGTGCCATGCTTTTGTTCAATCCAAGTAGATACAACGTGCGTACTGGACATAAACAGTAGAGACGCCCTTCTTCCATAGAGTTGAAGGGCGGCGGGCTGAAAGGGCAATCAGCAAAGCCGTCTTGAAGGAGAGATATTTCAACTGCACACTTTCCAGCGGCTCAAAAAGTTGCAGAAAAATCACCTGAAGCACAATAGACAGGTCCCAAGACAGGGCTAAAGGCTTAGGGATTGGCTACTTTAGTGCCCAAAAAGGGGGTTAAATATGGGTCGCAAAAATGTATGAATTAATATGTTATTCAATGCTTTTCTATGGGCTAATAGCATTAAGGCCAAATTCAATATTTCATCAAATATTTTTTGTTTAGTTTGTTTTTTTATAACTACAGGGGTCTTAAAATTCTAAATCAAATAACTAAATGATCCTTGGTATGACCATCTTAAAACAATTCCATATGTTAGCTTAGTGGAAACCCAGGCCCATAGATCTTATGGGGTTAACAGCACAGACAGAACTGAAACCTTTAACGATTCAAAACAAACATACACTAACATTATGCAACCAACACAAATACTAGTCTAAAACTACATAAAGGCCCAGTGCAGTCCAAAACATTAAGAACACCTGATATTTCCATGACATAGACTGACCAGGTGAAAGCTATGATCCCTTATTGATGTCACTTGTTAAATCCACTCAAATCAGTGTACATGAAGGGGAGGAGACAGGTTAAAAAATGATTTTTAAGCCTTGAGACAATTGAGACATGGATTGTGCATGTGTGCCATTCAGAGGGTGAATGGGCAAGACAAAATATTTAATTGCCTTTGAACGGGGTATGGTAGTAGGTGCCAGACGCACCAGTTTGTGTCAAGAACTGCAAAGCTAATGATTTTCACGCTCAACAGTTTTCCTGTGGAGTCAACATGAGCCAGCATCCCTATGGAAAGCTTTCAACATCTTGTAGAGTCCATGGGGGGGGGGGGGGGGGGGTCTTAATGTTTTGTACACTCAGTGTATATATCCACACTATGCAGTTGGAATAATACTGTGACATTTTTAAAATTATGATAATAATGCCCTTTTAGTGTAAGAAGTTGGTTCCCAAACTAGGGGTCACTGACATGAAAATGGGGTCGCGGGATAATATATAGATAATATAATATTGTCTTTGTATCTCAAAATCATTGTAAAGTGATTAACCTTAAAAATTATTCAAATCTAAAAGATAGAATTCAACCAGAGAGCGCCCTTAGATCATGGGAAAAGGCCGCACTTGACCGTTGCACTTGAATCATTCCCACGGTCAATGGCTAGGCCCACTACCCTATGAAACAACACACTATTGCAGAGACTTTGATATTACCGGCCACAATTGATATGGTGAAAACAATGTGTGGGGAGGCAGTGGTACAGAAACTCACATCAATACCTTTGTCAGATAACACTGTTAAACTAATAATTGATGCTATTGCTAGCAATCAAGAGGAAACTCTGAACGACTCAAAAACTCCCCAGCCTATGCTCTCCAAATGGACTTTAGCTGAGAGGGCCGAGATGCCCATGCATTGACTTTTGTTCGCTATACATGTCGGGGGATGCTATTCACGAGGACATGTTGTTCTGTCTCACGATAGCCAAGCATGAAATGGCACAGGGGATGTTCAGTGTGCTGTGTGGTTATATTGACGAAAAACAGATTCCATGGGATCGAATGGTTGGCTTTTGCACAGATGGGGCTCCATCTATGGCGGGACAGCAGGCAGGGGCCTCTGCACTCTAGTTATGAATGTGTCTCCCTCTACCATATGGGCGCATTGTATAGTACACCGAGAGAAACTGGCGGCAAAAGAGCTGAGCACAGAACTCTGAGATATACTGCAGCAGGTAACTTCATTTGTAAACTACATCAAACCACAACCACTGTGCGCACGCCTGTTTGCAAAACTATGTGGAGACATGGGTAGGTTCATGCTCTACAACATTCGGAGAGTACGACTCTGCCTTACACAGGAAGCGGCACAGGTCCTAATCCAGGCACTTGTCATCACCCGTCTGGATTACTGCAACTCGCTGTTGGCTGGGCTCCCTGCCTGTGCCATTAAACCCCTACAACTCATCCAGAATGCCGCAGCCCGTCTGGTGTTCAACCTTCCCAAGTTCTCTCACGTCACCCCGCTCCTCCGCACACTCCAGCTTGAAGCTCGCATCTGCTACAAGACCATGGTGCTTGCCTACGGAGCTGTGAGGGGAACGGCACTTCCATACCTTCAGGCTCTGATCAGTCCCTACACCCAAACGAGGGCATTGCGTTCATCCACCTCTGGCCTGCTGGCCCCCCTACCTCTGCGGAAGCACAGTACCCGCTCAGCCCAGTCAAAACTGTTCGCTGCTCTGGCACCCCAATGGTAGAACAAGCTCCCTCACGATGCCAGGACAGCGGAGTCACTCACCACCTTCCGGAGACACTTGAAACCCCACCTCTTTAAGGAATACCTGGGATAGGATAAAGCAATCCTTCTACCCCCCCCTTACCCCACCCCAGAGAAAAAGAAAAAAAAACATATTGTAAAGTGGTTATCCCACTGGCTATAAGGTGAATGCACCAATTTGTAAGTCGCTCTGGATAAGAGCGTCTGCTAAATGACGTAAATGTAAATGTAAATGGATCAGAGCATGACAATGTTCTATTTCACACTGAGGCTTGGTGGTTATCGAGGGGGATTGTTGGAAAGATTTTTCGCATTGAGAGTGGAACTGTTGTCATTCACAATGGATGTAAAAAAAAAAAGAAACCTTTTGGTTGACGTTCAGTGTAATGAAAACAGACATATTTGGGAAACTGAACAAACTGAATGCAACCATGCAATGGAAATACAAAAACATTCTACAGATGACTGACTGAATCAGTGGATTCAGAGGAAAGAATTCTTATTGGAGAGAGAGTCTTTCAAAATTGAACCATGCCCCTTCCCTCAGCTGTGCATGTTTCTAACAGAAAACAGCATCAGTAAGGGTCCCACACGAGTGATGACTGCTCACCTCCAACGCTTGGAAGAGCACTTTGGGATATACTTCCTAATCCGTTTGACTTTGATCCTGGCTCAGTTGACATGCCTGTAAGTGAAATCGAACAGCTGATCGAGCTGTCATGTGACCGAATGCATTCACGGGTCACTACAGAAGAATACCCTGCTGTCTCCCTCTGAGCATTAATGCCACGTTCAAAACAACTGGGACCTGGGAACTTGGAACTTGGAAATATCTGACTTCCAACTTCATTGTGTTCAAGAAAACTGGGAACTCTGGGAAAAAAAACAAGCTCCAACTTGGATTATTATTATTTTACGGTCATTAAACTCAGAATTCCAATTTGGGAACTCGGGGCTCTTTCTAGAGCTCCGACCTGGAGATCACTGATGTCATGATTTGACCTTGTATTTTTCAGAGTTCCCAGTTGTCTTGAAAGCACCATAAAACGCAAGGTACCCTTCGCCAGCTCATCTGTGTGAAGCTGGATTCAGTGCTCTTGTCTGCATTAAAACCAAATACAGTGGCTTGCGAAAGTATTCATCCCCCTTGGCATTGTTCCTATTGTGTTGCCTTGCAACCTGGAATTAAAATAGATTTTTTGGAGGGGTTTGTACAATTTGATTTACACAACATGCCTAACACTTTGAAGATGCAAAATATTAATTTTTTGTGAAACAGACAAGAAATAAGACAAAAAAACAGAAAACCTGAGCGTGCATAACTATTCACAAAGTCAATACTTTGTAGCGCCACCATTTGCAGCAATTACAGCTGCAAGTGTCTTGGGGTATGTCTCTATAAGCTTGGCACATCTAGCCACTGGGATTTTTGCCCATTCTTCAAGGCAAAACTGCTCCATCTCCTTCAAGTTGGATGGGTTCCTCTGGTGTACAGCAATCTTTAAGTCATACCACAGATTCTCAATTGGACTGAGGTCTGGGCTTTGACTAGGCCATTCCAAGACATTTAAATGTTTCTCCTTAAACCACTCGAGTGTTGCTTTAGCAGTATGCTTAGGGTCATTGTCCTGCTGGAAGGTGAACCGCCGTCCCAGTCTCAAATCTCTGGAAGACTGAAACAGGTTTCCCTCAAGTATTTCCCTTTATTTAGCGCCATCCATCATTCCTTCAATTCTGACCAGTTTCCCAGTCCCTGCCGATGAAAAACATCCCCACAGCATGACGCTGCCACCACCATGCTTCACTGTGGGGATGGTGTTCTTGGGGTGATGAGAGATGTTGGGTTTGCGCCAGACATAGTGTTTTCCTTGATGGCCAAAAAGCTCAAATTTTAGTCTCATCTGACCAGAGTACCTTCTTCCATATGTTTGGGGAGTCTCCCACATGCCTTTTGGCGAACACCAAACGTGTTTGCTCATTTTTGTCTTCAAGCAATGCCTTTTTTCTGGCCACTCTTCCGTAAAGCCCAGCTTTGTGGAGTGTATGGCTTAAAGCGGTCCTATGGACAGATACTCCAATCTCCGCTGTGGAGCTTTGCAGCTCCTTCAGGGTTATCTTTGGTCTCTTTGTTGCCTCTCTGATTAATGCCCTCCTTGCCTGGACCGTGAGTTTTGGTGGGTGGCCCTCTCTTGGCAGGTTTGTTGTGGTGCCATATTCTTTCAATTTTTTAATAATGGATTTAATGATGCTCCGTGGGATGTTCAAAGTTTCAGATATTTTTTTATAACCCAACCCTGATCTGTACTTCTCCACAACTTTGTCCCTGACCTGTTTGGAGAGCTCCTTGGTCTTCATGGTGCCGCTTGCTTGGTGATGCCCCTTGCTTAGTGGTGTTGCAGACTCTGGGGCCTTTCAGAACCGGTGTATATATACTGAGATCATGTGACAGATCATGTGACACTTAGATTGCACACAGGTGGACTTTATTTAACTAATTAAATGAATTCTGAAGTTAATTGGTTGCACCAGATCTTATTTAGGGTCTTCATAGCAAAGGGGGTGAATATATATGCACGCACCACTTTTCCATTATACATTTTTTTGAATTTTATTAAACAAGTTATTTTTTTAATTTCACTTCACCAATTCAGACTATTTTGTGTATGTCCATTACATGAAATCCAAATAAAAATCTATTTAAATTACAGGTTGTAATGCAACAAAATAGGAAAAACACCAAGGGGGATGAATACTTTTGCAAGGCACTGTATCGATCCAGGTTGGCTGTGACAGCAGAGTTGAGGTGCGCACACACCCTGACTGTCACGCCCTGGCTCTGGGGACTATGTTATGTTGAGCCAGGGTGTGTAAGTCTATGTTTAATTTTCTATGTTGGGCTGAGTGACTCCCAATCAGAGGCAACGAGTGTCAGCTGGGTATCTCTGATTGGGAGCCATATTTAACTGTTGGTCTTGCACTTTGTGTTTTGTGGTTTCTTGTTCCTTTTGGTTGTGTATCGAAGGACTTCACGTTTCGTTCTTTGTTTTGATCGTGTGATCAGTCGAATAAATATAATATGTTCACCCGCAACGCTGCGCCTTGGTCTCCCTCATTAGACGATCGTGACAGAAGAAACCACCTTAACCAGACCAAGCAGCGTGTTCAGGAGCCATCGCTGGCAGATCTCCGTGGCAACCTCGACTGGATCAAGCAGCGGGACGAGGAGAGAGGATGGACGTGGGAGGAGATGATTGCGAGTCTGGCAAGAGGGAGGAGAGACCCCCAGGAAATTTTTAGGGGGGGGCTCACGACGTCGGGCCAGCAGGTGTACGGGTTAGAGCGGTGCAAGGCGTTGGCAGAGAAGGCCGCCAGGTTAGGGGGGCCACTGGGCACAGAGGAGAGGGAAAGTGTGGAGGCACGGCGAGAGGTACTGGGGTGTGTTACCAGTTTGGTCCGGCCCGTTCCTGATCCCTGCGTGGGGCCAGTGGTGTGTGTCCCCAGTACGGTCCGGCCTGTTCCTGCCATTCCCACCAAGTCAGTGGTGCGCGTCGTCAGCCCAGCCCGGCCTGTTCCTGCCATTCCCACCAAGTCAGTGGTGCGCGTCGTCAGCCCGGCCCGGCCTGTTCCTGCCATTCCCACCAAGTCAGTGGTGTGCGTTGACAGCCCAGCCCGGCCTGTTCCTGCTCCACGCACAAAGCCTACGGTGTGCGTCGACAGCCCAGCCCGGCCCGTTCCTGCTCTCCGCACCAAGTCTGTGGTGCGCGTCGCCAGCCCAGTCCGGCCCATCCAAGCTTCCCGCACCAAGCCAGTGGTGTGCGTCGTCAGTCCGGCACGGCCCGTTCCTGCTCTCCGCACCAAGTCTGTGGTGCGCGTCGCCAGCCCAGTCCGGCCCATCCAAGCTTCCCGCACCAAGCCAGTGGTGTGCGTCGTTAGCCCTGTCCAGCCCGTTCCTGCTCTCCGCACCAAGTCTGTGGTGCGCGTCGCCAGCCCGGTCCGGCCCGTCCAAGCTCCCCGCACCGGGTCAGTGGTGTGCGTCGTCAGCCCGGTCCGGCTCATTCCTGCTCCCCGCACCAAGTCAGGGGTGCGCTTCGTCAGCCCGGTCCGGCCCGTTCCTCCTCCACGCATCAAGCCAGGGGTGTGCGTCGTCAGTCCAGCACAACCCGTGCCTGGGTCATGTCCGGAGCCGGATCCGCCGCCGAGGCGCAGTGCCCACCCGGTCCCTCCCCTGTTGTGGTTGTTTGGCGCGGCCGGAGTCCGCGCCTTTGGGGGGGGGTACTGTCACGCCCTGGCTCTGGGGACTATGTTATGTTGAGCCAGGGTGTGTAAGTCTATGTTTAATTTTCTATGTTGGGCTGAGTGACTCCCAATCAGAGGCAACGAGTGTCAGCTGGGTGTCTCTGATTGGGAGCCATATTTAACTGTTGGTCTTGCACTTTGTGTTTTGTGGTTTCTTGTTCCTTTTGGTTGTGTATCGAAGGACTTCACGTTTCGTTCTTTGTTTTGATCGTGTGATCAGTCGAATAAATATAATATGTTCACCCGCAACGCTGCGCCTTGGTCTCCCTCATTAGACGATCGTGACACTGACTTGACAGAGATGAGGACCACACACCCTGACTTTGAGAAGCACCGACATGACATGCATCAAGCACACCCATCTCATTAGTGGTGGTGAGATAAGATGCATTATATCAGACTAATTTGCAAATGACTGTCATTAGCCCCACATTAAAAGTAAATGATGGTGAGTTTAGAATACAGTCAGAAATACTGTTAGAATTTCAATTGACTGCCATAGCCCCCATTAAAAAAGTAAACATTGGCTGTTAATTACATATTTTTTTCCTCATGGTTGGGGTCGTGAGAATTTTCAGATATCAAAATGGGGTTGAGGGCCAAAAACGTTTGGGAACCCCTGGTGTAAGAGCTGTTTGAAAAGACCGCCTGAAATTTCAGTCTGTTTTGGTGGGATGGAATTTTGGCCAGTACATTTGTTTATAGACCAATAAGAAAGAGATTTCCAAACCTCTGTAAATAACAGCTAATTTTCAGTTTTCCCCCACTCAGACCACTCCCAGACAGTCCTAGTAAATGTCTTGCTTGAGAAATTGCTCTTTGCTAAGAAGCTACTTTTGTTTCTTTTTGACCATTTTAATTGAAAACAATCAGAGCAAGGTACTTAATTTTTATCCAGAAATGATTTGATATTGGACCTTTAAATTGAAACTGTGAATAGAAGTGAATGTCAATAATGTAAGAAGGAAAACATATACGTGACCTTGTGAGACATCTCAATCTTACCTCTCACTCTCCAGGTAGAAAGATAGGTCGTTGATGAGGAAGTCAATGATAATGACTTTACCGTTAACGACCCGTCTCTTCATGTGGGAGGTATCCCCCTCTTCTTTAGGAGGGGCAGGGGAGTCACATGCTATAGGAGATAAGGTCAACTTAGTTGTGTATACTGCTGGCACCAGAACTAGGATTAAAACCCTGATGAAGGTCTAACACCGAAACATTGGTTTGTGGAACATCCAAGATCACCAGTGTGCTGGAGATTTGTCCTTTTTTATAAATATTTATTTTTTCTGTAGCACCTGGAGAAACTATACATTGTTTAGCACCAGAACCAGGACCAGAATGGAGATAAGGGACTGAGGACAGCTTACCTTCGGAGAAGTGGCGGTAGCTCATTCTCAGGTACAGCTCAAACTCAGTCCTCGTGCGAGGATCCTTCATTGCGTTTTGAAACTTACAGACTGTCTTGATGAATCGGCAAAACACCATCCAGACATTTTTCTTCAGGGTGAGGTGCATAAGGAGTGAGTGAGTGAGTGAATGAATGAATGAATGAATGAATGAATGAGAGAGAACATTTTAGATACCATTGCCCAAGAGGGTTATACAGTGATTGTACAACTGTCTAGTGTCTAACAGTACATAGAGGATGAGAGGCTGGGTGTTGTTTCTACCAGTTTGTTCTTCAGTATGGCTCCTCTCAGGCAGGACTCTGAGCCCACAGCAGGACATGGTGGGAACGTGTCTTGGTACTGCTTGAACCTGCAGGGAATCATCCAAACACACACATCGGATTAACACACACTGTTTTGTCTGCATCCAAACAAACACACTTCACATCAATCACAGAGTTCTGTCAAGTAGCATCAATCATCCATAGCCTGGTCCCAGATCTGTTTGTTCCATCTTGTCAACTTCTATGGTTATTGTCATGTTTGGCATAACAACGACCATAGGAGTTGGCTATACAGCACAAACAAATATAGGACCAGGCTAAATCAACTCATGTCCACATGGATAAATAATCTCAATACCATGTTCCTTCCAGTGACTTGGTGACCAGGTCCTGGATGGTGTAGAGAACCTCACAGGAAACAGTTCTCATCTGAGCCACCTGGGAGATGATGTCAGCATTGCACTGCAGATAGCCCACTGTGGGAGGATGCTAGTTGTGTTAGCCTTTTCACTTCAATACATCTCTTTTAGAAATAATACAGACAGTCCTTTAAGAGTATCAGCAGAAAATAGTGAGATGGAGAGCCATGGTGGACACACAATGCTCCCTAGGGGGCCAAGAAGACTAAGCAAAGTTAGAAAAGAGTACCTCATCTCATATTGCAGAGAAAGGAGGGAAATAATGTTTTACCAGCCAGCATTACCAATGTATGACAGCAAAGAGAATAAGGCACCATTGATGTCAGCTTGGCTAAAGGTCACCAAGGACAGAATCTGACAGGAATAATGAATAAGGATTTGAGGACTGTACTGGGGTCATCCCGGCGTAAGAACTTATTCACGATGGCGAGGATTTTGATCTTCTGAGGTGTCGGCCGGTCGATGGCTCTCAGCTTCTCTACTTCCAGTGTGAAGAGCAGCGCTCCTTGGGCATAGTGGAAACGCAGAAAGCGCTTGAAGTAGTCCAGACTCACCGGGTTCCGGAACACATCTCCAAACGACCTGTAGCACGGAGACAAACAATACAGCCATATACACATTAACATTTTAGTCATTTAGAAGGTGCTCTTAGAGCTCTTATTCAACTAAAGTAAGTAAAAGAGCCACTTATCACAATCATTGCAAGTAAAACCTTCTACAAAACAGCCGGCTTCTGCAAAATCGGTGGTAGCTGAAGATTCTTACTTATGCTATATTAGATACACTCAATAGATAAACAATGAGTCAATGAACTCAATGAACAAGGAAGCATTTAAGGTGGTGTCCCAACAGTACCTTGGCCTCATAGACAGCCTGCGAACAAAACTGTTGTCTTTCTTCAACATCAGAGGGGCTTTCTTCATCAAGGAACCAGCGGATACTGGCTTAGAGCTTTCGCCGTCTGAGAAAGGCTTCCTCTTCTGGTACAGCAAATAGTTAACACTCAGATTCTCCACTGCCAGCTTTGGGTACCTCACCGCCAGCAAGTCAAACGGCAGATCAAGTGGCTCTAGAGACAGACACAATGACTGTATTCACAGGGCCTTGATTCCTTATCCTGTAAGTGTGCTTTCCACATAATAGAAATGTTACAATGCAACTATACATGGAGTTAAACTTATCATTCTTTCATTGTGCATTCTGTAGTAACACCTGCATTGCTCTCTAGTAGCCTTAGTTACAACTGAATCCGCACATCCCCTTACTCTCCTTAACTCCTCTGTGTTAGTCCTTGGTTACGTTCCTACCAGTCTTCTTGTAGTGCAGGTGGACAGACCCTCCTCTCTTCACGTCCTCTAGAGCCATCAGGGCCCAGTTCTCCTGCCTATCAGAGAGCTGCTCTGTGTCTCCATGGCTACAGCAGGACTGACAAAGGGCCAGAGCCTCCCTCATCCTCCTGACCTGCTGCTCTTCTGTGTTCTGGCCACTCGGAGATAGCATCTGACCGCAGTTCACACTGGCACTCTCCTGATGGTCAAATCAGAAGGGAAAATTTTATAACATAAGATAACCCTCAACAGAGTTAAAGGGGAGATGGGAAGATACGTGTGTGTGTGTGTGTGTGTGTGTAAAAGGAGGGGGACACACATTTCCGTTGTTCACTGTAACTATGGACAATACTGTTGTATTGTATAATCAATTTGCATAAAACGAAATAAAATCAGTTACCAGACAGGAACAGAAATGTTTGTCTTCTTCGTCCAAAAAGGAATCATAAGATGCACAAAGCACCTACAAAAAATGTCCATTACCAATACATTGACTCAAGACATTCTAAAATATTCACAATATTTTTAAAACATTCAAACATAACTGTATGTCAACATGCTGACTTTACCTTACAGATCTCATGTTTGGCTGTGTATATCCACGGTATGACTGCTCCAGAGGGCAGGAGTCTACAGAGCTGCCTGCTGGTGTCCCTCTCCAGGAGGCCTACCCTCTCTGCGTTCTCCCCCAGGTAGGTGTGTGTGATCCTCCTTGCCACAGCCTGTCTCTGGCTGTGGAGGGAGTCATCTCCCTGGGCCCTGAGTATGGAGATAGATTACAGTCAAATAAAATATAGTTTACAAAAGTGAATGAGTCATCACTACCAAAAACAAATCATTATTAGCACATAAATACAACAATGTTTTTCTCTGTTAAACGCAGCACATTTTACAAACATATTTCTCGCTTTGGGCATTTTTACAGATGTTTCATTTTGAAAGTTGCATTCAGTATTTTCACAACAACACATTTGTTTGTAATTTCTTTTTCAATAATTTACATTATTTTGTAAATATCTCCATACCTGAGTACCAGGCTAAGGAACAGCTCCAGGTCCTGCCAGAGCCCCAGATGCTGCAGCTCTCTCTCCATTCCCCTGGCCCTCAGGAAGGCAGCTAAGGGCCCACCAGCCAAGCTGTCAGCTGACAGGGCAGGCTGAAGGTAGTTGTAGCAGTGGGACTCTGGAGTTGCGGGTGCAGTGGGAACTGGTAAGACAGACGGCTGGTAGTAGGCAGGAGTCTCCATACAGGTGTGTGGAATAAGTACTTCTCCCTCCTGGATCCCCTCAACATCAATGTTTGGGAGAGGGTTGCCAATTCTGTGGCTGGACTTGAGGTTGTCCACTTTGCTGGTTTGTTTGCTGCAGGTTTGGGATTTTGTATCATCAGGCATGTTGAGGGATTGTTCAGTTGTGGCATCAATCTGGTATTTGGTTTGACTGCTATGCACAACATTAGTGCACCCTTCCTGGTCTGTTTCAACCCCAAGAGGAAGCCACTGGCAACAGAGGCGTACATCTTGGATCTTCTCCTTCTCCCGGGCTACCATTACGGATCTGTTCTGTGGTTCCTTATGGGGCATCCAGAGGAGTCTCTTGGTGTTTTTGGAGCAGTAGGTCCCAGTTGCACCCCCAGTCAGCTCTGCCTCCACCTGTCCCAGGCCTGGGTCCAGTCGAGCAGGTATATCAAGCAAATCCGCAGGAGCAGAGTGGGATGCGATGGCGCTGTACTCCTGAACGATTTGGCTGCACTCTGCAGCTCTCCAGAGTGAGTCCTTGCAGTATCTTAGAAACTGAGGAAGCCAATAGTGCTGCAGCCGATGTAAAGCTTTGTTATACATCTGACCGATGATCTGCTTTCTGGCACTGTCGGGTAGCTCACTGGATAGAATGCTAATCATTTCATCTACCAGACAGACACAGGAGAGCATAGACAAAGGGATTTAAATGAAGAAAAAAACATCAACACATCAACACAGCACTCAAGAGTATGCAGCCCTATAGGT
This sequence comes from Coregonus lavaretus, assembly GCF_964263955.1. Classification (NCBI taxonomy): domain Eukaryota; kingdom Metazoa; phylum Chordata; class Actinopteri; order Salmoniformes; family Salmonidae; genus Coregonus; species Coregonus lavaretus. The sequence goes on along the minus strand of NC_140008.1, from coordinate 33,543,105 downwards.
CAGACAAGGGGCAGGTGAGTAGTTTCAGGACAGGTAACGGCGATGTGGCCTGGCTCTCTCTTGAATGAATAATCTTGATCTTTTTTCATGGTGACTTTCTCGATCCCAGGGAAATGCACTTTGTCACCAGTTTAGTCTCCTTACCTCGTGGTATGTGACAGATAGCCATGACGCTGGATCCCTCTGTGAGATGGATGGCTCTGATGACAGTCAGCAGGGCCAGGTATCTGTGTTTCTGACCTGCATCCTCACAGTCCATGTTGAACAACCTGGACACTCTCACACAGAACGACACCAGCTCCTTCCCTGCACACACACACAGGAAGCATGAGTCAATGAATGACCACACGTGGAAAATACATACAAATAAATTAGTAATGCCACCGCATAGGCCAGGAATACACACACACACACACACACAAACACCAGTCACCTACCACGAGTGCCCTTGATGAAAATGCTGAAACGCCTCATCCCTCTCCCGCTCCCAATGCATCTCCTCAGCAGCCACTGGTCTTCTGTTGTCCATTTCAACACTTCAACCAACAAGAATTTCAGATTATGCACAGTACAGGAGTGACCTTACTCTGTGAATCTGTCAGCAGGGTTTTCACACAGCTGACCCAAACATAGACTACTATGTGCCTGTATGGAATTGACAGTAAACACATGTGGCATAAAGACACGGTTGGTGGGGCAGGGGAGCAAACTCGGGTCGCTGGTGTGAAAGGCAAACACCCTTGGCCCCCCCCCACACCGGCCCATTTTTCCCCTCGAGGCCTCCACACAGGCATTTTTTTCCTTGAGGCCCCCATTATTAGTCAGATAATGATCATTTTGCACACAAAAAAACAAGTAAGACAGGCGCACTGGGCTAAAAATAGACCAGCCCATCTGGCATTTGCCCGAAATGCCAGATGACCAGTCCGTCCCTGGTGGGAGGCAGATATAAAAAATAGGGATTTTGGGCAAATGCCAGATGGGCTGGTCTATTTTTAGCCCAGTGCGCCTGTCTTACTTGTTTTTCTGTGTGCAAAATGATCATTATCAAATTACTCAGGTTTGTTTGTTTGTAAACAGTTAAAAGAAAAGTTTACCCAACATCCTGGAATTCCCAAGTGATTCCATACTGTCACGGAATCAGCCGAGGCTGCCCCTCCTCCTTGCTCGGGCAGGCTTCGGCGTTCGTCGTCCCCGGAATACTAGCTGCCACCGATCTATGTTTCGGTGTTTGTCTAGTTTGTCCTGATTGTTTTCACCTGTTTCCCATTATGTTTTATTGTATTCCCTTTATAACCCCCTGTCTCTCATTGGTTATTGTGTGTGATTGTTTTCCGTGAGGTCGGCAGTGTTCGGGTGTATGCGTATTTTGTTTCCTCCCTGTTTGGAGGTTTTGTTTGTATTTTGATTACTGTGCTAGTAAAGTTCGTCTGCCAGTAGCTCGGTGTCCTGCGCTTGACTTCGGTCACCGCATACACGTCACCCTGACACATACATTCAAACTAATTCAGTGGAGTTTGCCCTCTCCCCTCCCTGTAGTGCTGTACTGAAACATCTGCAAAAATGGGTCACGTGACTTGTGACATTGCTGGCTGCAGGCCTCGCTCTGTTCCATTGCCAGTGAATTGATGATTCAGAAATCTGCGAAGTGTGGACAAATGTGTTGTTTTATTGAAAGCGTGCGGCCGAATTAGCTATTTTTTACAAAAGTACTATTGGTTTTGAGTCAGTAAATGTGTACTTTTCCACGTAAAACATTCGCAATTATTGTATATAATTATTTCATGTAGCCGACTGCCACTGCAGCAGAGATGGGTAACAACTGTGCATGTGCGCTATCCATAGTTTTAAAAAACTGTAGTGTTTCTGCGGACTGTAGTGTTTACTACAGTGTTTCTTTGCGGATACTACACAATTATAGAGTAAGTACTACAAATAATCGAGGGATACTACAGTGTGTAGTATAGTATTCTACAGTATACTACAATTTACTACTGAATTCTATAGTAAGTACTGGAGTATTCTATAGTAAACAAAAAAAAATTGTGGGTATTCACAGATGTGCGGAGAAGTGAAGATCACCTTACACATTAGTTATACAAAGTAAACAACAACCTACAAACATGTCTGACGACGAAATACTCGCGAGTGATGAAGAAAACTACTGGAGGGACACCGATGGTGTCTACTAACCATATTTATTTGAGCCTGAGTATTCGGACGAAGAATTTAGGCAAATTGAGCTTTAGATGGCCACCGCCACTCTAGCCACCGAAGCTGCAGCAGCAGCTAGACCACAGCCCCAACCAATCCCCAGGATCCACACAGACTGGTGGTGCAGTTGTGGCAATTGTGCGCCAATGCCGACAGGTGAGGAATGTTTGTGCTGCAGAGAATTCGAAATCGTGACTACAATTCTTACAAAAATGGAGGAACGTAATGATGATGAAGAGCAGTTAGTTTGCTTTTGCGCCCACAGGGATTTTGCTGCCCTCAAACTCTGGTGTCCTGGATTTTTTTTGCGTATTCCAAAAACGAATTGGAGACGCAACGCTGTTCCAGCTGGGCCAAATTGACAATTATCAGACGGGTAAGTAGCTAAACTTTACTTTCTTTAATGATCGCTTATCATAAACCTCTATGAGTGGGACAGTTAGTGGGTTTATGTTTTCACATTAGCCCAAAACACTGTATAGCCTATGTTTATTTATCACAATGTTTTTGGGATATTCTATTCTGCAACGTAAGGTGACACAATGTCTATTGTCTCTCAACCCTCCTGTCATAAATACATTGGGCACATATGCTAACCTGTGGAGCACCTAGGCCCTCTACATGATATGGTGCAATGGTAATGACACAATAAGAACACCTCAAACTTCAAAGATCAGGCTAAGCTACATTCTGTACCTCAGCACGCTTGCTTTGTTGCTTTCTCTTTTTAAACGTGCCTTTGTATATTGGCACTGCGCCAGATCAAGTCTATGGAAATACAGAAGCAACAGCTGTATATTTTAGTATCCTTCGGTTTTCTGTCCCCATAATTTCCGATTGCATATCTCGTTCATATGCATCATCGCTGAAGTGGTTGCTACACACACGCAGCGATGCAAGGTTGGCTGCTGGAGTATTTACATCATATTTACTATTTCAAATTGCTACTAACCATATTCTGCATCTCTATCTTTTATCAGAAAACAGTTACATTTGGTGCCTTCTTCCATTGACTTCCTGTATATAGTGCAGCCAGGGATGGAACACCAACCTGCTCTTGCTGCCATCTCTTTTTCCACTTTGCATAACTAATTTTACCTGAGCCTAACTCTTATCAACTTTTGCACCAGCTCCTTCTCCCCCCAAAAATATTTTTTATATCCTTGACGTCAAGCTCCATATAAGGGCATACCATGACGTTTCTATGTGGCAGGGTGTCCCCAACGAGGGCGCAGATGTGTAGTTGTTACCCATCTCCGTTGCTGTGACAGTCAGCTACATATAATAATAATTTAAAATAATAGCAAATGTCTTACGTGGAAAAGTACACATTTTCTGACTCAAAACCAATAGTACATTTGACAAAAATAGCTAATTCGGCCGTACGCTTTCAATAAAACAACTAATTTGTCCACACTTGTGGAATTCTGAATCATTAATTCACTGGCGACAGAGCAGAGAGAAGCCTGCATCCAGCAACGTCACAAGTCACGTGATCCGTTTTTACAACTGTTTCAGTACAGCACTACAGAGAGAGAGAGAGAGGGGGGGGGGGGCAAACTCCACTGAACTAGTTTCAATGTATGGAATCACTTGGGAGTTTCTGGATTTTGGGTAAACTTCTCCTTTAATGTAAGGGGCTCAATACAGTTGTATTCCAGCCACTAGGGGGCATTCGGGTGAAGCCCGTGGGAAATTACAAAGAAAAGTTTGAATTGAGTGTTAGAATAAAATAAAAAAATAAAAATACTGTAAACTGCTGTTAACTCATGCTGACATGATTAACAGTCAAGTTAACACATTTGTTACTCTTTTATGAGTTTATAATGTAAGCTTAAACTTCAACGCGAAAGGTACTGTTTACTTGACTTTTAATAATATCAGCATGAGGTAACAGCAGTTTACAGCATTTTTCATTATTTTCTTATTCTAACACATTCAACAACAAAAAAATATAACATTAAAATAACACATTCAACTCAAATTTCCCATGGGCTTCACCCGAGTGCCCATAGTGGGTGGAATACAGCTGTAATGAGCCCCTTACATTAACAGTACACAATATTAACAAGATTACATTAAAGGCGTCTTAGATCTTACTTTCATTAAATAGGACTGACAATCCTAAAGTACTACAGTGCTTTCACAGCCTCAGAGGACTTGAATTTTTTATGACTGAGTTACACAAAACAACCCTAAAGCCAAACACATGGAATAATCTGCAACCAACTTCTCCGAAAATTCTCTACCACACCCCAAAAACTTTGTCAAAACTGCATGGTCACAAAGTAGTTGCTTTCACACAAGGAACAACACAAACTCTTCACAGGGCCTTCAGGACAAACACCTTGTCACTTTCTTCTTCTTCTGTGATTATAATGGCAGTCCGCAAAACAAATGTTAAAGGTGCATGCCGCCACCTACTGTGCTGGAGTGTGTGGTCAATCACGGTTTACCACATTTCTAAATCCTCCAACCTAACTCAGTACTTCTGAGAAAATAAAAAACAGCCCTACTAACTTCTAATAGACCCTCCCCATCCCCAAAATCCCTTCCAAACCCCCCCAACACCGTCCAACCTCAATGACCCTACACTTCCATCTTTCCCTCTCTTCAACATACTTACAACAATATAACAACACATGCTCCACCGTTTCATCGACCATACACTCCAGACACAAACCATTCACATGCTTACCAACCAGATGTAATGACGAATTCAACGTACAATGTCCTAAGCGCAATCAAGCAAACACCACCTCTTCCTTCCTAATCTGACCTTTGAATCTTGGTCCACCAACCTTTCTTTGGAGGTCATATAAATGCCGGCCCTTGGGCTCCTAGTCCCATCTCTTCTGCCACACATCTGATCTTACATTTAGCCTCACCTCTACCCAATGTAACATTAATATCAATTATATCTTGTTTCAAAGCTCTTTTGGCTAACTGGTCTACAATTTAATTCCCTTCCACACCCGAATGTGCTGGGACCCAGCAGAATCTCACTACTACACCCAGTCTCTCAATTCTCCATAATAACATTAATACTTCCAATAGTAGGTCACTCCTATTAGATTTACCAGATGATAAACTATTCAATACAGACAGAGAATCTGAGCATACTATAACAGGTTGTATGACCACCCACTGGAGGGCAACTACTATCACCAAACATTCAACTGAATATACTGACAGTTCATCTGTTAGTCTTCTACATATCTGCCCATCAAATTCAGGAATGTAAACGCCTGCTCCTGTGCGCCCACTATCTGAAAAGCGGTAAAAAAGCATGAACACTTCTACCAATGTAATTGTCAACCAGTTTCCCTATATCAATTACTTCTGATCAATCTTTCCTTTTCGGTACCAAGGTTAGATCAACAACAGGATCTGGGAGTAACCATGGAGGAACATCCGCTTTCACCACAGAAGGGCCAACCTCCAACTCCCTCAAACCACTCTCATCAGCAAGCTTTCCAACTGTCCAACCAAAACCACTGCCTTGTCAACTAGTATATTCCCAACAGTCATCTAGAACAGTAGCAGTCCTTTCAAATCAACCTCACATCCTTTCAAACTAGCCCAATAAGCTACTGACTATTTTTTAATGCCGTATATCCAAAGGCATCTCACCTGCCTCCACTAGTAAGGCACATACAGATGTTGATTTAAATGCACCAATACATATCCTTAAAGCTATATACTGGATTCTGTCCAGCCTCAGAAGCCAAGTCTTCACCGCTTCCATAAACTATACACCTGTAATCAATTGTAGTCCTGATCAGAGCTCTATAAATATCCATGAACGATTGTCTGTCAGCACCCCATTCATAACCAGAGACCGAGCACATAAGATTCACCACCTTCTTACACTTTGTTTCAACATTTATGACATTATCTTTCCATGTATATCACTCATTGTACATCGACCCAAATATTTGTACTTAGAAACCCTATACTTTGTATACTTTGTCACTTTCAACAGTTAAGGGGTGATTTTAATGCAATTTACATGTTCATCACTAAGAGTCCACGGGGAAACACTGACCAAAACTATGGTTCCTACCCTGTCACAATGTTTCTCTATGCTTTAGTTTTACAGTACCGCTATCATACTGCAACAACAAAACAAAAAAATCGGATTACCTTTTGAATGATGGTTTGAGAACTCCAAGAATTCTTTACAGAGAGTGTAGTAATGGAACAACTCTGTTTCCTTGAACAAGGTGAAGCGATGTGCAGTCAACCACTTACGAAACCCTCCTCTGTTCACCTCCTGTTATGTCAAAAATAAGTATAGCATATAACACATTAAATTTAAACAAAGTATAGCGAATTCTGGGGGTAGCCCTGAACAGAACTCAAACCCAGGTCTAGCGAACTATTAAACCAACACCTTAACGCCAAGAGGTACCTTTTGATGAGGCTGATAGATGTTGAGTTAGTGTCGCTACAATACCCCTTTCCTTCGAGAGAGCGTGTCCCCACACTTCTCTATACCAAGTCCCTTACGTGTACACGTCTCTGCAATGGCCTCACGAATGTGTGGGGTAAGCCCAGACCAGGACTCAAACCCGAGTCTAGCGACCATCAAGGCAACACCTTAACCGTTATGCCAAGAGGTTCCAACTTCTTAACGAGGTTGATAGTGGTTCAGTTAAGGTCGCTACAATATTAAATAAAAAATACCCAGACCTACTGCCTTTATTTTTCAAAATGAAGAAATTCCTTTGCATTCTTTCTCATGGGTATGTAGAGTAAAAGTTATGTTTTGAACTCTATTTGAACCCAATAGTTTTTAATGGACAGTGAGTACTGTTTCATAAATGAACCACACGAGGGCGCCATTCGTAAGGTTTTGGATTCTCTACCTGGCCTTGAGGTATCTCAGGACACGTTAACCATTTGTTGTCCGACAGAAAGAAGAGAGGAGTTTGACCAAAAACCTAGACAGAAAACAGATTGAAATATGACATAAATTCTGTGACAGTTATTCTGTTTTATTCTACTCAGTTATATTCTATTCTAAATTATGTGAAAGAGCTGTTCTATTTTATTATATTTTATATCGCAGAAGGGGCTCACCGGTAGGTTCAGAAAGGTGTTAAAGAAATCCACGAAAACGTCATTTCTCAGAAGATCTGACAGTCGGTCATCATCTCCACCTAAAATAGATACAAATGTGAACAAGTTGTAGTGTTGTTAGAATGTTTAAAATATATATATATATATATATATATATATATATATATATATATATATATATATGCCTAATTTTTATGTTAAGTGGGTCATGTTAGGTTTCAGCAAATAACATAGGCCTATGGAATGTGCAGGCCTACCGGTATTATAGTATTTGGTCTACTGTATTATTATGCAGAACATACCAGATGGTTTCAGTATTGATGAGTTGTTGGTCATTTTTATTCTACAATAGCTCAAGAAAGCAGATAGCCTACTGTCTACTCTGCAGCCTTTATGCCTTTGCCTTTATTCAGCCATGTCTTTTCACATGCAGTAGCTCTTTATCACCAATGACGTAATAATTTGATCACAAAATCGTAACGTAAACTTGTATGAATTGTTGCAATTCATTACGTAGTTGGTTAATGGACTTATAAATCGGTAAGGCTGTATTTTTTTTATTTTCGTATCTTCATCATAACAAATGTCCATCTTAGAATAAAATAGTACAGAACGTTCATATTTTAGCCAAGAGAAGGCAAAGAACAGTCAAAGAGCATCATGTTCTTATTTTTCACCATTTAGGACGATTTGTTCTTTATATGCACCACAACATAATTGTTTCTAGGAGTATTCTGTTTTCATGTCGTCAGGAGCGTCTTTTACTTCATCATCGTTACTTATAATTACCATATTATAGATATGATTCCATGGATTATCTTTTTCCCCGTTCCATATTTTTTACTGTTCAAATAAATAAACGTATTTGAGGTTTCAGTAAGGATAGGTAGCATTCCTTTAGTAAACACAGAGTAGAGTCTTGAAATAAATACTTGTTTGGGCAGGATTGTAGCCAGGCTATTGAATGAAATATTTCGTGGCAACCAATGAACGCAAAAAATGAGCTCCCCATCACCTGATCATGAAGGGACCACGTTCCTTTCTAGCCAATCTGAGGCGAGGGGGCGATATCTCCCTTTTATAAATGGAACCGTTTGGACACTTTGGAGGAAAAGAATGAAAGAAAAGCATTTGGGATTACATAGAACATTTACAGAAGGCTGTACCCGGTTTTTAATCCTAATTCCTTACTTGATATAAGGTTATTATTCCTAAACTATTTTAAAAGTTATAGGATAGGCCACGACAATTACATTGTGTATGTTTTATCATGTTGACTAATTGGTGTGCTGTTTATCTCTTCTTTGTAGTTTCGTAACTCTTAGCCTAATTGTGGGGGTATTATATTCAATTTCTATTAGGTCTATATTATTATGGTTGTTGATTATGTGCGGTGTATGGATAGTGGATATTTTTTGTGTTACGACGTAAGATTGAGTAGATCAACTATTACTATAAATAAATCACTGGGCGGGCATAATAGAATAGTTGTAGACCTCAAATGGCAAACTTCTAAGAATCAAATGCATCAAGTCGATTCTAATCGACTGCTCTGTTTGTTCCAAGGTTTTCCAGGCGCTCAGTGAAAATGGCCACGTCAGAGAGTGCCAGCTTGAGTAAAACTGTGAAGCAGCAGTATATGGATCTTCCTCAGGGAGACAAGGTCCAGGCCATGTACATCTGGATAGATGGGACTGGAGAGGGGCTCCGCTGCAAGACCACAACTCTGGATTCTGAACCCAAGACCATTGAAGGTAACCTCTGACTCTTGGTTTAAATTGATCTAAGCCTGTTGAAATCGGTAATAAGAAACTTTTGTGTTACACCAAGTGTTTTCCCCAAAGTTTTTCTCAGCAGAGGTAGTGGGGGTGGGGGACCGGGGCCATGCCCCCCAGGAGATTTTTGTTGAAGACAGGTCATTTCTGATTACTTTTAAAGGACACTACTCCAAAATGCATTAACATTTTATTATATTCTCTTCCTCTGAAACTCAACTGAAAATTGTGGACAGTTGAAGTTTCTCTTGATCTCAATGACCTCACCAGCCAATTCTATATTAACCCAAACAATTATTTATCTAGCTTAATGTTTACTGTATTTTAGCTAACAGTTGTTAAATGCTTCTGTTAATAGGGTTGGCTACACTTTCAGGATTACAAGAGCTAGTTACCTTGGAGTTTTCTCTGACAATCTGATGAGAATCTGAGGAAGATTTGGAACTTGTCGCTCTGATTTTAAAGGCGCGAGTGGCAGTGCGCCGCTGCTAAATGAATATAGAGGAAACACTGGTTACACCCTTGTAACACATTGTTCAAAGAGCTCCAACAAACATTTACTTCTCAAATACAGCAGAAACTCAAACATACAGTGGGGAGAACAAGTATTTGATACACTGCCGATTTTGCAGGTTTTCCTACTTACAAAGCATGTAGAGGTCTGTAATTTTTATCATAGGTACACTTCAACTGTGAGAGACGGAATCTAAAACAAAAATCCAGAAAATCACATTGTATGATTTTTAAGTAATTCATTTGCATTTTATTGCATGACATAAGTATTTGATCACCTACCAACCAGTAAGAATTACGGCTCTCACAGACCTGTTAGTTTTTCTTTAAGAAGTCCTCCTGTTCTCCACTCATTACCTGTATTAACTGCACCTGTTTGAACTCGTTACCTGTATAAAAGACACCTGTCCACACACTCAATCAAACAGACTCCAACCTCTCCACAATGACCAAGACCAGAGAGCTGTGTAAGGACATCAGGGATAAAATTGTAGACCTGCACAAGGCTGGGATGGGCTACAGGACAATAGGCAAGCAGCTTGGTGTGAAGGCAACAACTGTTGGCGCAATTATTAGAAAATGGAAGAAGTTCAAGATGACGGTCAATCACCCTCGGTCTGGGGCTCCATGCAAGATCTCACCTCGTGGGGCATCAATGATCATGAGGAAGGTGAGGGATCAGCCCAGAACTACACGGCAGGACCTGGTCAATGAACTGAAGAGAGCTGGGACCACAGTCTCAAAGAAAACCATTAGTAACACACTATGCCGTCATGGATTAAAATCCTGCAGCGCACGCAAGGTCCCCCTGCTCAAGCCAGTGCATGTCCAGGCCTGTCTGAAGTTTGCCAATGACCACCTGGATGATCCAGAGGAGGAATGGGAGAAGGTCATGTGGTCTGATGAGACAAAAATAGAGCTTTTTGGTCTAAACTCCACTCGCCGTGTTTGGAGGAAGAAGAAGGATGAGTACAACCCCAAGAACACCATCCCAACCGTGAAGCATGGAGGTGGAAACATCATTCTTTGGGGATGCTTTTCTGCAAAGGGGACAGGACGACTGCACCATATTGAGGGGAGGATGGATGGGGCCATGTATCGCGAGATCTTGGACAACAACCTCCTTCCCTCAGTAAGAACATTGAAGATGGGTCGTGGCTGGGTCTTCCAGCATGATAACGACCCGAAACACACAGCCAGGGCAACTAAGGAGTGGCTCCGTAAGAAGCATCTCAAGGTCCTGGAGTGGCCTAGCCAGTCTCCAGACCTGAACCCAATAGAAAATCTTTGGAGGGAGCTGAAAGTCCGTATTGCCCAGCGACAGCCCCGAAACCTGAAGGATCTGGAGAAGGTCTGTATGGAGGAGTGGGCCAAAATCCCTGCTGCAGTGTGTGCAAACCTGGTCAAGACCTACAGGAAACGTATGATCTCTGTAATTGCAAACAAAGGTTTCTGTACCAAATATTAAGTTCTGCTTTTCTGATGTATCAAATACTTATGCCATGCAATAAAATGCAAATTAATTACTCAAAAATCATACAATGTGATTTTCTGGATTTTTGTTTTAGATTCCATATTTCACAGTTGAAGTGTACCTATGATAAAAACTACAGACCTGTACATGCTCTGTAAGTAGGAAAACCTGCAAAATCGGCAGTGTATCAAATACTTGTTCTCCCCACTGAATGGGTTGCTTTGACTAATAACCCTGAACCGAATGGGTATTTGAATCCCTGAGTTGCTCTTATCGCATGGTTACCTCCCTCTCTCCTTCAGATCTCCCAGAGTGGAACTTTGATGGTTCCAGTACGTACCAGTCGGAGGGCTCTAACAGCGATATGTACCTTATCCCTGCTGCCATGTTCAGAGACCCCTTCAGGAAAGACCCCAACAAACTGGTCCTGTGTGAAGTGCTCAAATACAACCGCAAGCCTACAGGTAAGCCTAAGAAGTAAAGTGACACTGGGAGTCATGTTCCTTGGGGCTCAAACATTTTAAATCTTTTGCAGCAGAAAATGAAAATAAGTAGTTTTATTGGATAGATTTGGAGAATACCACCCTGTTTGACTCCATTTCGGAGTGTTTTCTTCCATTTCGTGCTTGGTGAACACGGCCCAGCCTTGAGTATCTTATTGAACCCAGGCCTCATTGGCTCAGTGTTGCAGAAATGGTTTGAATGACCAATACAATGTTTGTTGCCCTCCAGAAACTAACCTCAGGCTAACGTGTAAGAAGATCATGGAGATGGTAGAGAACCAGGTGCCGTGGTTCGGCATGGAACAGGAGTATACCATCCTGGGAACAGATGGACATCCCTTTGGCTGGCCTTCCAACGGCTTCCCTGGTCCACAAGGTCAGTTTGAGAGGTTACGTTTAAATATAAAATGTCATTCATTAGCAGATTATTTGATCCAGAGTGACTTTCAGTTGGTATATTCAACTAGAGTATTAAATGTTTAGCGTTTAAACTGTTGAGGCTGACGATGCAGTTTTTCTGAACAGGTCCCTACTACTGTGGAGTGGGAGCAGACAAGGCGTACGGTAGAGACATCGTAGAAGCCCACTATAGAGCCTGTCTTTATGCTGGGGTTCAGATCTGTGGCACCAATGCTGAAGTCATGCCAGCTCAGGTAAGAACCACTTTTGATTATTCGACTGAACAAAAATATAAATGCAACATTTTCAAATATTTTACTGAGTTACAGTTCATATAAGGAAATCAGTCAATTGAAATAAATAAAGGAGGCCCTAATCTATGGATTTCACATGACTGGGAATACAAATATGCTTCTGTTGGCCACAGATACCTTAAAAAAAGGTAAGGGCGTGGATCTGAAAACCAGTCAGTATCTGGAGTGACCACCATTTGCCTCATGCAGAGCGACACATCTCCTTCACATAGTTGATCAGGCTGTTGATTGTGGCCTGTGGAATGTTGTCCCACTCCTCTTTAATGGCTGTGTGAAGTTGCTGGATATTGGCGGTAACTGGAACACGCTGTCGTACACGTCGATCCAGAGCATCCCAAACGTGCTCAATGGGTGACATGTCTGGTGAATATGCAGACCATGGAAGAACTGGGATATTTTCAGCTTCCAGGAATTGTGTACATGGGGCTGTGCATTATCATGCTGAAACATGAGGTGATTGCGGCGGATGAATGTCATGACAAATGGGTCTCAGGATCTTGTCATGGTATCTCTGTGCATTCAAGTTTCCATAGATAAAATGCAATTGTGTTCATTGTCCGTAGCTTATGCCTGCCCATACCATAAACTCACCGCCACCATGGGGCACTCTGTTGACAACGTTGACATCAGCAAACCACTCGCCAACACGACGCCATACACATAGTCTGGGGTTGTGAGGCCGGTTGAACGTACTCTGGTGGATATTCCTGCGGTCAGCATGCCAATTGTACGTTCCCACAAAACCTGAGACATCTGTGGCATTGTTGTGTGACAAAACTGCACATTTTAGAGTGGCCTTTTATTGTCCCCAGCAGAATGTGCACCTGTGTAATGATCATGTTGTTTAATCAGCTTCTTGATTTGCCACACCTGTCAGGTGGATGGATTATCTTGGCAAAGGAGAAATGCTCACTAACAGGGATGTAAACAAATTTGTGCACAATAAGCTTTTTGTGCATATTGGACCAGTTCTTAGATCATTTATTTCAGCTCATGAAACATGGGATCAACACTTTACATGTTGCGTTTATATATTTGATCACTGTAAAATCAAAGGGGAATTACTTTTTGGGCCCGTTTGCCGGATACAGATTAAGCTTAGTCTTAGATTTAGAGATTCTTCATGCAGGATTAGGCTAAATCTGTGTCCGTGAAACTCTCCCTTAATATTCTGAAACTTAACCATGTAAATGTCCAAAATTATCATCTCTCTGACTCCTAAGCCTAATATCTATATTGTTGTCTTCCAGTGGGAGTTCCAGGTTGGGCCATGTGAAGGTATCAACATGGGTGACCATCTCTGGGCAGCTCGGTTCATCCTCCACCGGGTGTGTGAGGACTTTGGCGTGGTGGCCTCATTCGACCCCAAGCCCATCTCTGGGAATTGGAACGGCGCTGGCTGCCATACAAACTTCAGCACCAAGGAGATGAGAGAAGATGGTGGATTGAGGTAGGCATGGATTAAATTTGTGCTGTAAACCCATTGTGCTAGTTTTAGGGCCAGTTTTCCTGGACCCATATTAAGCCTAGGCCTAGACAAATGGCAATTCTCCATTGAAAATGCTTCTTAGTTGAAGACTAGGCTTAATCTCTGCCTGGGAAACCGGCCCAAATGGTTTTTAAGTCTCAAGTCTCTATAGCAGTGGATTAACTCCTTCCGTCTTCTATCCACACAGGGGCATCGAAGATTCGATCGAGAAGTTGGGAAAGAGACACCGCTACCACATCCGTGCCTACGACCCCAAAGGGGGGCTGGACAACGCTCGGCGCTTGACCGGTCACCACGAAACGTCCAACATCCACGAGTTCTCAGCCGGCGTGGCGAACCGCGGCGCCAGCATCCGCATCCCCCGGTCAGTGGGTCAGGACAAGAAGGGCTACTTCGAAGACCGCCGCCCGTCTGCTAACTGCGACCCGTATGCAGTCACGGAAGCTCTGATACGCACATGTTTGCTCAGCGAAGAGGGGGAGGAGCCTAAAGAATACAGCAAATGAACTAGATACTCCTTTGGACTGAAATAATCCCCCTCCTTTCCTATTGAGCTACATCTCAAGTGTCATTCCAAGTACTATTTTGTCTGTGGCTTTGTAAACCCCTTGCATATTGCAAGTGTTGACCATCCATGCATGGCTTGCTTTTTAACCCTTTTTAATGGGAGAATCTTCGGCACATTCTGCAGTGTGTGTTAAGGGTAGAGTAGTCCCCTACGTTTTGATCACTGCCAACATTGCCCTTTAATTGATGCTATGGACTAAACGATTCCAGACAGATGTCTGTCGAGGAGGGTGAAATATTTTTTATGTATAGGTCTATTTCTAGTTTTTATGTGTATAATTTTGCTACTCATAATTGTTTAACATGATTTACTAACCAAGATGCTCTAGATGTATGAATATGTAAGTTGTGAGTGTGTGTGTGTGTGGGGTCCGTATTCTAAAAGGGTCCAGGTTGCATGTGTGTTTTTATAGATGTGGATCCCCATAGTCTATCATTAGTAGAAGTTGTATGCAGTTAAGGATTTGTATACTGTTATAATGGCCAGCTATGGAACTTGTTTCTGTTATATTGCAAGTGACAGAACCGGTCTTCTTTTTTGTAACATTAAAAAATGATCTAATTTTACCATAATCTGTCTTGTTTGACTTTAATAGTGTATGATTTTTAGATGTAAACGTTTACACTCAATCAAATGTATTTTATAAAGCCCTTTTTTAAAGCCGTAATCAGCAGTAGAAATGACACCAGAGCGTAGTCCCCACCCCTGGTTCGGTAAAAAGTTGCGGTATGGGGCTGGAGAAATGTAACTACTCTCAAATTCATAGACTGAGCTATGGATGCAATAACTGGCCATCCATTATATCAAAATAATAGTTTTACCCATGTTTTGAGGTGATATAGTGTTTATATTTTCTTTGTTTGGGTTCTGATGGGGTACGACAGTTGAACTAATCTCATGAGGCATTTATAAGTTATTAAATAATCAATGGGTACATATTATGTCCAAAAATAGCTGTAGCAACTGCTGATTGCCCCTTAAACATCCATTGTCCCATTGCTTTACTGTAACCTGGCCTAGACCCCCAAAGATCAGGCAAAGCAGAAGCACAGAGATTAATTTAGGTAATATTTTGTAGGACTTCGCTGTAAAGGTAACCTTGTCAGATCAACACTGAGGGGACATGTGCTTCTCAATTTAGACTTTAATTACATTTATGTCATTTAGCAGACACTCTTATCCAGAGCAACTTACAGTTAGTGAGTGCATACATTATTATTTATACCCCCGTGGGAATCGAACCCACAACCCTGGCGTTGCAAACGCCATGCTCTACATCCCTGCCGGCCATTCCTTCCCCTACCCTGGGCCAATTGTGCGCCGCCCCATGGGTCTTCCGGTCGCGGCCGGCATCGACAGAGCCTGGATTCGAACCAGGATCTCTAGTGGCACAGCTAGCACTGCGATGTAGTGCCTTAGACCACTGCGCCACTCGGGAGGCTAATCAGGAGCATAACCTTGGATCAATCAACAACATGGTGAAAGTAAGGGTATATACTTTCCCTCCTGTCTTCTTCACTCGACTGGTCAGATATTTTAGGACATCTTGAATTGACTAGTTTCACTAGACTGAATGAAATTAGCCTAATAACCTACTGTAGGAAAATGTGTATTTCATGTGCTTTTAACGATAGAAATAACATTGATGCATACTGAATACTCATGATGGCACAGAACAGACTTAAATTGATACCTATTAGAGTGAAAATGAACTTCATATCTGTATTTCAAACGGCAAAGATTCAGTGAGGGAGAAAGTATCTGGATAACCGTGGTGTGGCTGAAGACAATGGCCACTTGGCAGGCACCTGTCATTCTGCTGAGTCTAGACAGTGCTCTCTTCTCTCCTTTGTCAGAGTTATTCTGCTTTGTCAGCATTCAGTGCTGCCTAACTGCACATTGAAAATTAACTGCACTGACCCTGACCACACGTTATTCTTGTCAGGTTTTTGCATATTTCTAGTGAAGCTTTGGCACAAATCACAGTAGCCACACAAGGAATTGCACTACCAATTATTAGTATACTTTTACTTACATGGAGTGAACTTGGAGATCCACGTTTTAATTTCATCATCAGTGAATGCGATGCAATACGTTAAGTCTGTTGAATGTTGTAAGTCTGAGGGTACATTGTGCTATGCATGCCATGTGTGTTTGTTTCATTGTTAAGGAGGACAGGACACTGAGAAAATGTTTACTGAGAGAATGTACTGCTCTGGCAGATAATGACAAACTTGGCAAGCCAGGGAAACACATCTGTTTTGGGACCTTTAGCCTAGTTCTGCAGACTGCATGCACAAAGGAAGGAGGGGTCCCTGCCTGTTCCTGAACCACCCTAAAGGCTGCAAGGCAAGGAATCCTGGAAACCAGCCACAGTGGAAACATCTTTCAAACTGTCTCTCACTTGGTTTAGATTTAAAGATACTTTGCCAGGTTCAAGTGTTTTAATCATATTTGTAAGTTTAGACATTACTTAGGGCTGATGTTAACACTTTCCCTGTGAATATTTACAGTATGCTATTTATGACTATAACCACTGGAAGGTGGTTGATTTGTTTGTCATACATCTAATATCTGATGGTGCTTTCAAGACACTGGGAAATCGAGGTCAAAAAACAAGGTCAGATAATGAAGTCGGTGATGTTCAGGTCGGAAAGTCAGAATTCTAGAAAGATACCTGAGTTTCCGACTTAGAATACCTGTCACGCCCTGGCTCTGGGGACTATGTTATGTTGAGCCAGGGTGTGTAAGTCTATGTTTGTATATCTATGTTGGCCTGAGTGACTCCCAATCAGAGGCAACGAGTGTCAGCTGGTTGTCTCTGATTGGGAGCCATATTTAACTATCGGTCTTTTCACTTTGTGTTGTGGTTTCTTGTTCCGTGTTGGTTTGTTTATGTAACCAAGGACGTCACGTTTCGTTGTTTTGATCGTGTGATCATTCATATAATAAATATGTTTGCTTTCAACGCTGCGCCTTGGTCCTCTCCCTCCTTAGACGAGCGTGACAGAAGAAACCACCAAAACAAGACCAAGCAGCGTGACGAGGAGAAAGGCTGGAATTACGAGAAGTGGAGAGAGAATTGGACGAGAACCATGGAGGCCTGGTCCACGGGGGAGAGACAAGCCCAGAACATTTTTAGGGGGGGGCTCACGCCGTGGACGACGGGGCAGCAGGAGTACGGGATAGAGTGGTGCAGAGGGTTGGCAGAGAAGGCCGCCAGGTTAAGGGGGCCACTGGTCACAGAGGAGAGGGAAAGTGTGGAGGCACGGCGAGAGGTACTGGGGTGTGTTACCAGTCCGGTCCGGCCCGTTCCTGATCCCTGCGTAGGGCCAGTGGTGTGTGTCCCCAGTACGGTCCGGCCTGTTCCTGTTCCTCGCATCGAGCCTGTGGTGCGTGTCGTCAGCCCGGCGCGGCCCGTTCCTGCTCCCCGCACCAAGTCGGTGGTGCGCGTCGCCAGCCCAGTCCGGCCCATCCAAGCTCCCCGCACCAAGTCAGTGGTGCGCGTCGTCAGCCCGGTTCGGCTCATTCCTGCTCCCCGCACCAAGTCTGTGGTGCGTTTCGTCAGCCCTGTCCGGCCCGTTCCTGCTCTCCGCACCAAGTCGGTGGTGCGCGTCGCCAGCCCAGTCCGGCCCATCCAAGCTCCCCGCATCAAGTCTGTGGTGCGCGTCGTCAGCCCGGTTCGGCTCATTCCTGCTCCCCGCACCAAGTCTGTGGTGCGTTTCGTCAGCCCTGTCCGGCCCGTTCCTGCTCTCCGCACCAAGTCGGTGGTGCGCGTCGCCAGCCCAGTCCGGCCCATCCAAGCTCCCCGCATCAAGTCTGTGGTGCGCGTCGTCAGCCCGGTCCGGCTCATTCCTGCTCCCCGCACCAAGTCAGGGGTGCGCTTCGTCAGTCCGGTCCGGCCCGTTCCTGCTCCCCGCACCAAGTCAGTGGTGTGCTTCGTCAGCCCAGTCCGGCCGGTCCCTGCTCCACGCACCAAGCCTACGGTGGGCGTTGTCAGCCTGGTAAGGCCCGTTCCTCCTCCACGCACCAAGCCAGGGGTGCGCGTCGTCAGTCCAGCACAACCCGTGCCTGGGTCATGTCCGGAGCCGGATCCGCCGCCGAGGCGGAGTGCCCACCCGGTCCCTCCCCTGTTGTGGTTGTTTGGCGCGGTCGGAGTCCGCGCCTTTGGGGGGGGGTACTGTCACGCCCTGGCTCTGGGGACTATGTTATGTTGAGCCAGGGTGTGTAAGTCTATGTTTGTATATCTATGTTGGCCTGAGTGACTCCCAATCAGAGGCAACGAGTGTCAGCTGGTTGTCTCTGATTGGGAGCCATATTTAACTATCGGTCTTTTCACTTTGTGTTGTGGTTTCTTGTTCCGTGTTGGTTTGTTTATGTAACCAAGGACGTCACGTTTCGTTGTTTTGATCGTGTGATCATTCATATAATAAATATGTTTGCTTTCAACGCTGCGCCTTGGTCCTCTCCCTCCTTAGACGAGCGTGACAATACCGAGTTGGATGACCGTTCAAAAACGATTTTCCCAGCTAGTTTTTTTCAGAGTTCCCAGTTATTTTGAACGCGGCATCTATACCTACAGTGCATTCGGAAAGTATTCAGGCCCCTTCCCTTTTTCCACATTTTGTTACATTACAGCCTTATTCTAAAAGTAATTAAATAAATAACAATTCTCATCAATCTACACACAATACTGCATAATGACGAAGCAAAAACAGTTTATTTGGAATTTTGCAAATTTATTTTTACATTTAAAAAAAAGAAATGTGTTATTTGCGTAAGTATTCTGACCCTTGCTATGAGACTCGAAATTGAGCTCAGGTGCATCCTGTTTCCATTGATCATCCTTGAGATTTTCTACAACCTGATTGGAGTCCACCTGTGGTAAATTCAATTGATTGGACATGATCTGGAAAGGCACACACCTGTCTATATAAGGTCCCACAGTTGTCAGTGCATGTCAGAGCAAAAACCAAGCCATGAGGTAGAAGGAATTGTCCGTAGAGCTCAGAGACAGGATTGTGTCGAGGCATAGATCTGGGGAAGGGTACCAAAAAAATTCTGCAGCATTGGTCCCCAAGAACACAGTGGCCTCCATCATTCTTAAATGGAAGAAGTTTGGAACCACCAAGACCCTTCCTAGAGCTGGCCGCCCGGCCGAACTGAGCAATCAGAGGAGAAGGGAGGTGACCAAGAACCCGATGGTCACTCTGACAGAGCTTCAGAGTTCCTCTGTTGAGATAGGAGAACCTTCCAGAAGGACAACCATCTCTGCAGCACTCCACCAACCAAGCCTTTATGGTAGAGGGGCCAGACGGGAGCCACTCCTCAGTAAAAAGCATTTGACAACCTGCTTGGAGTTTGTCAAAAGACACCTAAAGGACTTTCAGACCAAAATAAACAACATTCTCTGGTCTGAGAATTCTTTGGCCTGAATGCCAAGCGTCACGTCTGGAGGAAACCAGGCACCATCCCTACGGTGAAGCATGGTGGTGGCAGCATCATGCTGTGGGGATGTTTTTCAGTGGCAGGGACTGAGAGACTAGTCAGGATCGAGGGAAAGATGAATGGAGCAAAGTAAAGAGCGATCCTAGATGAAAACCTGCTCAGGACCTCAGACTGGGGTGAAGGTTCACCTTCCAACAGGACAACGACCCTAAGCACACATCCAAGACAATTCAGGAGTGGCTTCGGGACAAGTCTCTGAATGTCCTTGAGTGGCCCAGCCAGAGCCCGGACTTGAACCCGGTCAAAGATATCTGGAGAGACCTGAAAATAGCTATGAAGCGGCACTCCCCATCCAATGGGAGAAACTCCCCAAATGCAGGTGTGCCAAGCTTGTAGCGTCATACTCAAGAAGACTCGAGGCTGTAATTGCTGCCAAAGTTGCTTCAACACAGTACTGAGTAAAGGGTCTGAATACTTATGTTAATGTGATATTTCAGTTTTCTATTTTTAATAAATGTGCAAACATTTCTAAAAACCTGTTTTTGCTTTGTCATTATGGGGTATTGTGTGTATATTGTTGAGGGGGAAAAAAATATTTAATCAATGTTAGAATAAGGCTGTAACGTAACAAAATGTGGAAAAAGTAAAGGGGTCTGAATACTTTCCGAATGCACTGTACGTCATCATCCCAGCTGTAGTGGACAACATCAGGGGGAAAGCGTGAGAGTTGCTGACCTGTTCAAACAAACAAGCTTGGAAGAAACAACCATGTTAAAAAATCCCCTATGGATAGAAACAGTCTCAGAGGTCCAGACATGTGCCACTCCACTGCTGGAGACGGAACAAAAGCAGTACACAGCTGTAAACTACTGCAGCTCAGGTCAATGAGAAAACACAAACCCAGCCAACATTTTTACTTTGAGTATCTCATAAGCAAAACTGGCAAAGAAGAACAAGCTGGTTCTCGCTTGATCTTAATTCAACCCCCTGGTTGCGTTCCAAATGGCACCATATTCACTAGGCAGCCCAATTTAGATGTTTTTCCCCAATTGTTCGCAGAAGATCTGATTGGTCAAAATACCAATTTGTGGAAAAATATTAGAATTGGGCTGTCTCTGTACAGATGTAGGATCTTCATTTGAGCCAGTTTGCTACAGCAGGAAAATAATTCTGCAGCAACAGGAAATGTGAATTACAGTGAGAGAAAAAAGTATTTGATCCCCTGCTGATTTTGTACGTTTGCCCACTGACAAAGAAATGATCCATCTATAATTGTAATGGTAGGTTTATTTGAACAGTGAGAGACAGAATAACAACAAAAAAATTCAGAAAAACTCATGTCAAAAATGTTATAAATTGATTTGCATTTTAATGAGGGAAATAAGTATTTGACCCCCTCTCAATCAGAAAGATTTCTGGCTCCCAAGTGTCTTTTATACAGGTAATGAGCTGAGATTAGGAGCAGATTCCAAACTCTCCACCATGGCCAAGACCAAAGAGCTCTCCAAGGATGTCAGGGACAAGATTGTAGACCTACACAAGGCTGGAATGGGCTACAAGACCATCGCCAAGCAGCTTGGTGAGAAGGTGACAAAAGTTGGTGCGATTATTCGCAAATGGAAGAAACACAAAATAACTGTCAATCTCCCTCAGCCTGGGGCTCCATGCAAGATCTCACCTCGTGGAGTTGCAATGATCATGAGGACGGTGAGGAATCAGCCCAGAACTACACGGGAGGATCTTGTCAATGATCTCAAGGCAGCTGGGACCATAGTCACCAAGAAAACAATTGGTGACACACTACGCCGTGAAGGACTGAAATCCTGCAGCGCCCGCAAGGTCCCCCTGCTCAAGAAAGGACATATACAGGGCCGTCTGTAGTTTGCCAATGAACATCTGAATGATTCAGAGGAGAACTGGGTGAAAGTGTTGTGGTCAGATGAGACCAAAACCGAGCTCTTTGGCATCAACTCAACTTGCCGTGTTTGGAGGAGGAGGAATGCTGCCTATGACCCCAAGAACACCATCCCCACCGTCAAACATGGAGGTGGAAACATTATGCTTTGGGGGTGTTTTTCTGCTAAGGGGACAGGACAACTTCACCGCATCAAAGGGACGATGGACGGGGCCATGTACCGTCAAATATTGGGTGAGAACCTCCTTCCCTCAGCCAGGGCATTGAAAATGGGTTGTGGATGGGTATTCCAGCATGACAATGACCCAAAACACACGTCCAAGGCAACAAAGGAGTGGCTCAAGAAGAAGTACATTAAGGTCCTGGAGTGGCCTAGCCGGTCTCCAGACCTTAATCCCATAGAACATCTGTGGAAGGAGCTGAAGGTTCGAGTTGCCAAACGTCAGCCTCAAAACCTTAATGACTTGGAGAGAGGAGTGGAACAAAATGCTTCCTGAGATGTGTGCAAACCTGGTGGCCAACTACAAGAAACGTCTGACCTCTGTGATTGCCAACAAGGGTTTTGCCACCAAGTACTAAGTCATGTTTTGCAGAGGGGTCAAATACTTATTTCCCTCATTAAAATGCAAATCAATTTATAAAATGTTTGACATGCGTTTTTCTGTATTTATTTGTTGTTATTCTGTCTCTCACTGTTCAAATAAACCTACCATTAAAATTATAGACTGATCATGTCTTTGTCAGTGGGCAAACGTACGAAATCAGCAGGGGATCAAATACTTTTTTCCCTCACTGTATTATGTGGATTATAATGAATGGGGGTGTAACATGTATTGACAATTTTGATACCTCTTGGAAACAAAGCTTGTATTATAAGGAGGATGGGATCCACCCAAATCATTTGGGTTCCTGGATCCTTTCACAGCATTGTAAGGCCCAAGTCTAGCTCATTTAATCCCTACCATTGTGTCGCTGAGTTGTCATAATGCTTCAGCAAATGTACATTATCCTAGGGGCATTGGAAGACACAATGTAGTAACCTAATTTATGTCCCTCTTACTGCCCTGAATGCCTCTGCTGATCCTACAACTATTGTATGCAGTAATCATACGCCTATGAACCAGAGTAATACTGGTAGCACTGAGGTGGTGTGCCCTAGTAGGAAGTCCACTGTGTGCAGCTCAACCTACACTAATAAAAATAACTTGAGCATGTCTAACTCTGCTAAGCTTCACAGTAAAGCAACTAAAATAATCAAGCATCCCAGAAAAGTGTTACAAATAGCCCACGTTAACATATGTAGCTTAAGAAAAAAGGTTCATGAAATCAATAATTTGCTAGTAACAGATGACATTCATATTCTGACAATCTCTGAAACTCACATAGATACAGTTGAAGTCTGAAGTTTACATACAGTTATATCATTATAACTCGTTTTTCAACCACTCCACAAATGTCTTGTTAACAAACTATAGTTTTAGTCGGTTAGGACATCTACTTTGTGCATGACACAAGTCATTTTTCCAACAATTGTTTACAGACAGATTATTTCACTTATAATTCACTGTATCACAATTCCAGTGGGTCAGAAGTTTACATACACTATGTTGACGGTGCCTTTAAACAGCTTGGAAAATTCCAGAAAATGATGTCATGGCTTTAGAAGCTTCTGATAGGCTAATTGACATAATTTGAGTCAATTGGAGGTGTACCTGTGGATGTATTTCAAGGCCTACCTTCAAACTCAGTGCCTCTTTGCTTTACATCATCGGAAAATCAAAATAAATCAGCCAAGACCTCAGTAAAAAAATATTGTAGACCTCCACAAGTCTGGTTCATCCATGGGAGCAATTTCCAAATGCCTGAAGGTACCACGTTCATCTGTACAAACAATAGTACGCAAGTGTAAACACCATGGGACCACGCAGCTGTCATACCGCTCAGGAAGGAGATACGTTCCGTCTCCTAGAGATGAACGTACTTTGTTGTGAAAAGTGCAAATCAATCCCAGACCAACAGCAAAGGACCTTGTGAAGATGCTGGAGGAAACAGGGACAAAAGTATCTATATCCACAGTAAAACGAGTCCTATATCGACATAACCTGAAAGGCCGCTCAGCAAGGATGAAGCCACTGCTCCAAAACCACCATAAAAAAGCCAGACTAAGGTTTGCAACTGCACATGGGGACAAAGATTGTACTTTTGGAGAAAAGTCCTCTGGTCTGATGAAACAAAAATAGAATTGTTTGGCCATAATGACCATTGTTATGTTTGGAGGAAAAAGGGGGTTGCTTGCAAGCAGAAGAACACCATACCAACCGTGAAGCACGGGGGTGGCAGCATCATGCTGTGGGCATGCTTTGCTGCAGGAGGGTCTGGTGCACTTCACAAAATAGATGGCATCATGAGGAAGAAAATTATGTGGATATATTGAAGCAACATCTCAAGACATCCGTCAAGAAGTTAAAGCTTGGTCGCAAATGGGTCTTCCAAATGGACAATGACCCCAAGCATACTTCCAAAGTTGTGGCAAAATGGCTTAAGGACAACAAAGTCAAGGCAATTGGAGTGGCCATTCCTGACCTCAATCCTATAGAAATTTGTGGGCAGAACTGAAAAAGCGTGTGCGAGCAAGGAGGCCTACAAACCGGACTCAGTTACACCAGCTCTCTCAGGAGGAATGGGCCAAAATTCACCCAACTTATTGTGGGAAGCTTGTGGAAGGCTACCCGAAACGTTTGACCCAAGTTAAACAATTTAAAGGCAATGCTACCAAATACTAATTGAGTGTATGTACACTTCTGACCTACTGGGAATGTGATGAAAGAAATAAAATCTGAAATAAATAATTTATTATTATTCTGACATTTCACATTCTTAAAATAAAGTGGTGTTCCT
The DNA here is from genome assembly GCF_964263955.1 of Coregonus lavaretus. Classification (NCBI taxonomy): domain Eukaryota; kingdom Metazoa; phylum Chordata; class Actinopteri; order Salmoniformes; family Salmonidae; genus Coregonus; species Coregonus lavaretus. The sequence continues at coordinate 33,518,510 of NC_140008.1, read as the reverse complement.
AACTGACCTAAGACAGGGAATGTTTACTAGGATTAAATGTCAGGAATTGTGAAAAACGTATTTGGCTAAGGTGTATGTAAACTTCCGACTTCAACTGTAATAACTTTGGTTATACAGTGGTAGCAATACATGGTTATAAGATCTACAGAAAATACAGAAATGCCAAAGGTGGAGGTGTGGCTGTTTATGTTCAGAACCACATTCATGTAAAGCTTAGAGAGGATCTCATGTTAAATACTGTTGAAGTAATATGACTACATGTTCATCTGCCTCACCTAAAACCCATTCTAGTGGGAAGCTGCTATAGACCACCAAGTGCTAACAGTCAGTATCTGGATAACATGTGTGAAATGCTTTATAATGTATGTGATATCAATAGGGAGGTTTACTTTCTGGGTGATTTAAATATTGTCTGGCTTTCATCAGGCTGCCCACTCAAGAGAAAGCTTCAAACTGTAACTAGTGCCTGCAACCTGGTTCAGGTTATCAATCAACCTACCATGGTAGTTACAATCAGTACAGGAATGAAATAATCAACATGTATTGATCATATCTTTACTAATGCTGCAGAAATTTGTTTGAAAGCAGTATCCAAATCCATCGGATGAAGTGATCACAATATAGTAACCATATCTAGGAAAACCAAAGTTCCAAAGGGTGGGCCTAATATTGTGTATAAGAGGTCATACAATACGTTTTGAAGTGATTCCTATGTTGTTGATGTGAAGAATATTTGTTGGTCTGTGTTGTGTAATGACGTGCAACCAGATGCTGCACTTGACACATTTATGAAATTGCTTATCCCAGTTACTAATAAGCATGCACCCATTAAGAAAATGACTGTAAAAACTGTTAAATCCCAGTGGATTGATGAGGAATTGAAAAATTGTATGGTTGAGAGGGATGAGGCAAAAGAGATGGCAAATAGGTCTGGCTGTACAACCGATTGGCAAACGTACTGCAAATTGAGAAATCATGTGAGTAAACTGAATAAAGAGAAGAAGAAACTACACTATGAAACTAAGACAAATGACAAATAATTTTTGGAACACCTTAAATGAAATTTTGGGCAAAAAGGCAAACTCCGTTCCATCATTTATTGAATCAGATGGCTCATTCATCACAAAACCCATTGATATTGCCAACTACTTTAATGATTTTTTCATTGACAATGTGAGCAAACTTAGGCATGATATGCCAGCAAAAAACGCTGACACTACACATCCAAGTATGTCTGACCAAATAATGAAAGATAAGCATTGCAATTTTGAATTCCGTAAAGTAAGTGTGGTAGACGTGAATTTTTTGTTGTTGTCTATCAACAATGAGAAGCCACCTGGGTCTAACAACTTGGATGGAAAATTACTGAGTATAATTTCTAAGTGGAAATGACAAACTTTAGAAGCCTTTTTAAAACTCTAATACAGTACACTACAGGTTTTCACTTCCTGCTGTGCAGGAAAATTCTCACCAACAAAAGAGTAATCAAATTAGGATCCTACATCTGTAAATGCAGACTATGTAGGGTATAGGGTGCCATTTGGGATGGCCCTCTCTAACCATCAATCAATCAATCAATTTTATTTTATATAGCCCTTCGTACATCAGCTAATATCTCGAAGTGCTGTACAGAAACCCAGCCTAAAACCCCAAACAGCTAGTAATGCAGGTGTAGAAGCACGGTGGCTAGGAAAAACTCCCTAGAAAGGCCAAAACCTAGGAAGAAACCTAGAGAGGAACCAGGCTATGAGGGGTGGCCAGTCCTCTTCTGGCTGTGCCGGGTGGAGGTTATAACAGAACCATGCCAAGATGTTCAAAAATGTTCATAAGTGACAAGCATGGTCAAATAATAATCAGGAATAAATCTCAGTTGGCTTTTCATAGCCGATCATTAAGAGTTGAAAACAGCAGGTCTGGGACAGGTAGGGGTTCCATAACCGCAGGCAGAACAGTTGAAACTGGAATAGCAGCAAGGCCAGGCGGACTGGGGACAGCAAGGAGTCACCACGGCCGGTAGTCCCGACGTATGGTCCTAGGGCTCAGGTCTCTCAGTTGGCTTTTCATAGCCGATCATTAAGAGTTGAAAACAGCAGGTCTGGGACAGGTAGGGGTTTCGTAACCGCAGGCAGAACAGTTGAAACTGGAATAGCAGCAAGGCCAGGCGGACTGGGGACAGCAAGGTGTCAGCATGCCCGGTAGTCCTGACGTATGGTCCTAGGGCTCAGGTTCTCAGAGAGAAAGAGAGAACGAGAGAATTAGAGAGAGCATACTTAAATTCACACAGGACACTGGATAAGACAGGAGAAGTACTCCAGGTATAAGCAACTAACCCCAGCCCCCCGACACATAAACTACTGCAGCATAAATACTGGAGGCTGAGACAGGAGCGGTCCGGAGACACTGTGGCCCCATCCGAAGAAACCCCCGGACAGGGCCAAACAGGAAGGATATAACCCCACCCACTCTGCCAAAGCACAGCCCCCGCACCACTAGAGGGATATCCTCAACCACCAACTTACAATCCTGAGACAAGGCCGAGTATAGCCCACAGAGGTCTCCACCACAGCACAAACCAAGGGGGGGCGCCAACCCAGACAGGAAGATCACGTCAGTAACTCAACCCACTCAAGTGACGCACCCCTCCTAGGGACGGCATGAAAGAGCACCAGCAAGCCAGTGACTCAGCCCCTGTAACAGGGTTAGAGGCAGAGAACCCCAGTGGAGAGAGGGGAACCGGCCTGGCAGAGACAGCAAGGGCTGTTCGTTGCTCCAGAGCCTTTCCGTTCACCTCCAGAGCCTTTCCGTTCTAACAACTTACATGGTTCACTAATTTACAGGTTGATGTGAAAACATCTGACATTATCATCTCAGAGAATATATATGTTAACATTTTCACTGTCCTATAGCCTATTTACTGTAAATTCACATTATCTAGTATGCTACAAGTGTGTTCTATAGAGAGCTAGTGGACTGTTTGATTTCAAAACAACTGCATAAAGACATCTCTCTGTCATACGCTACACCAGACCTGAGGCCAGGAGGGGAGGGTAAATATGAATAAATATACAGTGGGGAAAAAAAGTATTTAGTCAGCCACCAATTGTGCAAGTTCTCCCACTTAAAAAGATGAGTGAGGCCTGTAATTTTCATCATAGGTACACGTCAACTATGACAGACAAAATGAGAAAAAATTTTCCAGAAAATCACATTGTAGGATTTTTTATGAATTTATTTTCAAATTATGGTGGAAAATAAGTATTTGGTCAATAACAAAAGTTTCTCAATACTTTGTTATATACCCTTTGTTGGCAATGACACAGGTCAAACGTTTTCTGTAAGTCTTCACAAGGTTTTCACACACTGTTGCTGGTATTTTGGCCCATTCCTCCATGCAGATCTCCTCTAGAGCAGTGATGTTTTGGGGCTGTCGCTGGGCAACACGGACTTTCAACTCCCTCCAAAGATTTTCTATGGGGTTGAGATCTGGAGACTGTCTAGGCCACTCCAGGACCTTGAAATGCTTCTTACGAAGCCACTCCTTCGTTGCCCGGGCGGTGTGTTTGGGATCATTGTCATGCTGAAAGACCCAGCCACGTTTCATCTTCAATGCCCTTGCTGATGGAAGGAGGTTTTCACTCAAAATCTCATGATACATGGCCCCATTCATTCTAACCTTTACACGGATCAGTCGTCCTGGTCCCTTTGCAGAAAAACAGCCCCAAAGCATGATGTTTCCACCCCCATGCTTCACAGTAGGTATGGTGTTCTTTGGATGCAACTCAGCATTCTTTGTCCTCCAAACACAACGAGTTGAGTTTTTACCAAAAAGTTCTATTTTGGTTTCATCTGACCATATGACATTCTCCCAATCCTCTTCTGGATCATCCAAATGCACTCTAGCAAACTTCAGACTGGCCTGGACATGTACTGGCTTAAGCAGGGGGACACGTCTGGCACTGCAGGATTTGAGTCCCTGGCGGCGTAGTGTGTTACTGATGGTAGGCTTTGTTACTTTGGTCCCAGCTCTCTGCAGGTCATTCACTAGGTCCCCCCGTGTGGTTCTGGGATTTTTGCTCACCGTTCTTGTGATCATTTTGACCCCAGATCGAGGGAGATTATCAGTGGTCTTGTATGTCTTCCATTTCCTAATAATTGCTCCCACAGTTGATTTCTTCAAACCAAGCTGCTTACCTATTGCAGATTCAGTCTTCCCAGCCTGGTGCAGGTCTACAATTTTGTTTCTGGTGTCCTTTGACAGCTCTTTGGTCTTGGCCATAGTGGAGTTTGGAGTGTGACTGTTTGAGGTTGTGGACAGGTGTCTTTTATACTGATAACAAGTTCAAACAGGTGCCATTAATACAGGTAACGAGTGGAGGACAGAGGAGCCTCTTAAAGAAGAAGTTACAGGTCTGTGAGAGCCAGAAATCTTGCTTGTTTGTAGGTGACCAAATACTTATTTTCCACCATAATTTGCAAATAAATTCATTAAAAATTCTACAATGTGGTTTTCTGGATTTTCTTTCCTCAATTTGTCTGTCATAGTTGACGTGTACCTATGATGAAAATTACAGGCCTCTCTCATCTTTTTAAGTGGGAGAACTTGCACAATTGGTGGCTGACTAAATACTTTTTTTCCCCACTGTAAATACACTATTTCATATCAAATCCAACTCATTTCACACGTGTCCTCTATGTAACCCCACTCTCTTCTGCTCTCTTTCTGTGTGTGTGGAGATTGAAAGTAACGGTTTTCACCCCTACCTGTCTTAGTGTTATGTCATATTTTTGTATACCAATATCTATAGCACGTGTCTAACTCGTTCTATGGAGGGCCGAGTGTCTGAGGTTTATCGCTCCTCCCTTGTACAAAAAAAGTATGAAAGTGTATGCACTCACTACTGTAAGTCGCTCTGGATAAGAGCGTTTGCTAAATGACTAAAAATATAAATAAATCAAATAATTGATCAATTGAGATCACTAATTAGTAAAGAACTCTTAATTGAAAGCAAAAACCTGCAGAGACTAGGCCCTCCATGGAATGAGTTTGACACCCCTGATCTATAGGATCTTAAGCATATGTGAATCTACTGATTGGGAGTTGCTCCAGTTACAGTGGTGATCATTAGGAGACAACGTGTGACAGCAATTAAACAACATCACATGAGGTTACTGAGGGGATGACGGCTCATAATAATGGCTGGAACAGAGCGAATGGAATGGATTTGATACCATTCCACTTATTCTGCTCCAACCATTACCATGAGCCCGTCCGCCCCAATTAAGGTGCCACCAACCTCCTGTGCAACAGATGGTATAGATAGAGAGCACAAGGCTGTAGTAGTGAGTGGTAGTCTGTGGCCTAACCGTAGGCAATCATAGCCAACCCTAACACACACCATCATGACAAACTCAGCCAGTCCCAATTTGCTCCCTCCCTACACAACAAACATTGAATGGTGAGGGACAAGGGGAAGGGATAGGGAGTGAATTGGGGCTGACTGAGTGAGTTTGGACCAATGCTCAATACCTTTGTCTTCACCTGCCTTCCTCAAGCGGATTAGTAATGGACAGAGGCATGGTCTGGGGCAGTCATGTGCACATCACATGCCTCTCCTTACTGCATGCTCCACAGTGCGTGCTCTGGAGGAAATGCAATTGAAATATCCACTGCCGTTTAGAACCATTCCATCCATCCAGTCCAAAAGACACACAGACAGAGCTTCAGGCATCGTTGCAAATCAGGAGAGTAAACATAACAGCAATGTGAAGGTGAAGGGATGCTGCAGCTTGTTTGCCATGGCACCCACCGTCACTCTGAGCCCAGACAATCTGTGTGTTGTGTGTGTATGTGTATGGTGAAAGAGAGGGGGTGGGGTAGCATAGCTTCTATATATCCCCCTCTAAACAAAGACCTCCAGATCGATGGACCATATACTGCAGTTATTGTTCTGAAAATAAATAGGCTACATATGCTAAGTCTTGGCAATTGCTTGAGGAACGTTATGTCATTTATGTTGAAAACAACAACAATATAGTGTATTTTGTATCAGGGTCTTAGAATGAGTCCGATTATTCATCAATACTATAAGATGATGAACATGTATACATACACTGAGTGTACAAAACATTAAGAACACCTGCTCTTTCCATGACATAGACTGACCAGGTGAATCCAGATGAAAGCTATAATCCCTTATTGATGTCACTTTTTGATGTCACTTCAGTCAGTGTAGATGAAGGGTAGGAGACAGGTTAAATATTTATATACATAATATATAAATAAGTATTTTTAAGCCTTGAGACAATAGAGACATGGACTCTGTATATGTGCCATTCCAAGACAAAATAAGTGCTTTTCAACAGGGTATGGTAGTAGGTGCCAGGCACATTGGTTTGAGTGTGTTAAGAACTGCAATGTTGCTGGGTTTTTCACGCTCAACAGTTTCTGTGTGTATCAAGAATGTTCCACCACCCAAAGGACATCCAGTCAACTTGACACAACTGTGGGAAGCATTGGAGTCAATATGGGCCAGCATAGCTGTGGAACACTTTTGACACCTTATAGAGTCCATGCCCTGACGAATTGAGGCAAAAGGGGGTGCAACTCAATATTAGGAAGGTGTTCCTAATGTTTTGTCATCTCAGTATATATTTACAGTATGTTAGCTCCACCTTGCCCTTTTAAGCCTACACATCCTATTTTTATCTGGAAATGTGTGTAAATGGTACAGCGTGCATGGCGTGTGATTTGTTATTGAATTAGGTGAGGAAAGCCCAACAGTAAAATCTACTGGGTCCAAAAGTCTGATGGCTTCTGTTTTAACACAAATGAGACACCATCCTTTAGTCTGGGTCTGTAATCCTATCAGGATAAAAAAAAGCGGCATAAATTGTAGCGAAAAGGCTTTACTATGACTGTGACTTGCGCCCTGAATGACACCCTATTCCTTATATAGTGCACTAGGGAATAGGGTGCCATTTGAGACATACACATAAACTGTATAATCTCTTTACCTAGTGGGCAACTAAAGAGCCCTCCAGCCACCACTGACCATGTTGACAACAGACTGGTCTGGTGTTGTTTGTGACCCATCCCCCATTTCCAGTCTCCCCTACAGCAGTCTGGTTGAGGACATGTGATAACAGCCAGTAACAGAAACGGGACACACACACGTATGGATACAGTGAGGGAAAAAAGTATTTGATCCCCTGCTGATTTTGTAAGTTTGCCCACTGACAAAGAAATGATCAGTCTATATTTTTTATTGTAGGTTTATTTGAACAGTGAGAGACAGAATAACAACAAAAAAATCCAGAAAAACGCATGTAAAAAATGTTATAAATTGATTAGCATTTTAATGAGGGAAATAAGTATTTGACCCCCTCCCAATCAGAAAGATTTCTGCCTCCCAAGTGTCTTTTATACAGGTAACGAGCTGAGAGTAGGAGCACACTCTTAAAGGGAGTGCTCCTAATCTCAGCTTGTTACCTGTATAAAAGACACCTGTCCACAGAAGCAATCAATCAATCAGATTCCAAACTCTCCACCATTGCCAAGACCAAAGAGCTCTCCAAAGATGTCAGGGACAAGATTGTAGACTTACACAAGGCTGGAATGGGCTACAAGACCATCGCCAAGCAGCTTGGTGAGAAGGTGACAACAGTTGGTGCGATTATTCGCAAATGGAAGAAACACAAAAGAACTGTCAATCTCCCTCGGCCTGGGGCTCCATGCAAGATCTCACCTCGTGGAGTTGCAATGATCATGAGAACAGTGAGGAATCAGCCCAGAACTACACGGGAGGATCTTGTCAATGATCAAGGCAGCTGGGACCATATTCACCACGAAAACAATTGGTAACACACTACGCCGTGAATGACTGAAATCCTGCAGCGCCCGCAAGGTCCCCCTGCTCAAGAAAGCATATATACATGCCCGTCTGAAGTTTGCCAATGAACATCTGAATGATTCAGAGGAGAACTGGGTGAAAGTGTTGTGGTCAGATGAGACCAAAATCGAGCTCTTTGGCATCAACTCAACTCGACATGTTTGGAGGAGGAGGAATGCTGCCTATGACCCCAAGAACACCATCCCCACCGTCAAACATGGAGGTGGAAACATTATGCTTTGGGGGTGTTTTTCTGCTAAGGGGACAGGACAACTTCACCGCATGAAAGGGACGATGGACAGGGCCATGTACAGTCAAATCTTGGGTGAGAACCTCCTTCCCTCAGCCAGGGCATTGAAAATGGGTCGTGGATGGGTATTCCAGCATGACAATGACTCAAAACACACGGCCAAGGCAACAAAGGAGTGGCTCAAGAAGAAGCACATTAAGGTCCTGGAGTGGCCTAGTCAGTCTCCAGACCTTAATCCCATAGAAAATCTGTGGAGGGAGCTGAAGGTTCGAGTTGCCAAACGTCAGCCACGAAACCTTAATGACTTGGAGAAGATCTGCAAAGAGGAGAGGGACAAAATCCCTCCTGAGATGTATGCAAACCTTGTGGCCAACTACAAGAAACGTCTGACCTCTGTGATTGCCAACAAGGGTTTTGCCACCAAGTACTAAGTCATGTTTTGCAGAGGGTTCAAATACTTATTTCCGTCATTAAAATGTATAGCATTTTTGACATGTGTTTTTCTGGATTTTTTTGTTGTTATTCTGTCTCTCACTGTTCAAATAAACCTACCATTAAAATTATAGACTGATAATTTCTTTTTCAGTGGGCAAATGTACAAAATCAGCAGGGGATCAAATACTTTTTTCCCTCACTGTACATACACACAGGCACACACACACTGAGATAGTGAGGTTTGGAAAACGACAGCAGCTGTAAAAGCAGAGACGTTGTGGAGGTTTGGGAGAGATCAAGGGACAGTTATAACACTGGGGAGGAGACCACCTCAGACCACCTCAGACCACCATACTCAGGACCCCCATAGTGAACAACGTCAGCAGTGGTCTGAGAAAGCTGTTTTCATCAGGTATCTGAAAGAGATAGGTACCACCATCGTCTGTTTCTTATTTCTTACTTACATTTTCGACTTACTTTTCTAAGGCTGGAGTCCCAACTTGAGATCTGCAGGTGTAGCTTTTGATGTATATTAATGTGTTTTGATGTGTATACAGGGCTAATCTGTAAAAGAGACATTGGTCTCAGCATGACTCCCTGTCAAAATAAATGTTAAATTAAAAAAATACGGTGTGACATCCAACTCTGCGTTGGGGCTGGTTATCACATGTGGACAGAGTGTGTTTGATGGCTTATAACTCCATGTTGGAATAAGATATGAGGATAAAAGGGTCCCCATGTCAACCCAAGACATTGGTCTTTCTCCTAATATTGAAAATAGTCTTGTAAGATATACTGGTGCTGAGAAATACACATCAGAGTAAAAAGTGTGACAACCAACCCTGGTATCCTCTGTTGTTGTTTCCTCAGTTATACAGCTGTAAACATCTACAAGGGAGGATGCTTTGTGTAAATAAATGCTTTGTGTTTGTGTTGATCCCATGGAGAAACTCTGGGTCATGCTGGGAATCTATTGACTGACCGCACACACACACACACACACACACACACACACACACACACACACACACACACACACACACACACACACACACACACACACACACACACACACACACACACACACACACACACACACACACACACACACACACACACACACACACACAGTTGACTGACAGCACCATAGACACAAAATGTCAATGGAAGAAGGAGAATGGACCTCTCCAATCCTCTCAAGACACACCTCTCTGGAATCTTCTGAATGAGAGAAAAAGACTGGCATCTAACTATAGTCATTAGTTACTTGGCATTCTAACTATGGGTGATAGAGCCCTGTCCTGTTGATTAAAGGGTGACGCACATGGAAATATCCCAATAGCAAAACACGGCTGTATACATAACCATGTTACATCACCTTGATGTCAATGCATCATACTTGATATTGTGTAATTTATAAGTAACTTATAAGTAAACATATTCTGTATTCCAACCCAAACATGATTCAGAATGCTAGTTCAGCAGTTTTTTTATGGAAAATATCGATGAGAAATCTCTAAAGGTTTCTAATTACTTGGTCTCTATAGGCTGGTGTTTTCGTGTGAGGTCACACTCTGTTGAGACTTTACAGCCTCAGGGAGACTGTTCACAGGTTACAGGTCAGAGGTCAGCAGTCAGGGAAGAAAGACCCTAGGAGCACAGGTGGTTGGTGGCACCTTAATTGGGGAGAATGGGCTTGTGTTAATGACTGGAGCGGAACAGGTGGAATGGAATCAAATACATCAAACACATGGTTTCTAGGTATTTGATGCCATTCCATTTGCTCCGTTACGGCCATTATTATGAACCGTCCTCCCCTCAGCAGCCTCCTGTGCCTGGGAGGTAATTAAAAACAGGTCACATCTTGTATTTGTATATATTATGGATCCCAATTAGCTGCTGACAAGGCAGCAGCTACTCTTCCTGTGCTCCAGCAAAATTGAGGCAGTTATACATTTTAAAAACGTTACAATACATTCATAACAGATTTTACAACATATTAAGTGTGTGCCCTCAGGCCTCTACTCTACTACCACATATCTATAACACAAAATCCATGTGTACATGTGTGTATAGTGCTTATGTTATCGTGTGTTTGTATGCATGTGTCTATGTTTGTGTTGCTTCACAGTCCCCACTGTTCCATAAGGTTATTTTTATCTGTTTTTAAAAATCTAATTTTACTGCTGGCATGAGTTACTTGATGTGGAATAGAGTTCCATGTTGTCATGGTTCTATGTAGTACTGTGCGCCTCCCATAGTCTGTTCTGGACTTGGAGACTGTGAAGAGACCTCTAGTGGCATGCCTTGTGGAGTATGCATGGGTGTCCGAGTTGTGTGCCAGTAGTTCAAACAGACAGCTCGGTGCATTCAACATGTCACTACCTCACAAATACAAGTAGTGATTAAGTCAATCTCTCCTCCACTTTGAGCCAGGAGAGATTGACATGCATATTATTAATGTTAGCTCTCTGTGTACATCCATGGGCCAGCCGCGCTGCCCTGTTCTGAGCCAATTGCAATTTTCCTAAGTCCCTCTTTGTGGCACCTGACCACACGACTGAACAGTAGTCCAGGTGCGACAAAACTAGGGCCTGTAGGACCTGCCTTGTTGATAGTGCTGTTAAGAATGCAGAGCAGCGCTTTATTGTAGACATACTTCTCCCCATCCTAGCTACTGTTGTATCAATATGTTTTGACCATGACAGTTTACAATCCAGGGTTACTCCAAGCAATTTAGTCTCCTCAACTTGCTCAATTTCCACATTATTCATTACAAGATTTAGTTGAGATTTAAGGTTTAGTGAATGATTTGTCCCAAATACAATGCTTTTAGTTTTTGAAATATTTAGAACTAACTTATTCCTTGCCACCCATTCTGAAACTAACTGCAGCGCTTTGTTAAGTGTTGCTGTCATTTCAGTCGCTGTAGTAGCTGACGTGTATAGTGTTGAGTCATCTGCAGCCAGTGGCATGTCGTTTTCTGTAAAACTCCCTGGTGTCAGATTGCTTACCCTCAATCAGAACAAAATCTTCTCACTCATGCATTTGTTTAACTGTTCCCCTGTAACTGAAATCCTCTGTTCTATGGATTGCAACATTGCATTGGGTCTTTGTGAGCCAGTCTCCAGTGTTTTTCCACTCATTTTAAAGACACCCCATCCCCCATTTTACTCCTCCCCATTCTTCCTCCTCCCACTTACCGGCACCATGCCCTAATTTACTACCATCCCCCCTGTTAAGTATCCGCTTCCCTGACCTACGGCCACTTTCATCATGGAATTTTCCTAAGGGGTAGAGAGGACAGTCAGGACTGTGACCATGGCCTGAATCCAACCCCAATGTTACAAACATGTTAAAAACTGCACTTTGGCACATTGGTTATAGCATTTCTGAAGTGACTGGCCCGGCCTTTCCCCCGCTCTCTCTCTTCCTCTGTCCTCACACACAGTGGCTTTGAGTAAGGCCGAGAACAAAAGAATGAGAATGAGATGCTAAAAATAATGAACTACGTATGTGGTGCTTGAATACAAGCACATTAATACACCTTCTGCCATGTAATTCTTGCTGAGGCAGCATTATCACTGATTTTTGACGATTAGGCCTGGCTCGCAGTCGGATTTCCAATTCATCCCAAAGGTGTTCAATGGGGTTGAGGTCAGGGCTCTGTGCAGGCCAGTCAAGTTCTTCCACACCGATCTCCACAAACCATTTCTGTCTGGACCTCACTTTGTGCATGGGGGCATTGTCATGCTGAAACAGGAAAGGGCCTTCCCCAAACTGTTGTCAGATGGTGAAGCGTGATTCATCACTCCAGAGAACGCGTTTCCACTGCTCCAGAGTCCAATGTCGGTGAACTTTACACCACTACAGCCGACGCTTGGCATTACGCATGGTGATCTTACGCTTGAGTGCAGCTGCTTGGCCATGGAAACCCATTTCAAGAAGCGCTCCCGACGAACAGTTCTTGTGCTGACGTTGCTTCCAGAGGCAGTTTGGAACTCGGTAGTGAGTGTTGCAACCGCGCTACGCTACGCGCTTCAGTGCTCGGCGGTCCCGTTCTGTGAGCTTGTGTGGCCTACCAATTCGCGGCTGAGCCGTTGTTGCTACTAGACGTTTCCATTTCACAATAACAGCACTTACAGTTGACCAGAGCAGCTCTAGCAGGGCAGACATTTTATGAACTGACTTGTTGGAAAGGTGGCATCCTATGACGGTGCCACGTTGAAAGTCACTGAGCTCTTCAGTAAGGCCATTCTACTGCCAATGTTTGTCTATGGAGATTGCATGGCGGTGTGCTCGATTTTATGCACCTGTCAGCAATGGGTGCGGCTGAAATTGCCAAATCCACTAATTTGAAGGCATGTCCACATACTTTTCTATATACAGGTTATAAGCTGAATAAGTATGAACATGTATGCACTCACTAACTGTAAGTTGCTCTGGATAAGAGCGTCTGCTAAATGACTAAAATGTACAAATGTAATAAGTTCACAGAGCGCAGGTGTTTACCAGGACTCAGGTGTGACTGATAGCCCGCTGTTCCTGTTGGAGCTAGTCAAACCACTTTTCAGGAACACAGACAGACAGGACACACGTACAGGCCACTGACTGACTGATTCACCTACAGTATGAGCATGGGGAAAACAAACTACTCTTGTTGGTGAGAGGGTATTCATTTGGCAGTGTGGTTTATTTGACCAGATTGCTGCGTTCTCACCTTACTTGGCTCCCATTCCCTAAAAATACATCAAGCAATACAAATAAATGTATGTTCTTAGGCTGGTTTCATAACAACATAGTATATGTAAAAGGAGCTGGATTAATAAACAAATAGCTCTTGTTTAAAAGTTATTATTGGTCAGATAAGGTTTCTTATATCCTGTTGCTGTTACTTGCAGGATTGTATGCTTGAAAGTCTAGAATGTCTCTGTAAGTCAAATCTGCGCTTTGGACGTCAGCGTGTTCAAGCCTCTAATTGTCTAATTCCCTTCCACGTGCATAACGTCATAAAATCGGTCTAATTTGATATCCTGGCTTGGCTTCAAGTGAGGACAGCATCTGGTGTGCAATGTCCTATGAAGTCCTACTCCTACATACTAATGCTCACACCATGATTGTACCTTCATTTTGATTACACTGTGAAAAGACGTGGTAATAATCAGACTCCTACTTGTACAACATCTTATATAAATATATACATGCTACCCAAAGTAACTTTTTATGAAATGACCAGGCAAAAGATAAATTGTTACAATCCTTTGTCAAACAGGAAAGATGACGTCCGGTCTCCTTGGATGATGCAAATGATGGGCTAAAGGCCAACTATATGTATGTAATATGTAATATGTGTCTATGTAACCCTTTGAAGATTAGAATGGGCCTAGATCTTAGAAGAACATACTCTTTTGTTCTCATGGCGTCATTGTGAACTCACAGGCTTTTCTCTCTCTCCTCCTCCTCTCACTCGCTCTGTCTCTCTCCGCCTCTGTCTACCCGTAAGAGACAGGCCTAGATTTGTTTACCTCTGTTGAGTACTTTCTCTAGTGTACACAGTGGTTTGTCCCAAATGGCACCCTATTAGTTCACTACTATAGGCCCTGGTCAAAAGTATTGGGTAAAGTAGTGCACTACATAGGAAAAGGGATGCCATTTGGGACACAAACAGTGTCTTCAGCTATAGTGAACTGTAGCCATAGCCAGTTACATAAATATTTCTCCCACTCAGGTGTTGTGGCGTTGCCAACTCACCTCCTCCTTGCTCCATGTGAGACTGATGATGGTTTGCGCCTCAGAGGCGTCCTGATAAGACAGGGGATGTGTCCCAAATGGCATCCTATTATCTATATAGTGCACTACTTTTGACCAGGGCCCATAGGGCTTTGGACGCAGTCAGGGAGCAGGAGAGTGCCACGCTTTTGTTCTCCAGTTCGTTCCCATGCGCCGTCGCCTGTGAACATCAAGATTAGGCAGCACTCAGGTCAAAATGATCAGCAACCTCTCTGCCAACGTGCCTGCATACTGATGAATACACACACACAATCAACAATGCATTTTGTATTCATCAAGACAAAATATTCTCTCAAATTGGCAACCCACGCTTTATCTGTCGAAATCCATGCAAGTTTCACAACTTCCACCAAACCATGCAGTAACTTGAATATGTGGTTATTATCATTAATAGTTGATGCAAGACAAGACATTGGTATGGAAGGTTAGGCATGCTTCTGTCCCCCACTAATGTCTTGAGGATACTGTGCTTTAGAAAATGGGACTGTGTCCCAAATGGCACCCTAGTGACAATATACTGTATCGCACTACTTTTGACCAGAGCCCCATAGGGTAGTGCAACAAGTAGTGCACTATATTGTCAATAGGGTTCCATTTAGGACGTATCCAATGAGTGTCAACATGTTGGCTAAGAGCTTGTTTGTCATAATCCTTACAAATATCATACAGATCTTTAAAAGCAACACAGACTGCTCCAAGAAATGCTTTCAGTGGTCATTGGACATGAAAGTGAAAGAGAAAAACATGTTGCCCAAGATTAGATATTGATCTAAAACAGAAGAGTAACACAGTGTTTTCTCAACCATTAGGCCAACACGACTAGAGAAAAAACTCTTCTTTCAAGATTGCAGGAGATTAACAATGTGGAGTTGTGTCATCAACTGGTCATAGTTCTTAGTACTGTATGTTCCACTTATACTGCAATGTAATCTATTTCTGGTTTTAAATGGTGAAGTATTAGTAAGATAAGTGGCACTGTGTGTAGATATAGGTTGAGGGTTTACCTAACTACATGTTTTGGCCATATATTCTGTACTGTACCCCATAACCCACAATTTCTAAACTGCTCTTGCAGAAGTGGAGCAGTATGGATAATTCAATTTCCAGGATGGGTATGTTCTCAATTAAGGCCCAGTCTCCTTGACTGGATAATTCAAGAACCAGCCCTAGCTAGGATGACTTTGCACTTTTTCGGTGAGCTATATATTCCAGTATAGCTATTCATTTGTGTTTCTTAGACTCTTTCTAACCCTATTTAACAAAAACTTCAACATTAGAGTTAAGAAGTTTTTGTATCTTTACAAGATGCTTACAACCCTGAAATTACATTCACCTTATTCTGTTACAATAAATGCACCAAAAAATAGCCGTAGCTTTAGTCTTGGTATAAAATATCTAGTGAGGTACAATACACGCAAACCAGCCTGACCAAAACAACAAGCAGGACCAAACAAGCCTGACAAAAACGAGCTAGCTGGACCAAAACAAATCGGTATTGCTGCTCTGGATTTCTATTTGTTTAACATTTGGGAGAGTTCATTTGTCTCATTATTTAATACACTATCAGGAACACTTCCAAAAATAGCTTGGGGAAATAGGGAAGTAATGGTCAATATTTTTTTGTTGTTGCTTTGAACTGGAAATACACATCGATGCCCTGTGATATGTGATAGTACTATATAGCCTACTCCAAGTAAATCAATAGAAGTTGTTTCCTCTATCAAAACAGCATGATTCAGCATAGCATCAGCAGGATGAAACAGATTTAATTTGTACTGTCTCCTGGTCACAACAAGGGACATTTGTTTCATGAAAAAAGGTCAAGTGCTTGTCGGTTGTTAACATACAGCTTCTTATGAATAGCTCTGAAGAAGGACCAAACAGGGTTAAAAAGACTAGTTATTCAACCATGTATCCAGCTGCTTTGCCTTCAGACCAGTACAGTAAAGCTATCCTAGACAAGGGAGGGATGTGTAGGGGTGAAAAACAAAGTGAACATTGCAATGGGAAAGACAGCATATCAAATGAGGTGACTTAGACGAGGGAAACTCTATAGGCTGCAAACACACCAACCTATCCATGGGAAGACCTTGACAAAGAACGCAGCCCTGCTCTCCTCGCTAAAGTTTTAATTGAGTTGTGCTCTCCTCGCTAAAGTTTTAATTGAGTTGTAATTGAGTAGCCTCGTCTCTCTCTCACACAGAAAGTTCAATTACTTAACAGGGCCTTCTCATTGGGTGCATCTTAAATGACACCCTATTCCCCATTTAGTGCACTTCTTTGGACCAGGGCCTAGGGGACAAAGGCAAGGGTATTTGAGGGTATTTAATTTCAGGCTCCTTGTATGGTCATTGTCATGCCAAATGCTGCATAACAACGGCCATAGGAGTTGGCTACTCAGCACCAAGTGATCTGGAACCAGGCTAAAAGCAATTGTGCTTTTTCATGAATAAAATGTATCAATTTATAAATAGTTGAAGATAATTTTTTATTCATTCTGAGGTGTCCCTAGGTTTTCAGAAAATAATATAAAGCTAAATAAATAGATGGAGTCAGGGAGACCTCTAGTGGTTATGAGTGGTACTGCCGATTGTTTACCCCGCCTGTTGGACCAACCACAGGGCTTTTGGATTAGAACCACAGTAGGAAACTATACAGAACGGGGGGAACTGTAAATCCACTTCAATCAGTGTAGATGAAGGGGGGGGAGACAGGTTAAATAATGATTTTTAATCCTTGAGGCAATTGAGACATGGATTGTGTATGTATGCCATTCAGAGGGTGAATGTCCAAGACAAACTATTTTAAGTGCCTTTGAATGGGTTTGGTAGTAGGTGCCAGGCGCACCGGTTTGAGTGTGTCAAGAACTGCAACGCTGCTAGGTTTTTCACGCTCAACAGTTTCCCGTGTGTATCAAGAATGGTCCACCACCAAAAGGACATCCAGCCAACTTGACACAACTGTGGGAAGCATTGGAGTCAACAAGGGCCAGCATCCCTGTGGAACGCTTTTGACACCTTGAAGAGTCCATGCCCCGACGAATTGAGGATGTTCTGAGGGCAAAGGGGAGTGCAACTCAATATTAGGAAGGTGTTCCTAATGTTTTGTACACTCAGTGTATACCGGTAGACTAATTCAAAACAGAGACTGAATAGGAACCCTATGAACCATATTTGTAAATGAAGGAGTGCTATGAAATACTTTGGTCTCATTCTGACCTATTGTGGACTGCATTGATTTCTCAATCAATTTAGTGTGATTGATAAAGGGAAATAACCACGAAGAGTAGTTGTGACATTAATCGTTGTGCAAAATAAATAAGCAATTTATTACTGGAATATTTTAAAGGGTTCTCAAACAGTTTGACTTTATTTTTTATCGTATATGCAGTTGACCAATTATGTATTTTTTTTAAATGTAGATTATGCACAATTCTGCTGTGTAATTCAGATTGGCTGGACATTTTTCTCTCCTTCCTTATGAAATAAATTCACATGGTGGCAGTCTGTACCAAGGCTGGGCTGCAAATGTTGCTTACTTTGCTGAATGTCTCGCTGTCCTCATTCAGTACTAGCTGTAGTCGGAAAACACACGGGGAGCAGGGAGGGCTGTGAGGTCTGGAATAAGCATTGCACGGCACCCTGCTGATTACATCAGGCACTTACACTAGAAAGTAGATTTCTCAGTAGCCTTTCAGTAGTCATGATATGAGAGACCGTCAGGGTCCTGGAATACTCATTCATTATGAGCAATGCCTACCGAGTAAAGGCTACTGAGTGCTGACTACTTAAAGGCCCCTTGAGAAATCTACTTTCTAGGAATTGAAAAAATAAGTTTTCTTTTCAGATCTATTGTTATATTTTAATAGCTTGGGGAAATAGGGAAGTAATGGTCAATATTTTTTTGTTGTTGCTTTGAACTGGAAATACACATCGATGCCCTGTGATATGTGATAGTACTATATAGCCTACTCCAAGTAAGTCCTTTGCTGTTGTTCTGGGATTGATTTGCACTTTTCGCACCAAAGTACGTTCATCTCTAGGAGACAGAACGCGTCTCCTTCCTGAGTGGTATGACGGCTGCGTGGTCCCATGGTGTTTATACGTGCGTACTATTGTTTGTACAGATGAACGTGGTACCTTCAGGTGTTTGGAAATTGCTCCCAAGGATGAACCAGACTTGTGGAAGTCTAAAAAAAAATTTCAGAGGTATTTATTTATATATATTTATATATATATATATATATATAGTACCAGTAAAACGTTTGGACACACCTACTCATTCAAGGGTTTTTCTTTATTTTTATTATTTTCTACATTGTAGAATAATAGTGAAGACAACAAAACTATGAAATAACACATATGGAATCATGTAGTAACCAAAAAAGTGTTAAACAAATCAAAATATACTTTATATTTGAGATTCTTCAACGTAGCCAGCCTTTGCCTTGATGACAGCTTTGCACACTCTTGGCATTTTCTCAACCAGCTTCATGAGGTAGTCACCTGGAATGCATTTCAATTAACAGGTGAGCCTTCTTAAAAGTTCATTTGTGGAATTTCTTTCCTTCTTAATGCGTTTGAGCCAATCAGTTGTGTTGTGACAAGGTAGGGGTGGTATACAGAAGATAGCCTATTTGGTATTTCCATATTATGTCAAGAACAGCTCAAATAAGCAAAGAGAAACAACAGTCCATTATTACTTTAAGACATGAAGGTCAGTTATTGCGGAAAAGTTCAAAAACGTTGAAAGTTTCTTCAAGTGCAGTCGCAAAAACCATCAAGCACTATGATGAAACTGGCTCTCATGAGGACCACCACAGGAAAGGAAGACCCAGAGTTACCTCTGCTGCAGAGGATAAGTTCATTAGAGTTACCAGCCTCAGAAATTGCAGCCCAAAAAAATGCTTCAAAGACTTGGACACTATGGACACTAGACTGATGGAAATCTGTCCTTTGATCTGATGAGTCCAAATTTGAGATTTTTGGTTCCAACCGCTGTGTCTTTGTGAGACGCAGAGTAGGTGAACAGATGATCTCCGAATGTGTGGTTCCCACCATGAAGCATGGAGGAGGAGGTGTGATGGTGTGGGGGTGCTTTGCTGGTGACACTGTCTGTGATTTATTTAGAATTCAAGGCACACTTAACCAGCATGCCTACCACAGCATTCTGCAGCGATACGCCATCCCATCTGATAGAATATAGAATAATACCCAGCAATGTGCTTTGCAAGTGTTCATTTTTACATATATACATGTAAGGTCATTTAGCAGATGGTCTTATCCAGAGCGATGTACAGTCAGTGTGTTAAAATAAGGTAAACAATAATATACCTCAGTCATAGCAAGAAAAAATATGATGTTACATGAATTGTAGTTCAGGCCAGTGAAATACAAATTACAACATAGGTGTTGAAAGTATTGAATATATACTATATCAAATACGTGTAAAATAAATACTGCTGGTCATTGGCACTAGCTACCTGCACTGTAAATCTGCAACAGTTTACTAACCACTATTCTTTCAGTAATGCACTATCAATTCTAGAAATACAGCACGCTACTGTAGTCAGGTGTTTCAGTAATATGATGTAAATTTGTGTAACAGTAAATGTCCTGTAAATCTACACTAATTTACTGGCTTCTGTGCTGCCAGTGATTTACTGTAAATGTACAGTAACCTACTGGCTACTGTGCTGCCAGTACTTTACTGTAAAACTTACAGGAAATATTTTACAGTGTAGGCAAAGCATCAGCACATAGTTATTCCTTCCACTCACATTCACACACCAAGTCAATGGTCAGCTACATTACATGCTATTCAATTAAATATCAAGCTGATATATGAGCCTTTATTGTATTGTATTGTAGTCCTTTTGTATTGTACGCCTATTGTATTGTATTGTACTGTATTGTATGCCAATTGTTTTGTATTAGCAGATTGTAACACATTGATTCCTTAAAAGTAGACTTTATTGAGTAAAATGGGTGAAACAGAGGTCAACAACACTGGAATCACTGGAGATAGTAGGCCTGCCTAGCTCTGTTTGTTATACAATGTTGCTACAATGTTATTCTCACTGTAAAGATTGGCACCATCCCTGAATTCATGTTAAACAGCCTGCTATTACTAATAGGTTCATAACCTATTACATGGCACAACAAATATTGAGTGAGACAAATTCACCTTTAAAAAATTTCAGAAAACTTTTTTCAAAGTAATTTTCTATTTTTTTTTCAGTAATAGAAAACAGGCTGGGATGGGACAGTTTCATGAGGTGACACCAGAGGGTGAGGCTGACTCGACAGTCCGTGGGAAATTGACAGCTGGTGGAAAGACAGCCAGTCAGTGATTGTGGAAAAGAAAAGAGTGATGCACTAGGCTATAGCCCATGTCACGAATTCCTGAATATGATATGCCACAAAATCCTATATGACAGAGACAAGAAGTCACTATAATTATTTACACATGTGAACCCTACAATGAAATACTATAATTGTTTATTTTCTAAATAGACACCAACCAGAGTAACTATGCCTACACAATAAACGTTGTAATTATTAGGCTATGTAATAACTGTGTAACAAGCAACATAAATTATTTTGTCTCACTTTGTTGTCGGCTATGTAAAAAAAAAAAAATGTGAATATGGCCCAAACCTGGTATTAAGTAACAAACAACCTAGAGGCCTAAGTCAATCACTGTGAGAAAAATAAAAACATTTGATGGGGAAAATGACAGGGAAAGCAAAAATGCCCACAGTCATCAAGCTAGGTAAGAGATCATTAAATATGTTTAAGTGATTGATAAGACTGAACTAGATCAATAATAATTCAAAAATCAATATTGTGTTGCACCTTTAACAAATAGCCTAACAAATGAACAACTCTTACAAATACTTTTGATTGTCATCCTCTATATCAAATTTCAGTCAGACCACCCAGCCAGCCTGAGCCGCCTGCATGCCCGACCCCCACCAGTCTAGTCAATACCTCAACTCTCTCCTCAACACAACTTCTTTCCCATCTTTTTTTTTTATGTCTCAAGGGAAATGTTTAGAAAACAAAAGTTTAATAAAAACAAACATACACATACACCTACACATTAACACACAGAAACAGTACACCTTCCATATAATTAATATCATAGGCCTAATAGTACTGCTCTTTTTACTTGAACACAATATAGCTGGGTCACCCCATCCTGCCCCTAGGGGTCCACGGCCCTGCAACACCCCAACCCAACACACCCCACTCAGCTTTAGGATCTTAGTGAAACAGTCATTATTGGTTTCAGGTGTGTTAGGCTAAGGCTGGAGTAACAACCAACAGTACAGCAGACCCCCAGGGCCAGGACTGAGCAGCCAAGCAGCTAGGGATTGCCTAAATAGGTACTGTATCTCCCCTGACGTGGCATGTTTTTAATACAGACTCCTTTTGTCATACAGTATTCCATAAGGCATCCAGATCTTATGAAAGTTGCACAGTATACCCTTAATCTCGTTTTCGATATAGTTGGTTCAGAGTTCGTTTTGATATTTCAACCTGCGTGTCCTCGTCGCGTCTGGTGTGGGTGGACAAAAATCAACATGCGCGCGATGACGCACGCACGCGGTCTGGTCAACATGTAAAGAGTAGCCAGTTTCTGCTCTGCTTGCTTTTAAAACTCAGAGAAAAATGGCTACACAGACAGCAGCTGCCTCTGTTCATCTCTTTCGTGTTGGTCCTATAATGTAGCCTTTCAGAAGCTTTGCCTTCACACAGCCTGTCCACATGCTCTGCGATGTCCATGCTATCCTGAATCCAGCAGTCTGAAACAAGAAAACAGCCTACCAACAGCCTACCGACCACTCTGAGGCGTCCACATGGTCCAAAAGCACACTGCAGCCGGGTTTTGTATCACAGTGCAATGATAAACTCGGGGGACAAAAATGCAATTTCAGAATTTTGGGGAGGTGTAATGTCCCCACTGGTCCCCAGTGAAAGTTGCACCCCTGGGCCTGGCATACAGATAGTGAAGTAGGTGCATGATTTAATATTGGTCTTGGTTGGACAAACTGCTTACTAAATGCATAAGTGAAGCTGCTGTCCCCACATTATGCTTCACTCTGAGTAGCCCTGCCCACTCCGAGTTGGGCATGTCTTAAATAGCTAAACACTTATATGGTTCGCACGCTGAGAGGAGTATGCTCATGGTTTGCTTGCGGGGAGTTAGGGGAGCATTGTATAGGTAAGTGGCAGAATGCAGCCTATGAATGAATGACTAGCTCTGATGACTAAGCTTTGTAGTGAGAAAGAGATGCGCATGTATGCTGACAGCTTATAATAGATAGGCTATAGCCTATAGGCGCTGAGCCTCTTATTGAATAGGCATCTTATTATAGTTAAGGATCATCAGGCATTTGACTCCTGTCATCATAGTCATTTATTTTAGTGGCGTGTAAGCAAACATTATTATTAAGAAATATTAGATACAGAATCAATTTCAGCCTACAATGGCGTAAAATCGGATGAAACATTTAGATAAACATGCATTATAGAGGCTGCGCTATAAACTTTGTCGCAGGCGGTCCACACAAACTAAGGAGTTGGGCAACCTGTTGGTTAGCCCCGACGCAAAGTTCCTATAATTGGTATGCCTACATTTGTATTGACGAAATCCATACGTCACCTGTTTGTCGCGAATGTTGAATGAAATTCCATTTGAACCTACTCTGCCGATTGTCAGCCGTTCGTAAATTCACTCTGTATATCTACTCGGATATCAGATCACTCTCGTCTGAGTGTGCCAGAGCGCAGAATAACTGATGTATTTACGAACGCGCAATATCGTTAGAATCTGACCGGTGTCAGTAGCCTAAACGTCTGCAAAGAAAACGTTATTAAATTATTGCCAGCAGCACAGTTAGTCACTAACGCTCTAAATAAAATGAAAACAGCCTAACCAACTCTGTTAGGGCGAGTGAAATGGTCAGAGTGAAGTGATCTCTTATTTGTGTCTGGAAAAAGCTAGCAAGCTAGCCAATTTTAGCCAGTTCAGTTAGCTTGGGTGCTTGACTGCTGTTGTGAGGTCAGAACGCTCAACCCTACTCCTCCGCCAGAGCTTCAAGTGTGCGCTCTGAACGCTCCCAGAGCGAAACGCTCTGTATTTACGAACAGACAATCGGAAAAAAGCGCTGAATTTACCAACGACCCAGAGCGCTCTCTGACACACACGAGGCAATTTACTAACGCAGACAACGGCTGGAATGTGGTTTTAACCAATCAGCATTCAGGATTAGACTCACGATATATATATATATAAAGGAACATAAACATAAAGGAACATAAACAGACTTTCCAAACGAGGGTCTGCTGCAGGTGCCTGACATATCCTATCACTTCCTCTCTGCTTAACATCATGTCAAAACAAAAGTCATGCAGGTGCGCCTTATGTGCACAAGCAAGCGATAACTTGTGGGGAACGTTTATTTCGACAGAGACGAAGAGGGTATGCAGCAAACCCACGTTTGGGAAGTCTGTTTATTAATATCAGGTGCGTCATTTCAGCTAAATTTAGGGTATGGCAAAGTGACAGCCCCACCTATTTTGAATAGGCTACGGAAGGTGGAGTCTTCCATCTGCATTTCCGTGTTATTTCCAACAATTTGGGATTTGAAGGTCTAGGTTAGTAGGCCTATTCCCACTATGACAACGCTATAATTGGATCTAGAATATTTTGTGTTCAGAGATCTGTTCATTTTGTTTCTGTTGACCACAGTTTTTACATTAGAGGATTTTTATGTGGTGATTTTAGGACGCTAGTGAGTGTTGTGTGTTAAGACATATTTTGGTAGGCTATTTCTATAACTCAGGTCTAACTAATTATAATAGCAATTTTTTTATTTTCTTCTAAATGAAATGTAGATATCCTTTATGCATGCAGAATTAGCCTATACAGCCTGAGATTGGTTTTGATGCGGGTTTGATAGAAAAGTCATCCATGACATGTATGTATCCTACCCTCCAGATAGTTAATAAAATATGCATACTTGAAGAGAGAAGTTGTCCTGATATTTTTTATACCTATCCATGCCTTACACAATCAATACATCGGCAGCCTTTCAACATTAGGCTACAATATTTTCTGCATAATGTCTATGGCTATCAGTCTACCGCACACGCACATGCACATGCACATGCACACACAACATGAGCAGATTAGCTTGGTCAAAAATATTATTTATAAAAGATGATCAGAAAGAATGTGTTGGTAACTCTGCATTATAGTATAACTTATTTATTTTGAACGAAAGCCACAACTAGCGCACAAATGAGTCACTTGCCTTTATGCTGACAAATATCACACTTGACTCGAGTCATTCAACATTTGTATTTGTATTTCATATGGATCCCCATTGGCAGCAGCTACTCTTCCTGGGGTCCAGCAAAATTAAGGCAGTTATACAATTTTAAAAACATTACAATACATTCACAACAGATTTCACAACATATTAAGTGTGTGGCGTCAGGCCCCTACTCTACTACCACATATCTACAACACAAAATCCATGTGTACGTGTGTGTATAGTGCGTATGTTATTGTGTGTTTGTATGCAAGTGTCCGTGCCTATATTTGTGTTTCTTCACAGTCCCCGGTGTATATTTATCTGTTTTTTAAAATCAAATCTTACTGCTTACTTGATGTGGAATAGAGTTCTATGTAGTCATGGCTCTATGTAGTACTGTGCGCCTCGCATAGTCTGTTTCCGGACATGGGGACTGTGAAGAGACCTCTGGTGGCATGTCTTGTGGGGTATGCATGGGTATCTGAGCTGTGTGCCAGTAGTTCAAACAGACAGCTCGGTGCATTCAACATTTCAATACCTCTCACAAATACAAGTGGTGATGAAGTCAATCTCTCCTCCACTTTGAGCCAGGAGAGATTGACATGCATGTTATTAATGTTAGCTCTCTGTGTACATCTAAAGGCCCGCCGTGCTGCCCTGTTCTGAGCCAATTGCAATTTTCCTAAGTCCCTCTTTGTGGCACCTGACCACACGACTGAACAGTAGTCCAGGTGCGACAAAACTAGGGCCTGTAGGACCTGCCTTGTCGATGGTGCTGTTAAGAAGGCAGAACAGCGCTTTATTAAGGACAGAATTCTTCCCATCCTAGCTACTGTTGTATCAATATGTTTTGACCATGACAGTTTAAAATCCAGGGTTACTCCAAGCAGTTTAGTCACCTCAACTTGCTCAATTTCCACATTATTCATTACAAGATTTAGTTGAGGTTTAGGGTTTAGTAAATGAGTTGTCCCAAATACAATGCTTTTAGTGTTTGAAATATTTAGAACTAACTTATTCCATGCCACCCATTCTGAAACTAACTGCAGCTTTGTTAAGCGTTGCAGTAATTTCAGTCGCTGTAGTAGCTGATGTGTATAGTGTTGAGTCATCCGCATACATAGACACACTGGCTTTACTCAAAGCTAGTGGCATGTTGTTAGTAAAGATTGAAAAAAGTAAGGGGCCTAGACAGCTGTCCTGGGGAATTCCTGATTCTACCTGGATTATGTTGGATAGGCTTCCATTAAAGAACACACTCTGTGTTCTGTTAGACAGGTAACTCTTTATCCACAATTTAGCAGGGGGTGTAAAGCCATAACACATACGTTTTTCCAGCAGCAGACTATGATCGATAATGTCAAAAGCCGCACTGAAGTCTAACAAAACAGCCCCCACAATCTTTTTATCATCAATTTCTCTCAGCCAATCATCAGTCATTTGTGTGCTGTGCTTGTTGAAGTCCTTCCCTATAAGCATGCTGAAAGTCTGTTGTCAATTTGTTTACTATAAAATAGCATTGTATCTGGTCAAACACAATTATTTCCAAAAGTTTACTAAGAGTTGGTAACAGGCTGATTGGTCGGCTATTTGTGCCAGAAAAAGGGGGCTTTACTATTCTTAGGTAGGGGAATTACTTTTGCTTCCCTCCAGGCCTGAAGGGCACACACTTTCTAGTAGGCTTAAATTGAAGATATGGCAAATAGGAGTGGTAATATTGTCCGCTATTATCCTCCGAAATTTTCCATCCAAGTTGTCAGACCCCGGTGATTTGTCATTCACCTCTTCCACACTCACTTTACTGAATTCTAAATTACAATGCTTGTCTTTCATAATTTGGTCAGATATACTTTGATGTGTAGTGTCAGCGTTTGTTGCTGGCATGTCATGCCTAAGTTTGCTAATCTTGCCAATGAAAAAATAATGTTGTTGGCAATATCAGTGTTTTTTTTTATGAATGAGCCATCTGATTCAATGAATGACGGAGCAGAGTTTGCCTTATTTCTTCTTTTTACTATCATTCTTTGTCATTTATCTTTGTTTGATAGTGTATTTTCTTCTTCTTTCTATTCAGTTTAGTCACATAATTTTTCAATTTGCAGTATGCTTGCCAATCGGTTGTGCAGCGAGACTTATTTGCCATTTATTTTGCCTCATCCCTCTCAACCATACCATTTTTCAATTCCTCATCAATCCACAGGGATTTAACAGTTTGTATAAACAAAATGTATAAAAGGAACATAGTCCTATTAATCAGGGGCGTCAATTGGGTATGGCCTGTAATTAAATACAATATGAGTGAAATACTTTTCCTTCCAAAAAACATTAATTAAGTATGTTAAAAAGCAACTTTTCTGTGTTGGAATGGTGTGGGCGTACCCCAACAACAGAAAGATGTGAGCTATATCGGTCATAAAAAATATTAATGTGAGTAGACCACTGATTGGCCAGCTTTTCCTTCTCAGGAGGATGACATCATCCTCTGTGAGGAAATAGAAAGCATTTTTTAAATGTCTGTTAGAGGTACAAGTTTTAAGTGGGGTTTTTGAAGTGTTTTTTCTCAAATGTATGCTTTGGGCACAAATATGAGTATAGGACAAGACAACAACATTATTATATATGAGTTAACAGAATATCAACTAGAGGTCTTCACGGATCTACCCGAACCCAATTACCGGAGATCTGACCTGGGATCCGACCAGGTCAGATCCCACATTTTGTATTTATCCCTCGGATCCAGGGTCGGATCCCACTCAATGGCCACGGGCCTCGGATCTGTGTGAAAATATTTGAAATTCCATCCGCATCCGAAATTATATTTGAAGAGTTTGGTTCCTAGACAACATAAATGCAAATATCACACATTTACGTTTTATTCTCTTAACCCCTAGTGTCTACGCCATTAGGAGGTGATATCTAATAACCTAATATGGAATTGTTTTTGTCGCAATTTCTTGCACATTTATTAATGATTTATTCAGACTTAAAACCTGTTTAGATTCAAATGTGATATTGCATTTTTACACCACTTGTAATTCATTGGTCACGTGTAGGCCTACACCAATCAATCAATCGATCAATAAAATGTATTTATAGAGCCCTTTTTACATTCAGCAGTTGTCACAAAGTGCTTATATAGAAACTGAGCCTAAAACCCCAGAGAGCAAGCAATGCAGATGTAGAAGCACGGTGGCTAGGAAAAACTCCATAGAAAGGCAGGAATGGGAGAATTAGAGGGCGCATACCTAAGATCACACAGGACACCAGATCAGACAGGAGAATTACACCAGATATAACAGGCTGACCCTAGCCCCCCGACACATACACTATTGCAGCGTAACTACAGGAGACTGAGACTGGGGGGGGGGGGGGACACTGTGGCCCCATCCAAAGTTACCACGGACAGGGACAACCAGACAGGATATGACCAGCACAGCCCCCACACCACTAAAGGGATATCAACAGGCCACTAACTTACTACCCTGAGACAAGGCTGAGTATAGTTCACAAAGATCTCCCCACTGCACGAGCCCGAGGACAGGAAGGAAGGAAGAGCGCGAGCAAGCCAGTGATTCAGCCCCGTAATAGGGTCAGTGCCTTGCTGTTCATCTTCGCAACCCTGGGCCAGACTACACCTAATCATAGGACCTACTGAAGAGATTAATCTTCAGTAAAGACTTAAAGGTTGAGACAGTCTGCGTCTCTCACATGGATTGGTAGACCAATCCATAAAAATTGAGCTCTATAGGAGAAAACCTTAACTCCAGCTGTTTGCTTAAAAATTCTAGGAACAATACAGAGGCCTGCGTCTTGTGACAGTAGCGTACGGTTAGGTATGTACAGCAGAACCAAATCGGCAAGATAGGTAGCAAGTCCATGTAATGCTTTGCAGGTTAGCAGTAAAACCTTGAAATCAGCCCTAGCCTTAACAGGAAGCCAGTGTAGAGAGGCTAGCACTGGGGTAATATGATCACATTATTTGGTTCTAGTCAAGATTCTAGCAGCCGTATTTAGCACTAGCTGAAGTTTATTTAGTGCCTTATCCGGGTAGCCGGAGAGTAGAGCATTGCAGCAGTCTAACCTAGAAGTGACAAAAGCATAGATTCGCTTTTCTGCATAAAATTTGGATAAAACGTTTCAGTTTATTTGTTACTTGGGACCTAAAACATTTGCCGCCATCCACTTCCTTATGTCTGAACCACAGGCTTCCAGGGTAGGCTGTTTTGGGGCTTCACTATGTTTCATTGTAAATGTACAGCTGTGTGTCATCTGCATAGCGGTGAATGTTGACATTGTGTTTCCGAATGACATCACCAAGAGGTAGCATATAATATAGTGAAAACAATAGTGGTCCTAGAACGGAACCTTGAGGAACATCGAAAAATACCATTGATTTGTCAGAGGACAAACCATCCACAGAGACGAACTGATACATTTCCGACAGGTATGATCTAAACCAGGCAAGAACTTGTCCGCGTAGACCATTTGCGCTTTCTAATCTCTCCAAAAAGATGTGGTGATCAATGGTGTCGAAAGCAGCACTAAGGCCTAGGAGCACGAGGGTAGACGCAGAGCCTTGGTCTGATGCCATTAAAGGGTCATTTACCACCTTCACGAGTGATTCGATATAGGCCGATCATTAAAAAAAAATTCCAGGTCAAGGTTTGGCTTTTTTAGGAGAGGCTTTATTACTGCCACTTTTAGTGAGTTTGGTACACATTTGGCGGATAGGGAGCCATTTATTATGTTCAACATAGGTGGGCCAAGCACAGGAAGTAGCGCTTTCAATAGTTTAGTTGGAATAGGATCAAGTAGACAGCTGGACGGTTTAGAGGCCATGACTATTTTTGTGAATGTTTCGAGAGATACAGGATATAGGACTCATTTCACTGTGGATATAGATACTTTTGTACCTGTTTCCTCCAGCATCTTCACAAGGTCCTTTGCTGTTGTTCTGGGACTGATTTGCCCTTTTCGCACCAAAGTACGTTAATCTCTAGGAGACAGAACGCGTCTCCTTCCTGAGTGGTATGACGGCTGCGTTGTCCATGGTGTTTATACTTGCGTACTATTGTTTGTACAGATGAACGTGGTACCTTCGTTTGGAAATTGCTCCCAAGGATGAACCAGACTTGTGGAGGTCTACAATTTTTTTTATGAGGTCTTGGCTGATTTATTTTGATTTTCCCATGATGTCAAGCAAAGAGGCACTGAGTTTGAAGTTAGGCCTTGAAATACATCCACAGGTACACCTCCAATTGACTCAAATGATGTCAGAAGCTTCCAAAGCCATGACATAATTTTCTGGAATTTCCCAAGCTGTTTAAAGGCACAGTCAACTTAGTTTATGTAAACTTCTGACCCACTGGAATTGTGATACAGTGAATTATAAGTGAAATAATCTGTCTGTAAACAATTGTTGGAAAGATTACTTGTGTCATGCACAAAGTAGATGTCCTAACTGACTTGCCAAAACTATTGTGGTTGAAAAACAAGTTTTAATGACTCCAACCTAAGTGTATGTAAACTTCCGACTTCAACTGTATATATATGGATGTATGTGTATGTATGTATATATATATATATATATATATATATATATATATATATATATATATATATATATATATATATATATATATATGCGAGAAAGAAAAAACATATGGGGGATTGGAAGTGATGCAGACAATTACATTGATGGAAGTTACAATCTATCTGCAATATTAATGCTGATCTACCCCCTTAAAAAATAAATAATAATAATAATAATAATAATAATAATAATAATGAAGTTCATGAATTCATCACTGCTGAATTGCAGGCCATCTTCACTTGGGGAATGCTGCTTTTTAGTTAGCTTTGTGACAGTATCAAAACATTTTGGGGATTGTTTTTATTCTCCTCAATCAGGTTGGAATAATTAGCTGATCGGGCAGCAGTGAGGGCTTTCGATAGTGCACGCTACTGTCTTTCCAAGCTAGTCGGAAGACTACCAATTTGGTGGAGTGCCATTTCCGTTCCAATTTTCTGGAAGCTTGCTTCAGGTTTCGGGTATTTTCTGTATACCAGGGAGCTAGTTTCTTGTGACACATTTTGTGTGTGTTTTTAGCGGTGCGACTGCATCTAGGGTATTACGCAAGGTTAAGTTTAGGTCCTTGGTTAGGTGTTTAACTGATTTTTGTACTCTTACGTCCTTGGGTAGGTGGAGGGAGTCTGGAGGGGCATCTAGGAATCTTTGGGTTGTCTGACAATTTATAGTGCAGCTTTTGATAATCCTTGGTCGGGGTCTAAGCAGATCATCTTTTGCAATATCTATTCCACGGGACAAAACTAGATCCAGGGTATGATTGTGGCAATGCGTAGGTCCCGAGACATGTTGGATAAAACCCACTGAGTCGATGATGGCTCCAAAAGCCTTTTGGAGTGGGTCTGTGGACTTCTCTATGTGAATACTGAAGTCACCAAAAATTTGAATATTATCTGCCATGACTACAAGGTCTGATAGGAATTCAGGGAACTCAGTGAGAAATGCTGTATACGGCCCAGGAGGCCTGTAAACAGTGGCTATAAAAAGTGATTGGGTAGGCTGCATAGATTGCCTGACCAGAACCTCAGAAGACTAAAACACCTGGGTTTTCTTTCATACAAGGCCTCATTTAACTTAGTAAATTCATCAGGCTTAAGCCATGTTTCAGTCAGGCCAATCACAACAAGTCTATGATCAGTGATTAGTTAATTGACTATGACTGCCTTGGAAGTGAGGGATCTAAATAAGTAGTCCTATTTTGAGATGTGAAGTATTATCACAATCTCTTTCAAAACATTCCAGTGAGACTGCTAAGGCGAACACCGCCATGTTTCGATTGTTCCAACCTAGATCGAGGCACAGACACCATCTCAATGGGGAAAACTAAGCTGACTACACTGACTGTGCTAGTGTCCGTCTCCACAGCTGGCAGGCTAGCTAACAGCCTGCTGCCTGGCCTGCACCCTATCTCATTGTGGAGCTAGAGGAGTTAGAGCCCTGTCTATGTTGATAGATAAGATGAGAGCACCCCTCCAGCTAGGATGGCATCGGTCACTCTTCAGCAGGCCAGGCTTGGTCCTGTTTGTGGGTAAGTCCCAGAAAGACGGTCAATTATCTACAAATTAAATATTTTGGGAGGGGCAGAAAACAGTTTTTAACAAGTGATTGAGTTGTGCTAACTGGGAGCGGGCCAGAGACAATTACTCTCTACACTTGCCAGTTTTAGCCTCAGCCAGCACCATCTTCAGATTAGCCTTTACGTCGGTAGCCCTGCCCCCTGGTAAACAGTGTATGATTGCTTCATAATTATTTAAGTCTAATATTGCAGGTAATGGAGTCGCCAATGACTAGGGTTTTCAATTTGTCAGAGCTAATGGTTGGAGGCTTCGGCAGCTCAGACCCCATAACAGGTGGAGGAGAGACCTGAGAAGGCTCGGGCTCTGACTCCAGCTCAGTGCTTAGTGGGGAAAACCGGTTGAAAGTTTCTGTGGGCTGAATGAGCGACACCAGTTGAGCATGCCGACAGCATTTCTTTCCGGAAGCCTTGATAAAATTGTCCGGCTGCGGGGACTGTGCAGGGAGAATACTACTACTATCTGTACTTCCTGGTGGCACAGACACTGTTTCATCCTTTCCTACACTTAAAGTGCTCTTGCCTAACAATTGCATCCGAAGCTGGGCTTGCAACTCGGCTATCCTCACCATAAGGCGATAGTTCTCCTGCATATTATGAGTACAGCATCTGCGATTACAGGGCATAACGTTAATGTTACTACTTAGCTTTTTTGTCTGGTGGTGGTCCTGTAGAACCATGTCCAGATAAAGCATCTGGGGTGAAAAAGTGGAATGAAAGAAGTCAAGCGAGGACAAAACTTAGATGTTGGTAAATTTGTTAAATATAGAGTTTGATAAACTGCAAAAAGTTTGTCAGGTAGCCAAGTAGCAACAAACAGCACAGCATAACGGAGACAACACGGAAGTGACGTATATCGTGTGTTTTAAACTTGATTCTGGACATAGAATAGCCTACTGACCTGATCCACAGAGCCAGCCATAGGCTACTGTAGCCTACATCAGTTACTATGACAGTAGACTGTGGTAAGAATATGGAGCAAAATGCCAGCTGTTGGCTTTAGGGACATAAGATAAATGTAGTAATAAATTAAAGTCCTCATAATTGTTTTGTTTCAGTTAATGTAAATTGTGCCCCTTATTTCTTATGATTTCATATACATTTAATTGATTTCATAAAGTGAGCTATATTTATGTTATATTTTATATATTAATTTTTCTATTTTGAACCACCACCTCCACATCTTCTTTGGTTGACACTTGGATACTCCCCGACACACTCACTCACTCATCGCTGTCGCACCGACTGTCACATAGGGCAGCAACAAAGGCTCTCTATTTCTGTCTGTCTCTGGCCATCTTCTCCACCGTGCCCCAGCTCTGGGGATGTTGTTGGAGCTCTGTCTCGATTGTTTTTCACCACATTGTCTTGGGCCTCCCCCTTTTACCTCTGCCCTCTGGATCCCTGACACACAACACAGGTTATTGGGATTCAGATGCTTCAGATGAGCCTGTTATGAGCCGCACACAGACTGCTTGCCTCTTCTCCTTTGTATAGTGGCAGTTTTCCCAGGAGCACTAAAACTTTAGTAAACCCTTCATAAATGCATTAATAGATTCTTTATAACACTTACTAAACTCGCATTTTGCATGTGATGCACTCAATGACAATATTGTGAAACCTTTGGAAATATAGCGTTATTGTTTGAAAAGTAAATTTTTTGTCTTCACTGTGATAAATAGAACACAGTATTTGTTTTTGCGTTTTTCTTCTAGGCACTGCCAAGAAGGTGAGCTCAACCTGAAACCACGTTCACCACCTCTATAATATCCAATATGGTTGAAGAAATGCCTTCATGGACCTCAGAAAAGTTTGCTGATAAAGTGTACATTTCAAAGAGAAGTATCAGGAAAAACGTAATGAACAAAATGCACTACGTTTCCCATGTGCCCTCAGAAAGCGTAACAGTCAGCACTGCTTACAAAGTGGAAAGGGACTCTAACCCATCTGATAATGATGATACCGACTCCCTCTCAGGTAGTAGCTTCACTTGGATGATTGCTTTAAACCCACAAACACCTACCTGGACTCTGGCTGAGAAGAGACTGTCTGCCTATCAGGACCTCTGGAGTCCTCCAGGTTCACCCATAGCCATTGAACATAATATTGCCAATAGGAGAGGCTCTACTTGCGTGGACGGGGTCTATTCAGACTCGTCACAACAAGAGGAAGGCAACATCAAGAACATTACTAAAAGGAGACTGCAGAGGAAAGTGTGTAGCGGTGATCCTTCCGATCTGAAGCTGCGTCTGGTGAGAGAGATCAGGCCCAAACCCAACAAAGCTCCGTCTGATGTGCGTTGTGATATGTTTGATGTGTGTGGGAAAAAGGGAAATGGGAAGAGTGGAGTATCACTAGTAATTCCCCCTCCATTAAACAAGGCTGATGCCTGTGAGAAGGATAAAGTGCCAATGGTGTTTACTGCCATGAAGAAACGTGGAGTAGAAGGAGACACAGAGAACCGGCCCTACAAGTGCACTCACTGCAACTGGGCCTTTAAGAAGTCCAGCAATCTCCAGAGTCATCTGGTTACTCATAGTGGCCTGAAGGCTCATGTGTGTGACCTGTGCGGCAAGGCCTATTCCCACCAGGGCACGCTGCAGCAGCACAAGCGCCTGCACACTGGAGAGAGACCGTACCACTGCCCCTTCTGTGACAAGACCTATATCTGGTCCTCCGATTACCGCAAGCACATCCGCACGCACACCGGAGAGAAGCCATACGTGTGCGAGACCTGCGGCAAGGACTTTGTGCGCTCCTCGGACCTGCGGAAGCACGAGCGCAACATGCACACCAACGACAAACCCTTCCCATGCATGCGGTGCGGCAAGACCTTCAACAAGCCACTGTCCCTGCTCCACCACGAGCGGACCCATCTGGGCGAGCGGCCCTTCTGCTGTTCCATTTGCGGGAAAGCCTTTGCCGTGGCCAGCCGCATGGCAGAGCACCAGATGGTGCACACCGGGGTGAGACCCTACACCTGCCTGGCCTGTGCCAAATCCTTCACCAAGTCCTCCAACCTGCTGGAGCACCAGGCCGTGCACAGTGGCATCCGCCCACACAAATGCTCCCAGTGCGGGGTGGCATTCGCCATGGTGTCCCGCTTGGTCCGTCACCAGTGCGTCCATACCGGAGAGAGGCCCTTCAACTGCAAAAGCTGCAGCATGTCCTTCAGCCGCACAGCTGCTCTGAAGCGCCACCAGGAGCAGACTTGTGCCGGGAGGATCTTTGTATGTGTGGAGTGTGACAAAGCTTTTCAGTGTGCCTCTCAGCTCACTGAGCACATGCTGAGCCATGACTCTACTGCTGCTACGGTTGCTGCTTCTGCTGTCAGAAACACAGAAGACTGACTGATGCTGTTGATGTTTGGGAGCTACCCTCTCATACAGTACACACTGTTGGTCTAATCAGCCTTACTGATCTCTACATGCTAGGGCAACATCCTGCTAGTCTGCTAACCCTTAAGCATCCTCTGACAATATGATAAAATGCATTCAAAAAAATATTATATTTAATTTTTCTAATGTAAAGCCTGAGATTGGCTGAAAAAAAAGTTTAATTGTTTAGGCAGAGGTGTGACGCTCAGAAATTATATGCAGCAAATGTCAAAAAATTTTCTATGCTTTTGCATGTACATTGATTAATGAATCTTATGCTAGTCAAATATAAATAACATACATTTTTCTAAACTATTCCAATCTGTTACATGGACTTATTGCACCCGTTACTGAAATTGTTGTTCCAGTTTATATGTTTAAGGTAGTCTCAAATCATAGTCTTACTTGGCAGTCATTCATAACGCAGGTTGCGGGTGAATACAAATGCCGGATATCCCCACTCTGGCTGGATTCCAATAGCACCTCTAAGACGCACACCTACAGATGTAGAATCTTAATTTGATCACCCTGTTGCAATGCAGGAAATGTAAAACTTGTAGTGTATTTGAGGTTTAAAAAGGCTTCTGAAGTTTGTATTTTCCACTTAGAAATGTCAGACTTGATTTTCCCTAACGAAAGATGTATCAACCCCTACAAAAATGTATGTTAATTATAATCCACATAATAATTCACATTTCCTGTTGATGCGGGATTATTGTCCTGCTGTAGCAAACTGGCTCAAATTAAGATCCTACATCTGTAGTAGCGCATTGAACATCCCAAATGGCACCCTATTCCCTATACAGTTTACTACTTTTGACCACAGCATTATGGTTCCTGGTCAAAAGTAATGCAATATATAGGAAATAGGGTGCCATTTGGTAATCACACATAATGTATGAAGTGGAGATCAGTCCTGAGGGTGCAGTTCTGAGATTAGCTAATCATATGGTAACAATCTGAATATTTGAAAGTACAATATGGAACATAATTTATAGAATTTGTGTTTGTTATACATTTTTTGGCTTTGTTTTTGTGCTTTTTACCTGTGTGTTTGTTATTTTGATGGACAGTTTGGACACCTTAATTGCAAAGGGGAGAATAACATTGGAATAACATCATGCAGAGAGCCCCATACCTTTTCTGAAAATCTAGACCAGCAAGATTGAATGAGATGGACCTCCTTTAAAGCACTTTACAATACTGATAGGGCTTTGAGCTCTCAGCAGGGTCTTTCATTGTGGAATACTATGCCAGTAGTTTGACTTACTTAGACCAGGGTAGCCAAAGATTTACGTTTGAAAAGGTGAGAAACTCTGAAACTCTCAACCTCTACACAAGGTGAAGAAGAAGACAACGTACTAGACGTACAGTCTGCAGCTGGCATGTATAGTCATCTAGAGACCTTTCACTAAAGACACGAGTTGGGAAGGACAATCCCTCTCAGACAACCGTTGGTACATCTGAAGTAACTATTCTAACAGAACAACTCTACGAACTACAGGGTACGCTGAAGTATCCATTCTAACCACCACTACGACCAGAAACTCTACCAAGGACATCGGGATCTCTGGTGGGCAAACCAGAGTCCTACATCATCAACTCAACTATCGAGGACAGCTACACGTAAATACATGTTTGTATTGTGTTATTATTTTGTTAGTTAGTAAATAAATAATTAAGCCAATTTGTGTATTGCTGATTCATCAATAAGGTTAGGGTTCTTGCAGGTTCAAGGATTATGCGACGTTCAGAATGAGACTGATAATAAGTAATTATTTAATAAGTGACTGTTATCGATATATAACATATATATCTAAGAGTTTAATTTGGGAGATGGTAACTCATTAAACAACTTCTTCCGTGGTGCCCCAAATTCCTAATGAGTTAATTGTTACATGACTAATTTAATCGAGTGACAATTAAACATAGTTAGTTGATTCAATAAATAACACATACATTAAAGTAAGTCACGTCACGACAACAGTGTACAGCAAGCAGTTTAGCAGTTACACCGGCGGGCCCCGGTAGCAATAAATCAATAAAACCGAAAGCTTACCTTGACTTGGAAGAGTTGCAGTGTTGGATAGCCTTAGCCAGCTAGCTAACATGAAAAGCATTCCTCTCTGTTTGATTCAGGTTGTTGAGTAGGCTAAGTAAGTGAAAGGTAAACTAAGAAGCTGCTTCTCCTTAATTTTTGAAGAAATGAATTTGTTCAAAACTGTTTAACTATTGTCTTTCTCTCACTTCGAGTCAACTATTCACCACACTTTATGCACTGCAGTGCTAGCTAGCTGTAGCTTATGCTTTCAGTGCAAGAGTCATTCTCTGATCCTTTGATGAATGGATGGACAACATGTCAGTTCATGGTGCAAGAGCTCTGATAGGTTGGAGGACATCCTCCGCAAGTTGTCATAATTATTGTGGAAGTCTATGGAAGGGGTGAGAACCATGAGCCTCCTAGGTTTTGTATTGAAGTTAATGTACCCAGAGGAGGATGTCATCTAGCTACACCATGGTGCTACCCTAGAGGGTGCTGTGTTTTAATCAGTTATTTGGTGACGTGAATATATTTTGGATAGTATTATCCAAAAACGAAAACTTTTTTAATGTCTCACTTTTTGAAAAAATATCCATCAAATAATTTTGCATACAGGGAGGGAACAGAAAATCTGGTCACAATGCGGACACTGTGGACAAATAAGAGACACATTTTAATACTATATGTAGATGCATATCTGAAAATGTGGGCACAATCAGAATGTGGACAAGATCAGGACCAAGGACCAATTTTTTATTTTACCCTTATTTTACCAGGTAAGTTGACTGAGAACACATTCTAATTTACAGCAACGACCTGGGAAATAGGCTCTAGTCACGTCTTAGTGTTTTGTTATATTAGTGAGAAGAAACAACATTGACACCTGACGTCCTTGCACTCTTGCCCAGGGTGGCACTTTTTATGTTTGTGTCTGTGTGTAAATATTGTGTGAATAGTTGCGTTATTTCAGTAGTCAAGCTGCCCCCGCCCCACCCACCATCCTCCCTTAGGGTCTTCTTGACTTTTTCAAAAGCTTTACATACCAATTTATTGAAACAAACCTTTTTAAATTGAATATTTTATATAATATTTGAAGACCAAAGGTCTAAAGAATATTGTGGGTATAATAAAAATATTTATAATTTGTACTGTACAAGCTGCAATGGACCTGATTTCTGTAGCAGATGTTACAGTATGTGTATAATTGGATTTGAATAAAAGAGGAGAATTTAAATAAACGATAATAAAAAAAGAATTTGTTTTTGTTTGTGTTTTTTTATTTTCTGTAATGTAAACATTATAGTAAATTGTATTTGTAAAGCATTACAAATTGTACCGTACAGGCTGAAATCATGAAGCATAAAATATGATAAAACACTTTTTTTTTTCATTTAGTGAAATCATTTTTGGTTCTGAGAAGTCTGGTTCATGTATTATATAATATGAATAGTAATACTATAATTGCTAATAAGATATATTGGAAAATATTTTTGACAGGAGCTGGACATTTTAACCCAGCAACTCACCAGTATCAGAGCAAATACAGTGGCTTTCGAAAGTATTCAACCCCCTTGGCATTTTACCTATTTTGTTGCCTTACACCTGGAATTAAAATAGATTTTTTTGAGGTTTGTATCATTTGATTTACACAACATGCCTACCACTTTGAAGATGCAAAATATTTTTTTGTGTGAAATAAACAACAAATAAGACAAAAAAACTGAAAACTTCAGCATGCATAACTATTCACCCCCCTAAAGTCAATACTTTGTAGAGCCACCTTTTGCAGTAATTACAGCTGTAAGTCTCTTGGGGTATGTCTCTATAAGCTTGGCACATCTAGCCACTGGGATTTTTGCCAATTCTTCAAGGCAAAACTGCTCCAGCTCCTTCAAGTTGGATGGGTTCCGCTGGTGTACAGCAATCTTTAAGTCATACCACAGATTCTCAATTGGATTGAGGTCTGGGCTTTGACTAGGCCATTCCAAGACATTTAAATGTTTCCCCTTAAACCACTCGAGTGTTGCTTTAGCAGTATGCTTAAGGTCAGTGTCCTGCTGGAAGGTGAACCTCCGTCACAGTCTCAAATCTCTGGAAGACTGAAACAGGTTTCCCTCAAGAATTTCCCTGTATTTAGCGCCATCCATCATTCCTTCAATTCTGATCATGTTCCCAGTCCCTGCCGAGGAAAAACATCCCCACAGCATGATGCTGCCACCTCTATGGTGTTGTCTGGGTGATGAGAGGTGTTGGGTTTGCGCCAGACATTGCGTTTTCCTTGATTGCCAAAAAGCTCAATTTTAGTCTCATCTGACCAGAGTACCTTCTTCCGTATATTTGGGGAGTCTCCTCCATGGCTTTCGGCGAACACCAAACATGTTTGCTTATTTTTTTCTTTAAGCAGTGGCTATTTTTTGGCCACTCTTCTGTAAAGCCCAGCTCTGAGGAGTGTATGGCTTAAAGTGGTCCTATGGACAGATACTCCAATCTCTGCTGTGGAGCTTTGCAGCTCCTTCAGGGTTGTCTTTGGTCTCTTTGTTGCCTCTCTGATTAATGCCTTCCTTGCCTGGTCCGTGAGTTTTGGTGGACAGCCTTTTCTTGGCAGGTTTGTTGTGGTGCCACATTCTTTCCATTTTTGACTAATGGATTCAATGGTGCTCCGTGGGATGTTCAAAGTTTCGGATATTTTTTGATAACCCAACCCTGATCTGTACTTCTCCACAACTTTGTCCCTGACCTGTTTGGAGAGCTCCTTGGTCTTCATTGTGCCGGTTGCTTGATGGTGCCACTTGCTTAGTGGTGTTGCAGACTCTGGGGCCTTTCAGAACAGGTGAATATATACTGAGATCATGTGACAGATCATGTGACACTTAGATTGCACACAGGTGGACTTTATTTAACTAATTATGTGACTTCTGAAGGTAATTGGTTACACCAGATCTTATTTAGGGGTTTCATAGCAAAGGGGGTGAATAAATATGCACGCACCACTTTTCTGTTATTTATTTTGTATAATATTTTGAAGCAAGTTATTTTTTTCATTTCATTTCACTTCACCAATTTGGACTATTTTGTGTATGTCCATTACTTGAAATCCGAATAAAAATCCATTTAAATGACAGGTTGTAATGCAACAAAATACGGAAAACGCCAAGGGGGATGAATACTTTGCAAGGCACTGTAAGTCATCTTAATTTAGTTTTTTCTCTTGCTGATGATCCATGTTAGTAACAGGTTTAATTTCTCAATCGACATTACCACATATACATTACAACCCACATACGTTCAATGTACACACGTGCATTTACAGTATAAGGGTCAAAGTACAGAATCTATGGAACTGGTGACAGGCAGAATAAACATTTCCCCATCAAATGACCCTGAAAATAAAGAAGTCAAATAAAAAAGAAAGAAAGACTCATACTTATTTACATAAGTATTTTATACATTTTCCATTGTCGGACCTACTTTAGAATGATCAGCACCAAACCCATCTTATTTGTTTACCCATAAAATACTCTCAAGCGGCAACACAGTATTTAGGTGTAGTCAGTGTCTCCTACAACTATCTCCTACAACATCTATCCAGCACATACAGTGAGGGAAAAAAGTATTTGATCCCCTGCTGATTTTGTACATTTGCCCACTGACAAAGACATGATCAGTCTATAATTTTAATGGTAGGTTTATTTGAACAGTGAGAGACAGAATAACAACAACAAAATCCAGAAAAACGCATGTCAAAAATTTTATTAATTGATTTGCATTTTAATGAGGGAAATAAGTATTTGACCCCTCTGCAAAACTTGACTTAGTACTTGGTGGCAAAACCCTTGTTGGCAATCACAGAGGTCAGACGTTTCTTGTAGTTGGCCACCAGGATTGCACACATCTCAGGAGGGATTTTGTTCCACTCCTCTTTGCAGATCTTCCCCAACTCATTAAGGTTTCGAGGCTGACGTTTGGCAACTCAAACCTTCAGTTCCCTCCACAGATTTTCTATGGGATTAAGGTCTGGAGGCTGGCTAGGCCACTCCAGGACCTTAATGTGCTTCTTCTTGAGCCACTCCTTTGTTGCCTTGGCCGTGTGTTTTGGGTCATTGTCATGCTGGAATACCCATCCACGACCCATTTTCAATGCCCTGGCTGAGGGAAGGAGGTTCTCACCCAAGATTTGACGGTACATGGCCCCGTCCATTGTCCCTTTGATGCGGTGAAGTTGTCCTGTCCCCTTAGCAGAAAAACACCCCCAAGCATAATGTTTCCACCTCCAGGTTTGACGGTGGGGATGGTGTTCTTTGGGTCATAGGCAGCAATCCTCCTCATCCAAACACGGCGAGTTGAGTTGATGCCAAAGAGCTCGATTTTGGTCTCATCTGTCCACAACACTTTCACCCAGTTCTTCTCTGAATCATTCAGATGTTCATTGGCAAACTTCAGATGGCCCTGTATATGTGCTTTCTTGAGCAGGGGGACCTTGCGGGCGCTGCAGGATTTCAGTCCTTCACGGCGTAGTGTGTTACCAATTGTTTTCTTGGTGACTATGGTCCCAGCTGCCTTGAGATCATTGACAAGATCCTCCCGTGTAGTTCTGGGCTGATTCCTCACCGTTCTCATGATCATTGCAACTCCACGAGGTGAGATCTTGCATGGAGCCCCAGGCCGAGGGAGATTGACAGTTCTTTTGTGTTTCTTCCATTTGTGAATAATCGCACCAAGCTGCTTGGCGATGGTCTTATAGCCCATTCCAGCCTTGTGTAGGTCTACAATCTTGTCCCTGACATCCTTGGAGAGCTCTTTGGTCTTGGCCATGGTGGAGAGTTTGGAATCTGATTGATTGATTGCTTCTGTGGACAGGTGTCTTTTATACAGGTAACAAGCTGAGATTAGGAGCACTCCCTTTAAGAGTGTGCTCCTAATCTCAGCTCGTTACCTGTATAAAAGACACCTGGGAGCCAGAAATCTTTCTGATTGAGATGGGGTCAAATACTTATTTCCCTCATTAAAATGCAAATTATTTTATAACATTTTTGACATGCGTTTTTCTGGATTTTTTTGTTGTTATTCTGTCTCTCACTGTTCAAATAAACCTACCATTAAAATTATAGACTGATAATTTCTTTGTCAGTGGGCAAACGTACAAAATCAGCAGGGGATCAAATACTTTTTTCCCTCATTGTATACGTCACATTTTCAAATACAACAGGTGTAAACCTTACCGTAAAATGCTTACTAAATGTTTACTAAATGAACTAAAGTAAAAAATAAAAAGTAACACAATAAAATTACATAACAATAGCGAGGCTATATACAGGGGGTACCGGTACCGAGTCAATGTGCGGGAGTACAGGTTAGTCGAGGTAGTTTGTACATGTAGGTAGGGGTAAAGTGAGTATGCATAGATAATAAACAGCGAGTAGCAGCAGTGTAAAAACAAAGGAGGGGGGGGGGGGGTCAATGTAAATAGTCCAGGTGGCCATTTGATTAATTGTTCAGCAGTCTCATAGCTTGGGGGTAGAAGCTGTTAAGGAGCCTTTTGGACCTAGTACCTGGTACCGCTTGCCGTGCAGTAGCAGAGAAAACAGTCTATGACTTGGGTGACTAGAGTCTTTGACATTTTTTTGGGCCTTCCTCTGACACTGCCTAGTATATACCGTAGGTCCTGGATGGCAGGAAGCTTGACCCCAGAGATGTATTGGGCCGTACGCATTACCCTCTGTAGTGCCTTACAGTCAGATGCCGAGCGGTTGCCATACTAGGCGGTGATGCAACCGGTCAGGATGCTCTCGATGGTGCAGCTGTAGAACTTTTTGAGGATCTGGGGACCCATGCCAAATCTTTTCAGTCTCCTGAGGGGGAAAAGGTGTTGTCGAGCCCTCTTCACGACTGTCTTGGTGTGTTTGGACCATGATAGTTTGTTGGTGATGAGGACACCAAGGAACTTGAAACTCTCGACATGCTTCACTACAGCCCCGTCGATGTTAATGGGGGCCTGTTCAACCTCCTTTTCCTGTAGTCCACGATCATCTCCTTTGTCTTGCTCACATTGAGGGAGAGGTTGTTGTCCTGGCACAACACTGCCAGGTCTCTGACCTCCTCCGTATAGGCTGTCTCATAGTTGTCGGTGATCAGGCATACCACTGTTGTGTCGTCAGCAAACTTAATGATGGTGTTGGAGTCGTGCTTGGCCACACAGTCATGGGTGAACAGGGAGTACAGGAGGGGACTAAGCAGGCACCCCTGAGGGGCCCCTGTGTTGAGGATCAGCGTGGCAGATGTGTTGTTGTCTACCCTTACCCCCTGAGGGCAGCCCGTCAGGAAGTCCAGGATCCAGTTGCAGAGGGAGGTGTTTAGTCCCAGGGTCCTTAGCTTAGTGATGAGCTTTGTGGGCACTATGGTGTTGAACGCTGAGCTGTAGTCAATGAACAGCATTCTCACATAGGTGTGCCTTTTGTCCAGGTGGGAAAAGGCAGCGTGGAGCCACTCTACAGTATATCAGTCTATATAAAAAAGCAAGTTTTGCCACTCCTTCTTTAAGGTGATGTGAAACAAAATCAGGAATGAGGGATAGTTTTTACTGT
Organism: Coregonus lavaretus; assembly: GCF_964263955.1. Taxonomy (NCBI): domain Eukaryota; kingdom Metazoa; phylum Chordata; class Actinopteri; order Salmoniformes; family Salmonidae; genus Coregonus; species Coregonus lavaretus. The sequence goes on along the minus strand of NC_140008.1, from coordinate 33,474,660 downwards.
TGAATTCACCGGGAATATTACTAGCAGCTGTCTCTCCTGCTTTGGGGCTGAGAATGGTGACCCAGTTTCCAGCCAACATGTCCTTGCCCCCACCCATTACACTGGCAGCTTCAGTAGCCTTGGTTTATGCGGGTCAGAACAGCTCATAGGAGCAGGTGCATTTCTCCTGTTTCTGTAACATGAGGCAGCTTGATGTACAAGTACACCCCCTGGACAGGACATTAGTCTATCGCAAGGCCTTACCGCCAAACAGAGATGAAGCGGGACCTGTTTTTTCAGTCTTTGGTATGACACGGCCGATGATCAAACTCTAAAGCTTCCAATCTTCCAATCTCAGGGTGGACACTGAGTTGCTATGTGTCAAGTTATGTCCCAAATGGGACCCTATTCTCTATATCAGGGGTGTCAAACGTCCGGCTCGCGGGCCGGATCAGGCCCGCAAATGGGTTTAATCCGGCCCGCTAGATGATAAAAAAAAAAAAATATATATATATATAGGGGCAGAGCAAGTAGGTCAAGCACGTGCAGCCAATGAGCTACTTTGTTTTGCCCGCGATATTTATTACGGCTTCTACTTTTAACATTATGTGCTTTGGCACCCTCATTGCCCCAATATGTCTCTGTCAAAAAAGGGAAAAGTGGACGCAGAGTGCAGAGTGTTCCAAGAAAAATGGTCATCCTATTTATTCACGGAATTGAATGGGAAAGCTGTATGTTTGGTGTGTTCAGAGCATGTTTCAGTGCTGAAAGAATATAACCTTCGTCGCCACTATGTGAGTCTTCATGCCGACAAATATGACAACTTTCAAGGACAGCGGAGATGAGAGAAGGTGAATGAACTGTTGGCGGGTCTGAAGAAACAGCAGTCTGTGTTTACTCACAGCCGAGACATCAGTGACGCTGCAGTGAAAGCTAGCTACCTCATTGCTAATGAAATCGCAGTGGCTTCAAAACCATTTAGTGAGGGTGAATTTGTAAAAACATGCATGATGAAGGCAGCGGAGATTGTGTGCTTTCAGTGGATTTGGACAGCCAGTTGAAGCAAAAAGTAAAGTCATTTATTGCGTTTTCGGTTGCAATTGATGAAAGCACGGACATTACAGATGTTGCACAACTGGCCATTTTCATCCGCGGAGTTGATGACACATTGACCGTCACCGAGGAGTTCGTGGAGTTGGTGCCGATGACAGATACAACGACAGCAGCTGATATTTTTACCGCACTCGTCGGCGCGCTGGACAGGGTCGGAGTGGACTGGTCCCGCGCTGTCAGCCTGGCTACAGATGGTGCGCCCTCAATGATCGGGAAAAAAGCAGGCGTTGTGACAAAGTTCAGAGAGAAAGTGCAATCTGCAAATGGAGGACGTGATTTTTTGACTTTTCACTCTATTTTGCACCAGGAGGCTTTGTGTTGCAAGTCATTAAAGATGGATAACGTCATGAAGGTGGTCATCCAAACTGTTAATTTCCTCCGATCCAGAAGCCTGAATCACCGTCAGTTTGACAGCCTTCTCATAGAGAAAGACCACATCTATGGCCTGCCATACCACACTGAGGTAAGATGGTTAAGCCGAGGTGCTGTGCTGAGGCGTTTCTTTGATTTACGAGAAGAAATTGAACAGTTCATGGAAGAAAAGGGCAAACCAGTGTTAGAATTTCATTCCGCAGAATGGATGCAGGACCTTGCATTTATGGTGGATGTTACAGAGCACCTGAATAACTTGTACAAACAGCTGCAAGGGCGCAACAAAGTTGTCACGCAGTATTATGACAGCATACGTTCTTTCATGTTGAAGCTGTCATTGTGGGAGACACAACTTGCCGGTGGTGATGCAGCTCACTTCCCCTGTCTGAAAAATGTGTGCGCGACCCAACATGTGGCAGACATGAAGCGGTTCAAAGATAAAATAACGAGACTGTTACGGGAGTTTGAGCAACGCTTTCAGATTTATGTTTATATGTTTTTATGTTGATGTGCTATTGTTTTTAATTGATTTTATTTTATTTGTATATTTAACCTATTCTTGACTCTGTGGTTATTGCACTTGTTTGGGGAACAGGATTTCATTATTTTTATCTACATTTCTGCCTGAGAAATGACACCCTGATATAGTTCTGTGATCTGTGAAACAGTTCTGTTAATCACTGAGGCATTGTGTGTTTGTGTGTTCTTTGTCCTCAGAACTTTCAAATAACTTGAGGTGTTTTATGATTAATAGTGATGTTGTGCTTTTGGACACTGTCCTCAGGCTCCAGCTTTATGTTTATATGTTTTTATGTTGATGTGCTATTGTTTTTAATTGATTTTATTTTATTTGTATATTTAACCTATTCTTGACTCTGTGGTTCTTGCACTTGTTTGGGGAACAGGATTTCATTATTTGTATCTACATTTTTGCCTGAGAAATGACACCCTGATATAGTTATGTGATCTGTGAAATAGTTCTGTTAATCACTGAGGCATTGTGTGTTTGTGTGTTCTTTTTCTTTAGAATTTTCAAATAAACTTGACGTGTTTTATGATTAATAGTGATGTTGTGCTTGTACTATTTTGGACACACTGTCCTCAGGCTCCAGCTTTATGTTGTATGTTGATCGTATTAAAACAAAAAAAACAATCTGAAGTTGTTGTTTTTAAGTTATATATACCATGATTTTTCCGGTCCGGCCCACTTGGGAATAGATTTTCCTCCATGTGGCCCCTGAGCTAAAATGAGTTTGACACCCCTGCTCTATATAGTGCACTATAGGTGGGGGCCAGGACACATTGGCTGGAAACTGGGTCACTATTCCCAGTCCTAGAGCCAGAGAGACAAGTGAGTTGACTAATGGTAAAAGGAGATGTCACCAGGCGTGTTGAGAAATGCTTCACCCATGCTTAACATCTTAAGGATCACACCTTTTTTTTTTTCAATTTTCGCCTAAAATGACACACCCAAATCTAACTGCCTGTAGCTCAGGACCTGAAGCAAAGATATGTATATTCTTGATACCATTTGAAAGGAAACACTTTGAAGTTTGTGGAAATTTGAAATTAATGTAGGAGAATATAACACATTAGATCTGGTAAAAGATAATACTAACAAAAAAACATGCGTTTTCTATTTTTTTCAGCGTCTTTGAAATGCAAGAGAAAGGCCACAATATAATATTGCAGTTTAGGCACAATTTAGTGTGTGTGCAAAGTTTCAGATTGATCCAGTGATATTTTGTATCAAGTCTGCCCAAATGTGCCGAATTGGTCAATTTATACATTTTCAAGTACATAGCTATAGAGAACATACAAAAATGATATGGTAATACAAAATGTAAGTTTACACACTCCCAGGAATGTCATACAAGATGGATCACTAGCTTATACACTAACTTTCACACATCTAGATGGCCGGGCAGGGTATGTGTGGAGCCAGAGACAGCAGTGGTTCAAACTATAGAACCCAGTTCCTACATTTTAATATAAAAATGGATTTTTACAAAACTATACTACATTTTATCTCTGGGACCCTTAGGATAACAAATCAGAGCAGGATTACTGAATGTAAATACATTATTTACCTTCAGAGGTGAATGTATCAAACCAGTTGCCATGATACGTTTTTTTGTTGTTGTGCACTCTCCTCAAACAATAGCATGGTATTTTTTCACTGTAATAGCTACTGTAAATTGGACAGTGCAGTTAGATTAACAATAATTTAAGCTTTCTGCCCATATAAGACATGTCTATGTCCTGTAAAGTTTGCTATTACTTACAACAGTCATGCTAATCACATTAGCGCACGTTAGCTCAACCATCCTGTATACGGGACACTGATCCCGTAGAGGTTAAAGTGCACCATATGGCATTTCAATTATGGGCAGGCTTGTCCAATGTAAATTACAATTTTCATAAGTTTCAATTTCACTGGGCCTTAACCTCGATATGTTTCTGTAAAACACAGTGGCAAATTATTGTCTATCATAAATACATATAATAACATTAATGAATAACACTTAGAAGTATTGGTTGATACCAATATCGATAATTTAATATGATATCGATATCGTTTGATATCGATATGAGCAAGGCATCTCGTGATATCGGTTTATTCTTCCTGTTAAAGGCAATCAAAAATGTGATTTTCCTGTGTTTTATATACATTACCAAAATATGAGGTTGGAATAATACTGTGAAATTGTGAAAAGGATGATAATGCCCTTTTAGTGTAAGAGCTGTTTGAAAAGTGCCTGGAATTTCAGCCTGTTTTGGTCAGCCTGTCTGGTGACATCATCAGACGGTCAATTAGTTAATAGACCAATAAGAAAGAGAGTTCCAAACATGACTATTCCTGCATGTGTAACACCCTCTCACAGACATTCTCACAGGCTGTCAACTTGGCACAGTTGACCACTTAGCAACAGTTGGGTAGGTTTTGGCCCCCACAACATTCACACCTGGCTCAACGGACAACCAGCAAGCAGTTGTCTGGACTTCACAGAGTGGTGGACGTGAACAGAAAAGTCTACATTCACACAGTTGCAATACTTTTTATAAAACCGATATGATCTCGATATCAAATGAAAAAATGCAACTGATATTGATATAGATTTTCCACCCCTTCTTATAAGTGTAATAACACCCTATATTTTTAATCCAGTTCACTAAAACACTTGTCAATTAATATATATCCTAAAACATTACTGAGATAATTAATGCATGAGTATACACTGAGTATACAAAACATTTAAGGACACCTGCTCTTTCCATGACGTAGACCAGGTGAATCCAGGTGAAAGCTATGATCCCTTATTGATGAGACTTGTTAAATCCACTTCAATCAGTGTAGATGAAGGGGAGGAGACAGGTTAAAGAAGGACTTCTAAGCCTCTAAACAATTGAGACATGGATTGTGTATGTGTGCCATTCAGAGGGAATGGGTAAGACAAAACATGTAAGTGCCTTTGAACGGGGTATGGTGGTAGGTGCCAGGCGCACCAGTTTGTGTCAACAACTGCTGCTCGGTTTTACAAACTCAACAGTTTCCCATGTGTATCAAGTATTGTCCACCACCCCCTCCAGCCAACTTGACACAACTGTGGGGAGCGTTGGAGTCAACATGGGCCAGCATCCCCGTGGAAAGCTTTTGACACCTTGTAGAGTCCATGTCCCAATGAATTGAGTCTGTTCTGAGGGCAAAAGGGGGTGCAACTCAATATTAGGAAGGTGTTCCTAATGTTTGGTATACTCGGTGTATGTTTTCTGTATAAAGCAAACATACAAATTATAAAGGCCATAAATTACTTACATAAAATACAATAAATGTTTGCACAGTGGCTTCGGGAACTATGCTTGTCTATACAAATAAAATAAAAAGAAACATGTATAAACCCTGAAGGAATGTTCTTTGTTCACTGAGAGAGAAATAAAACATTTTTTAAAACAAGAAAGCGTTCAGCCAATCAGGTGCTGGGGTAAACAACAAACTACGGCCTTGGCCCATTCAATCCGGCCCGTGGGAGGTTTGAGTAATTCTTATTTTCGGGGGGGGGGGGGGGGGGGGGGAACACTACAGGCCACTCTTGAACGTCTAAAACTAGATATAAAGTATGTCGAAACTATAATGGACCCATATGTTTTCAAATAACTGCCTTATTTTCTGGGCCGCAAATTGATTTTGACAAACAAACCGGTCCCCAAAAAATCTATGTGGTCCTCCATTGAATTTCGAAATGTGATGATGTGGCTCTTGAGCAAAACATTTGCCCATCCCTGAGTTAGTGCATTCATCTTAATAACAAGACATTAGGGTATATCTAATCTAATTTAATATGATATAATATAATCAGTGCAGTTGAAGCGAAGCAGACGAGGAGAGGACTGATTTAAAGTCTCAATCTTGACATCTAGTGAGGGCCAAAACGTCCACCTAATACCTAACCTGCTTTAAAAAAAGGTCCTGTATCTATTTTCAAACAGCAACTATCACAGAATCACGCTGATCACATTTTTACAATTTTACAGTGTTAGTATCATCAGCTATTAACTCTGAATTACATTTGTAGGATCTTAATTTGAGCCAGTTTGCTACAGCAGGAAAATAATCCTGCAGCAACAGGAAATGTGAATTATTATGTTGATTATAATTAATGGAGGGGTTGATACATATTTCGTAACAGAAAAGTTGAACATTTCAAAGTGGAAAATACACTACAAGTTTTACATTTCCTGCAACATGGTGATCAAATTAAGATCCTACATCTGTACAGTGCACCATTCTTTCAGCCAATAACAAACATAAAGGCCTTTCAAGGTCAAGATATCAGAATAATTCATGCAATCGGGGACACCTAAGATATGGTCCTACTGAATAAAAATATATACAGCTTAAAGATGATAGCTTATATTATCAAACAACATGATTTACAAGCTTGTGTTGGAGTTTGTTGTGAAAGTTTATTGTAAAATGTTACGTATAATCAAAATGTATGATGACTACACGTAAGAGGACCACAATGGACATAAATTGTAAACATTTTTTTCTATAATTTTAATAGTAGGTTTATTTGAACAGTGAGAGACAGAATAACAACAAAAAAATCCAGAAACACGCATGTCAAAAATGTTATAAATTGATTTGCATTTCAATGAAGGAAATATCTATTTGACCCCCTTTCAATCAGAAAGATTTCTGGTTCCAAGGTGTCTTTTATACAGGTAACGAGCTGAGATTAGGAGCACACTCTTAAAGGGAGTGCTCCTAATCTCAGCTTGTTACCTGTATAAAAGACATCTGTCCACAGAAGCAATCAATCAATCAGATTCCAAACTCTCCACCATGGCCAAGACAAAAGAGCTCTCCAAGGATGTCAGGGACAAGATTGTAGACCTACACAAGGCTGGAATGGGCTACAAGACCATCGCCAAGCAGCTTGGTGAGAAGGTGACAACAGTTGGTGCGATTATTCGCAAATGGAAGAAACACAAAATAACTGTCAATCTCCCTTGGCCTGGGGCTCCATGCAAGATCTCACGTCATGGAGTTGCAATGATCATGAGAACGGTGAGGAATCAGCCCAGAACTACACGGGAGGATATTGTCAATCATCTCAAGGCAGCTGGGACCATAGTCACCAAGAAAACAATTGGTAACACACTACGCCGTGAAGGACTGAAATCCTGCAGCGCCCGCAAGGTCCTCCTGCTCAAGAAAGCACATATACAGGACCGTCTGAAGTTTGCCAATGAACATCTGAATGATTCAGAGGAGAACTGGGTGAAAGTGTTGTGGTAAGATGAGACCAAAATCGAGCTCTTTGGCATCAACTCAACTCGCCGTGTTTGGAGGAGGAGGAATGCTGCCTATGACCCCAAGAACACCATCCCCACCGTCAAACATGGAGGTGGAAACATTATGCTTTGGGGGTGTTTTTCTGCTAAGGGGACAGGACAACTTCACCGCATCAAAGGGACGATGGACGGGGCCATGTACCGTCAAATCTTGGGTGAGAACCTCCTTCCCTCAGCCAGGGCATTGAAAATGGGTTGTGGATGCGTATTCCAGCTTGACAATGACCCAAAACACACAGCCAAGGCAACAAAGGACTGGCTCAAGAAGAAGCACATTAAGGTCCTGGAGTGGCCTAGCCAGTCTCCAGACCATAATCCCATAGAAAATCTGTGGAGGGAGCTGAAGGTTTCAGTTGCCAAACATCAGCCTCGAAATCTTAATGACTTGGAGAAGATCTGCAAAGAGGAGTGGAACAAAATCCCTCCTGAGATGTGGGCAAACCTGGTGGCCAACTACAAGAAACGTCTGACCTCTGTGATTGCCAACAAGGGTTTTGCCACCAAGTACTAAGTCATGTTTTGCAGAGGGGTCAAATACTTATTTCCCTCATTAAAATGCAAATCAATTTATAACATGCTTTTCTGGATTTTGTTGTTGTTATTCTGTCTCTCACTGTTCAAATAAACCTACCATTAAAATTATAGACTGATCATGTCTTTGTCAGTGGGAAAACGGACAAATTCAGCAGGGGATCAAATACTTTTTTCCCTCACTGTAGCTAGAAAATATGACCAATGTGACTTAACTTTTCTTGGATCCTTTACTTGTGACTTGAGATTTTTTACTTGACCAACTTTACTTTTTCCGCTACATTGCAGCGTCGGCCATTTTCCCCTCTGTCAGCTCAGAGGAACCAGATCTCGACTGTTTAGTTCCCTTAGAGAACACTGAGCCCTTAAAAGCCCATTCACTCCCCCTGCCTGTCCGCGTAGCCTACCAACCCAACACATGTCAAAATACTAGCTGGCTGAAAGGGCATCCGAGAATAGATATGTGGGTTGTGGCCTGGCTGGCAATTGTGGTCCTGCACAGTGTTCATACGCTATATATACAAAAGTATGTGGACACCCCTTCAAATTAGTGGATTCGGCTATATCAGCCACACCCATTGCTGACAGGTGTATAAAGTCGAGCACACAGCCTTGCAATCTCGATAAACAAACATTGGCAGTAGAATGGCCTTACTGAAGAGCTCAGTGACTTTCAATGTGGCACCGTCATAGGATGCCACCTTTCCAACAAGTCAGTCCTTAAAATGTCTGCCCTGCTCGAGGTGCCCTGGTCAACTGTAAGTGCTGTTATTGTGAAGTGGAAAGTCTAGGAGCCACAACGGCTCAGCCGCGAAGTGTTACGCTACACTAGCACACAGAACGGGACCGCCGAGTGCTGAAGTGCTTAGCGCGTAAAAATCTTCTGTCCTCGGTTGCAACACTCACTACCGAGTTGCAAACTGCCTCTGGAAGCAACATCAGCACAAGAACTGTTCATCGGGGAGCTTCATGAAATGGGTTTCCATGGCCAAGCAGCCGCACACAAGCCTAAGATCACCATGCGCAATGCCAAGCGTTGGCTGGAGTGGTGTAAAGCTTTCATCTATTGGACTCTGTAGAAGTGGACTCTGGAGTGATGAATTGGACTCTGGAGTGATGAATCACGCTTCTCCATCTGGCAGTCCAACGGATGAATTTGGGTTTGGGTTCGGATGCCAGGAGAATGCTACCTGCCCCAATGCATAACTGTAAAGTTTGATGGAGGAGGAATAATGATCTGTAGCTGTTTTTTATGGTTCGGGCTAGGCCCCTTAGTTCCAGTGAAGGGAAATCTTAACGCTACAGCATACAATTACATTCTAGACTATTCTGTCCTTCCAACTTTGTGGCAACAGTTTGTGGAAGGCCCTTTCCTGTTTCAGCATGACAATGCCCCATGCACAAAGCAAGGTCCATACCGAAATGGTTTGTTGAGATCAGTGTGGAAGAACTTGACTGGCCTGCACAGAGCCCTAACCTCAACCCCATCGAAAACCTTTGGGATGAATTGGAATGCCGACTGCGAGCCAGGCCTAATCGCCAAACATCAGTGGTTAACCTCACTAATGCTCTTCTCCCCGCAGCACTGTTACAACATCTAGTGGAAAGCCTTCCCAGAAGAGTGGAGGCTGTTATAGCAGCAAAGGGGGGACCAACTCCATATTAATGCCCATGATTTTGGAATGAGATGTTCGACGAGCAGGTGTCCACATACTTTTGGTCATGTAGTGACATTCATACAATCACAGTTGAGTGATTTAAAGGGTCAGTATGTTGTCCTTGTTGATTTTGTTGTGCTTATTTTCTGGGTCAGGTTTATTCCATGATTGTGGCATTACAAATCCTGCAAAAAGGGGATAGTAAATTAATGAAGTACTGTAAAGACCAGTAGAAGCTATGTTTAAACTGGCTTTTGTAGGTATACCTGTTACTGTAAAACCAGTTACAGCTATTTTCAACTGGCTTTTGTAGTGAGACCAGTTACTGTAAGACCAGTTACAGCTATTTTAAACTGCCTTTTGTCGTGAGACCTGTTACTGTAAGACCATTTAACTCTATTATAAACAGGCTTTTGTAGTGAGAGTTTGCTTGTTGACCAGGAATCTTATCTGTGACATGTTACCCCACGTCCAGCCCACTTCTAGCCCAGCTGCTGACCTTCATACACACATACACACCATATCACACTCATGTTGGACATAGGGGAAAAAAATGACAGAATTGATGGTAGATTAATGATAGAATTTATGGTATTATGAAATTGGTTAAGGTTTTTACCCTTATGCGTTGCAGTATGTGTTGCAGGGTTAGACAGAGTTATGCATGGAACTTTCCTTCTCTAGACCATCTCTGGAGACCTCCCATTCCTCACTCCTCTCATCAACACATCCCTGACCACTGGCTGCGTCTCCTCCAACTTCAAGATGGCCAGAGTCCCTCCTCTCCTCAAGAAACCAACACTCGACCCCTTCTGAAGTCAAACACTAGAGACCCTGTATTCCTTCTTTCTTTTCTGACCAACTCTCTCTCTATCTTTCTCAGAATGATCTTCTTGGCCCTAACCAGTCAGGTTTCAAGGCCGCTCACTCAACTGAGACTGCTCCTCCTATGTGTCACAGAAGCTCTCCGCTCTGCCAAAGCTGACGCTCTCTCATCTGTTCTCATCCTCCTAGATCTATCCGCTGCCTTCAACACCATGAACCATCAGATCCTCCTCTCCACCCTCTCAGGGCTGGGCGTCTCAGGCTCTGCACACTCTTGGATTGCATCCTACCTGGCAGGTTGCGCCTACCAGGTGACGTGGAGAAGATCTGTGTCTTCACCACATGCTACCACTACTGGAGTACCCCACACTCTAAAACATTCTGTGTTGTTTGGTTGACCCAACTGCTGGGTTTCAGGCATTGGGTCACTTAGTTGGGTTCTTTTCTTTTAAAAAAGCAGGGTTGGGTTGTTGATACTGGGTTGTTCGTGCTGGGTTATTGAGATATGACCCAGTGGGTCAAATCAGCAGACTGGAGGTGTAGTTTAGTAGGGGCATGGCTTTCAGATAGTTATTTTTAGTCCCCATGAGAGTAAATGTCATTCCTGTTAATCTGTTCTGTTGTATAGTTATCACATATTAGAGTTGAACATCAACATTTTTGTAGCTTCAATGAGGCTTACAGTAGTGTCTGAGTTTTCTAAAAGCCTATGCAAATCCCATTGTTTGGATGGGTAGATACCAACTCATTATAATATTAATATTCTAGAAGAATTTGTAAGATGCTAACATTTTTAAGGAAAAGTTACATTTGCAGTATGTAAACTTAACATGAATTACATCTACTCTCACAGGTGGCCAATAAGCTCTATCTGGAAGGCACGCCCCCACTAAGCCACGCCTCCTGAAAATAACCTAAGGATTACATTAAAAAATACCCACCTGTTAGGTCAACCCTGCATAAAAGTAAAACAACATGGGTTAAATTAACCCATATTGGGTAATCACAACAAGCCAACATGTTGGGTTATTCACGCAACTGGGTCAAAATATGTATTTATATAACATCAAAGCAGTGACCTCTCCTGCAGGTTCATGCACTACAACAGTGGTCACCAACCGGTCGATTGCGATCAAACTCCAAGGCATTCCTAGTCGTTCGCCAAACATTTATGTAAAAAAAAAACAATGCTAAAGCATTGCGTTCCTATTTTTTTAATTTGTCTCGTGCTGTTGGCGGTAGGTGCACTTGATTCAGCTGCCCTGTGCGCCGGGTAGGTGAAGTGTTCCCATTTTTAACCAATTAATGTGTCAGAAGGAACGAACTCTGCCTTCCCGGCGGGCCCGGAGAACAAATCAAGTGCACCTATAGGCCTACCCCTGGCCAATCAGATATCTCAGACTACTGTGTCTGCAACTTCTTCACGCATACATCAAAGTTGATACTGTGAGATTTCACAACTTTTAAAACCATGACTAGAGAGAGACTGTCAACAAATACAGCAAAGGGCTGCTGTTTTTATGAGTGAGTTCATGTTTAAATTTTAACTCAGCACTGTCAACACTTTTTATTCAACACTTTTATGCCATAGAATGCGCTATGCCCTACTTCCACTCCCTCTACAACCAGCACTGCAGCTGCAATGAAAGAGTAGGAAAGTGTATGGATTGGCTTGCATTGTTGTTATTATTAGTGTCTTGAGTCTTTTTTAATATCAAGGAATATTTAACTTTCTCTGGTCATAGGAGTATCAACATGAATTTGTGCATGAGGCAGAAATAATGTGGTGCGTCTCGACTTTCGCCATCAGCTGGAAGATAAAAAAAGCCAATTGCATGCTCACTCAGCTGTGCATCACAAGTTACACACAACAACTTATCTATTACCAGTCTGATCATATACCTCAAGTTTTTTATTTTAAAAGGGTCTGAGAAGAACAACAATGCATTGGCAGGGCAATTCAAGCATAGTCAATATGCGGTGATACTGTATTGGGCCTATTGCCTACTGCACAAACCTCATTGCTACAGAACTGTTTTTAATAGGTTAATGTTGCATAGGCTTACGTTTTTTAAAGTCATGCTTTAACCTCTTAAGGATCAGACCCTTCTTTTCAATTTCCGCCTAAAATGACATACCCAAATCGAACTGCTTGTAGCTCAGGATCTGAAGCAAGGATATGCATACTCTTGGTACTATTTGAAAGGAAACACTTTGAAGTTTGTGGAAATGTGTAATTAATGTAGGAGAACATAACACAATAGATCTGGTAAAAGATCAAACAAACAAAAAAACATGTGTTTTTTTGCATCATTGCATCATCTTTGACATGAAAAAGAAAAGCCATACATTCAGATAGGTAGCTGGAGGTCATTTAGATGTTGTCTACAAGAGGGCAGCAGTGTATGTGCAAAGTTTCAGACTGAAACCTTCAAGAATAAGGGAGCTACATAACAGTTAGTATGAAGTCACCCAGGTGTTCCTCACGAGTTTGCCCAAATGTACCCAAGTGGCCGAATTGGTAAATTGATACATTTTCAAGTAGATAACTGTAGAGAACATACAAAAATGCTATGGTAATAACAAAATACACGTTTACACACTCCCAGGAATGTCATACATGATGGATCATCAGCTTCCCTACATAAAAGGTACTAACAGGAGACACGACGAGAATGCTGATCCAATGCCTCCCAACACAGAAGTAAACTATTTAAGATAAGGGTTAGCAGCCAACACTGATCCAATGTCATAAGTGAACACACCACAAACAAAGTGAAAAAAAAAAAAAATATATATATATACTATTTACAATTACAGTATTTAGAACACCCTCAGTCCTCTACACAAGATTGTGCTGCTGATGCCAAGTCCCATAGCAGTCTCTTTCTGCTATAAAGCAGAGGGTAACAGAACAAGTAGTGCAGGTGATGGGAGCTTTCGTGTGACACAGATTACAACGACACATCCCTGCTGTGCCCTTTTGGCCCTGAGGCACATTCATGTCTGCAGTTATGTATTTTGGCATGTGAACACCACTGGTGGCAGGAGTAGAGGGACAGAGGTACAGGGGACAGAAGGTGCTGCAGTAGACTTTGTGCCGTAGTCAGCAAGCTCCTGGATGAGCAGCTCTCTGAAGGCTAGCTGTGTCATGGGGGTCTGTCCACAGCTCTTAGCCATTTCCTTCTGGAGGATTAATGCATTCACCACAGCAATGTCGATGAAGTGATAGAACAATGTCTTGTACCATTTCATTGTCTTGTGGAGAACATTGTAGTAGCCTATCAGCGCGTCTGACAGGTCCACACCTCCAATGCTCTTGTTGGAATCCTTTACAGCAGATTTTTTATATATTTACAGACCTACAATGTATTAGCATAGCCAATGTGTATTTTATGTCGACCATCACACGCTGTGGATTTGGTCCTCGAGCGTCTCATTCACTATTGGTAAACATATTTCACCACAGTGATTATATATTATATAAAAATCTAAGACAAACATCTCAAATTAATAATCTGCAACCATTTAAACAACTGCATTAGCATCAGAATAAAAAATGTATTTTACTTACCAGTCCAAAATTGCTCTTCGCCATCCAAAAACATGTCTTCAGCGTTTGAGTCTACACTATAATCACTAACTGAGTCCTCAACCTCTTCCATGTCGCTTTCCCGATCGATTTCTGCAATAACCTCTTCAAAATCTGTACACTTGGTCTTCGATTGAGCTTTTCCTGTTTTATTAGCCATGTTCTACTTTCTAAATTAGCAATAAACTTGGTAGAACTAATCGAGCGTGCGTGCGTAATGCAACTTCCACTTTGTCCACTGGATTTTCTATGCCGAATGTATGTTGTTGTGCGCGAGCTCAGCACAATGGCTTTTACTCACACAAAGGGCCATCACATACTCCTGTAAAGTCCAGCTCATTGGCTATCTAGCTAGCTATTTTTCGAAACGATAGGTGATCATTGGACCAAGATACAGTCAATGAAGTGAACACCGCCTGTCTCATTGGTGCGTAATGAGATCAGCCCTTGGTGGGCTAAAATAACTTGTGTGTAGCCTATAGGTCATGCAGAATGCTGATATAAGTTTGGTTGCCATCTTGAGTATCTGAGGATCGCAGAAAAATAGAATTTGACTGGGTGAAACAAGGTGTAACGTTTATAGTATGTCAAAATGCTTTGTTGCAAGTTGAACGAGTCGGAATTCAGTTGGAATGCTGTATAAAAGTTTGCTTTTGTATACAACATCATTCTAGTCACATTGTCCGTATTGAGCAAGAACTGTCCCGATTACGGGCCACCGATCCAGTAGAGGTTAAAAAAAATCTGAGTGGTAGATCTCGGCTTGCATTTTGACTCAGTAAGTGATCTTGACTGAGAAAAGGTTGGTGCCCATAGCTCTACAACATCCGTATGACCTTTCGTAAGACAGGAAGCAGTCCATCTGGACTACCTGCTTGTGCCATCAAACCCCTGCAACTCATCCAGAACGCTGCAGCTCACCTAGTATTTAACCTTACCAAGTTCTCAAATGTCACCACGCTGCGTTCTCCAATGGCTCCCAGTCGAAGCTCATATCCACTTCAAAACCCTAGTGCTTGCCTACGGAGCAGCAAGGGGAACTGCCCCTCCCTACCTTCAGGCTATGCTCAAACCCTATATCCTAACCTGAGCATTCCGTTCTGCCACTTCCGGTCTCGTGGTCCTCCTATGGGGGGCCAGCTCCTGTGCTGGCATCCCAATGGTGGAACAAGCTTCCCCCTAACATCAGGACAGAGGAGTCCCTACGCATCTTCTAAAAACGTTGAGCGTGCTTGGAGAAGGAGGGAAGGAAGTGAAACCACCTGAGAGTACTCTGCAGAAGAAAAGGAGGAGCCTCTCCAGGAACAGCCATCCAGGTGTACCAGAGCTACATCCACCCACTCTTTGACTATGTGACATGGGGGAAGTCTTATATCAATAAACTGCAAATCATTCAGAACCTGGCCATCAAGATGGCTTAGAGACTCCCCATGTACACAAACACTCAGTATGTACACAAACTGTCAGGGCTGAGGACAGTAGAGGAGAGGATGGCTGTCCTGGGGCGAGAGTTTACCCTCAAGTTGGTCAACAACCCATCACTGAAGACCATGATTCAGGAAGAACAAACTGACCCGACCAGATTTTTATCTAGCACCCTTCTCTCTGTGCTTCTTAAATATTTACAGTTTTATCACTTTTAAACCTATTTCAACCATTTTAAAGTGGATGTCTGTTGTATTTTAACCCGATTTTATCCACTCTTACTCCCGCTGATATTTAACCCCCAAAATCATTTAAAAACCATTTACAACTTTTAAACTCCCATGTTGTGGACTGTGGGGCACTGCATTGGAGGCCACCCTTTTTAACCATTAACAATCATTTTAACTGAACTGAACGCTGACATTTTTTCTAATGTGCAGGAGGTTGACACTTTCCCATATCCGTTTTAAACTTTTTTAACTTACCTATGGAGAAGCAGTATGCAGTATGCCTGAGGCTGTTTTTAGGACATTTTAAATGGAAACGGACACACCCCTTCTTAAACCCTAACAAATCCTTTTAAAAACACTTACCCGAAATGGCCTTTTAAATACATGCTTGCCTCTTAAACATGTATACTTACCTGTAATAAACTTTTTAAAACATTCCTGGCTTTTAAAACATATACTTACCTGGAATGGCTTTAATATACAGTGCATTCGGGAAAGTATTCAGACCCCCTTGACTATTTCCACATTTTGTTACGTTACAGCCTTATTCTAAAATGGATGAAATTACATTGTTTTTGGGGGGGGGGGGGGTTTGTATCATTGTCACGGAATCTGCCGAGGCTGCTCCTCCTCCTTGCTCGGGCAGGTTTCGGCGGTCGTCGTCCCCGGAGTACTAGCTGCCACCGTTGTATGTTTCTATGTTCATTTGCTTTTGTCTGATTGTTGTACACCTGTGGTTAGTTAGCGTTGATTATGTGTCCTATAAGTTCTCGTTTTGTTAGTCATGTGTTGTGTGTTATTGAGCGTCCTGTCTACGTGTCGGTATTGGTTTTCCCTCCTTGTATGTTAGGAGAGGTTTTCGCACTTTCTGTGCGCTTATGTATTTTTCCTGTTTGTTTACGCCTGTGTGCGTATCGCTCGTCTCCGGGCACTTTTGCTCGTATTTCACCACTAAAGACTGTTGTACGAAGCTTCTGTGTCCTGCGCCTGATTCCCGCACCATCCACATACAGCACACTTTGACAGAATAACACACCAAGATGGAATCAGCAGGAACAGCACTAGCATCCGAGTACCTGGAGGAGCGCGTCCGCAAGCAGAACGAACAGATCAACCGCATCGGGACCGCCCTTCAGGACGTAATAAACACTCTCCACCGCTGGGAGAACAGAGGGGCACCCACATCTCCCCCTACCTTGCCATCACCATCGGCCAGTCCGCCCATCCAAGCTCCGGAACCCAGTGGGATTCGGCTCTCGCTCCCGATGGCGTATGATGGTACCGCTGCCGGGTGTCAGGGGTTCCTCCTGCAGGTGGAACTATACCTGGCCACCGTACACCCGGTGCCCTCGGGACACGAGAGCGTTTCCGCCCTCATCTCCTGTCTCACCGGCAAGGCGTTGGAGTGGGCCAACGCCGAATGGAGGAGGATAGACGCCGCCACGATTACATACGCGGAGTTCTCCCGCCGCTTCAGGGCTGTGTTCGACCATCCACCTGAGGGGAAAGCGGCGGGGGAGCGTCTATTCTACCTCCGGCAGGGGAGGAGGAGCGCCCAGGAATTTGCACTGGAGTTCCGGACTCTAGCGGCTGACGCAGGGTGGAATGAGCGGGCCCTCATCGATCATTATCGTTGTAGTCTTCGGGAGGACGTCCGTCGAGAGCTGGCCTGCAGGGATACTAGTCGCACGTTTGACCAGTTGGTGGACATGTCCATCCGGCTGGACACCCTGCTGGCCACCCGCGGACGTTCCGAGTGGGGTTCGTCCATTCCACCCTCCAGCACCTCCGAGCCGAGCCCTATGGAGCTTGGGGGTGCTGGCGCTAGAGAGAAGAGGGGAAGGAGCACGAGGGGGGCCATCCCCTGCACCAACAGTGGCCGTGGAGGACACACCGCGGCCAGGTGTTGGGGAGGGTCTCCTAGGGGAGAGGACGGCAGGCCCTGCACTGGGGAGTCCTTCCAGGTGAGTAGGCGTCCCACTTACCCAGAGCTCTCTGTTGTGCACTTCTGTATACCTGTGCGATTTCCACAGGTTGCACCTCATTCCCAGCATAAGGCGCTAGTAGATTCAGGCGCAGCTGGGAATTTTGTTGATCGTAAATTTTGTTTAGAGTTAGGGATTCCCCTACTTCCTGTTGACATCCCATTTCCTGTTCATGCCCTAGATAGCCGTCCGTTGGGATCCAGGTTGATCAGGGAAGTCACAGCGCCAATTAGGATGTGTACGCAGGGGGGTCATGAGGAGACTATCCAGCTATATCTTATCGACTCTCCTGCGTATCCGGTGGTGCTGGGTATTCCCTGGTTGAGTACCCATGATCCCTCTATTTCGTGGCAAGAGAGGGCTCTTAAGGAGTGGTCTGCCCAGTGTGAGAGGAGATGTTTGGGTGTTTCCGTGGCGGCGACCTCGGTGGAGAGTCCAAACCAGGTGTCCTCACTGCGCATTCCCACTGAGTATGAGGATTTGGCACTTGTGTTTAGTAAATCGAGGGCGACGCGTTTGCCTCCTCATAGACAGGGGGATTGTGCGATAGACCTCCAGGCAGGAGCAGCGCTTCCGCGGAGCCATGTGTATCCTCTGTCCCAAGAGGAGAAGCGGGCTATGGAGACTTACATAGCCGAATCTCTAAGACAAGGATACATACGGCCCTCCACTTCTCCTGCGTCCTCGAGCTTCTTTTTTGTGAAGAAAAAGGATGGAGGGTTGCGCCCGTGCATAGATTACCGTAGTCTCAATCAGATCACTGTGAAGTACAGTTATCCACTCCCTCTGATTGCGACTATGACTGAGTCATTGCACGGAGCCCGTTTCTTCACGAAACTGGATCTCAGGAGCGCGTATAACTTGGTGCGCATTAGGGAGGGCGATGAATGGAAAACGGCATTTAGTACCACCTCGGGTCATTACGAGTATCTCGTCATGCCATACGGGTTGATGAATGCTCCTTCTGTCTTCCAATCCTTCGTGGATGAAATTTTCAGGGACATGCAGGGGCAGGGTGTGGTCGTGTACATAGATGACATCCTGGTTTACTCGCCTACCCGAGAAGAGCATGTAGCCCTGGTGCGTCGTGTGTTGGCTAGGCTGTTGGAGCACGACCTGTATGTCAAGGCAGAGAAATGTCTGTTTTTCCAGGAGTCGGTCTCCTTTCTGGGTTATCAGTTGTCCGCGTCAGGGGTGAAGATGGAGGTTGACCGGGTGTCAGCCGTGCGTAATTGGCAAACCCCAACCACCGTGAAAGAGGTGCAGCGGTTCTTGGGTTTTGCGAATTACTACCGGAGGTTTATCCGGGGTTTTGGACAGGTAGCAGCTCCCATAACGTCTCTTCTGAAGGGGGGTCCGGTACGATTGCAGTGGTCAGCGGAGGAGGACAGGGCATTTGGGAGACTGAAGGCCCTGTTTACCTCGGCTCCAGTGCTTGCGCATCCGGATCCCGCCTTACCATTCCAGGTAGAGGTAGACGCGTCTGAGGCCGGTATAGGGGCTGTGCTATCACAACGGTCCAGTACGCCACCTAAACTCCGCCCCTGTGCCTTCTACTCTAAGAAGCTCAGCCCGGCGGAGCGGAATTATGACGTAGGAGACAGGGAGCTGTTAGCCGTGGTTCAAGCCCTAAAGGTGTGGAGACATTGGCTTGAGGGGGCTCAACACCCTTTTCTCATTTTGACTGACCACCGTAACCTGGAGTACATTCGGGCAGCTAGGAGACTGAACCCTCGCCAGGCTTGGTGGAACATGTTTCTAACCCGGTTTGTATTTAAAATCACGTACATCCCTGGGTCCCAGAACGGTAAGGCAGACGCCCTGTCCCGGCGGTATGACACGGAGGAGAGGTCCGTTGAGCCCACTTCCATACTGCCGGAGTCTTGTCTAGTGGCACCGGTAGTGTGGGAGGTCGATGCTGAAATCGAGCGGGCGTTGCGTACCGACCCTAGCTCTCCACAGTGTCCGGTGGGTCGGACGTACGTTCCGCTCGAGGTTCGGGATCGACTTATTTATTGGGCTCACACGTCACCCTCCTCGGGACATCCAGGTATTGGCCGGACAGTGCACTGCCTTAGCGCTAAGTACTGGTGGCCAACGTTAGCCAGGGATGTGAGGGTTTATGTCTCCTCCTGTTCGGTGTGCGCCCAGTGTAAGGCGCCCAGACATCTGCCCAGGGGTAAGTAACAACCCCTGCCCGTTCCACAACGACCCTGGTCTCACCTCTCGGTGGACTTTGTTACAGACCTTCCCCCCTCTCAGGGGAATACCACCATACTGGTCGTGGTGGATCGGTTCTCTAAAGCCTGTCGTCTTCTCCCAATGCCATGTCTTCCCACTGCCTTGCAGACCGCTGAGGCACTATTCACCCACGTCTTCCGGCATTACGGGGTACCCGAGGATATAGTGTCTGATCGAGGTCCCCAGTTCACCTCCCGAGTCTGGAGAGCGTTCATGGAGCGCCTGGGGGTCTCGGTGAACCTTACCTCGGGGTACCATCCGGAGAGTAATGGGCAGGTAGAACGTGTGAACCAGGATGTGGGTAGGTTTCTGAGGTCGTATTGCCAGGGCCGGCCGGAGGAGTGGGCGAGGTATATTCCCTGGGCAGAGATGGCCCAGAATTCTCTTCGCCACTCCTCCACCAACCTAACCCCTTTCGAATGTGTGTTGGGTTACCAGCCGGTTCTGGCACCGTGGCATCAGAGCCAGATCGAGGCCCCTGCGGTGGATGAGTGGGTAAGGCGCTCGGAGGAGACGTGGAACGCTGCACACGTCCATCTGCAGCGGGCCATCCGTCGTCAAAAAAAAAGCGCCGATCTCCACCGCAGTGAGGGGCCGGTGTACGCACCTGGAGATCGAGTCTGGCTCTCGACCAGAAACCTGCCCCTCCGCCTGCCCTGCCGGAAGCTGGGTCGGCGGTTTGTAGGGCCCTTAAAGTCCTGAGGAGATTGAACGAGGTGTGTTACAGGTTACTACTACCTATTGAGTATAAGAATATTAACCCCTCGTTCCATGTGTCTCTTCTCAGGCCGGTGGTAGCTGGTCCACTCCAGGAAGGTGAGATAGCAGAGACTCCTCCGCCCCCATTGGACATCGAGGGGGCTCCGGCGTATACAGTTCGGTCCATCTTGGATTCGAGACGTCGGATGGGGGGTCTCCAAGATCTTGTGGAGTGGGAGGGGTACGGCCCGGAGGAGCGGTGCTGGGTGCCGAGGAGGGACATCCTAGACCCGTCTCTCCTGACTGAGTTCCACCGTAGTCACCCTACGCGCCCTGCACCGCGTCCTCCTGGTCGTCCCCGAGGCCGGGGTCGGCGCACGGCTGGGGCCGCGCGTCAAGGGGGGGGGGGGTACTGTCACGGAATCTGCCGAGGCTGCTCCTCCTCCTTGCTCGGGCAGGTTTCGGCGGTCGTCGTCCCCGGAGTACTAGCTGCCACCGTTGTATGTTTCTATGTTCGTTTGCTTTTGTCTGATTGTTGTACACCTGTGGTTAGTTAGCGTTGATTATGTGTCCTATAAGTTCTCGTTTTGTTAGTCATGTGTTGTGTGTTATTGAGCGTCCTGTCTACGTGTCGGTATTGGTTTTCCCTCCTTGTATGTTAGGAGAGGTTTTCGCACTTTCTGTGCGCTTATGTATTTTTCCTGTTTGTTTACGCCTGTGTGCGTATCGCTCGTCTCCGGGCACTTTTGCTCGTATTTCACCACTAAAGACTGTTGTACGAAGCTTCTGTGTCCTGCGCCTGATTCCCGCACCATCCACATACAGCACACCTTGACAATCATTTGATTTACACAACATGCCTACCACTTTGAAGATGCCAAATATGTATTATTGTTAAACAAATAAGGCCATTCCAAGACATTTAAATGTTTCCCCTTAAACCACTCGAGTGTTGCTTTAGCAGTATGCTTAGGGTCAATGTCCTGCTGGAAGACTGAAACAGGTTTCCCACAAGAATTTCCCTGTATTTAGCACCATCCATCATTCCTTCAATTCTGACCAGTTTCCCAGTCCCTGCCGATGACAAACATTCCTGCAGCATGATGCTGCCACCACCATGATTCACTGTGGGGATGGTGTTCTCGGGGTGATGAGAGGTGTTGGGTTTGTGCCAGACATAGCGTTTTCCTTGATGGCCAAAAAGCTCAATTTTAGTCTCATCTGACCAGAGCACCTTCTTCCATATGTTTGGGGAGTCTCCCACATGTGTTTGCTTATTATTTTCTTTAAGCAATTGCTTTTTTCTGGCCACTCTTCTGTAAAGCCCAGCTCTGTGGAGTGTATGGCTTAAAGTGGTCCTATCGACAGATATTCCAATCTCCGCTGTGGAGCTTTGCAGCTCCTTCAGGGTTATCTTTGGTCTCTTTGTTGCCTCTCTGATTAATGCCCTCCTTGCCTGGTCTGTGAGTTTTGGTGGGCGGCCCTCTCTTGGCAGGTTTGTTGTGGTGCCATATTCTTTAAAAAAAATATATATAATGGATTTAATGGTGGTCCGTGGGATGTTCAACGTTTTGGATATGTTCATAACCCAATCCTGATCTGTACTTTTCCAAAACTTTGTCCCTGACCTGTTTGGAGAGCTCCTTGGTCTTCATTGTGCTGCTAGCTTGGTGGTGCCCCTTGCTTAGTGGTGTTGCAGACTCTGGGGCCTTTCAGAACAGGTGTATATATACTGAGATCATGTGACACTTAGATTGCACACATATGGACTTTATTTAACTAATTATGTGACTTCTGAAGGTAATTGGTTGAACCAGATTTTATTTAGGGGCTTCAAAGCAAAGGGGGTGAATACATATGCATGCACCACTTTTCCGTTATTTATTGTTTCTAATTTTTTTAAACAAGTTATTGTTTTCATTCCACTTCACCAATTTGGACTATTTTGTGTATGTATTCATTACATGAAATCCAAATAAAAATCAATTAAAATTACAGGTTGTAATGCAACAAAATAGGAAAAACGCCAAGGGGGTTTTACTGACCTGTTCTGGACAGGACCTGACCTGTGCTTAATCTTCTCTGCCCGCTCCTGTTGGACAAAGGAAAACAAATCTCATTACAAGAACAACCACCACAACCACTCACTCACAGCCATGAAGAAACTGTGAACTATAATGCCCCCCGCCCTTGTCCCTTGTCTCTTGTCCAAACCCAATATTTGGATAACTACCAGGAAGTTTGAAAAGACAGGCTGAGTGGGTGGGGAGCTTATTTTAATGAGCTTGCCTTTACTGACAGCTCTTTGAAAGGCCTATGTCAAGCAATTTGGCTGCAGTAAGCATTGTTGCAGTAAAATCATCTCAAGCAAATGTGGTGATAGACAATGCAACTCAAACAATATTGAAATTAAATCAATGATTTCAATTTATTTGATACATTTCCCATTTGGCCTGTCACTTATAATGCGGTTCACAGCAGCACTGATGGATGTGTTGACATGACAACTGCGTCAGAGGTTTGAATGACACTTCCTTTCTTAATATTTTTATCTATGTCCATATTGTCCACAAGTTTCTAGTAGATATACTATATGATTCAAGACAAAATAGCCAAATATTTTTCTGTTAACTCTGCAACTCTTCCAACTACAGTGGAGAAAAAAAGTATTTAGTCAGCCACCAATTGTGCAAGTTCTCCCACTTAAAAAGATGAGAGAGGCCTGTAATTTTCATCATAGGTACACGTCAACTATGACAGACAAAATGAGGAAAAAAAATCCAGAAAATCACATTGTAGGATTTTCTATGAATGTATTTGCAAATTATGGTGGAAAATAAGTATTTGGTCAATAACAAAAGTTTCTCAATACTTTGTTATATACCCTTTGTTGGCAATGACACAGGTCAAACGTTTTCTGTAAGTCTTCACAAGGTTTTCACACACTGTTGTTGGTATTTTGGCCCATTCCTCCATGCAGATCTCCTCTAGAGCAGTGATGTTTTGGGGCTGTCGCTGGGCAACACAGACTTTCAACTCCCTCCAAAGATTTTCTATGGGGTTGAGATCTGCAGACTGGCTAGGCCACTCCAGGACCTTGAAATGCTTCTTACGAAGCCACTCCTTCGTTGCCCGGGCGGTGTGTTTGGGATCATTGTCATGCTGAAAGACCCACCTACGTTTCATCTTCAATGCCCTTGCTGATGGTTTTCACTCAAAATCTCACGATACATGGCCCCATTCATTCTTTCCTTTACACGGATCAGTCGTCCTGGTCCCTTTGCAGAAAAACATCCCCAAAGCCTGATGTTTCCACCCCCATGCTTCACAGTAGGTATGGTGTTCTTTGGATGCAACTCAGCATTCTTTGTCCTCCAAACACGACGAGTTGAGTTTTTACCAAAAAGTTATATTTTGGTTTCATCTGACCATATGACATTCTCCCAATCCTCTTCTGGATCATCCAAATGCACTCTAGCAAACTTCAGACGGGCCTGGACATGTACTGGCTTAAGCAGGGGGACATGTCTGGCACTGCAGGATTTGAGTCCCTGGCGGCGTAGTGTCTTATTGATGGTAGGCTTTGTTCCTTTGGTCCCAGCTCTCTGCAGGTCATTCACTAGGTCCCCCCGTGTGGTTCTGGGATTTTTGCTCACCGTTCTTGTGATTATTTTGACCCCACGGGGTGAGATCTTGCGTGGAGCCCCAGATCGAGGGAGATTATCAGTGGTCTTGTATGTCTTCCATTTCCTAATAATTGCTCCCACAGTTGATTTCTTCAAACCAAGCTGCTTACCTATTGCAGATTCAGTCTTCCCAGCCTGGTGCAGGTCTACAATTTTGTTTCTGGTGACCTTTGACAGCTCTTTGGTCTTGGCCATAGTGAAGTTTGGAGTGTGACTGTTTGAGGTTGTGGACAGGTGTCTTTTATACTGATAACAAGTTCAAACAGGTGCCATTAATACAGGTAACGAGTGGAGGACAGAGGAGCCTCTTAAAGAAGAAGTTACAGGTCTGTGAGAGCCAGAAATCTTGCTTGTTTGTAGGTGACCAAATACTTATTTTCCACCGTCATTTGCAAATAAATTCATTAAAAATCCTACAATGTGATTTTCTGGAATTTTTTTCCTCAATTTGTCTGTCATAGTTGACGTGTACCTATGATGAAAATTACAGGCCTCTCTCATCTTTTTAAGTGGGAGAACTTGCACAATTGGTGGCTGACTAAATACTTTTTTTCCCCACTGTATGTACTTTTTTTCACACTGCCAACAGTTTGGGGCCAAAACATTTACAACAAACACATATTGACATAGTAAAATAAATAAAAGGGTGTCAAAAATATGAAAGATATTTCATGCTGAAAACCATATTTAACGCCAACGTTATTCACTAAGTTGAAGGGCTGTATTTAGGATAATGTTTTACAGCTTTGTTATTCCATTTTTTAATATTAAATAGTCTTCATTTATGCTTTTATATATTTTACATGTTATAAATTACATTTAATCCTTGAAAGTTTCCAAAAAAAGTTAGACAGTTACCAGTAATATCCCCTCTCTTTTCAACCCTAGCGTTACATAATTGCACAAGACCCAGTGACCCACTATTGCACAATGAGGTAACCGACGAATACATACCGAGGGGCACTGAGGATACTAAGAGGGCATCACTTGGAAAGTTAACCACCTAACACATATTTGTTTTTTACAGCACTAGGATGTGTTAAGTTTTCTTATGTCTCAGAACCTCCTGTTAAAGGGGCATACATAGACTGATATGACTGGGATTGTCCATAGCTTTCCCGTGGTGAGTTTTGAGAGTGTACTGTCTTTTACACAAGGAAAGCTACATCTGTCTCTGATTATGTAATCATGTATTTAATGTGTTTCTGAAAAGCTTTACTTTGACAGACATTGGTAGGCTATACTTTTGCATTGATAAAAAGTATGTTAAATGTACAACAATTTATCAGCCAGTCAGTCTGAAACATATTGAAATACTGTTATCATTGAATATAGAAAAACAATAAAATCATTTTAATTACTTGTGACTTAACTTAGCATATTTAGAGTAACTTTTATAAATCACAGTTTTAATCTATCTTGCAGTGGAAGTAGTATTTAAACGTCTACCATTTATGATACACATGATTAATATGCATTGTATCATTGTAGCTTATACATTATCATTGTACCTCATGCGTCGTAGCTGTACATTTCAGATAGGAAAACTACAGAAACTGTATTAATGCAGAATATTTTCACTAAGTTTATACGTTTCTTGTCCATCATCAAAATGTTGTTATATCCATCGACATGATTTGTTGGACGGTACACTACAAAACCTAAACTTGAAATCATTGACTTGACAGCCATGCTGCAGCGCATGCTGATATATCCTCTGTCTAATGGCTGAGTAAGAGTTAACAGTAGGTATGCTTGACACTTACTGTAGTGGGAACTGGGTCAGCTGAGTCCGCATCGTGAGACGTCTCACTTTGCTACTCTTTGGGTTTGAGTTTGAACCAGCTGATAAACCACCCTGACTTGTTGCTCTGATCAGACACACACACACACAAACACACACACACACACACACAGAAGGGCAGACAGACAGACAGACAGACAGAGAGAGACAGAGAGAGAGAGAGACAGAGAGAGAGGCTCATTAAAACAAATCCCTGGTTCATATTTGATGCTGTCGACATGACAACAGGCTTCAGGCTCTACCCACCTGTTTTGGTTGAATTTTGTCTGTCTCTGAGGCCTTTCCCTCCTGCGTGATGGTACCCTGGTGCCCTCCCTGCTGCCATGCCTGCTGACCTCCATAACCATACTTCTGACCATACTCCTGGCCATACTGCTGACCATACTCTGCCACGGGCATCGTCCCAACATTCATATGGACCCCCATCTGCATAGGACAGACAGACTGTCAGTTGACATCTTCATGGACACAGACAGAAACATGGGCACAGTTATGTGACCTCATCTGAGTCTCACAAATACATTTATCACCCATTTTCACATGATTGATTTGATTATTGAATTATTTGTTTATTTATTTAGATGCAATTCAGCTCTTAGCTGCAAATGTTGTACGCCTTGACAATAAACTACACCTTACTAAATCATAAGTATACATATCAAATATAGCACCACTAACACAAACAGCAGGTGCTCAGTAAATAACTGGAAACCTTTACAGAGATAAAATTCAATGTCCTCTTATTTGTATGTGCCAATAGGGGGTATGTTTGTGTATCACATGTAATGTATGTTTGGTAGCCAATAAAACTCTCCCAAGGACTCACCATGCCTGGGCCAGAAGAAGGATCAGCGTCTAGAAGAATACAATGAAATCAAAGCATGAAGTCCTCATATCACAGTTAACAACAGAAACATGTAAGAAGATTCACAAAATTTGTGAAAAGGATTGAACTTAAATGAGCATGTTTAATATTAAACCACTAGAAACAGGTGTGAATCATGAGTATGTTTGCTCAATCAAAATCAGGACCCTCATCCATTGTCTCACCTTCCGTTGCTGAAGGACAGTCCAGTGTAGGATGCTGAGGTGCAGTCTGATGCTGAAGCTGAGCCTGGGCAGTGTCTGTGTAGTGGTAACTGTAGTCCTGACCTCCCACCACAAGGGGCACTGCAGGATGAGTGTAAGAAGCCATGACTGGCAGCAGAGGTGGGACGTTGATCTGCTGTGCCTGCACGTGCTGTTGTTGTTGTTCTTCTGCTCCTTTGTGATACAAGAATTCAGCGTCTGGACCCTGGACCTCACCCCTCACAGAAAGTATCTTGCATTATTCATCTCATATGTATATACTGTATTCTATAATATTCTACTGTATCTTAGTCCATGCCGCTCTGTCATTGCTTGTCCATATATGTATATATTCTTAAATTCCATTCCTTACTTAGATTTGTGTGTATTGGGTATATGTTGTGAAATTGTTAGATATTACTTGTTAGATATTACTGCACTGTCGGAGCTAGAAGCACAAGTATTTCACTACACCCGCAATAACATCTGCTAAACACGTGTATGTGACAAATAAAATTAGATTTGATTTGAAAGGTCACCGGTGTCTGATTCTACACGGAAACCAAAGGAGAAACTGTTGGTGCGTCCCAAATGGCACACTATTCAATTTATAGTGCACTACTTTTGACAGGGATGCAACATGGTTCTAACCCTACGTAACTGGTTGATAGGACAAGCCACCTGATGAGTTTTCATGCAACTCTGATACATGAGACACTCCCCCCCAGGTGGAATAAGAGGGTACCACACCATACAGACAGACAGACACAGAGCAGTCTGTCTGTCTGTTCAGCTTATGTGTGGCACCAATGGTGGCTGTACATCACCCAGGTAGGTGCTTCACATTAGTGGTGGATGAGGTAAGTTCCCCCTTATTATATAAATGCTTTGAGCATCTGAAAAAGTGCTTAATAAATCAAAATAATTAATTGTCCATTGAAATAATGATCTGGGACTGTAGGTTTACCTGAATGTACTCTGCTCTCCTCATTGGCCTATGCATTCTCCTCTGCTGGTGACAGGTATGTATCACTACAACCATAGCTCCCCATCTAAGCAAATACATATGTTTTAACCATAGCATCTTAATCTGTAGTGAATGTTTTGGAAGAGAGAAAAAACACATAATTAAGATTATAAGAGCCAATTGAAGAATTTCAAAAGAGTATGGTATTGTTTTTCACATATAATTTGAACGCTAAAAAGGGATCATAATGTCGTAACAACAATGCTATCAGTGGCTATGTAAGGTCAAACATTGTGCTGGTAGAGGCAAGTTAAAACCAGACACTAGTCTTGCCAGCTGGACTATAGTAAATACTTACCACCTCAGCAACCTTGACATAAGTGCCTACTGACATAGATTCACTCACCTGAAAACCTACCAGTACCAGTGGATTATACTGTAGGCTAATATCCTTATCCATCCTAATATCCAGGCTTTAGTGAGTCTCAACATCCAACGACAGTGAGTCCCATTTACGACCATTCCTCAATCAACAACAACAAATCACTACTCTATACAAGGTTGTTTGTACCCAATAAATTATACTGTAATCATCATCTCCAACAGAAACAGAGGAACATGTGAACATGTGACAGAGAGACATGACGGGTACAATGATGATGCATTGTGGTGTGGTCACCTGTATGCCCTGCTATCTGTATCGCAGCTGCTGTAGCCAGTCAGGGTCCTGTCCAGGCCTGTTGTCAGCTGTGTCACAGAGTTGTCCCATTCCCTCACACTGATTCAGCCGCTCTGCCAGCTGGGGGGAGAGGACAAATAATTAAATATTAGATGTTCTTACGAATCTAAACATGGTAACCTACTTAAAAAAGTATTACCTTTCCACTCAGACAGAGGCCTGACCGATGCAGAAAAGTGTAAGCTTCAGCTGCTGGCTACTCGTCCGTTGCTTAACCCAACAACAGAAGGTCACAGGTGCATTCCTAAAAGCTAGCTGGGTATAAACATCTTATCTTTTTACAGTGAATAGCTCAATTTATAGCGACAGAATAGCAAAGTCAATTGTTTGTCTCCTTGTCTCCTCGAATATAGAAGGCCAGAGCTCAGCCTCAAAATAAGACTAACTAAAGATATCACCATATACATCGGAGTCGTGGGCATTTTAAAGCTTGTTTCTAGCATAAGGCATCACAGAGTTAAGCATTGTTATCGAGCGCATTTTATTTATTTATTATCTAAATATAAAGCTAACAAGGGGTTTCCTTTTTGACATTTTCTTTAACAAAGGGTATGGCATACCCTCAAGTACCCTCACAATTCGAGCTCTGGTTTTAATCAAACACACCAAGCCCTTCACAGACACAGAGGTATTTAAGGAGTGCATGGTGACATGACAGTATTGGAGGATTTGGCTAAGGACAAATCTATGGATACCATAATTGCGTCTGTCAAACAGGTAGGCCGACCTCTTATTTTATTGAATAGGAAGAAATAGGCTCCAACAAAGCCCTCTTGTTGTTAGTGAAGTTGAATTCAAATTAAGAAATGTTTTTAAATTAATTACTCAAATTACTTTCAGTGCCATGCGCTGTCCACCTCGGTTTAATTATGCCGTGGCCACCACTTTACGTTTCAGCACTACAAAGCTGTCCGCCACTTCCGTTATTAGTTGACTGTCTCCTGCACTCTCTCTCCTCATGAATTTAAGTTCTAATGTAACTTCTGCATTATTCATGTGGGTTAACTTCCTTTGTGGGAAATTACTTTTGTGACATTTTACATTATTTTATATTCATTATAAATATGGGGGGCTTATGGGGCCAAAATAAATTCCTGGCTTGGCCCGCGGCCGCCTCTTGCCGACCCCTGCCCTATGATCTAAAAGGTGGTTTATTCTGAGATGGTTTATGAATACAGGCCCTAAAGTGATTGGATACTAGGAATGCACTTTGGCATAAAATGTGTTTATAACATGTACAGTACAGTATGCTACCTTCATAACCTCTCCCTGCAGACTGTGTTTAGAGTATGTTTGGATGTGCATAGATAGGTGTGTATGAATGTATACTGTAGGTCAGCGTATGTCAGAGTGCCATGGTGAAGTGCTATACCTTAATAAGCTCTTCCAGCAGCACCATGCAGGGCTCCTGCAGTCTGAGTAAAGACATCCCAGTAGTGATAGGCCTGTGATGCCAGCCCAACATCCAGCAGACGACACGCATAGAGGAATTTATACACCTGGTAAAGAGAAAACAGGTTGCAACAACACAATAACATAACTTACAGAACATACACCTGGTAACAACACAACCTAAATATTTTTTCACCGTGTCCTGCACTGTAAAACATTTATTGTAATTTTTACAGTAAATTACTGGCAGCACAGAAACCAGTAGGTTACTGTAAATGACTGGCAGCACAAAGCCAGTAAATTACTGTAGATTTACAGGACCTTTACCAAAACACAAATTTACAGCATATTACTGGAACACATGACTACAGCAACATGCTGTATTTCTAGAATTTACAGTGCATTACTGGAAGCACAGTGGTTAGTAAACAGTTAGATTTACAGTGCAGGCATCTAGTACCAACGCTCGGCAGTATTTTGGTTACATATACTTGATATAGGTACTTCAATAGTTTCAATACCTATTATATAATTTGTAGTTCACTAGCCTGAACTACAATTCATGAATTTTGTAACAGTTTAATTAAAATACATGTATTTCTTATTTTCTAATACAAAACTAAACTTGCAAGTAGCCCGCTTAACTGCAACAACATTCTCGGTAACGGTAACATAATATTTTTACTTGCTATGACTGTGATATGTTCTTGTTTATCTACCTTCATTTAATGCATTGACTGTAAGTCCCTCTGGATAAGAGTGTCTGCTAAATGACCAACATGTAAATGTAAAAATGAACACTCACAAAGCACATTTCTAGGTATTATTCTAATGAGCTCCGCCTCCAAACAAGGCCACATTTGATCAAAATGGAAATAGTTTGAGGGCGGAGCTCATTAGAATAATACCCAGCAGTGTGCTTTGCAAGTGTAAATTTTTTTACATTTACATTTTGGTCATTTAGCAGATGCTCCTGTCTAGTCAGTGCATTTGTCACGATCGTCGTAGGAGTGAGTAGACCAAGGCGCAGCGTTGCAGGCAAACATACTCTTTATTGAGTGAAAACACGATCAAAACAAACAAAGACGGTAACGTGACAGTTCACGGTGAAACTAAACCAACTAGAAACAAGAACCCACAAAACCAAAGGAAAAACCGACAGATTAAATATGGCTCCCAATCAGAGACAACCAGCAAACAGCTGACACTCGTTGCCTCTGATTGGGAGTCACTCAGGCCAACACAGAAATACGGAACATAGATCTACACACCCTGGCTCAACATAACAGTGTCCACAGAGCCAGGGCGTGACAGTACCCCCCCATAAAGGCGCGGACTCCGACCGAGCCAACTAAATACCACAGGGGAGGGACCGGGTGGGCACTCCGCCTTGGCGGCGGATCCGGCTCTGGGCCCGATCCCCACTTCCTCTCCAACCCCCCAAAGTACCCCTGGTCCTGTCTAGCCCCGCTGGCCGGAGCCGGACTGACGACACGCATCCCTGGCTTGGTGCGTGGAACAGGAACGGACCGGACCGGGCTGACGATGCGCACCCCTGGCTTGGTGTGTGGAGTAGCAACTGGCCGGACCGGGCTGACGATACGCACCCCTGGCTTGGTGCGTGGAGCAGGAATGGGCCGGACTGGGCTGGCGACGCGCACCACAGACTTGGTGCGGAGAGCAGGAACGAGCCGGACAGGGCTGACGAAACGCACCACAGACTTGGTGCGGGGAGCAGGAACAGGCCGGACCGGGCTGGCGACGCGCACCACAGGTTTGGTGCGGGGAGCAGGAACAGGCCGGGCCGGGCTGGCGACGCGCACCACAGACTTGGTGCGGAGAGCAGGAACGGGCCGGACAGGACTGACGAAACGCACCACAGACTTGGTGCGGAGAGCAGGAACAGGCCGGACCGGGCTGGCGACGCGCACCACAGGTTTGGTGCGGGGAGCAGGAACAGGCCGGGCCGGGCTGGCGACGCGCACCACAGACTTGGTGCGGAGAGCAGGAACGGGCCAGACAGGGCTGACGAAACGCACCACAGACTTGGTGCGGGGAGCAGGAACAGGCCGGACCGGGCTGGCGACGCGCACCACAGGTTTGGTGCAGGGAGCAGGAACAGGCCGGGCCGGGCTGGCGACGCGCACCATAGGCTCGGTGCGGGAAGCAGGAACAGGCCGGGCCGGGCTGACGACACGCACCACAGGCTCGATGCGAGGAACAGGAACAGGCCGGACCGTACTGGGGACACACACCACTGGCCCTACGCAGGGATCAGGAACGGGCCGGACCGGACTGGTAACACACCCCAGTACCTCTCGCCGTGCCTCCACACTTTCCCTCTCCTCTGTGACCAGTGGCCCCCTTAACCTGGCGGCCTCCTCTGCACACCCGCTGGACCGCTCCATCGCGGCCTCCTGCTGCCCCGTCGTCCACGTCGTGAGCCCCCCCCTAAAAAAATTCTGGGGTTCTCTCCTCCCCGTGGACCAGGCCTCCCTAGTTCTCGCCAGACTCTCACCCCACTGCTTCCAAGTCCAACCTCTCTGCTCTTCACTTGGCTTGGCCCAGTCGAGACTCTTAATCCATTGCTCCATAGACCAGCCTCTCTTCTCTTCACTTAGCGGGGCCCAGTCGAAACTCCTACTCCACTGATCCCAGGTCCTTCCTCTCTCCTCTTCACGCTGCTTGGTCCAGCTTTGGTGGGTTCTTCTGTCACGATCGTCGTAGGAGTGAGTAGACCAAGGCGCAGCGTTGCAGGCAAACATACTCTTTATTGAGTGAAAACACGATCAAAACAAACAAAGACGGTAACG
The DNA here is from genome assembly GCF_964263955.1 of Coregonus lavaretus. NCBI lineage: Eukaryota > Metazoa > Chordata > Actinopteri > Salmoniformes > Salmonidae > Coregonus > Coregonus lavaretus. The sequence continues at coordinate 33,441,682 of NC_140008.1, read as the reverse complement.
TGACAGTTCACGGTGAAACTAAACCAACTAGAAACAAGAACCCACAAAACCAAAGGAAAAACCGACAGATTAAATATGGCTCCCAATCAGAGACAACCAGCAAACAGCTGACACTCGTTGCCTCTGATTGGGAGTCACTCAGGCCAACACAGAAATACGGAACATAGATCTACACACCCTGGCTCAACATAACAGTGTCCCCAGAGCCAGGGCGTGACAGCATTAAACTAAGTAAAACATATTGTAACCGTTACTGAGAATGTTGTTCTAGTTAAGGATATTCAAGGTTTTTGTACATTATTGTAATATTAACAGTAACTTGCCACCAGCCTCCTGTAAGTTGCTGTAATATCAAAGCAACAATACTGTAACATTTGCCTACTATACTGTAAGAAAGTAAATGCTACTGTAATATTGGTATTTTACTGTAATTAAATGGGATTGTTGCAAACAGGTTGGCTGCTAGGTATTGTATATTACAGCATATAGTATATCCAGGGTTTTATATCACTTGCATTTCTAGAGGCATAAACAAAGGCTTAAAAACTGGCTGTGATTACACGGCAAAACTGATCAAAAGGACATGGCTAAACACTCAACCATTAAAGGTTTAAGATATAATGCCACCACAAAGATGGCCACCAGTCCACCCACCGTCGAATGTCAAATGAGATGGTCATGTCTATTCCATTATCTATATTTCTATGATGTCAATAGGTTTCTTATGGAGGACTGACAGTATAGTTTAAAATAACAGATATTCCCATTCAAGTCAACATTCTCTGATGTGTGGACCTCCAGCCATCTTTGTGGTAAAATTTGATAGTTGAAATGTCCATTTGATTCCCATTGTAGTACATTTATCAGTCAAAACAAGACACCGACCCTGTATTCAAGAGCATGTTGTGTCTCAACCGATGACGGGCACAAAAAAGAAAAACCTCAGATGATGTAAAATAGGGTCTAAGCTACAGCATATGTGAATATGGAAAAAATAAGAATTTACGTATTTCTTTAGATCATTGACATTTAAAGTTCAAACATTTAAAGTTTTTATAAATACAAAAATCAGGAAATTATCAAATAGTTTGACAACCATGTTTGTAAGCTTTTCAATTATATGAATCTAAACAGATTATCTTTTCAGTGATGAAGACATGGATGATGTCTCATTGTATGGTGGGGCATGCAATATACAGTGCCTTGCAAAAGTATTCAGCCCCTTTGGCATTTTTCCTATTTTGTTGCATTACAACCTGTAATTTAAATTGATTTTTATTTGGATTTCATGTAATGGACATACACAAAATAGTCCAAATTGATGAAGTGAAATTAAAAAAATAACTAGTTTCAAAAAATGCAAAAAAAATTATAACGGAAAAGAGGTGCGTGCATACAGTGGGGAGAACAAGTATTTGATACACTGCCGATTTTGCAGGTTTTCCTACTTACAAAGCATGTAGATGTCTGTACTTTTTTTTATCATAGGTACACTTCAACTGTGAGAGACGGAATCTAAAACAAAAATCCAGAAAATCACATTGTATGATTTTTAAGTAATTAATTTGCATTTTATTGCATGACATAAGTATTTGATCACCTACCAACCAGTAAGAATTCCGGCTCTCACAGACCTGTTAGTTATTCTTTACAGACCTCTACATGCTTTGTAAGTAGGAACATCTGCAAAATCGGCAGTGTATCAAATACTTGTTCTCCCCACTGTATGTATTCACCCCCTTTCCTATGAAGGCCCTAAATGGTTGAAAGTGGTAGGCATTTTGTCTAAATCAAATGATACAAACCCCCAAAAATCCATTTTAATTCCAGGTTGTAAGGCAACAAAATAGGAAAAATGCCAAGGGGGGTGAATACTTCCGCAAGCCACTGTAAGTAAATTTGAGAACCTTTATCTCTTGAATGTTTTGGCATTCAGGACCAAAAAAAACACTTTCTGAGCATGTCTACAATGAGCAAATATGTATGGAAGGTTTTGTTCAAATCAAAAGGGGTGCTGTCAAAAAGGATTGAATTCAAATGGATTTACCCCATGACAAGTCATAGCATTACACTTTCAGTGGCATCCCCCATCATATCAGGGCCTGTGGTCACGCTGTTCTCCTTTTCTAAAATAAGCAGCTCCTTTTCTTCCCACATAGCAAGACATTGAATGCCAAGACATTACTTTGGAGTTCTACAGTGAGTCCCTGAAGACATTGCCCTCTCATTAGGAAAACATTAAGGGGGATGAGGGGATCAACCAAATACTTGTGACCGGAAAGGTGAATAAGATCATATATCGGCACTCCTACTCTGAGACTACTTTGTGACGCAGGACAGCCTTCTATTTGGAATAGCAAAACAAGCAGTTCCAATCTATTCAGCATGACAAGACATTGCATGACAGAACTGTCCTAGAGGACATTATCTGCTCGTTAAGAGTGGACGAGGGGATCACCAACCAGATACATGATACAGATGTGAGAGGAGCGTAAATAGGATTTGGATGAGCTCACCTGTTGCTGTTGCTCAGAAGCACCAGACTCTCTGTCTGAATCGTACTACACCGGCTCTGACGCTTGTCGGATGTGGCAGGGCTTGAAAACTATTACAGACTACAAAGGGAAGCAAAGCCGCGAGCTTCCCAGTGACACAAGCCTACCAGACGAGCTAAACCACTTCTATGCTCGCTTCGAGGCAAGCAACACTGAAGCATGCATGAGAGCACCAGCTGTTCCGGATGACTATGTGATCACGCTCTCCGTAGCCGATGTGAGTAAGACTTTTAAGCAGGTCAACATTCTCAAGGCCGCAGCGTGAGACGGATTACCAGGATGTGTACTCCGATCATGTGCTGACCAACTGGCAAGTGTCTTCACCAACATTTTCAACATGTCCCTGACTGAGTCTGTAATACCAACATGTTTCAAGCAGACCACCAAGGACACTAAGATAACCTGTCTAAATGACTACCGACCTGTAGCACTGACGTCTGTAACCATGAAGTGCTTTGAAAGGCTGGTCATGGCTCACATCAACACCATTATCCCAGAAACCCTAGACCCACTCCAATTTGCATACCGCCCCAACAGATCCACAGAAGATGCAATCTCTATTGCACTCCACACTGCCCTTTCCCACCTGGACAAGAGGAACACCTACGTGAGAATGCTATTCATTGACTACAGCTCAGCATTCAACACCATAGTGCCCTCAAAGCTCATCACTAAGCTAAGGATCCTGGGACTAAACACCTCCCTCTGCAACTGGATCCTGGACTTCCTGACTGGCCGCCCCCCAGGTGGTAAGGGTAGGTAACAACACATCTGCCACGCTGATCCTCAACATCGGGGCCCCTCAGGGGTGCGTGCTCAGTCCCCTCCTGTACTCCCTGTTCACCCATGACTGCATGGCCAGGCACGACTCCAACACCATCATTAAGTTTGCCGACGACACAACAGTGGTAGGCCTGATCACCGACAATGAAGAGACAGCCTATAGGGAGGAGGTCAGAGACCTGGCCGTGTGGTGCCAGGATAACAACCTCTCCCTCAACGTGACCAAGACAAAGGAGATGATTGTGGACTACAGGAAAAAAAAGAGGACTGAGCAACTACCTCAACTAGCCGGTGCCCTTGCACATTGACTCTGCACCGGTACCCCCCTGTATATAGCCTCCCTACTGTTATTTTATTTTACTTCTGCTCTTTTTTTCTCAACACTTTTTTGTTGTTGTTGTTTTATTTTACTTTTTTATTAAGAAATAAATGCATTGTTGGTTAAGGGATGTAAGTAAGCATTTCACGGTTGTATTCGGGGCATGTGGCAAATAAAATTTGATTTGATTTGATTTGGCTGTGTAGGTGCCAAAAGAAGTGTAGGCCGTCAGATAGCAGATATGAGCAGCATGTAACAACCCTCTGGAGGCTGGGGAGAGAAAACACTCTAATTCTAACTTAATTTAACAAATTAATGGCACGCTATTTCCTATATAGTGCACTACTTTTGACCAGAGCCCACAACACTTGTGTGAGGGTTGTCTGAGGAGAATAGAAACACAGCCACTATAATCCAGTAGAAATGTGTGTGTGTGTGTTCGTGATTGTGTGTATGCGTGCATGTGTGTGCGTGTGCGTGTGCGTGTGCGTGCGTGTGCGTGTGTGTGTGTGCGTGTGAGTGTGTACTTAGAGTGCATGCGTGTGTACCTACTGTGTCTCCCATGGTAATAATGCTCTTCTGGTGCGAGGCAGGATCTCCAGTCTCATTGGACAGCATGACGGCCAGGTGAGGCTTCCAGTGTCCCCATTTGTCACTTCCACAACACTGAGGACACACGCATACACTGTTAGTCTATAAAAAAATTGATATATTACAATTTTGTGCAATTTTTTTTACTGTTGTTAGCATAATGAACAACTATGGTACAATGAACACAAAAGCCACTGAAAGGATCATCAACTGGTCAACTACAGTACATTTGCCAAGAGCATCAGAAATTACACAAGGAAGCAAGGACACAATAGAATAGACAACTTAAAACTATTTATTTAAACTACATTCTGACACATACATGTATGCCTTTATAGGTACACTTTAGCCGTTTTTTTGTAATTTTATCAGTAACATACTGTATTAATCAACCGTTTGATACTGTAAAAACTGAATACAGTAGATTACCATAGAATGCACAGTAAAATACCATACATTTGTTTTACAGCACACTTTAAGACCTTTCTGTAATTTCAACAATAAAACACTGTGTAATACACAATAAAATACCGTAAATGTGTTTTACCGTATAAATTATGGTGCATTGTGGGACATAGTTATGGGCGGGGAAAGAATCTCTGGCTCAATAACATATTTTCAGGGGTGCCTTGTAAGAGGCTCTTTGTTGAACCCGTGAGTGAGAATGCTGTACCCCCACAGAACACGGAACTATACTGTATTTTAGGAATTCTACAAACCTTGTCCTGAAACTCTACAGTAATTTACTGTAGTTCAGAATACAATACCAAAACTGAATTTTTAGAGCACCAAAAAGTTTTGACCCAGCACGACTTCCAGTACCAGTACCAACCCAGGTTTTCCTGGTCCCTGACACAACACCAGTACTAACCCTGGACACCGCACCTACCAACTACAACTTCCACCCCTTTTCAGCAACTGCCAGCCCAGACCCCACCCCTTCCCCTCCCCCAACACATAAACACAGACACATTGTGGACTGACTGACTGACTGAATTGACACAGATTTTTCTAATTATTTTTTTATTGTTTGCTTTTGTTTCTTTTTTACTTTTGTTTGATTGGATGACCATTTGGTTAGCTTAATTTCAGTTGATTATTTTTGTTTGAATTGTTTATTATTTGCAATAGTAAATGAATGATGGATTGAATTTGAACTTATTGAACATTTTAAACTGTAATACATTTTGGAATAACCAAATAAATTGACCTTTAATGGTTGACTGGCTAGCCATGTCATTTTGATCTGTTTTTCCCTGTAGTTACTGTCAGTTTAGAAGCCTTTGTTTAGGCCTCTAGAAGTTCAAGAGATATTAAACACCAAATATCAGTTGGTATGCTGTAATATATAAGTAAATATTCACTATTAGAAATTGTTGAATTTATTTTCAATACAATTCAACAATAAAGTACTGTATTGCTGTTTTGATATATATTCACTACAGCATACTATAAATTATGGTGCATTGTGGAGAACTGTCTTCAACCAGGATCTCAGCGATCACTGCCTTATTGCCTGCGTCCGTAACGGGTCCGCGGTCAAACGACCACCCCTCATCACTGTCAAACGCTCCCTAAAACACTTTAGCGAGGAGGCCTTCCTAATTGACCTGGCCCAGGTATCCTGGATGGATATAGATCTCATTCTGTCAGTAGAGGATGCCTGGTTGTTCCTTAAAAGTAATTTCCTCTCAATCTTAAATAAACATGCCCCATTCAAAAAATACAGAACTAAGAACCGATATAGCCCCTGGTTCTCCTCAGACTTGACTGCCCTTGACCAGCACAAAAACATCCTGTGGCGTACAGCATTAGCATCAAATAGCCCCCGCGATATGCAACTTTTCAGGGAAGTTAGGAACCAATATACACAAGCAGTCAGGAAAGCAAAGGCTAACTTTTTCAAACAGAAATGTGCATCCTGTAGCACTAACTCCAAAAAGTTTTGGGACACTGTAAAGTCCATGGAGAATAAGAGCACTTCCTCCCAGCTGCCCACTGCACTGAGGCTAGGAAACACTATCACCACCGATAAATCTACAATAATCGAGAATTTCAACAAGCATTTTGCTACAGCTGGCCATGCTTTCCATCTGGCTACCACTAACCCGGCCACCAACTCTGCACCCTCTGCTGCAACTTGCCCATGCCCCCCCCCGCTTCTCCTTCACACAAATTCAGACAGCTGATGTTTTGAAAGAGCTGCAAAATATGGACCCCTACAAATCAGCTGGGCTAGACAATCTGGACCCTTTCTTTCTAAAACTAGCCGCCGAAATTGTCGCAACCCCTATTACTAGTCTGTTCAACCTCTCTTTCATAACGTCTGAGATCCCCAGAGATTGGAAAGCTGCCGCGGTCATCCCCCTCTTCAAAGGGGGTGACACTCTAGATCCAAACTGCTACAGACCTATATCCATCCTGCCCTGCCTTTCGAAAGTATTCGAAAGCCAAGTTAACAAACAGATCATCGACCATTTCGAATACCACCGTACCTTCTCCGCTATGCAATCCGGTTTCCGAGCTGGTCACGGGTGCACTTCAGCCACGCTCAAGGTCCTAAACGATATTATAACCGCGATTGATAATAGACAGTACTGTGCAGCCGTCTTCATCGACCTGGCCAAGGCTTTCGAATCTGTCAACCACCGCATTCTTATTGGCAGACTAAATAGCCTTGGTTTCTCAAATGACTGCCTCGCCTGGTTCACCAACTACTTCTCAGATAGAGTTCAGTGTGTCAAATCGGAGGGCCTGTTGTCTGGACCTATGGCAGTCTCTATGAGGGTGCCACAGGGTTCAATTCTTGGGCCGACACTTTTCTCTGTGTATATCAATGATGTCGCTCTTGCTGCTGGTGACTCTCAGATCCACCTCTACGCAGACGACACCATTTTGTATACATCTGGCCCTTCATTGGACACTGTGTTAACAAACCTCCAAACGAGCTTCAATGCCATACAACAATCCTTCAGTAGCCTTCAACTGCTCTTAAACACTAGTAAAACTAAATGCATGCTTTTCAATCGAACGCTGCTAGCACCCGCCCACCCGACTAGAATCACCACTCTCGACGGGTCTGACTTAGAGTATGTGGACAACTACAAATATCTAGGTGTCTGGTTAGACTGTAAACTCAACTTCCAGACTCACATAAAGAATCTCCAATCCAAAGTTAAATCTAGAATCGGCTTCCTATTTCGCAACAAAGCCTCCTTCACTCATGCTGCCAAACATGCCCTCGTAAAACTGACTATCCTACCGATCCTTGACTTCGGCGATGTCATTTACAAAATAGCCTCCAACACTCTACTCAGCAAATTGGATGTAGTCTATCACAGTGCCATCCGTTTTGTCTCCAAAGCCCCATACACTACCCACCACTGTGACCTGTACGCTCTTGTTGGCTGGTCCTCACTACATGTTCGTCGTCAAACCCACTGGCTCCAGGCCATCTATAAATCACTGCTAGGCAAATCCCCGTCTTATCTTAGCTCATTGGTCACCTTAGCAGCACCCACCCGTAGTCTGCGCTCCAGCAGGTATATCTCACTGGTCATTCCCAAAGCCAACACCTCCTTTGGCCGCCATTCCTTCCAGTTCTCTGCTGCCAATGACTGGAACGAATTGCAAAAATCTCTGAAGCTGGAGACTCTTATCTCCCTCAATAACTTTAAGCATCAGTTGTCAGAGCAACTTACCGATCACTGCACCTGTACACAGCCCATCTGAAATTAGCCCACCCAACTACCTCATCCCTATATTGTTATTTATTTTGCTCTTTTGCACCCCAGTATCTCTATTTGCACATAATTTCTTGCACATCTAGCATTCCAGTGTTAATACTATTGTAATTATTCTGCACTATAGCCTATTTATTGCCTTACCTCCATAACTTGCTACATTTGCACACACTGTATATATATTTTCTGTTGTATTTCTGACTTTATGTTTTTTTTACCCCATATGTAACTCTGTGTTGTTTTTATTGCACTACTTTGCTTTATCTTGGCCAGGTCGCAGTTGTAAATGAGAACCTGTTCTCAACTGGCTTACCTGGTTAAATAAAGGTGAAATAAATAAAAAAATTAAAAAAACTATTGTGGGAGGATAAATAAATTGCCTGCTCATTAACATATTTCAAGGCATGCCTTGTACAGTGGGGGAAAAAAGTATTTAGTCAGCCACCAATTGTGCAAGTTCTCCCACTTAAAAAGACGAGAGAGGCCTGTAATTTTCATCATAGGTACACGTCAACTATGACAGACAAATTGAGAAAATAAAATCCAGAAAATCACATTGTAGGATTTTTTATGAATTTATTCGCAAATGATGGTGGAAAATAAGTATTTGGTCACCTACAAACAAGCAAGATTTCTGGCTCTCACAGACCTGTAACTTCTTCTTTAAGAGGCTCCTCTGTCCTCCACTCGTTACCTGTATTAATGGCACCTGTATGAACTTGTTATCAGTATAAAAGACTGAATGGATGAACATTTTTGCACAAAATTCTAACTATATTTGTAAGTACGGTGTCCAGTAGAGGTCGATGTTTGAAAGCAGTTTGAAATAAAAAAAAGCACCGGAACCAAAGCGAAATCAGTGGGATCTCACATTTTGCAACACATGGTTTGAAAAATAATGTGATCAAACGAAGCTTCGGACGTCATTGATGACGTACTTCTGATAAAGTGATACATGCATCGGCACACTGCTTCGAAGTTAGCTGCTTAGCGATTTCGATGCATGCCTTGGAGCTCCGGTCTCAAACGTAGCATCACTATTGTAATCCCGGACAGTTTGGAAGCCTTTGTTTAGGCCTCTAGAAGTGCAAGTGATATAAAACAACTAGTATTCATTAATATGCTGTAATATACAAATTCCTACTGCAAACCTGCTTGCTGTAATCCCTTGTAATTACAGTAAAATACTGTCAATTTTTTTGTTTTGTTTTAGTCACTTTTACTGTGTTTCATTGATCTGGCATCAAGTTACCATGAATTTCTCAGTATTGTATTGGCACTATCCAGAGATAGTCAGATATATATCATAAGACATCTTGTTGCAATTACAATTATTTTGAAGACCAATGTATCCTTAACTACAACAACATTTTCAGTAACGGTTACAGAAACGGTTGACTTGCTATGATATGTGATATGTGTTTGTTTTATCAACCTTGGTTGAATGCACTGACTGTAAGTTGCTAAGGACAAGAGCTCCCACTAAATGACCAAATTGTATATGTAAATGTAAAAAAGAAAACTTGGCAAGAACACTGGGTAATATGCCACTGCATGGGTAATTCCAGTAATATACTGTAAATTAGATTACACTAAAATGTTTGGTACCGTAAAATTGATTACCGTAAAATTGATTACAGTAGCTGTACTGTAAAATGTATTACAGTAACATACTGGTCAATTGCTTCCAGTAAGTTACTGTACATTTTACAGGAAATGTTTTACAGTGTAATGTCCAATAGGTATGAAGAGCTAAAAAGGGTAGGCCTACATAAGGTTGCCAGCACAGTAGAAGGCCAGACCAATAAATCATAGATCTACAGTATACTGAAATATTATGATTGACAGCCAAGACTGTATACCTATTTCTGTTGGTAGAGCATGGCACTTGCAATATAATGCCAGGGTCATGTGTTCAATTTTCAATGAGACCACCCATACAAAAATGTATGCATGCATTTCTGTAAGTTGCTTTGGAAAAAAGTGTCTGCTAAATGGCATATATTATATATGATTATATAATGTTGTGGTTGAAAGCATTGTTTTACCATGGAAACAGCAGGGATCCTCCCATAGAGCAGCTGAAACAGGGTCCAAAGGGGGTCGCTGGGAGCTATCTGGCCTGTGAACCTGCCATAGAGATGCCATGGAGATGACTAAGCCATGGAAATACTGAATATGTGATATGCAATATTAATATGTAATAGATATGAATATGTAAGGTCACACTTCACATGGAAATAATCCCACCCCTGCATAGTTCATGTCACTGAGTGCTGCAAATAGAACCGCCCACGCCACGGAAATACTGAATATGTAATGTAATTTATTAATATGTAAGGCCAGACCGTACAAGGAAAAATCACACCCATGTTCAGTGTAATATAAATAGAAATGTCTACCGAATAATGGAATAGGAATATGTAACATTGCACTGTATGCTGAGTGTGTCGCATACAGTGCAATCATATCATCAGATCATCCAAGTGAGGGTGTGGGTTTTCCACATACATATCCATGTCATACAGAATAGGTCAGGAAACTGGGCAGAACTACATACAGATCTGCAATAGAGACCAGTGATCTGCCCAGAGACCAGGCATTCATCCATGTTCCCCCTGTCCCTGTCCCTGTCCCTGTCCCTGTCCCTGTCCCTGTCCCTGTCCCTGTCCCTGTCCCTGTCCCTGTCCCTCACCCTCACCCCCAGCCTCACTCCTCCTCCATTTATCGTCTGCTAAATGTACCAGTCAAAAGTTTGGACACACCTACTCATTCCAGGGTTTTTCTTTATTTTTACTATTTTCTACATTGTAGAATAATAGTGAAGACATCAAAACTATGAAATAACACATATGGAATCACGTAGTAACCAAAAAAGTGTTAAACAAATATTTTATATTTGAGATTCTTCAAAGTATCCACCCTTTGCCTTGATGACAGCGTTGCACACTCTTGGCATTCTCTCAACCAGCTTCATGAGGTAGTCACCTGGAATGCATTTAAATTAACAGGTGTGCCTTGTTAAAAGTTAATTTGTGGAATTTCTTTCCTTCTGTCACACCCTGATCTGTTTCACCTGTCTTTGTGATTGTCTCCACCCCCCTCCAGGTGTCGCCCATCTTCCCCATTATCCCCAGTGTATTTATACCTGTATTCTCTGTTTGTCTGTTGCCAGTTCATTTTGTTTTGTCAAGCCTACCAGCGGTTTTCCCCTTGCTCCTGTTGTTCTCAAGTTCCTGTTTTCTATTTTTCCCGGTTTTGACCATTCTGCCTGCCCTGACCCTGAGCCTGCCCGCCGCTCTGTAATTTTCACACCACCCTGGATTATTGACCTCGGCTTGCCCTGACCCTGAGACTGCCTGTCTTTCTGTACCTTTTGGACTCTGATCTGGATTACTGACCTCTGCCTGCCATTGACCTGTCGTTTGCCTGCCTCCTGTTTTAGTAATACATTTTTATTACTTCGACATTGTCTGCATCTGGGTCTTCTCCTGAAACGTGATAGTACGAACTGTACATGACTGACCAAGCAGAGTCGGTCCAGCTCCGCAACGCCATCTCCTCCCAAGGAGCCACCATTGGAAGGCACGAGGAGTTGCTTCATGGTCTCATGGAAGGTTTCTAGAACTTGGCCGAATGCCATGACCGAGCGTTTAACACATTGCTGGAGCAATTCCGCGGGTTGTCTGTTAGGCAGCCTACCATGACGGTAACCTCCCAGCTCCTAAGTAACCTGGCTGTTAGCAGCGCAGCCTCCCCGGCCACTCCGGTTTCCCGGGAACCCCGCTTACCTTCCCCTGAACTCTTCGCTGGAGAGTCTGGAACCTGTCGGGCATTTCTCACTCAGTGTTCGCTCATCATCGAGCTTCAGCCCTCCTCCTTCCCCTCGGACTGCTCTAAGACAGCGTACCTCATCACGCTGATGTCGGGGAAGGCTCTCTCCTGGGCTATGGCAGAGTGGGAACAACAGTCGGCTGTATGCTTCAGTCTGGAGGAGATCATGCAGGAGCTAAAGAAGGTTTTGGATGCTCCATTGTCCGAGAGAGAGGTTGCCCGGAAGTTACTCCAGCTTCGGCAAGAATCCCGCAGTGTGGCAGACTATGCAGTGGATTTCCGCACGTTGGCAGCTGAGTGTGCCTGGAACCCAGAAGCGCTGTTCGACACATTCCTGCACGGAGTATCGGAGGAAATAAAGGACGAGCTTGCAGCCCGGGAACTACCGACAGATCTCGACTCGATGGGCGACTACGGGAACGAAGGAAGAAGAGGAAGTCCGATTCCACCTCGCCTTCGAGGCATCCCGGAAGTTGCAGAGAGAACCCGAGGCTACCCGAGTTCCCCTGAGAGTCTCCGAAGTCTTCCGTTTCACCTCTTCCTGAGCCGATGCAAGTAGGCAGAGCTATGCTGTCTCCAGCTGAATGGCAATACAGGCTTCAGACAAAGAGTTGCCTGTTTGCGGGACTACTGGTCATTTTGTGTCCACCTGTCCACTAAAAGACCAGGCTCACCGGTAGGAGCGAGTACTCTGGTGGGCCATATGGATAACTTTTCCTCTCCCCTTACTCGCACCCCTTTTCATGCCATCTTGTGGTGGGGGAACCAGTCAATCTCTCCGGGTACTCATCGACTCTGGGTCCGATGAGAGCTTTATGGACGCTACCCTGGCGTCCGAGCTGGGCATCCCCACTCAGCCTCTCTCCATTCCCATGGACGTTAGAGCACTGGACAGGCGCTCTATAGGCCGGGTCACCCACAATACCACCCCCATCAACCGACGAGTATCAGGGAACCACAGAGAGCTGATCCAAAACTGCTAATTAAGTCTCCTCAGGTTCCCGTGGTATTGGGTTTCTCTTGGCTCCAGCGACACAACCCCTTAATTGACTAGTCTACTGGTGTCATCATCGACTGGAGCCCGTTCTGCCACGCTCATTGCCTGAAGTCAACGTAACCTGCCTCATGACATCTTCCTGTGGCCTCGGAAGTTGCCTCTGACCTGTCCACCATTCCCGCGGAGTACCAGGACCTCCAGGAGGTGTTCAGTAAGGCCCGGGCCACTTCGCTTCCGCCGCACCGACCCTACGACTGCAGAATCGACCTTCTTCCAGGCACCACTCTGCCCGGGGATGACTGCATTCGCTGTCGGGTCCGGAGACCAAGGCTATGGAGACCTACATTGAGGACTCCCTAGCTGCCAGGTTCATCCGTCCTTTTTCTTTGTGGAGAAGAAGGACAAAACCCTGTGCCTGTGCACCTACCAGGGCCTCAATGACATCACTGTGAAGAACCACTACCCGCTACCACTCATCTCTTCAGCCTTCGAGCCACTCCAAGCTGGACCTACGGAACGCCTACCACCTGGTGCGGATACAGAAGCTGTACGAGTGGAAGACTGCCTTCAACACGGCCAGCGGTCACTACGAGTATCTTGTCATGCCATTTGGCCTTACCAATGCTCCAGCTGTGTTCCAAGCCCTGGTTAATGATGTTCTCCGCAACATGTTGAACCAGTTTGTCTTCATCTACCTCGACGACATCCTCGTCTTCTCCCACTCCCCCCATTAACACGTGCCCCACGTCCAACAGGTCCTCCAACGCCTCTTGGAGAACCAGTTTTTGTGAAAGCGGAGAAATGCAAGGGGGCGGAATATCCGTTCATTATGTGGACAGACCACAAGAACTTGCACCGCCAAGCATCTCAATTCCAGGCAAGCTAGGTGGGCCCTGCTTTTTCACCCAGTTCAACTTCTCCCTCTCATACCGACCGGGATCCAAGAATGTCAAGTCAGATGCGCTGTCACGCCGCTATAGCCCTGTGGCTACACCCCCGGAATCCGAGACCATCCTTCCCACCTCGTGCTTGGCGATGTCACTCAGTTGGGGAAGGTAGGATGCCAGGTGGCGCCCCTAGAGGTGGGGGTACTGTAACACCCTGATCTTTTTCGCCCATCTTCCCAAATATCCCCAGTGTATTTATACCTGTGTTCTCTGTTTGTCTGTTGCCAATTCGTTTTGTTTTGTTAAGCCTACCAGCGTTTTTCCCCCTTGCTTCTGTCTTTCACAAGTTCCTGTTTTCTAGATTTCCCAGTTTTGACCCTTCTGCCTGCCCTGACCCTGAGCCTACATGCCGTTCTGTACCTTTTGGACTCTGATCTGGATTACTGACCTCTGCCTACCCTTGACCTGTCGTTTTCCTGCCCCCTGTTTTTGTAATAAACTTTTGTTACTTCGACACTGTCTGCATCTGGGTCTTCTACTGAAACGTGATACCTTCTTAATGTGTTTGAGCCAATCAGTTGTGTTGTGACAAGGTAGCCCTATTTGGTATACAGAAGATAGCCCTATTTGGTAAAAGACCAAGTCCATATTATGGCAAGAACAGCTCAAATAAGCAAAGAGAAACGACAGTCCATCATTACTTTAAAACATGAAGGTCAGTCTATATGGAACATTTCAATCACTTTTTACATTTCTTCAAGTGCAGTCGCAAAAACTATCAAGCGCTATGATGAACCTGGCTCTCATGAGGTCCGCCACAGGAAAGGAAGACCCAGAGTTACCTCTGCTGCAGAGGATAAGTTCATTAGAGTTAACTGCACCTCAGATTGCAGCCCAAATAAATGCTTCACAGAGTTCAAGTAACAGACCAATCTCAACATCAACTGTTCAGAGGAGACTGCGTGAATCAGGCCTTCATGGTCGAATTGCTGCAAAGAAACCACTACTAAAGGACACCAATAAGAAGAAGAGACTTGCTTGGGCCAAGAAACACGAGCAATGGACATTAGACCGGTGGAAGTCTGTCCTTTGGTCTGATGAGTGATTTATTTAGAATTCAAGGCACACTTAACCAGTATGGCTACCACGGCATTCTGCAGCGATACGCAATCCCATCTGGTTTGCGCTTAATGGGACTATCATTTGTTTTTCAACAGGACAATGACCCAAAACACACCTCCAGGCTGTGTAAGGGCTATTTGCCCAAGAAGGAGAGTGATGGAGTGCTGCATCAGATGACCTGGCCTCCACAATCACCCGACCTCAACCCAATTGAGATGGTTTGGGATGAGCTGGACCGCAGAGTGAAGGAAAAGCAGCCAACAAGTGCTCAGCATATGTGGGAACTCCTTCAAGACTGTTGGAAAAGTATTCCTCATGAAGCTGGTTGAGAGAATGCCAAGAGTTTGCAAAGCTGTCATCAAGGCAAAGGGTGGCTACTTTGAAGAATCTAAAATCTAAAATATGTTTTGATTAGTTTAACACTTCTTTGGTTACTACATGATGCCATATCTGCTATTTCATAGTTTTGATGTCTTCACTATAATTCCACAATGTAGAAAATAGTAAAAATAAAGAAAAACCCCTCAATGAGTAGGTGTGTCCAAACTTTTGACTGGTACTGTATATAATTATATACACACAGTGCATTCGGAAAGTATTCAGACCCCTTGTCACGCCCTGACTTATGGGACTCTTGTACAGTGGGGAAAAAAGTATTTAGTCAGCCACCAATTGTGCACGTTCTCCCACTTAAAAAGATGAGAGAGGCCTGTAATTTTTATCATAGGTACACGTCAACTATGACAGACAAAATGAGGAAAAAAAATCCAGAAAATCACATTGTAGGATTTTTAATGAATATATTTGCAAATTGTGGTGGAAAATAAGTATTTGGTCAATAACAAAAGTTTCTCAATACTTTGTTATATACCCTTTGTTGGCAATGACACAGGTCAAACGTTTTCTGTAAGTCTTCACAAGGTTTTCACACACTGTTGCTGGTATTTTGGCCCATTCCTCCATGCAGATCTCCTTTAGAGCAGTGATGTTTTGGGGCTGTCGCTGGGCAACACGGACTTTCAACTCCCTCCAAAGATTTTCTATGGGGTTGAGATCTGGAGACTGGCTAGGCCACTCCAGGACCTTGAAATGCTTCTTACGAAGCCACTCCTTCGTTGCCCGGGCGGTGTGTTTGGGATCATTGTCATGCTGAAAGACCCAGCCACATTTCATCTTCAATGCCCTTGCTGATGGAAGGAGGTTTTCACTCAAAATCTCACATTACATGGCCCCATTCATTCTGTCCTTTACACGGATCAGTCGTCCTGGTCCCTTTGCAGAAAAACAGCCCCAAAGCATGATGTTTCCACCCCCATGCTTCACAGTAGGTATGGTGTTCTTTGGATGCAACTCAGCATTCTTTGTCCTCCAAACACGACGAGTTGAGTTTTTACCAAAAAGTTTTATTTTGGTTTCATCTGACCATATGACATTCTCCCAATCCTCTTCTGGATCATCCAAATGCACTCTAGCAAACTTCAGACGGGCCTGGACATGTACTGGCTTAAGCAGGGGGACACGTCTGGCACTGCATGATTTGAGTCCCTGGCGGCGTAGTGTGTTACTGATGGTAGGCTTTGTTACTTTGGTCCCAGCTCTCTGCAGGTCATTCACTAGGTCCCCCCTTGTGGTTCTGGGATTTTTGCTCACCGTTCTTGTGATCATTTTGACCCCACGGGGTGAGATCTTGCGTGGAGCCCCAGATCGAGGGAGATTATCAGTGGTCTTGTATGTCTTTCATTTCCTAATAATTGCTCCCACAGTTGATTTCTTCAAACCAAGCTGCTGACCTATTGCAGATTCAGTCTTCCCAGCCTGGTGCAGGTCTACAATTTTGTTTCTGGTGTCCTTTGACAGCTCTTTGGTCTTGGCCATAGTGGAGTTTGGAGTGTGACTGTTTGAGGTTGTGGACAGGTGTCTTTTATACTGATAACAAGTTCAAACAGGTGCCATTAATACAGGTAACGAGTGGAGGACAGAGGAGCCTCTTAAAGAAGAAGTTACAGGTCTGTGAGAGCCAGAAATCTTGCTTGTTTGTAGGTGACCAAATATTTATTTTCCACCATAATTTGCAAATAAATTCATAAAAAATCCTACAATTTGATTTTCTGTAAAAAAAAATCTCAATTTGTCTGTCATAGTTGACGTGTACCTATGATGACAATTACAGGCCTCTCTCAACTTTTTAAGTGGGAGAACTTGCACAATTGGTGGCTGACTAAATACTTTTTTTCCCCACTGTATGTTGAGTCAGGGTGTGGAGATCTATGTTATTATTTCTATGTTCACATTGTAGGTATTGTGTTTCTATGTTTGGCCGGGTGTAATTCCCAATCAGAGGCAGCTTTCGCTCTTTGTCTCTGATTGGGGATCATAAATAAGTAGCCTGTTTGCAATCATTAGTTGTGGGATCTTGTTCCGTGTATAGGCTTGTATTGTGTTTAGCCTGTGGACTTCACATTACGTTGGTTTGTTGTTTTGTTCGTGTGTTTATTTTGTTAAATAAACATGTATGCATTTCACGCTGCGCCTTGGTCTGACCCGTCCTTCAACGAGCGTGACACCCCTTGACTTTATCCACATTTTCTTATGTTACAGCCTTATTCTAAAATTGATTGTTTACACACAATACCCCATAAAGCGAAAACAGGTTTTTAGAAATGTTTGCAAATGTCTTACAAATACGGAACAGAAATACCAAATTTACATAAGTATTCAGACCCTTTGCTATGAGACTCGAAATTGAGTTCAGGTGTATTTTGTTTCCATTGATCATCCTTGAGATGTTTCTACAACTTGATTGGAGTCCATCTGTGGTAAATCAATTGATTGGACATGATTTGGAAAGGCACAAATCTGTCTATATAAGGTCCCACAGTTGATGGTGCATGTCAGAGCAAAAATCAAGCCATGAAGTCGAAGGAATTGTCCGTAGAGGTCCAAGATAGGATTTTGTTGAGGCACAGATCTGGGGAAAAGTACAAAAACATTTCTGCAGCATTCAAGGTCCCCAGGAACACAGTGGCCTCCATCATTCTTAAACGGAATAAGTTTGGAACCACCAAGACTCTTCCTAGAGCTGGCCACCCGGCCAAACTGAGAAATCGGGGGAGAAGGGCCTTGATCAGGGAGGTGACCAAGAACCCGATGGTCACTCTGACAGAGCTCCAGAGTTCCTCTGTGGAAAAGGACAACTATCTCTGCAGCACTCCACCAATCAGGCCTTTATGGTAGAGAGGCCAGACGGAAGCCACTCCTCAGTAAAAGGCACATGACAGCCCGCTTGAAGTTTGCTAAAAGGCACCTAAAGGACTCTCAAACTATGAGAAACAAGATTCTCAGGTCTGATGAAACCAAGATTGAACTATTTGGCCTGAATGCCAAGCATCACATCTGGGGGAAACCTGGCACCATCCCTACGATGAAGCAGGGATGTGGCAGCATCATGCTGTGGGGATGTTTTTCAGCGGCAGGGACTGGGAGACTAGTCAGGATCGAGGGGAAGATGAACGGAGCAAAGTACAGAGAGATCCTTGATGAACACTTGCTCCAGAGCACTCAGGACCTCAGACTGGGGCGAAGGTTCACCTTCCAACAGGACAACAACTCTAAGCACACAGCCAATACAACACAGGAGTAGCTTCGGGACAAGTCTGTGAATGTCCTTGAGTGGCCCGGCCAGAGCCTGGACATGAACCCGATCCAACATCTCTGGAGAGACCGGAAAATAGCTGTGTAGCGACACTCCCCATCCAACCTGACAGAGCTTGAGAGGATCTGCAGAGAAGAATGGGAGAAACTCCCCAAATACAGGTGTGCAAAGCTTGTAGCGTCATACCCAAGAAGACTCAAGGCTGCAATCGCTGCCAAAGGCTCTTCAACAAAGTACTGAGCACGGGTCTGAATACTTATGTAAATGTGATATTTCCGGGGGGGGGGGGGTTAATACATTTGCAAACATTTCTAAAAGCCTGTTTTCGCTTTGTCATTATGGGGTATTGTGTATATGTTTATGGGAAAAAAGTATTTGATCCCCTGCTGATTTTGTGCGTTTGCCCACTGACAAAGAAATGATCAGTCTATAATTTTAATAGTAGGTTTATTTGAACAGTGAGAGACAGAATAACAACAACAATTATCCAGAAAAACGCATGTCATTAATTGATTTGCATTTTAATGAGGGAAAAAAGTATTTGACCCCCTCTCAATCAGAAAGATTTCTGGCTCCCAGGTGTCTTTTATACAGGTAACGAGCTGAGATTAGGAGCACACTCTTAAAGGGAGTGCTCCTAATCTCAGCTTGTTACCTGTATAAAAGACAACTGTCCACAGAAGCAATCAATCAATCAGATTCCAAACTCTCCACCATGGCCAAGACAAAAGAGCTCTCCAAGGATGTCAGGGACAAGATTGTAGACCTACACAAGACTGGAATGGGCTACAAGACCTTTGCCAAGCAGCTTGGTGAGAAGGTGACAATAGTTGGTGCGATTATTCGCAAATGGAAGAAACACAAAATAACTGTCAATCTCCCTCGGCCTGGGGCTCCATGCAAGATCTCACCTCGTGGAGTTGCAATGATAATGAGAACGGTGAGGAATCAGCCCAGAACTACACGGGAGGATCTTGTCAATGATCTCAAGGCAGCTGGGACCATAGTCACCAAGAAAACTATTGGTAACACAGTATGCCGTGAAGGACTGAAATCCTGCAGTGCCCGCAAGGTCCCCCTGCTATTGAAAGCACATATACAGGCCCGTCTGAAGTTTGCCAATGAACATCTGAATGATTCAGAGGAGAACTGGGTGAAAGTGTTGTGGTCAGATGAGACCAAAATCGAGCTCTTTGGCATCAACTCAGCTCGCCGTGTTTGGAGGGCGCGAATGCTGCCTATGACCCCCAGAACACCATCCCCACCGTCAAACATGGAGGTGAAAACATTATGCTTTGGGGGTGTTTTTCTGCTAAGTGGACAGGACAACTTCACCACATCAAAGGGACGATGGATGGGGCCATGTACTGTCAAATCTTGGGTGAGAACCTCCTTCCCACAGCCAGGGCATTGAAAATGGGTTGTGGATGGGTTATTCCAGCATGACAATTACCCAAAACACACGGCCAAGGCAACAAAGGAGTGGCTCAAGAAGAGGAACATTAAGGTCCTGGAGTTGCCTAGCCAGTCTCCAGACCTTAATCCCATAGAAAATCTGTGGAGGGAGCTGAAGGTTCGAGTTGCCAAACGTCAGCCTCGAAACCTTAATGACTTGGAGAAGATCTGCAAAGAGGAGTGGGACAAAATCCCTCCTGAGATGTGTGCAAACCTGGTGGCCAACTACAAGAAACGTCTGACCTCTGTGATTGCCAACAAGGGTTTTGCCACCAAGTACTAAGTCATGTTTTTCAGAGGGGTCAAATACTTATTTCCCTCATTAAAATGCAAATCAATTCATAACATTTTTGACATGCGTTTTTCTGGATTTTTGTTGTTGTTATTCTGTCTCTCACTATTCAAATAAACCTACCATTAAAATTATAGACTGATAATTTCTTTGTCAGTGGGCAAATGTACAAAATCAGCATGGGATCAAATACTTTTTTCCCTCACTGTATGTATACTCTATCCAGCCTCACTCCTCATCCCCCCAGCCTCCCCTTATTCTTTACACTCATTCTCACTCCTCCCCCCTCATCCTCCTCTCCATCCCCCTCTCCCTCCCCCTCCCTGCCAGACTTGGAATTCCCAGCTCCATCCAACTCCCCCACTCATGTTTCCTCACTGGCCCCAAAAACACATTCTCTCCCTGGGCATGGACACACTGCTGATTATGCAGAATGAAGGGTTTGGTTACGATGTCAAGTAGTTTACAAGTATATTATGATATACAGTGGCTTGCGAAACTATTCACCCCCCTTTGCCATTTTTCCTATTTTGTTGCCTTAAAATAGATTTGTTTTTTTTTGGGGGGGGGGGGGTCGAATCATTTGATTTACACAACATGCCTACCACTTTGAAGATGCAAAATATTTTTGGTGAAACAAACAAGAAATAAGACAGTAAAACAGAAAACTTGAGCGTGCATAACTATTCACCCCCCCCCCCCAAAGTCAATACTTTGTAGAGTCACATTTTGCAGCAATTACAGCTGCAAGTCTCTTTGGGTATGTCTCTATAAGCTTGGCACATCTAGCCACTGGGATTTTTCCCAATTCTTCAAGGCAAAACTGCTCCTTCAAGTTGGATGGGTTCCGCTGGTGTACAGCAATCTTTAAGTCATACCACAGATTCTCAATTGGATTTGACTAGGCCATTCCAAGACATTTAAATGATTCCCCTTGAACCACTGGAGTGTTGCTTTAGCAGTATGCTTAGGGTCATTGTCCTGCTGGAAGGTGAACCTCCGTCCCAGTCTCAAATCTCTGGAAGACTGAAACAGGTTTCCCTCAAGAATTTCCCTGTATTTAGCGCCATCCATCATTCCTTCAATTATTTTTTTCTTTAAGCAGTGGCTTTTTTCTGGCCACTCTTCCGTAAAGCCCAGCTCTGTGGAGTGTACGGCTTAAAGTGGTCCTATGGACAGATACTCCAATCTCCGCTGTGGAGCTTTGCAGCTCCTTCAGGGTTATCTTTGGTCTCTTTGTTGCCTCTCTGATTAATGCCCTCCTTGCCTGGTCCGTGAGTTTTGGTGGGCGGCCCTCTCTTGGCAGGTTTGTTGTGGTGCCATTATCTTTCCATTTTTTAATAATGGATTTAATGGTGCTCCGTGGGATGTTCAAAGTTTCTGGTATTTTTTTATAACTCAACCCTGATCTGTACTTCTCCACAACTTTGTCCCTGACCTGTTTGGAGAGCTGCTTGGTCTTCATGATGCCGCTTGCTTGGTGGTGCCCCTTGCTTAGTGGTGTTGCAGACCCTGGGGCCTTTCAGAACAGGTGTATATATACTGAGATCATGTGACACTTAGATTGCACACAGGTGGACTTTATTTAACTAATTATGTGACTTCTGAAGTTAATTGGTTGCACCAGCAAAGGGGGTGAATACATATGCACGCACCACTTTTCCGTTATTGATTTTTAAGAATTTTTTGAAACCAGTTATCTTTTTTAATTTCACATCACCAATTTTGACTATTTTGTGTATGTCCATTACATGAAATCCAAATAAAAATCCATTTAAATTACAGGTTGTAATGCAACAAAATAGGAAAAACATCAAGGGGGATGAATACTTTTCCAAGTCACTGTCGTCCATCTCTGTGTATTATTGACAGGGCAGGTCACAACAGGAATACCCTTGCTTAGATAATAGGAAAAAGACAACAGCTGTCAGTCAGTGAGTGACCAAAGCACTGCAGGATAGAAACAGTGGATGTGTCCCAAATAGCAACCTATTCCCTATATAGTGTTCTTTTGACCAGGGTCCATAGGGCTCTGGTCAAAGTAGTGCACTACTGTATGTGCCATTTGGTACAAAGACCGTATATATAGATTTTACTTATTTATTTATTGTCATTTAGCAGACGCTCTTATCCAGAGCGACTTACAGGAGCAATTAGGGTTAAGTGCCTTGCTCAAGGGCACACCAGCAGATTTTTCACCTAGTTGGCTCAGGGATTAGAACCAGCGACCTTTCGGTTACTGGCACAACGCTCTTAACCACTAAGCTATCTGCCGCAGTCCGGAGCAAGATCAATCTTCTAGGAATTAATTAAAGACGTAATACCCCTACAACGCTGAGTGTTATTGACCTGTGAAAAGTGCCACTGCAAACAAAATATCAAGCAGTCAATTATATTTACTATGCTGACGAATATTCAATATCCATGTTGTAATGTCTCAGAGATAATGCTGCTCCATGCACACCTGTTCAACACAGTGGTATAGGACCTGTTTTCCATCTTGCTGGCCAGGAACAGGGCGTGGCCCCACAGTCCACTCTTCATGGCCGACTCTAGGGCCTCCTGTGAAAGAACCATAAAGGAGATGTGGAGGAACCATGGTGGGGAGGCATGGGGAGGCGTGAAGGAACCATGCAAATGTTTGGGGAAGGTGTGGTGAGGGGTGAAGGAACCGTGGGGGAGGCGTGGAGAGGCATGGGGGAGGTGTAAGGGAGATGTGGGGGAGCTAGCAGATGGGATACTGTAAGCCTAAAGTATCTGGAGGAGACATGAGACATCTGGAGGAGACATGAGGCGTGGGGGAGTTATGAGGGAGGCATGGGGCAGGGGTGAAGGAGGTGTGAAAGAACATGGAGGAGACGTGGAAGGGTTGTAGAAGAACACAGTGTCAGGAGTCAGTGTTGGAGGAGTAAGAGGATAGCCCTGGTGTTACATTAGTCAGACAGTAATGTGTCAACTAGGCTGTCTCCATGGTGTTAATCATAGTCATGCACTATCTATTACTCTCAGAATAAATAGAAGATGACTTTACCATTAATCTTACAAAATATTTATGATATTATATTATAAATAGAGAGGGGAACAGTGAGGAGCGAGACCGAAAAAGAGAGACAGAGACACAGACAGACACTGAGACAGACTGAGACAGGGGCCGAGACCGTAAGAGAGAGAGACACTGAGACAGAGACAGAGAGATTATCCTCACCTTCTTCCTTCCAGTCAGGAGAAGCTTGGTGTATCCCTGCATGTCCTTCTCTGTGGACTCAGCCATACAGACACTAGCGGCTGTCCCTGTTAGCAAGTCTGCGCCATCCAAGGGGTCTGTCTCAGGACTGGGGCCCTCACTCAGATCTATGAGGGTAATATACAAATTGAAACCTTTTCATCATTTGCTTTTTCCTCAGCGTAACATGTCCAATAGATACAAAACAGTATGTGTGGTGTGGTGTCCTCTACCTATTAGGGTAGGGGCCTCTGATCCTTCACTGCCCCCTGAACCACCATGGCCCTGAGAGTTCCTCATCAGTAGCTCTGCTATGTCTGAACCAAAGATACGCTGAATGAATTCAGGGAGATAAAACAATAGGGTAATGTTTGAATGAGTATGGTTAAATAAAGGTTAAATAAAAAATATAAATAAATAAAATAAGTATGTGGGTGGGTGGGCACAGCCCTTCACAGATAATGCTGATAATCCAAATGCCACAGAATCCATTAAAAAGGAAAGACTGGGATAGCAATAGATGATTGTTGCGTGTAGTTTTGGACCATCTTGGCAAATTTGTGATATTTCAAGAGTGCTAAGACAAAGGGGTTTCACTTAATATAAGAGTGTGAAGAGATGTACACCTACTCCATTTTGTCTGCACAGCAGTACCAGTACATTCCAAAGGAGGCCGGCAGACTAGAGCCCTTGTCTTGAAGCTTTTCATCTTTCATGCAGGCTTCTGCCCTCTGGTGGGCAAAAGACATGACATCTACTTTGTGCAGGTCTTCCCTTTAAAGGAGGAGAAAAAACTCAAAAAGTAATACACACATAAGATTCATAAACCACGCTTCCATCCACAGTTTTTATGTGAGGAAAGTCATACCGTATAAAAAAAATCACGACAGCTGTGATGGAAACAGGTAGTTTAGGTACAATTTTATAAATGCGGACAGATCATTTTTTAGTTCGACATGGTGAGATCGTTTTGTGTCTGTAATATTAATTATACGAGAAATGGTGGTGGAATATTCATATAATAACCATCATATTGAAATAAACTTGGGAGTCACGTAAGGATATTGTGTGTGGTCCTCCCACTATGACTCGGGAAACCATACAGTTTATTAGGCTACAGATTAAATAAATGGTGGTGAAAGTACACAGTGATCTCCTTTCCAATAGATATCGAGGGTCTTATTCTGGTGACATGATGATTGATATTTGACTGCCGTTTGAAAAATAATCTTGCTCTTATCCATAATAATGTCATGTAGACTAGCCTACGCGCACTGTATCTGCGAGCTGTTGTCTAGATCACACGTGCAAAGACCAGAGTAGGCACATTTGCTATTTAACACAACAGTTTTTGTGATTAAACTATCGGTAGAGTTGAAAATGCGATGGTAACACTTTGAACTTTAGATGTTTATTCGGTACATGAAAACTTAAGCGAAAAAGTACATTTTCTGTACAATACGTCATCACGCACTGACTTAAATAACCGCAACAAGTCAGTGGAAAGACACCACTGGTGGGAAAATGCTAATATTTTCTTTATGCGGATTTTAGAATATTTGCATGAAAACCTGTCGCCAATTGGATAGAAACCTAGCTACTGACACAATTATGACAGTAAACCGTCATTTTTTCCATGCAGTTTAGGTGCCTGTTTTTAGTGTCTCTAGAACAGTTTTGTGAGTTGTGGGGAAACAACCAAAAAATTGTTGCGAGTAGTTATTTGGTCATTGTTTTCTACTTTGCATACATGGCCAATACATCATCACATACAAAGTAGTATGCAAGTGTGGATATTGGGTTTGAGAGTGTAAAATACCTAGCCAGCGGGCCAGGAAATTATCTCATGTCCCGCAGCTCCTGTGTCAACTGTATAGCTGGACCAAAGCTGACTAGAGCATGAGGTAAAGAGTATTTCAGAGGGGCAGTTGCCTCAGGAACTGCTGCATGCTCTAAGGAGAGAACATGCAGTATTATCATAATTCATATTATCACCTTGATGGGGGATATTCATAGTGCTGTCATGAGTGTTCATTAGACTTGAGGATGACCAGTTAGCCTCATTGTGCTATTTTGTTTTTAGTGGTATACAACCCTACAGCTAAGTAAGTGTATAACATTATGTGACCCCTGTTTCTAAGAGACAGACCTACAGTATCTGGGTGGAGATGACAGGTAACTCAAGGCTTACCTGTGTCTGCTGTGCTCCAGGTGGGTTGTGGGGCAGGTTCAATCTGTTCAGCACCGTTGATGTACTGGCTCTGCTCATAGCTACTGGAGGACAGGCCTGATGCCTTGAAACTGGCCAGAGCCCCAGGGGCATAACAGGAGGTCTGGAGGACAAGACCAGCCAAACCAAGATAGGAGAATGAGCAGGGATGGAGAACGTCATACAACCAAGTTCCTAAAGTAAGTATTCAACAGAGTGGGCAAACAGCAACACAGATCTGTACAGTATCTTTGTCAGAAGAAATTCATATAATTTATTGATCATAATATTTAGCTGTTACCTCTGTACTAGCCTCCCCATTATCTCTAGAATGATCTTCATCAGAGCCTCTCAAGTCATGTTGAGAGCTGGCTTCTCGCTGGTCATACCTGAAGAAGAAGAAGAAATAGGTTTGAATTCATGCCTTTAAATGAATGGGATATCAGGAATTTCACATCTGTTGTCTAACCTGTGTTGTTCTGGGTAGCCACTCCCAGTCTGGTCCTGCTGTTCATATCTCCTCTCCTGATACAGGTCAGATCGCCACTGTTCCTGGGGAGTCCATTGACCTGCATTTGGATCATGTCAATGACAGAGAATTGTATCAATCATGTTGTTTATTTGCACATAGTTATTGTTTAGGTTAGTTCATTTAAACATTAATTATATTTGTACTGTGGTGAATATGTTGTGTTAAGTATCAATAATTTATTACAATGTTAATCCATTTGTTATAACTCTGATAATGGCTTAAGTTGCTTGGCAAACTGTGGTGCAATACTTGTGTGTAATATAATGTATTACTGTAATCCACTGATATTAATAGGTCAGTACCTGGGTGGCTGTAATGCCCTCTGTAATAACCTTGGTCATAGTAGCCATAGTCTTGGCTGTAGTCCCAGTAGCCTTGTGGTGGGTAGTCATATGCTGGCCAGAAAACAATATCACAGATCCATATCTGATTATATAACGGTGAATAATTAATTACAAACTGTATCTTAGGGTTCACATAATAACGTTACATAGCCTGTGCTCCACAACTGTCACTACCAAACCACAATAAATAATGCAAATAATACCAAGAGACAATGTACTTTTTGTTTTTGAGAACGGTGGATAGTAGAATAGAATCTAGAATATAATATAATTAACTTTGGTTACTTTGGATATAGATTCTGAGAACAAACCTTGAGTGGGGTCTGGATTGTTGTGGCTCTGATCTATTGTAACCCGTTGTGCAGTGGGGTCTGTCATAAGCCATTCTTGAGTGGGGAGTGCTGTAGGCACTAGGGCTGAACTCTGGAAGTGGTCTGTGGGGTGGAGGGCTGGCGAGGTAACCCCTGTACCTAGGGTCTGGACGGGACCCAACCTGGGACCACTGCTTCGCCCTCTCTCTGGGGTCAGGTGGTGGTGGTGGTAGGTAGTGCCCAGTGGTAGTGGCCCCATGTGGTGGAGGTTGTGGTGGTGGGTAGTTCCCAGAGCCATCCCCCTGGTGAGAGTAAGAAGGTCTGTGGTAGTCCTCCCTCTTTCTGGGTCTCTGGGGGTGACGACCAGGGCCAGGTGAGGTAGGCCAGTGGAGACCTTTGGGATCCATGATGACCACTCTTTGTGTTGGGAGGAGAATACTTCAATACTAACTTTAAGCATCAGTTGTCAGAGCACCTTACCGATCACTGCACCTGTACACAGCCCATCTGAAATTAGCCCGCCCAACTACCTCATCCCTATATTGTTATTTATTTTGCTCATTTGTACCCCAGTATCTCTATTTGCACATCATCTCTTGCACATCTATCATTCCAGTGTTAATACTAATTGTAATTATTTTGCACTATAGCCTATTTATTGCCTTACCTCCATAACTTGCTACATTTGCACACACTGTGCACACACTGTGTATATATTTATTTCTGTTGTATTTTTGACTTTGTTTTGTTTTACCCCATATGTAACTTTGTGTTGTTGTTTTTATCGCACTGCTTTGCTTTATCTTGGCCAGGTCGCAGTTGTAAATGAGAACCTGTTTTAAACTGGTTTACCTGGTTAAATAAAGGTGAAATATTTTTTTTTTTTTTTAAATACCTCCGAAGAATCATTTGAATCAATCATCAGTACTGCAAAAAAGTAAAAGAGAGCTCTTAGTGAATGTCTGAAATATCTGTGCATTACGAAGCAAGTAGAGACACAAACAAGACTATAGACTAAGTTTCAGACGTTTCAAACAAAGGAAGTCAATTTCAAACACATACATTCCATGCATTCCTAAACTATCAGGCTACAAAATATGAGAATATGTTTTCAAAAGGAAATACAGTCACTAGTGAAAGTCCACACACCCCTTTCACAGTCATCACATTTGTCTGCCTTAAAATTAAATCTAAAAAGGGATTACATTCAAGTTTTTCCTACCAATATACACAACCTATTACACATTTTCAAAGTGCAAGAATAATTATAGAACATTTTCCAATGAAAATTAATGAAAATAAAAAATGGAACATGTATTGATTGCGTATGTCTTCACACCCCAGAGTTAATACTAGGTGTATGCATCTTTGGCAGCCTTATAGCTGTGAATAATTTTTAATAAGATTCTACCAATCTTGCACAACTCCTAGGGCAACATACTGTATATCAAAATTGCTCAAGCTCAGTAAATATGGTTTGGAATCCTTGATGGATAGCAATATTCAAATCTTGTCTCTGTTTTTCAAGCAGATTTAAGTCAAGACTGAGACTGGACCATTCGGGAACACGCACCACCTCTTGGAAAGCCATTCTGGTGTGTCTTTGGCATTAACATTTGTGTAATTGTCCCGCTGAAAAATACAAACCTATCCCAGGGTTAGGTTCTCAGATGACTACAGTGGGTTTTCCTCTAACTTTTTACCTGGGCTTTGCTCCTTTTATATTTATTTTGATCCTGACAAACTCCCCAGTCTCTGCCGGTGACAAGTATACCCAGGGGCGCAACTTTCACTGCCGACAGGGGGGACATGTCCCCCCCACATTCTGAAATTGAATTTTGTCCCCCCCAGTTTTATCATTGGAATGTGAGACAAAATGAGGCAACGGTGTGCTTTAGGACCATTCGGAAATTTGGGTAGGCTGTTTGGAGTGTTTATCTGACTGGATAAAAAAATATAAACACTACCGGTCAAAGGTTTTGGAACACCTACTCATTCAAGGGTTTTTCTTTATTTTTACTATTTTCTACATTGTAGAATAATAGTGAAGACATCAAACTATAAAATAACACAAATGGAATCATGTAGTAACCAAAAAAGTGTTTAAAAAATCAAAATATATTTTATATTTGAGATTCTTCAAATAGCCACCCTTTGCCTTGATGACAGCTTTGCACACTCTTGGCATTCTCTCAACCAGCTTCACCTGAAATGCTTTTCCAACAGTCTTGAAGGAGTTCCCACATATGCTGAGCACTTGTTGGCTGCTTTTCCTTCACTCTGCGGTCCGACTCATCCCAAACCATCTCAATTGGGTTGAGGTCACACTCCTTCTTGGTCAAATAGCCCTTACACAACCTGGAGGTGTGTTGGGTCAATGTCCTGTGGAAAAACAAATGATAGTCCCACTAAGCCCAAACCAGATGGGATGGCGCATCGCTGCAGAATGCTTTGGTAGCCATGCTGGTTAAGTGTGCCTTGAATTCTAAATAAATCACAGACAGTGTCACCAGCAAAGCACCCCCTCACCATAACACCTCCTATTCCATGCTTTACGGTGGGAAATACACATAGGAAGATCATCCGTTCACCCACACCACATCTCACAAAGACACGGCGGGTGGAACCAAAAATCTCAAATTTGGACTCCAGACCAAAGGACAAATGTCCACCGGTCTAATGTCCATTGCTCGTGTTTCTTGGCCCAAGCAAGTCTCTTCTTCTTATTGGTGTCCTTTAGTAGTGGTTTCTTTGCAGCAATTCCACCATGAAGGACTGATTCACACAGTCTTCTCTGAACAGTTGATGTTGAGATGTGTCTGTTACTTGAAGCATTTATATTTGGCCTGCAATCTGAGGTGCAGTTAACTCTAATTAACATATTCTCTGCAGCAGAGGTAACTCTGGGTCTTCCTTTCCTGTGGCGGTGCTCATGAGAGCCAGTTTCATCATAGCGCTTGATGTTTTTTGCAACTGCACTTGAAGAAACGTTCAAAGTTCTTGAAATGTTCCGTTAACACAAATTAACTTTTAAGAGGACACACCTGTTAATTGAAATGCATTCCAGGTAACTACCTCATGAAGCTTGTTGAGAGAATGCCAAGAGTGTGCAAAGCTGTCATCAAGGCAAAGGGTGGCTACTTTGAAGAATCTAAAATCTAAAATATATTTGATTTGTTTAACACTTTCTTGGTGACTACATGATTCCATATGTATTATTTCATTGTTTTGATGTCTTCACTATTATTCTACGATCTAGAACATAGTAAAAATAAAGAAAAACCCTTGAATGAGTAGGTGTGTCCAAACTTTTGACAGGTACTGTATATACATTCTTTTTTTAAGCTAAACCAACAGGGCTCAAAACACTGAATGATCCACTGCTCCTTTCATATTTATTTTGATCCTGACAAACTCCCCAGTCCCTGCTGGTGACGAGCATGCCAATAACATGATGTTCCCACCACAATACTTGAAAATATAGAGGGTTTCACTCTGTGTTGTGTTGGATTTGACCCAAACCTGTAGTTTCTAATTTAGGCCAAAAAGTTCATTTATTTGCCATGTTGTCTTGTTGCAAACAGAATGGCCTTGTTGCAAACAGAATGGATGATTTAGAGTGGATTTCTTAACAAAGGCTTCCTTCTTTTCACTTTGTCATACAGGCCAGTAATGCGGAGTGAATACAATGTTGTTGATCCTCTGTATTTTCAAGTATTGTAGTGGCAGTAATAGCATCATGTTATAGATATGCTCAGGGGCGCAACTTTGGTTTTAGAAGTGTGTGTGTGTGTGGGGGGGGGGGGACATATATATATACACTACTACCTGTCGAAAGTTTTAGAACACCTACTCATTCAAGGGTTTTCTTTATTTTTACTATTTTCTACATTGTAGAATAATAGTGAAGACATCCAAACTATGAAATAACACATATGGAATCATGTAGTAACCAAAAGTGTTAAACAAATCAAAATATATTTATATTTATATTTGAGATTCTTCAAATAGCCACCCTTTGCCTTGATGACAGCTTTTCACACTCTTGGCATTATCTTAACCAGCTTTATGAGGTAGTCACCTGGAATGCATTTCAATGAACAGGTGTGCCTTGTTAAAAGTTAATTTGTGGAATTTCTTCCCTTCGTAATGCGTTTGAGCCAATCAGTTGTGTTGTGACAAGGTAGGGGTGGTATACAGAAGATAGCCCTATTTGGTAAAAGATCAAGTCCATATTATGGCAAGAACAGCTCAAATAAGCAAAGAGAAACGACAGTCCATCATTACTTTAAGACATGAAGGTCAGTCAAAACGGAACATTTCAAGAACTTTGAAAGTTTCTACAAATGCAGTCGCAAAAACCATCAAGTGCTATGATGAAACTGGCTCTCATGAGCACCGCCACAGGAAAGGAAGACCCAGAGTTACCTCTGCTGCAGAGGATAAGTTCATTAGAGTTAACTGCACCTCAGATTGCAGGCCAAAAAATGCTTCACAGAGTTCAAGTAACAGACACATCTCAACCTCAACTGTTCAGAGGAGACTGTGTGAATCAGGCCTTCATGTTCGAATTGCTGCAAAAAAATACTACTAAAGGACACCAGTAAGAAGAAGAGACTTGCTTGGGCCAAGAAACATAAGCAATGGACATTAGACCGGTGGAAATCTGTCCTTTGGTCTGATGAGTCCAAAATTTAAATTTTTGGTTCCAACCGCCGTGTCTTTGTGAGAGTAGGTGAACGGATAATCTGCATGTGTGGTTCCCACTGTGAAGCATGGAGGTGGAGGTGTGATGGTGTGGGGGTGCTTTGCTGGTGACACGGTCAGTGATTTATTTAGAATTCAAGGCACACTTAACCAGCATGGCTACCACTGCATTCTGCAGCGATACGCCATCCCATCTGGTTTGCCCTTAGTGGGACTATCTTTAGTTTTTCAACAGGACAATGACCCAATACACCTCCAGGCTGTGTAAGGGCTATTTGACAAAGAAGGAGAGTGATGGAGTGCTGCATCAGATGACCTGGCCTCCACAATCACCCGACCTCATCCCAATTGGTTTGGGATGAGTTGGACCGCAGAGTGAAGGAAAAGCAGCCAACAAGTGCTCAGCCTATGTGAGAACTCCTTCAAAACTGTTGGAAAAGCAGTCCAGGTGAAGCTAGTTGAGAGAATGCCAAGAGTTTGCAAAGCTGTCATCAAGGCAAAGGGTGGCCACTTTGAAGAATCTAAAATCTAAAATATATTTTGATTTGTTTAACACTGTTTTGGTTACTACATCATTCCATATTTGTTATTTCATAGTTTTGATGTCTTTACTATTATTTTACAATGTAGAAAATAGTCAAAATAAAGAAAACCCTTGAATGAGTAGGTGTGTCCAAACTTTGACTGGTACTGTATGTGTGTGTATATATATATGTATATATATATACAGTGAGGGAAAAAAGTATTTGATCCCCTGCTGATTTTGTACATTTGCCCACTGACAGAGACATGATCAGTCTATAATTCTAATGGTAGGTTTATTTGAACAGTGAGAGACAGAATAACAACAAAATAATCCAGATAAAAGCATGTCAAAAATGTTATAAATTGATTTGCATTTTAATGTACATTGATTTGCATATAAGTATTTGACCCCTCTGCAAAACATGACATAGTACTTGGTGGCAAAACCCTTGTTGGCAATCACAGAGGTCAGACGTTTCTTGTAGTTGGCCACCAGGTTTGCACACATCTCAGGAGGGATTTTGTCCCACTCCTCTTTGCAGATCTTCTCCAAGTCATTAAGGTTTCGAGGCTGACGTTTGGCAACTCGAACCTTCAGCTCCCTCCACAGATTGTCTATGGGATTAAGGTCTGGAGACTGGCTAGGCCACTCCAGGACCTTAATGTGCTTCTTCTTGAGACACTCCTTTGTTGCCTTGGCCGTGTGTTTTGGGTCATTGTCATGCTGGAATACCCATCCACGACCTATTTTCAATGCCCTGGCTGAGGGAAGGAGGTTCTCACCCAAGATTTGACGGTACATGGCCCCGTCCATCGTCCCTTTGATGCGGTGAAGTTGTCCTGTCCCCTTAGCAGAAAAACACCCCCAAAGCATAATGTTTCCACCTCCATGTTTGACGGTGGGGATGGTGTTCTTGGGGTCATAGGCAGCATTCCTCCTCCTCCAAACACGGCGAGTTGAGTTGATGCCAAAGAACTTGATTTTGGTCTCATCTGACCACAACACTTTCACCTAGTTCTCCTCTGAATCATTCAGATGTTCATTGGCAAACTTCAGGCGGGCCTGAATATGTGCTTTCTTGAGCAGGGGGACCTTGCGGGCGCTGCAGGATTTCAGTCCTTCACGGCGTAGTGTGTTACCGATTGTTTTCTTGG
Source organism: Coregonus lavaretus (assembly GCF_964263955.1). Taxonomy (NCBI): domain Eukaryota; kingdom Metazoa; phylum Chordata; class Actinopteri; order Salmoniformes; family Salmonidae; genus Coregonus; species Coregonus lavaretus. The sequence goes on along the minus strand of NC_140008.1, from coordinate 33,408,446 downwards.
TGACTATGGTCCCAGCTGCCTTGTGATCATTGACAAGATCTTCCCGTGTAGTTCTGGGCTGATTCCTCATCGTTCTCATGATCATTGCAACTGCACGAGGTGAGATCTTGCATGGAGCCCCAGGCCGAGGGAGATTGACAGGTCTTTTGTGTTTCTTCCATTTGCGAATAATCGCACCAACTGTTGTCACCTTCTCCCCAAGCTGCTTGGCGATGGTCTTGTAGCCCATTCCAGCCTTGTATAGGTCTACAATCTTGTCCCTGACATCCTTGGAGAGCTTTTTGGTCTTGGCCATGGTGGAGAGTTTGGAATCTGATTGATTGATTGCTTCTGTGGACAGGTGTCTTTTATACAGGTAACAAACTGAGATTAGGAGCACTCCCTTTTAGAGTGTGCTCCTAATCTCAGCTCATTACCTGTATAAAAGACACCTGGGAGCCAGAAATCTTTCTGATTGAGAGGGGGTCAAATACTTATTTCCCTCATTAAAATGCAAATCAATTTATAACATTTTTGACATGCGTTTTTCTGGATTTTGTTGTTGTTATTCTGTCTCTCACTGTTCAAATAAACCTACCATTAAAATTATAGACTGATAATTTCTTTGTCAGTGGGCAAACGTACAAAATCTGCAGGGATCAAATACTTTTTTCCCTCACTGTATACATATATACTGAACAAAAATATAAACGCAACATGTAAAGTGTTGGTCCCACGTTTCATGATCTGAAATAAAAGATCTCATAAATGTTCCATATGCACAACATTTTCTCTCAATTTCTGTGCACTAATTTGTTTACATTACATTTACGTCATTTAGCAGACGCTCTTATCCAGAGCGACTTACATGAGCAATTAGGGTTAAGTGCCTTGCTTAAGGGCACATCGACAGATTTTTCACCTAGTTGGCTCGGGGATTAGAACCAGCGACCTTTCGGTTACTGGCACAACGCTCTTACCCACTAAGCTACCTCCCTGTTAGTGAGCATTTCTCCTTTGTCAAGATAATCCATCCACCTGACAGGTGTGGCATTTCAAGAAGCTGATTAAACAGCATGATCATTACACAGGTGCACCTTGTGCTGGGGACAATAAAAGGCCACTCTAAAATGTGCAGTTTTGTCACACAACACAATGCCACAGATGTCTCAAGTTTTGATGGATTATGCAATTGGCATGTTGACTGCAGGTATATCCACCAGAGCTGTTTCCAGATAATTGAATGTTCATTTCTCTACCATAAGCCACCTCCAACATCATTTTAGAGAATTTGGCAGTACGTCCAACCGGCCTCACATCCGCAGACCACGTGTAACCACGCCAGCCCAGGACCTTCACATCCGGCTTCTTCACCTGCGGAATCGTCTGAGACCAGCCACCCAGACAGCTGATGAAACGGAGGAGTTTTTCTGTCTGTAATGAAGCCCGTTTGTGGGGAAAAACTAATTCTGATTGGCTGGGCATGGGTGGGCCTGGGAGGGCATAGGCCCACCCATCTGGGGAGCAAAGGCCCACCCATGGCTGTGCCCCTGCCCAGTCATGTGAAATACATAGATAAGGGCCTAACTAATATTTTTTTTCAATTTACTGATTTCCTTATATGAACTGTAACTCAGTAAAATCAATTAAATTGTTGCATGTTGTGTTTATATTTTTGTTCAGTACATTCGGAAAGTATTCAGACCCCTTGACTTTTTCCACATTGTGTTATGTTGCAGCCTTATTCTAAAATGTATTAAATTGTATCATCAATCTACACACAATACCCCATAATGACAAAGCATAAACAGGTTTTTAGAAATTTGTGCAAATGTAAAATAAAATAAAACTGAAATATAACATTTAAATAAGTATTCATACCCTTTACTCAGTACTTTGTTGAAGCACCTTTGGCAGCGATTACAGCCTCAAGTCGTCTAGGGTATGACGCTACAAGCTTGGCAGACCTGTATTTGGGGAGTTTCTCCCATTCTTTTCTGCAGATCCTCTCAAGCACTGTCAGGTTGGATGGGAAGCATCGCTGGACAGGTATTTTAAGGTCTCTCCAGAGATGTTAGATCGGGTTCAAGTCTTGGCTCTAGCTGGGCCACTCAAGGACATTCAGAGACTTGTCCCGAAGCCACTCCTGTGTTGTCTTGGCTGTGTCCTTAGGGTCGTTGTCCTGTTGGAAGGTGACCCTTGCCCCAGTCTGATGTCCTGAGTGCTCTGGAGCAAGTTTTCATCAAGGATCTCTCTGTACTTTGCTCCGTTCATCTTTCCCTCGATCCTGACTAGTCTCCCAGTCCCTGCCGCTGAAAACCATCCCCACAGCATGATGCTGCCACATCCCTGCTTCATCGTAGGGATGGTGCCAGGTTTCCTCCAGATGTGATGCTTGGCAATCAGGCCAAAGAGTTCAATCTTGGTTTCATCAGACCAGAGAATCTTGTTTCTCATAGTTTGAGAGTCCTTTAGGTGCCTTTTAGCAAACTCCAAGCGGGCTGTCATGTGCCTTTTACTGAGGAGTGGCTTCCGTCTGGCCTCCCTACCATAAAGGCCTGATTGGTGGAGTGCTGCAGAGATGGTTGTCATTCTCCACAGTGGAACTCTGGAGCTCTGTCAGAGTGACCATCGGGTTCTTGGTCACCTCCCTGACCAAGGCCCTTCTCACCCGATTGCTCAGTTTGGCCGGGCGGCCAGCTCTAGGAAGTATGATGGAGGCCACTGTGTTCTTAGGGACCTTCAATGCTGCAGACATTTTTTGGTACCCTTCCCCAGATCTGTGCCTCAACACGATCCTGTCTTGGAGCTCTACGGACAATTCCTTCGACCTCATGGCTTGGCTTTTACATGCATTGTCAACTGTGGGACCTTATATAGACAGATGTATGCCTTTCCAAATGTCCAATCAATTGAATTTACCACAGGTGGACTCCAATCAAGTTGTAGAAACATATCAAGGATGATCAATGGAAACAGGATATACTTGAGCTCAATTTCGAGTCTCATAGCAAAGGAGGAGGAACTGAAGGACCATCCTGCTCAGCGAATTTCATAAAAATTAAAATAGTGAAACATTAAAAAAGTTATCATTTTTAGATAAAACTATACTAAATATATTCACGTCACCAAATAATTGATTAAAACACACTGTTTTGCAATGAAGGTCTACAGTAGCCTCATCAGCAGTCTGTAGGGTAGGACCATGGTGTAGCCGGTGGACAGCTAGCTTCTGTCCTCCTCTGGGTACATTGACTTCAATACATTACCTAGGAGGCTCATGGTTCTGACCCCCTTCCATAGACTTCATTGGAAAGGAAAAGCTGCAACGCTCGCTCACCATTAAAAATGTGTAGTTTCATTAGACACATTTAAAAGATTGATGTTTCGGCCTACAATGGCCTTCTTCAGAATAATCACAAAGGGAATGGGCAAGTTCATATAGGGCATGGGGAAGACAATTAGGGAGAAAACTCTCTTCAGCTGTTGGCGCTAATGAGAGACAGTGTGGTAGACCATACAGGTTGGTACTCAGGGTGTTGTGTGCTGTGGTCAATGTTCCACGTAGTGATGAAATACAGAAGTGAAACCAGTAAAAAACAATTGGAAAACTGGACAAGCTTTTTTCAGTAGGTGTAGTTGATGTACAACCGTTACTATATAATACATGTTGAATATATTGGGTATTGAAAAATAAACAACAGGGCTAAGCAAAACTACGGATAACAACAAAAAACATCAAAAGCTTAGGCAAAGAGACTTACACAGTAATTATGACAGCTTCCGGAGGACATCCTCCAACCTATCAGAGCTCTTGCAGCATGAACTGACATGTTGTCCACCCAATCAAAGGATCAGAGAATGAATCTAGTACTGAAAGCATAAGCTAAAGCTAGCTAGCAATGCATAAAATGTGGTGAGTAGTTGATTCAAAGAGAGAGAAAAACAATAGTTTGAACAGTTTTCAACAAATTAATTTCTTCCAAGATTAAGGAGAAGCAAGAGAGAGAGAGAGAGAGAGAGAGAGAGAGAGAGAGAGAGAGAATACACCTATAGGTACACCTATAGCTCATTTCTTGGCAGTAGTACTGTAGACTACTTTATCACTGACCTCAACCCAGAGTCTCTCAGAGCGTTCACAGTCAGCCCACTGACACCCCTATCAGACCACAGCAAAATCACAGTCTACTTGAACAGAGCAATACTCAATCATGAGGCATCAAAGCCAAAAGAACTGAATAATATTAAGAAATGCTATAGATGGAAGGAAAGTAGTGTTGAAACCTACCAAAAAACAATTAGGAAACAACAAATTCAATCCATTCTAGACAACTTCCTGGACAAAACGTTCCACTGTAATAGTGAAGGTGTAAACTTGGCAGTAGAAAACCTAAACAGTATATTTGACCTCTCAGCTTCCCTATCAAATCTAAAAATCTCTAACAGAAAACCAAAGAAAAGTAATAACAGTGATAAATGGTTTGATGAAGAATGCAAAAACCTAAGAAAGAAATTGAGAAACCTATCCAACCAAAAACATAGAGACCCAGAAAACCTGAGCCTACGCCTTCACTATGGTGAATCACTAAAACAATACAGAAATACACTACGGAAAAAGAAGGAACAGCATGTCAGAAATCAGCTCAATGTAATTGAAGAATCCATAGACTCTAACCACTTCTGGGAAAATTGGAAAACACTAAACAAACAACAACACGAAGAGCTATCTATCCAAAACGGAGATGTATGGGTAAACCACTTCTCCAATCTTTTTGGCCCTATAACAGAGAACAAACAGCAAAAAAATATACATGATCAAATGCAAATCTTAGAATCAACTATTAAAGACTACCAGAACCCACTGGATTCTCCAATTACATTGAATGAACTACAGGATAAAATACAAACCCTCCAACCCAAAAAGTCCTGTGGTGTTGATGGTATCCTCAATGAAATGATAAAATATACAGACCACAAATTTCAATTAGCTATACTTAAACTCTTTAACATCATCCTTAGCTCTGGCATCTTCCCCAACATCTGGAACCAAGGACTGATCACCCCAATCCACAAAAGTGGAGACAAATTTGACCCCAATAACTACCGTGGGATATGCGTCAACAGCAACCTTGGGAAAATCCTCTGCATTATCATTAACAGCAGACTAGTTCATTTCCTCAGTGAAAACAATGTACTGAGCAAATGTCAAATTGGCTTTTTACCAAATTACCGTACGACAGACCACGTATTCACCCTGCACACCCTAATTGACAAACAAACAAACCAAAACAAAGGCAAAGTCTTCTCATGCTTTGTTGATTTCAAAAAAGCTTTTGACTCAATTTGGCATGAGGGTCTGCTATACTAATTGATGGAAAGTGGGGTTGGGGGAAAAACATACGACATTATAAAATCCATGTACACAAACAACAAGTGTGCAGTTAAAATTGGCAAAAAACACACACATTTCTTTCCACAGGGCCGTGGGGTGAGACAGGGATGCAGTTTAAGCCCCACCCTCTTCAACATATATATCAACGAATTGGCGAGGGCACTAGAACAGTCTGCAGCACCCGGCCTCACGATCTGGTGCTTCTGTCACCAACCAAGGAGGGCCTACAGCAGCACCTAGATCTTCTGCACAGATTCTGTCAGACCTGGGCCCTGACAGTAAATCTCAGTAAGACAAAAATAATGGTGTTCCAAAAAAGGTCCAGTTGCCAGGACCACAAATACAAATTCCATCTAGACACCGTTGCCCTAGAGCACAGAAAAAACTATACATACCTCGGCCTAAACATCAGCGCCACAGGTAACTTCCACAAAGCTGTGAACGATCTGAGAGACAAGGCAAGAAGGGCCTTCTATGCCATCAAAAGGAACATAAAATTTGACATACCAATTAGGATCTGGCTAAAAATACTTGAATCAGTTATAGAACCCATTGCCCTTTATGGTTCTGAGGTCTGGGGTCCGCTCACCAACCAAGAATTCACAAAATGGGACAAACACCAAATTGAGACTCTGCATGCAGAATTCTGCAAAAACATCCTCCGTGTACAACGTAAAACACCAAATAATGCATGCAGAGCAGAATTAGGCCAATACCCACTAATTATCAAAATCCAGAAAAGAGCCGTTAAATTCTATAACCACTTAAAAGGAAGCGATTCCCAAACCTTCCATAACAAAGCCATCACCTACAGAGAGATGAACTTGGAGAAGAGTCCCCTAAGTAAGCTTGTCCTGGGGCTCTGTTCACAAACACAAACAGACCCCACACAGCCCCAGGACAACAATAACAACAACACAACTAGACCCAACCAAATCATGAGAAAACAAAAAGAGAATTACTTGACACATTGGAAAGAACAAACAAAAAAACAGAGCAAACTAGAATGCTATTTGGCCCTAAACAGAGAGTACACAGTGGCAGAATACTTGACCACTGTGACTGACCCAAACTTAAGGAAAGCTTTGACTATGTACAGACTCAGTGAGCATAGCCTTGCTATTGAGAAAGGCCGCCGTAGGCAGACCTGGCTCTCAAGAGAAGACAGGCTATGTGCACACTGCCCACAAAATGAGGTGGAAACTGAGCTGCACTTCCTAACCTCCTGCCAAATGTATGACCATATTAGAGACACATATTTCCCTCAGATTACAGCGATCCACAAAGAATTCGAAAACAAACCCAATTTTGATAAACTCCCTTATCTACTGGGTGAAAAACCACAGTGTGCCATCACAGCTGCAAGATTTTTGACCTGTTGCCACAAGAAAAGGGCAACCAGTGAAGAACAAACACCATTGTAAATACAACCCATATTTATGTTTATTTATTTTCCCATTTGTACTTTAACTATTTGCACATTGTTACAACACTGTATATATACATAATATGACATTTGAAATGTCTTTATTCTTTTGAAACTTCTGAGTGTAATGTTTACTGTTAATATTTATTGTTTATTTCACTTTTGTTTACTATCTACTTCACTTGCTTTGGCAATGTTAACACACGTTTCCCATGCCAATAAAGCCCTTAAATTGAAATTGAAATTGAATTGAGAGAGAGCTAGCTATATTTCGAAGGATATCTTTTTTCACTTTTCACTTACTTAGCTAGCATCGAATGCAGCGAGCTAGTTTAGCCTACTCAAACACCAGGCTCAAACAGAGAGGGATGCTATGTTAGCTAGTTGGTTATGGCTATCCAAAACTGGAACTCTTCCAAGTCAAGGTAAGCTTTTATTCATTTATTGCCACTGGGGCCGCTGGTGTAAATGTTAAACTGCTTGCTGCTGACTGTACACTGTACTGCATGATTGTAGCGGGTTTACTAACGCGTAAGTTCTAGTAGCTATGTTGACAACGATGTAGGCTGTGTCCAGTTAGCGGTCATTATATGAAGGTCTGGCTTGGAAAGGTTTTTTCACCTGGTCACAGACAGCTGATGTGTTGTGCACTGAAATCCACAAGAGAAGGTGAGAGGATGAGAGCGTGTAGATAGATGCGAGAAGGAATTATATATACAACCAGCTGTTTGTACATGGCTGCTATGAAAGTGAACTGTGCCAATTCTGTTGAAAAACATTTCTTAAACGGAAGCAAATGGAACGAAACGGGGATAAACATACCTGAATTTGTCCAATAGAAACTCTCGTTTGCAACTGTTGGACTAATGATTACACCCTAGATCAGCTAGATGCAGGCAAAAGTGTGCAAGGCGGTATTGAATGTGTCACTGTCTGTCACCTTGATTACTCAAAATTCTCTCGACCTGTGCACCTACGTTGTAAACTTTCATTCATAGGCTATGTTGTAGCAACCTCATGATGGGGACAGGGTAAATTCGAGCATCATGTAGTAGCTTAAACCTATCGACGTCACATTGAGCTGGGTGAATGGAATTTGAATGACAGTCATCCAATATGCTGTAATATAAATAAGTCCATGTACATAAAAAGATTATCATCCTCCCTCATCTTAAACTGCACTGACCGCCACTACATTCCACAGGAAGTCAGAAAACACAAATTCAACAATGAGTGGTTTAGAAGGAATGAGTGGCTAACTGCCAGCATCGCAAAGCAATCACTATTTTGCTTCCCTGCCTGCTGTTCGGTGGAGAGGGTGTCTGTTCCAAGTCTGGGTTTAAGGATTTAAATCTGTCTGAAAGGGTCTCTTTTCCTAGCTTAAAATGATAAACATTCACACGCAACACCCTGGGCCAGAAAAGGTTGAATACATTGGCCATGCTGTGAATCCAGCATGATTTCTGCCGTGTTCAACACAACTGGGAACTCAGAACTCGGAACTGGGAAATCTCCAACATCGGTGCACTCAAGACAACTGAGCTCCGACTGGGAAAATACGTTTTCAATGGTCATCCAACTCGGAATTCCAAGTCGTGAACTCGGGTCTCTTTCTAGAGCTCCGACTTTCCGACCTGAAGATCACTGACGTCATGATTCGACTTCGTTTTTTTTTAGTTCACAGTTATCTTGAAAGCACCAAAAATCCAGAGAATGACCAAGTTTGCCCACAAGAAGGACCACCGCAGCACCTTCCTGTTCAAGTGAGCAAAGCACAACAACGGTGAGTCCAAAAATAGGCCTATGTCTTGTATGCTGCTGCATAAATTATGCAATATGCCAGGGGGATATGTACAACGTTACTGTAGCTAAGAAAGTAATACTAAGTGTATGTTGTGTAGTCCCCTGTAGCTCCGTTGGTAGAGCATAGCGCTTGCAACGCCAGGGTTGTGGGTTCGTTTCCCACGTGGGCCAGTATGAAAAAATGTATGCACTCACAAACTGTAAATCGCTATGGATAAGAGCGTCTGCTAAATATGTAAAATGTAGTAAGCTGTTAGTAGCCCATGTGACTCACCCTAAGAATTTGGTCCCTCAGAACTTAGCCTACTGTTCTGACTTGGTGTTGCACATATAGCCTGTTTTAGATCAATGTCATCATCGAATATTGTAAGAGTTTATATGCCCACGTAATTTATCCTACGGTTCTGACTTGGTGTACAAGGAGAATGCTGTAATAACTGCCCATGTTCTGAATTTTGTAACTGTACATTTCAAAAGTGCTGAACAAATAATTATTTTGACTATGTCTGTCTTAGCTCACTCATTAATGTCTTACTCGAAATTACGTCTTGCCTCTTAATCGCTCATCGTTCCCTTATGCCATAGTTTGTACATACAAATGTTGGAATGATGCATTTATTTGTTGTGCTTACTTTGTGTATTATAGTTAGCCCATGTGCTTTTCTCCACGAGGAGGAGATACTATAATGTTGTTGTCTGTAACCATGTTTGCCAGTGAAAGTTCAGTAATAGACCCATGTAATTCCAGTTGATATTGCGAGGGTTGTTTTGTTTACGCAATGCGTTGTCTGTGCGTCAGTATAGGCCTATTGTCTATAAAAGTGGATCCTCGTGATTGTATTTTCCTTCCTTTTTAGACCACATAGGCCTTATAAAATACTTCAAATGGTAGTCTCTCTCTCTCTCTGCGGTGACTTAAAGAAGAGTAAAGTTAAGGCCTCAACATCTTGCTGAATTTATCTGAACTAACATCTATCTGAATTTCTGTCGGTGTCCATTTTGAAAGTGCTGAACGAAAGCCTACCTCGTCCCAGCTCGTTTGCTTGCACTTAAATGCAGGGGCGGCCTGTTCAATAGGGCGATATGGGCGACGCACTGCCAAACGGGAAAAGGAAGGGATTTTTTTTCTAATCAATTATATCACGGCAACAGTAGTTATCAGTGTTGTAATCTATACGTCTGATCTGCCACAGTGCCACACTGCCACCAAATGTCGAATCAGGCTAAAGTCGTGCTTCAAATGGCTCCCCCCCCTTTTGGGGCGATTTCAGTCAGGTTGAAAATCGCCCAGAAGTCTGTCATAGACTCCCATGTAAAATCTATTTTTTTCAAATTTCAGAGCCTTCAATACAATCTCAATGGGTGTCTGTGGGCTTGCACTTACGCGCTTTCGTCATACGTTACGTAACCATGAACGTAACTGAGAAAAGAGTGGATTGTTTGAAAGAAGTTCCTTTTTGTCGGCGAACAAATGAAGATAAATTGGCAACGAAACAATTAGGACCTCCCAGACCAAATTTAATAATTCAACAGGTTTCTACTAAAGGCGGAAAGTCCTACACCCGAGGATTTTCCAAAAATTGGTACGAACGAAAAAAGACATTGCCACTCACTCAACTGGATGACGAGGGATACAGGCTAGCTGTCCGCCGCCACAACGATGAGGTTAGTGTTGATAATCACAAGTTTACTGGAGAACCAACTGAGACCAAGTAGAGACTTTGGACAGGGTGGATATGGTGTAATAAAGGCAGTTTATTCAGAGGTAAATATATCTGGAATCGCGTTCACGGACCCGTTCGTCAAACTCTTAGGGAGCTATAAATTAAGCCCCATTACTTACCATATCAGATAAGAGAAATTGCTGCAGCTACATATATTTTACATCCTGGCCCTACATAGTTCACTATTTGCATCACTTACCAAAATATTACATGTGGTCATATATGCTTGGAAAGTGGAGATGCCATAGAACGTCAAAAAAGTAAACATTGCTGGAGACACATTGCCGTTTTGGAGAAGACATCGCGTTTGCTAGCGAAGAGATTTGTTGTGGCAAATGAACTTGGGCTGGGAATTGCCAGGAACCTCACGATAAGATATATGCATCAGCATTGCGAGTCTCATGATTCTATACGTATTGCGATTCGATACTGTGATTTTATTGCGCACCATATGTCTGTTGCAGAGGGATCAGAAAGCCATGAGAACGAGTTTTGATCAGTCATGGAAATAAAAGTGCTGAAAACAAATTGGCTCCCAATGTGAAAAGATTGAGAACAAGCTATGAAGGAACAATAATGGTGTTTTGGTGCAGGTACAGCCAACTAGCGCTAAAATATTGCGATATTGTCAATACAGTATATCGTAAAGTATCACTATGTAACTCGATTTCTTTCACCCCAATCCCTCAAATTAACGGTAAATAACTGAATTGTTTGCCCCACATTTAGCTAAGATGATTAGCTAGCCAGCTAAAATGTTTTATTTAGTTAGCAGTCGCATCTACAATAGTTTACTGTCAATAACATGTCTCCAAAAATGACGTGGTGTCTCCAATTGTGTTGACATTTTACAATTGCAATGCGCATCCATGAGTATCCACTTTCTGTAGCTCAGCTGGTAGAGCATGGTGCTTGTAACGCCAAGGTAGTGGGTTCGATCCCCGGGACCACCCATACACAAAAATGTATGCACGCATGACTGTAAGTCGCTTTGGATAAAAGCGTCTGCTAAATGGCATATTATTATTATTATTATTATTATTATTATCTGAAGAGAGCCCCGAAACATTGTGTGCAGACATTTTATGCAATAAATGAAGTAGGTTCAATCTAGTAGTTCTGATCTTCTGATTGGTCCTGATGAGTTGGGCGAGGTCACCTCCAGGCTACTGTCACTGTTGCATTGGCTCTGAGTCGGGTTCTCTGTCTTCAAATGTTCAGCCTAAGAGAGGGGATTTTTGTGTGTGTGTGTGTGTGTGTGTGTTTAACAGTGATGATGTGTGTGTGTGTGTGTGTTTAACAGTGATGATGTGTGTGTGTGTGTGTGTGTGTTTGTGTGTGTGTGTTTGTGTGTGTGTGTGTCCTCAGAGCAAGAACTCGTGAGTTGGAAGAACTGAGAGGCCTATGGCGTGGGTGTTGTCCTTGGCCACCTGCTGACAAGGCTGACAAGATAGGACCCTTTTGTCCATTGTTATTGGATAGGAACAGAACTTATAACCAGCTCCTGACCTAAATAGATCTTAGCACAACATTTTACTCAACATATCATATTCCATATTCACTATAACAAATATATTTACTACGACATTAGCAAGAACCGCCACATCCTCAGCCGGCTAATCCAGTGTGTGAAGTTTTGCGGAGTGTTTGAGTTAGCTTTGCGAGGCAAAGATGAAACTGAGGGCTCCACCAACCCTGGTAAGCCAACACTTTTGAGATCAGTCAATAAATGCTTCTGGTATTGACTTATATGCTGCCCCTGTCTTCATGTTGTTGCTGGACATATCTTTTTTTAAATGTGTGTAGGTCACCTAAATCATCAGAAAAATTGCCCCTCCTGAGAATTTTTTCAGGAGCCGCCACTGCTTAAATGTAATAATGTTTGTGTATGGTTCAAAAGCCAAAACCCATGTCGGCATTCGTTATTATTGAAGGAGTGGGCAGTTTTTATCGAGCTACACAAATCCACAAGGAGTCAGTAGAAACCATATTTATTTAAGCAAGTCAGCCATATCAGCTCTGAGTTTTTAAGAAGGCAATAAATGAGGCTGAATTAACATTTTCGCTGCCAGATGAGACTGCTGATAGCCAGGTGTAGCGGTGGTAAGGAGTCACTCCATGGTGCTGAAAGGAAAGCTCCCCTGTCGGGACAGCTTTATGTAGGCCCTAACAGTTTGTGGGCTCCGTTTGTCACCGTTATAGTGCAATTAATGTATTGTTTAGTGTTGTGTTGTGTAGTGTAGTGGCTTTGCTGGCATGCATCTAAGAAAATTGGTTGAGTTTGCCCTACCAAGATTTACATAATAAAATCGTCACTGGAAAGGAGCAAAGCCTATGTAAAAGGTTAGAGGAAAATGTTACTAGATGTCGCCAAGCCAATAGATGGCACTGCTGCTATGTGTATCTTAGTGTGATACTCTATAGTACGATGAGCAGTGTTGCCATGTTCGCAGTTTTAGAGTAAAATTGGGCTTTGAAAACGATGTCACGGGTGAAAATGTTTTTGGGCTACTTCTAAACTGCACTGCGGCCGCCATGGCATTTATCTTTAAAATATATACAGTTCCAGTCAAAAGTTTGGACACATCTACTCATTCAAGGGTTTTTCTTTATTTTGACTTTTTTCTACATTGTAAAATAATAGTGAAGACATCAAAACTATGAAATAACACATATGGAATCATGTAGTAACCAAGAAAGTGTTAAACAAATCAAAATATATTTTATATTTGAGATTCTTCAAAGTAGCCACCCTTTGCCTTGATGACAGCTTTGCACACTCTTGGCATTCTCTCAACAAGTTTCATGAGGTAGTCACCTGGAATGCATTTCAATTAACAGGTGTTCCTTGTTAGAAGTTAATTTGTGGAATTTCTTCCCTTCTAAATGAGTTTGAGCCAATCAGTTGTGTTGTGACAAGGTAGGGGTGGTATACAGAAGATAGCCCTATTTAGTAAAAGACCAAGTCTATATTATGGCAAGAACAGCTCAAATAAGCAAAGAGAAACGACAGTCCATCATTACTTTAAAACATGAAGGTATGTCAATCTGGAAAACTTCAAGAACTTTGAAAAACATATTGCCAGAACTGATATAACGGCGACAAAGCATTGGAAAACGACATTAGGCACACTACAGCTCTTTAGAGAATTTCACTCAGAGTCGGTTTAAAGTAAACTGCATTCTGATGTCGACTTTTCTTATGAACTGTAATTCTACCCCACAGAATACAGTACCGTACCGTATCTTTGGAGCTCCAAAAACCCTTTGACCACTAATGCGTGCATGGTATTGTTGTTTCTGTCTCATTAACATCTTTTGAGGCGTGCCTTGTAAGGGGCTATATTTGTTGCACCCATGAGTGAGAATGCTGTACCAATTCAACTCGTATGTGGTTATAGGGCCCCATCAATTTCTATAAGGGACAGATTGGAGTGGTGGGAAGTCTTAAACCTTAGATTGTTTCTTGTCATTACTCACAACCCTGCGTGGTGGAGATTGTCTGGGATTGTGTCCCTTTCTCTACTGGGTCTTCTATCCTTTTCTTTGGAAGGACCAGGATGCAGCAAGAGTAATAGTGGCTTGACCGCGGCTGATGCTGCCTTTCTGGTCCAGCGGAAAAGGCCAGAACTGCCTGAAGGACTGGGGAAGACGGAAGGATAACAGTTATGTCGCACATGCAGCTAATAAAAACATATGGAAATGTCTGCTCTACCCAAAATTACAACCAAATAACTGCAGCATTACCGCAAAAATTGAAGAGAAGGTGGAAGGGGGAAAAAGTAAGAAACTTGTCTGTTGCCCCTGCATTAAAGACCATAATTGCTTAAAGAAAATTGTGATTTTAAAAAAGTATACCAGTTTCATTTAAGGACGAAAGGATTGACAGCCATCCCATATAGATTGCAAAATAGTTGGGAAGAGATTTTTGACGTACCGATTCCATGGCATAGTGTTTATGAACTGATACGCAAAACGACGCCGGATTCAAAACGTATAATTGTTCAATTTAAATTATTATACAAAATTCTTGCTACCAGTAGAATGTTATTTATATGGGGGATACAATCTTCCCAGCTCTGCAGATTTTGCTGCAAAGAGACAGAATCATTAGATCATTTGTTTTGGTACTGTCCATTTGTAGCTTGTTTTTGGTCACAGGTCCAGGAATGGCTGAAGGATTGCAATATTTACCTGGAGCTAACCCTGTAGATAGCACTACTGGGTGATCTGAAAAGTCATAGTCAATCGATCAATAATATAATAATACTTTTAGCAAAAATGTTTATTTTCAATTTACAATTTATAGAAACAATAAGAATAGAAGGGTTCAGAAATGTTGTGAAACATCACAGTACAGTTGAAAAATATATGGCAAATAGAAATCCAATATGGATGGTGTTAAGAGATAGATGGGTGGTGTTGAATGGAGCTGAATGATGGGACTAATAACAACTAACAACAACTAATAACAACAAGTTAACTAACATAAAGCATACTGTGGCCATAATAAGTATATACAGTGCTATGAAAAAGTATTTTCCCCCTTTCTAATTTTCTCTACTTTTGCATATTTGCGATACTGAATGTTATCAAATCTTCAACCAAAACCTAATATTAGATAAAGGGAACATAACTGAACAAATAACACAACAATTACATATTTATTTCATAAACAAAGTTATGCAACACCCAATTCCCCTGTGTGAAAAAGTAATTGCCCCCTTACACTCAATAACTGGTTGTGCCACCTTTAGCTACAATGACTCCAACCAAATGCTTGCTGTAGTTGTTGATCAGTCTCTCACGTCGCTGTGGAGGAATTTTGGCACACTCTTCCATGCAGAACTGCTTTAACTCAGTGACGTGTGGGTTTTCAAGCATGAACTGCTCGTTTCAAGTCCTGCCACAACATCTCAATTGGGATTAGGTCTGGACTTTGACTAGGCCATTCCAAAACTTCAAATGTGTTGCTTTTTAGCAATTTTCATGTAGACTTTATTGTGTGTTATGGATCATTGTCTTGCTGCATGACCCAGATGCGCTTCAGCTTCAGCTCACAGACGGATGGTCTGACATTCTCCTGTAGAATTCTCTGATACAGAGCAGAATTCATGGTTCCTTCTATTAAGGCAAGTCGTCCAGGTCCTGAGGCAGCAAAGCATCCCCAAACCATCACACCACCACCACCATTCTTGACCTTTGGTATGATGTTCTTTCTGTGGAATGCAGTGTTTGGTTTTCGCCAGGCATAATGGGACCCATCTCGTCCAAAAAGTTGACTCAAGTTTGCCAAAAAGCACCTGGATGATCATCAAGACTCTTGGAAGAACGTTCTATGGACAGATGATTCAAAAGTATAACTTTTTGGACGACATGGTTCCAGTAATGCCTGGCGAAAACCAAACTCTGCATTCCACAGTAAGAACATCATACCAAAGGTCAAGCATGGTGGTGGTGGTGTGACAATGATCCAAAACACACAATCAAGTCTACATGAAAATTGCTAAAACGCAACAAATTGGAAGTTTTGGAATGGCCTAGTCAAAGTCCAGACCTAATCCCAATTGAGATGTTGTGGCAGGACTTGAAACGAGCAGTTCATGCTTGAAAACCCACACGTCACTGAGTTAAAGCAGTTCTGCATGGAAGAGTGTGCCAAAATTCCTCCACAGCGACGTGAGAGACTGACCAACAACTACAGGAAGCATTTGGTTGGAGTCATTGCAGCTAAAGGTGGTTTACTTTTTCACACAGGGGAATTGGGTGTTGCATAACTTTGTTTATGAAATAAATGAAAATAAATATGCAATTGTTGTGTTATTTGTTCACTTATGTTCCCTTTATCTAATATTATGTTTGGTTGAAGATCTGATAACATTCAGTATCACAAATATGCAAAAGTAGAGAAAATTAGAAAGGGGGCAAATACTTTTTCATAGCACTGTAGATTATAGGTTGAGAGCTTTTGTGAAAGAGCACAGTTAGAAAGATATGGCATATAGAAGCAAACCGGATGGACATCATGAAAATGATCGGAAAGGTTGAGGGTAGAGGAAGTTCAGGAGTAAAAACAAACAAAATATAATTATTGTAAAAATGATCTGTGTCCATAAAATGTATATACATTGAGGGAAAAAAGTATTTGATCCCCTGCTGATTTTGTACGTTTGCCCACTGACAAAGACATGATCAGTCTATAATTTTAATGGTAGGTTTATTTTAACAGAAAAACTCATGTCAAAAATGTTATAAATTGATTTGCATTTTAATGAGGGAAATAAGTATTTGACCCCTCTGCAAAACATGACTTAGTACTTGGTGGCAAAACCCTTGTTGGTAATCACAGAGGTCAGACGTTTCTTGTAGTTGGCCACCAGGTTTGCACACATCTCAGGAGGGATTTTGTTTAGAGCTGACGTTTGGCAACTCGAACCTTCAGTTCCCTCCACAGATTTTCTATGGGATTAAGGTCTGGAGACTGGCTAGGCCACTCCAGGACCTTAATGTGCTTCTTCTTGAGCCACTCCTTTGTTGCCTTGGCCGTGTGTTTTGGGTCATTGTCATGCTGCAATACCCATCCACGACCCATTTTCAATGCCCTGGTTGAGGGAAGGAGGTTCTCACCCAAGATTTGACGGTACATGGCCGTCCATCGTCCCTTTGATGCGGTGAAGTTGTCCTGTCCCCTTAGCAGAAAAACACCCCCAAAGCATAATGTTTCCACCTCCATGTTTGACCGTGGAGATGGTGTTCTTGGGGTCATAGGCAGCATTCCTCCTCCAAACACGGCGAGTTGAGTTGATGCCAAAGAGCTCGATTTTGGTCTCATCTGACCACAACACTTTCACCCAGTTCTCCTCTGAACCATTCAGATGTTCATTGGCAAACTTCAGACGGCCCTGTATATGTGCTTTCTTGTGGGCGCTGCAGGATTTCAGTCCTTTACATTTACATTTTAGTCATTTAGCAAACGCTCTTATCCAGAGCGACTTACAGTTAGTGAGTGCATACATTATTTTTGTATTTCATTTTTCATACTGGCCCCCTGTGGGAATCAAACCCACAACCCTGGTGTTGCAAACGCCATGCTCTACCAATTCAGCTACATCCCTGCCGGCCATTCCCTCCCCTACCCTGGATGACACTGGGCCAATTGTGCGCCGCCCCATGGGTCTCCAGGTCGCGGCCGGCTACGACAGAGACTGGATTCAAACCAGGATCTCTAGTGGCACAGCTAGCACTGCGATGCAGTGCCTTAGACTACTGCGCCACTCTGGAGACCATATATACAGTACCAGTCAAAAGTTTGGACACACCTACTCATTCAAGGGTTTTTCTTTCTTTTTTAATATTTTCTACATTGTAAAATAATAGTGAAGACATCAAAACTATGAAATAACACATATGGAATGATGTAGTAACCAAAAAAGTGTTAAACAAATCAAAATATATTTTATATTTGAGATTCTTCAAATAGCCACCCTTTGCCTTGATGACAGCTTTGCACACTCTTGGCATTCTCTCAACCAGCTTCAACTGGAATGCTTTTCCAACAGTCTTGAAGGAGTTCCTACATATTCTGAGCACCTGTTGGCTGATTTTCCTTCACTCCTCATCCCAAACCATCTCAATTGGGTGGAGGTCGGGTATTGTGGATGCCAGGTCATCTGATGCAGCACTCCTTCACTCTCCTTTTTGGTAAAATCGCCCTTACACAGCCTGGAGGTGTGTTGGGTAATTGTCCTGTTGAAAAACAAATGATAGTCTCCCTAAGCCCAAACCAGATGGGATGGCGTATCACTGCAGAATGCTGTGGTAGCCATGCTGGTTAAGTGTGCCTTGAATTCTAAATAAATCACTGACTGTGTCACCAGCAAAGCACCCCCACACCATAACACCTCCTCCTCCATGCTTTATGGTGGGAAATACTTATGAGGAGATCATCCGTTCACCCACACTGCGTCTCACAAAGACACAGCGGTTGGAACCAAAAATCTCAAATTTGGACTACAGACCAAAGGACAAATGTCCACCGGTCTAATGTCCATTGCTCGTGTTTCTTGGCCCAAGCAGGTCTCTTCTTCTTATTGGTGTCCTTTAGTAGTGGTTTCTTTGCTGCAATTCCACCATGAAGGCCTGATTCACACAGTCCCCTCTGAACAGTTGATGTTGAGATGTGTCTGTGACTTAAACTATGTGAAGCATTTATTTGGGCTGCAATTTCTGAGGCTGGTAACTCTAATGAACTTATCCGCTGAGGTAACTCTGGGTCTTCCATTCCTGTGGTGGTCCTCATGAGAGCCAGTTTCATCATAGAGCTTGATGGTTTTTGCAACTGCACTTGAAGAAACTTTAAAAGTTCTTGAAATGTTCCGTATTGACTGACCTTCATGTCTTAAAGTAATGATTGATTGTCATTTCTCTTTGCATATTTTAGCTTTTCTTGCCATAATATGGACTTGGTCTTTTACCAAATAGGGCTATCTTCTGTATACCACCCCTACCTTGTCACAACACAACTGATTGGCTCAAACGCATTAAGAAGGATATAAATTCCACAAATTCACTTTTAAGAAGGCACACCTGTTAATTGAAATGCATTCCAGGTGACTATCTCATGAAGCTGGTTGAGAGAATGCCAAGAGTGTGCAAAGCTGTCATCAAGGCAAAGGGTGGCTATTTGAAGAATCTCAAATATAAAATAAATGTGGATTTGTTTAACACTTTTTTGGTTACTACACGATTCCATATGTGTTATTTCATAGTTTTGATGTCTTCACTATTATTTTACAATGTAAAACATAGTACAAATAAAGAAAACCCCTTGAATGAGTAGGTGTGTCCAAACCTTTGACTGGTAGCGTATATTTGCGGGGGGAAAAATACATATGGGGGATTGGAAGTGATGCAGACAATTACATTGATGGAAGTTACAATCTATCTGCAATATTAAAGCTGATCTACCCCCCCAAAAAAAAATTATGAAGAGAAATTATAGATAAAACGTATCGGTGCTCATCCGCCATTGAACATAAACATTACACAACAAATTGGAAATCTCAAATTCAACAATGAGTGGTTTGGAAGGAATCAGTGGCTAACTGCAAGCATTGCAAAGCAATCACTAGCCTGCTATTCAGTGGAGTGGGTGTGTGGTCCCAATTCTGGGTTTAAGGGTCTCTTTTCCAAGCTTAAAATTATAAACATTCAACATTGGCCATGCTGTCAATCCAGCATGATTTCTGCCATGCTCAAAACAACTGTTCATTCGGAACTGGTAACTCTGACTTCAATGAGTTCAAAACAACTGGGAACTAGGGAAAAAATGAGCTCCGACTCTGAAAATAAGTTTTGAACGGTCATCCAACTCGGAATTGTAAATTGGGAACTGGGGCCTCTTTCTAGAGCTACGACCTGAAGATCACTGAAGTCATCATGATTCAACCGTCATCATGAGTTCCCAGTTGTCTTGAAAGCACCATAAATCCAGAGAATGCCAGACTTTGATGACAGAGTTTGATGACAAAATTTGCCCACGAAGGACCGCCATGCCACCTTCCTGTTCAAGTGAGCACACCACAACAAGGTGAGTCCAAAAATGTCTAGTACGCTGCTGCATAAAATATGTAATTTGTATACTGTAGCTAAGAAAGTAATAGAGAAATGTAATCATCAAATATTGTAAGAACTTTCATTGTCTGCTTATATGCCCCCTTTATTTATCCTACGGTTCTGACTTGGTGTACAGGGAGAACACTGTAAGAACGGCCCATGTACTGAATTCCGTTTATGTACATTTCAAAAGTGCTGAACAAATAGTTATATTGACTACGTCCGTCCTAGATCGCTCATTAATGTTTTAATCGAAATTACGGATTGCCTCTTATCCGCTTATCCACTGTAAGAACGGCCCATGTACTATATTCTGTTTATGTACATTTCAAAAGTGCTGAACAAATAGTTATATTGACTACGTCCGTCCTAGATCGCTCATTAATGTTTTAATCGAAATTACGGATTGCCTCTTATCCGCTTATCCACTGTAAGAACGGCCCATGTACTGAATTCTGTTTATGTACATTTCAAAAGTGCTGAACAAATAGTTATATTGACTACGTCCGTCCTAGATCGCTCATTAATGTTTTAATCGAAATTATGGATTGCCTCTTATCCGCTTGTCGTCCCCTTATGCCATAGTTTTTACATCTCAATTGTCAGTAGAAACCATATTTGTTTAAGCAAGTCAGACATATCAGCTATGTTTTTTTAAAGGCAGTAAATGAGGCTGAATGAACTGTTTTGCTGCCAGACAAGGCTCTGCAGATAGCCAGGTGTAGCAGTGGTAAGGTGTTGGGATTGCTGTTGGGACTCTACAGTTGGGACAGCTTTATGTAGGCCCTAACAGTTTGTGGGCACAGTTTGTCACCGTTATAGTGCAATTAATGTATTGTTGTGTTTTCTGTTGTGTTGTGTTGTGTAGTGGCTTTGCTGTTATGCATCCCCCATAAAAAAGGTTGTTTGCCCCACCAAGATATACATGCTAAAATCGCATTGCGTGCCCCGGGGACTGTAGAGTGCAGCCTTGAGGAACATACAGATCTGACATTTCATTATCTGTTAACTTTCTTTCTTGCGCTTTGACAGGTAAATATATATATTTATATTATAGCCCTAATATTAAGACAATTAATGGCCTAATATCTACTTAAAATGTAGCTTCTACACATCTCTAGCCTCTCTCTTGCAGCTGTTCCCGTGCGCCATAGGCTGTAGGGTAGGCCTACAGTGAGGAGAACAAGTATTTGATACACTGCCGATTTTGCAGGTTTTCCTACTTACAAAGCATGTAGAGGTCTGTAATTTTTATCATAGGTACACTTCAATTGTGAGAGACGGAATCTAAAACAAAAATCCAGAAAATCACATTGTATGATTTTTAAGTAATTAATTTGCATTTTATTGCATGACATAAGTATTTGATACATCAGAAAAGCAGAACTTAATATTTGGTACAGAAACCTTTGTTTGCAATTACAGAGATCATACGTTTCCTGTAGGTCTTGACCAGGTTTGCACACACTGCAGCAGGGATTTTGGCCCACTCCTCCATACAGACCTTCTCCAGATCTTTCAGGTTTCGGGGCTGTCGCTGGGCAATACGGACTTTCAGCACCCTCCAAATATTTTCTATTGGGTTCAGGTCTGGAGACTGGCTAGGCCACTCCAGGACCTTGGGATGCTTCTTACGGCGCCACTCCTTAGTTGCCCTGGCTGTGTGTTTCGGGTCGTTGTCATGCTGGAAGACCCAGCCACGACCCATCTTCAATGCTCTTAGTGAGGGAAGGATGTTGTTGGCCAAGATCTCGCGATACATGGCCCCATCTATCCTCTCCTCAATACGGTGCAGTCGTCCTGTCCCCTTTGCAGAAAAGCCTCCCCAAAGAATGATGTTTCCACCTCCATGCTTCACGGTTGGGATGGTGTTCTTGGGGTTGTACTCATCCTTCTTCTTCCTCCAAACACGGCGAGTGGAGTTTAGACCCAAAAGCTCTATTTGTGTCTCATCAGACCACATGACCTTCTCCCATTCCTCCTCTGGATCATCCAGATGGTCATTGGCAAACTTCAGATGGGCCTGGACATGCGCTGGCTTGAGCAGGGGGACCTTGCGTGCGCTGCAGGATTTTAATCCATGACGGCGTTGTGTGTTACTAATGGTTTTCTTTTAGACTATTTTCCCAGCTCTCTTCAGGTCATTGACCAGGTCCTGCCGAGTAGTTCTGGGCTGACCCCTCACCTTCCTCATGATCATTGATGCCCCACGAGATGAGATCTTGCATGGAGCCCCAGACCGAGGGTGATTGACCGTCATCTTGAACTTCTTCCATTTTCTAATAATTGCGCCAACAGTTGTTGCCTTCTCACCAAGCTGCTTGCCTACTGTCCTGTAGCCCATCCCAGCCTTGTGCAGGTCTACAATTTTATCCCTGATGTCCTTACACAGCTCTCTGGTCTTGGCCATTGTGGAGAGGTTGGAGTCTGTTTGATTGAGTGTGTGGACAGGTGTATTTTATACAGGTAACGAGTTCAAACAGGTGCAGTTAATACAGGTAATGAGTTGAGAACAGGAGGGCTTCTTAAAGAAAATCTAACAGGTCTGTGAGAGCCGGAATTCTTACTGGTTGGTAGGTGATCAAATACTTATGTCATGCAATAAAATGCAAATGAATTACTTAAAAATCATACAATGTGATTTTCTGGATTTTTGTTTTAGATTCCGTCTCTCACAGTTGAAGTGTAACTATGATAAAAATTACAGACCTCTACATGCTTTGTAAGTAGGAAAACCTGCAAAATCTGCAGTGTATCAAATACTTGTTCTCCCCACTGTATATGCAAGCATCTCCACTAATCCTCTTCTCGTGAATTCACAGGAAAGTCTATAGGCTACAAACGCTATAGGACATTTAATTTGAACATGTTTTATACTAGGCCTAATAGCCTATTCGAGGAGAGAAGCATGCTTTCTCTTGCTAATAGCAGAATGTAAAATATGGGGAAAGTTGAGGCGAGAGAGTGCATTGTTGTGATCGTTTTGACCGGTAATGATAACATTGTTGCATGTGTTGCAAATGGTTGCACGGGACAGACAGAGATGAGCACAATGAAAAATAAGATTTAAACGAATTGACAAACATTAGAAAAATGGAAACCACTTGAAAACCACTTGAGCAACAAGGCAAGCAATGACATGCTGTAAAAGATGCGCAGGCTAAATCAAATCAAATTGTATTTGCCACATGCGTCGAATACAACAGGTGTAGACCTTACAGTGAAATGCTTAAATGGCTTTTGTTGTTGAATTGCTACATTTAAATATGAATGTATATGTTATTTTTCATTACATGTACATTGAAGTGTTATTTGCAGTTGTCACTATGACAAGGAACACACCCTGAAAGACCAGATATCTGTGTTACCGCCTTATCAATAGGCCTACAGCGTAGGCTAGAGGATGCGTTGGATCATTTGATTGACCGGTGTACTATAGAACGATAAACTTTCCTCTAGTGTGGATGCTCGCCAACGATTTATAGTTATGTATAGTTTATCATTATAGTTATCGTTACAGTTATCGTCCTTGGTTTGGGTAGCCTATCATTTGCATATTTTCGCCACCAGATATCGCAGTGTACCTCGCTAGTTTCATCGATGTGCTGATACATTGTGGGGCGCTGCGCATTCGCGGGAACCACTTTGATAATTAGCATGTGACCAATGGGATTGGATATGCAAATATGAGGCGCTCGAACTCCTGTTTCCACAGTTGACTGGGGGAGTGGGAACGCGAACGGTGAGAAGAGAGAGTCAGATGCATAAAGAATAGAGATATAGACACACACAGTCACGACCTTGACTGGGATGTTACTGGAAAGAGACCATCAGTGAATATTCGGATTTCAACGTGGATATTTTTCCAATGTGCAATATGACTTTTGAGGAAACCAGTGGAGAACACTCTTCAGAAAGGTAAGATTATCTTTGCAACTTGTTACAATTGTCAGTGCTTGAGCACTGTCAAGCTCGTCAGCAAAAATTCCTTCAGATTTGGCTAGCCAGCCTGTTCGTCTCCCTGCATGCGCACGAGTTTTCCCGAGCATGTCCAATCTAACTTAGTTAACTAGCTAGCTAGTTACAGTAACCTATATAGCTAGTTTCTATGTTGATGCAAGCTGACTAAATAGCAATAAAGTCGCATATTTGTGTCAGTATGGTTCCGTATTGTTTTGCACCCTCAGGATGGATTCGGTGTCTAAAGCATTGGAGGATGTCATCAGCTCTGCGTTACCTCAAGGTTGCATCACTGTAGGAGTCTACGAGGCAGCAAAGGCACTCAATGTGTAAGTGAAGCACATTGCAAAAGATTATTAGCTACAGGTATAACGTTAGCTACTATCCAATAATACGTATATTCTGAAACAACTAAATACGAGGAGTGAATGAAGTAGCTACATTCTTTTTCAATAGATTATTCTTCTGCAATTAAGCAGTAATACATCTACTCTGAAGTAAATTCATGAATCTATTACTGTAATGTTACTTGATTAGGTAGCTAATTGTATTGACATTTAACTCATCAGGGACCCGGATAATGTGGTACTGTGCCTCCTGGCCACAGATGAGGAGCAGGTCGAGGACGTGGCTCTACAGATCCACTTCACCCTGATCCAGGCGTTCTGCTGCGAGAATGACATCAACATCCTGCGGATCAGCAACATGAGGCGCCTCGCTGAGATACTTGGAGGAGTGAAGCCTGGAGGAGAGCCCATGGACCTGCACTGTGTACTAGTTACTGTACGTTTCATTACATTGTTCCTACTCCCATATCCCTGGCTTTTCATCTACTAAACAGTGCTAGACTTGATATCAGTTCCTCAGGTGGGTCTCTGCGGGTGTGGCGCGTTTAGCCTGGACTGCACTGAGTTCATTATACCAGCTAGGTTATTATGCCATTTTTCATGGATGCTAAGGATTTGCAGGTCAAGAGCTTTGAATACAGCATGAAAGACCTAGCCCTAGATGGATGCAAATACTTGATTTTAATGGCCACCACATCTGGCTTGGTAGTTATGTCTTCATTCATTGCTCAGCTCTTTGAAGTTTGATCCAGCTGACTGCAGCCGTGTGATCTGCAGTGTGTGTCTGTGTCTGTGATGTGGGTTTCCTAGTAGTCTGATGTAGCCTATGCTGGCTGCAGTACTGCGTGTGGTCTGACTCCAGTTACTAGGGCTATGTCCAAATGGCACCCTATTCTGTACATAGTGCACTACTTTTGACCAAAGCCCTGTGGGCCCAGGTCAAAAGTAGTGCACTATATAGGGCAGGGGTAGGAACCTAGTTGGAATGAAATCGTGCAGTACCTGCGGCACTCCAGGAACTGCACAATTTTGTTCCAACTAGGCCCCACACCTGACCAACTGAGCTAATTGATGAGTTCAATACACCTGAGCTGTGTTCGAATACCCATACTAACATACTGTATACTACATACTTAATGAGTATACACTACATACTATATACTATTAGTTCATTTTAGTATACTGTAAACAAACAATATCCTTTCAGTTGAGCGTACTAGCTCTTCGATTAAAAAAAATAATACATTTTATTTAACCAGGTAAGCCAGTTGAGAACAAGTTCTCATTTACAACTGCGACCTGGCCAAGATAAAGCAAAGCAGTGCGATAAAAACAACAGCACAGAGTTACAGATGGGGTAAAACAAAACATAAAGTCAAAAATACAACAGAAAATATATATACAGTGTGTGCAAATGTAGCAAGTTATGGAGGTAAGGCAATAAATAGGCCATAGTGCAAAATAATTACAATTAGTATTAACACTGGAATGATAGATGTGCAAGAGATGATGTGCAAATAGAGATACTGGGGTGCAAATGAGCAAAATAAATAACAATATGGGGATGAGGTAGTTGGGTGGCTAATTTCAGATGGGCTGTGTACAGGTGCAGTGATCGGTAAGGTGCTCTGACAACTGATGCTTAAAGTTAGTGAGGGAGATAAGAGTATCCAGTTTCAGAGATTTTTGCAGTTCGTTCCAGAGAACTGGAAGGAATGGCGGCCAAAGGAGGTGTTGGCTTTGGGGATGACCAGATTGTCTACCGGAAGTTGATGCTGTTGCTATGCAACTTCTTGCTAGCTTGTTAGCATAACAAATTACTAGCTAGACATCTTACGACTTCATTAACAATGCCCATTAAGAACGCACAACGACTATACCACTTAGCTAAGCTAAGAATGACGTGAATAATCAAGTCAATAGGTTGCGTTCGTAAATTCACTCTGGCTATCTACTCCGATTTCAGAGCACTCTCGTCTGAGTGTGCAAGAGCGCAGAATAACTGATTAATTTACGAACGCTCAACACCCGTTGAATATGGCCGGGCAAAAAAGCGGAATTAAATTGTTGCCAGCAGCACAGTTAGTCACTAACGCTCTAGATAACATGTAAACAGCCTAACCAGCTCTGCTAGGGCGAGTAAAATGGTCAGAGTGAGCTGTTCTCTCATTTGTTGTCAGGAAGTAGCTAGCTAGACAACGTTAGCCAGTTGACTGCCTTTTTCAACCCTACTCCTCGGCCAGAGCGTCCAGTGTGCGCTCTGAATGCTCCGAGAGCAAAACGCAATTTACGAACACAGTTGGGTAGTTAGTTAGATAGCATATAGTAAATATACTGGCAAGTTCGATGTATTAGTAGCCAACTAACGTTAGGTAGCTAGCTAACATACCAGTACATACAGTATGCTGTAATGATATGCTATGTGGTTCGTAAGGATAGCGTAGCTAACAAATTGTCAGCCAACATAACGTGTAACGTAACTTATTTGAAAAGTAATTACTTTATTACATTGCTCAACATTTTCTTAACATTTGTCATAATTAGTTAAAGCAATGAATTTGTATCTGCTCTCGTCGGACTTCGGCTGCATATTTTCCACCATTCAAATCTGAAAACGTTGTGAAGCCACACCCATTTTCTAAAGAATTGCATTATGGGCCCTAAAAGCACGGAAATAGTGTCCACTGCTTGTATACTTCGTATTTTGGCGAATGTAGTACGACATCCGAGAACTTTTGGCATGCTAACTATATCCATACTATGACCAATACGCATTGCCTACCCCTGATATAGGGAATAGGGTGCCATTTGGGACGTAACCTAGACGTTTGTGGCTGAGTTGGCAGAGCACTGTGTACTCTACCTGCTCTTCCTGTGGACCACTAGTACTTTTTCAAACCCACGTTCCAGGAAATGAAGCTTAGCTCATAGGTGAAAGATGATGAATGATAGCACGTTTACAGAGAGATCTTTAGACTGCAGAAGTCAGCATGGAGACATTTTTATGCCCTGCTCACGCACTTCCTTAGTAGTGATCTGATCTGTGAGGCCCACTATCAGGCCATAGCTCACACGTTGCAGAGAACCCTTTTCTGATTATGGTTGTTACAAAGAATTGTTTATCCCTTTATTTAATGCATATGTTTAGAAAGCATAGCAGTAGGCTAGATGTGTGGTGATTAACTGCGTGTGCAGTTATAATAATCCCACTTGCATAGAACCCTCAGGCCTAACTGATTAGGGTTGTTGTTATACATTTAGAAGGCCTAGTTGTCTGTATTTTAATGCATACGTTTTTAGAAAGCAGCATTAGCCTAACTGTTTTTGTTTTCCATTTCTCCTCACAGAAGTCGACCACGTGGAAGGACCCAGCTCTGAGCAAAGTGAATCGCTTCTGTAGAGACAGTCGAGTACTGGACCAGTGGGTCCCCATCATCAACCTACCTGACCGATGAACAAGCAGCATGGACTCTAACCACGTTGTACACTTTATATGGAAACACAGCACACTGCACTAGATTTGTGTAAAACACCTTTGTTGGACCTCTCATGAACAAACCTGATTCAACAGAGTGAGAGAGATGGAGGGGGAAGGAGGACAAGAAAACAAAACAACAAGAAAATCTCCAACTCCAACAAAACTTGCTGGATCAGTGTGGAATTTATGCTGAGGTTTTGAGATGAGGAAGAGGAAGAGTGACTCAGCATTCTGGGTTCCAGGACTGCCAAGGTAACAATGGTATGACTGTTATGCAAAGGTAACGGTTGGTTGTTGGAATTACTTTGTCCTCGTGCCCTGGCGCTGCCGGGAAGAAAGCCATTACAGGAAGCTGAATCATGTAAGGACACACAGCAGAGCAGACAGAAGCACGTGGTGGTGAGCAGAGCAGAGTGCACAAGTCAGCAGGGGATTGGAATCTCCTGGAGGCTCAAAGGACTCAAGGACTGGACCGTACTCAAGGACAGGACTGGACTAAGCCAGACTAGAGTTTTCTGAACTGGACTGGAGTAGCCTGGACTAGTCTGGGACTACAGGTTAGATAATGCCTCAACGAAAGTGGACCAAATTTCCATGTGGATATACTCTGCATGTTAAACTTTTTTGCAATTTTATCAGGAACTTACTGTATTAATCAACAGTATGATACTGTATAAACTAAATACAGTAGATTACCGTAGCATGCACAGTAAAATACCGTACATTTGTTTTACAGTATTCATTATGGTGCATTGTGGGAAAATGTTGTGGGCAGGGAAAGAGTCTCTGGATAATTAACATATTATGGCGTGCCTTGTAAGAGGATATATTTGTTGCACCCGTGGTGAGAATGCTGTACCCTCACAGAATACGGAAATATACTGTATATTAGGAATTCTACAAACCTTGTCCTGAAACTCTACAGTAACTTACTGACCAATTGCTGCCAGTCATTTACTGTAATTCAGAATACAGTACCAATACCGCATTGGATGTGTAATATTGTTGTTTCACACTCATTAACATATTTTGATGTGTGTCTTGTAAGAAGCTATATTTGTTGCACCCGTTAGTGAGAGTACCAATTTAAGTGATACAGTATGTGGTAGTGGTTCCCTAACAATACAATGTATATAGGGGACAGATCAGAGTGGCAGCAAGTCTCAAACCTTTTATCGTTGAGTGGTGACCCATGTCCTTTTGATCTGTTTTGCCCTGTCGTCACTGTCAGTTTAGAAGCCTTTGTTAAGGCCCAAAGTGCAAGTGATATAAAACACCTAGTATTCATTAATATGCTGTAATATCCAAATACCTACTGCAAACATGCTTGCTCTAATCCCTTGTAATTACAGTAAAATACTGTAGAAATAATTTTCTTACAGTTTAATAGTCGCTGTTACTGTATTGTACTGTTTTTCATTGCTCTGACATCAAGTTACCATGAATATCTCAGTATTGTATTGACACTATCCAGAGATCGTCAGCGATATATCATAAGATATCTTGTTGTAATTACAATTATTTTGAAGACTAATGTATCCTTAACTACAACAACATTTTCAGTAATGGTTAAATAAACGTTTTACTTGTTATGAATGTGATATTTTTTTATCAACCTTGGTTGAATGCACTGACTGTATGTTGCTAAGGACAAAAGTACCCGCTAAATGACCAAAATGTAAATGTAAAAATAAAAAAAACTTGCCAAGAACACTGGGTAATGTGTCGCTTCATGGGTAATTCCAGTAATATACTGTAAATTAGATTACAGTAAAAATGTTGGTACCGTAAAATGTATTACCATAAAATGGATTACAGTAGTTGTACTGTAAAATAAATTATAGTAATTACTGGCCAATTTCTGCCAGTAAGTTACTGTACATTGTACAGGAAATGTTTTACAGTATGGAAAAAATACATCACAACTGTAATTTATATGATCTTGATGATTTCTGAATTGTGATTTTGAGAATTATTTAAATTAAGAGGAGGGAAGGTCTTGTTTAGGTCATTGTCAGGACAAACCAATTTATTGACTTAAACATTAACTTCTTTGTTTTGTTTTAATTCATGTTCGAGTTAATTTAATGAATTTAATTGATGTTGCAATGTTCATCAACAGCTACCTTTGTAGAGAAATAAACAAAACTGAACTAAACATTGAATTGCTTTGCTTGCTTGGATTTTATGCAGTGAGTTATGAGCATCATTCTGCAGGTTTCTGAGTTACCTGTAAGGAACACATGACTCAGGACTAAGAATGCTTCTCTGTAAAGGCAGTGGAAATCAGGGCCATTGAACAACCATTCTGCTTTCAACCAGCTAGGTCAAATAAACTTTTCACTGAGATCACTAGATAATTCAGCACAATTCCAGCAGCAGTACCTTTTGTAATTTCTCTTATGTAGTGTTTTTTTTCTTCTCAGCTGCAGGTGTTGACTAAAAGCCTCAGTTCAGGGGAATGGCATGGCATACAACACTTTCAAGTGATCTTCATATTCAGCTGAATAAAGAAAGGATCAAGGATGTGTGCACTGTTTAACCTGGTGCAAAAAGCTAGTACTTAGTTTAGCTTGTATTTATTATGTAACTACTGACTTCATAATACCTATAAATAGACCCCTATGAATAGAGGTGATGCTGTCACACTCACAGTGAGTGACACACTGATAGTAATAATAGTGTTACTATTTAGAAAGCAACACTAGCAGGGCTGGCTGTTAACCAGAAACCCCCTGATGTCATGCCGGCCTGAAATATGGCTGTTCAATTATACATTTATGTAAATTAGCTTTAACAGCCTTTCCAATAACCATCGTTTTGTTTTCTTAGGGCAAGTCACCATAGCTGTCTTCGCATGAGAGACATGGGTGCTAAATGACGTAAATAAAAATGTAAATGTGTGAGCCCATAGTTCCAGTCATCAGATCAACACTGCGCAGTAGGATGCAATGCTGATTTGACTTGGAGTGAGTGAGAATAGAGGAAAGTTGCAGGTCTGTCCTGCTAGCCCTCGGTGGAATGGAATGCAGGGGTGTATGAATAAGGGAGCTACTACCTTCTCCTGAGGTAGCCATCTAGTGGTTTTACAGGAGTTGAAGAACTAACCATAAACTATAAAGGTCCAAAAGAACTGCAAGTCAGGAATGGGGCGTCAGTCAGGTGGGTGACTGGACTGGAGGTTAGGAGAAGGCCAGTACACTGCAACCTCACTCCTCTGAACTTTAGAATTTCCACAAGAGTCATGGAAAATAGCTGGGCTGGGGGTACCACCAGTGAAACTCAACAACATATCACACTGATGACAGGAATTTAGCAGGAAGGAGCAAGCATGGACAATGAACAGAACAGAACACTGCTATCATATTCTGATGAACTCTGAATGCACTGTTTATGTAGGTTTTCACTATGGCTCTGTAGGCCTAATCGCAATGCCAACAGAACGGAAACATGTCATGAAGACACTGATCTGTAGGGCTGGGAATTGGCAGTGATCTCACGATATGATTTTATCACAATAGTTAGGTGCCTATACGATACGTATTACGATTCTATATGTATGACAATTCATCACAATTCTATATGTATTGCGATTCGATACTGCGATTTTATTGCGATTCGATGTTACAAAAATATTGCTCCCTATATGCCTGCTACAGAGGGACAAGCGAGAGCCATGAGAAAACAAGTTTTGATCAGTCATGGAAATAAAAATGTCTCACCATTTCAAATACCAGAGTTTTGGAGCAGGTACAGTCGTCTAGCGCTAGCTAACGTTAACTACCAAGCTAAACATTTATAAATAATTTGTAAAAAAATAAAAAAATAAATAAGAGAATATCCACTTTGGAAAAAAAAGGTAGATGGATAATTAATAACAGTATCTTGCAAGATTCAATAGTTGGAATTGTAAGAGTTGTTGCCCTGTCTCTTTCTCTGCGATTGTAATTCTTATTGATTCCAGAAAGAACAAAACCCTGTCCTCAAACATTTACATCAAAAGGTACAAATCATCCACATCAAATTCTAATTATTTTTGGATCAAATAACATAGAAAACAACCACATTTTGTGCATTATTAATTTAACATCCTTACAAACAGCTTAATGTAAATGTACATTACTGTATTGTACATAGGCTGGTCATCTAGGTGCCTGTAGACTTTCCATCACCAGGAAGAAAAACAATGCATTATTTACAGTAATTGAGTACATTGAGACATCAAGTGGTTTGTGATGACGTGACGTGATGATGTGGCTCAGTTGGTAGAGCATGGCGCTTGCAACGCAAAGGTTGTGGGTTCAATTCCCACATGGGACCAGTACAAAAATGTATGCACTCACTACTGAAAGTTGCTATGGATAAGAGCATCTATTAAAATGTAAAAGGGATGAATGGACCATTTCATTTTAGACAGAAATAAGTTGCATTTGCAAAGTATTTCAAGAAGCTGGAAAATGTATCAAGCAAGTATTATCAGATTAATTGTCTTGTACATACAATTATCAGACTCAAGTCATAAATGCATTTAGTTTAAATGTTTTCACAAAAGTAGTGCACTGGCCCCTTACTAGTCCTGTATTAGTGGACCCCCACCCCCCGTTGTCGAAAATAATCGCAGCACCCCCACCTCCAAACTACTTCCAGCAACTATGTATTGATCTGTTAAAATATGCATCTGTGAGGTAGGTATCAGGGGTCAGGTGAAATGTTTAGCACAAACATATCGTTAACCAGGTCGAGTACAGAAAGGAAATTGTAGGGTAGTGCAAACAAATACTTCACATTTCCCAGGAGAGAGGGGTAAAATAATTTTATAGTGTTTCCAGAAATAACAGGGCAGGAGTGTGTGAAAATATGTCAAAACAGTCAACCCAATCATTAGTGGGTAGATACTAGACAAAGGCCTACCTGCCACACACACACACACTGGTCAAAGTAGTGTATTATACATTGAGTGTACAAAACATTAGGAATGTCTTCCTAATATTGAGGTGCACCCACATTTGCCTTCAGAACAGCCTCAATTCGTCTGGACATGGATGAATATGATTATACAAACTTTGCACAACTCTTAGGACAACATTTATCCATTGTTTTTGGCATTAAAATGTGTGTAATTGTCCCGCAAAAAAATGTATTATACAGCAGAGTTAGGTTTTCAGAAGACTGGGGGTTTTCCTCTAACTTCTTTCCTGGGGTTTGCTCCTTTCGTATTTATTTTGATCCTGAAAAAGTCCCCTGTCCCTGCCAGTGACAAGCATACCTATAACATGATGCTGCCACCACACTACTTGAAAATACAGAGGGTGTCACTCTGTGTTGTGTTGTATTGGACCCAAACCGGTTGTTTTCTATTCAGGCCATTTCTTTGCCATGTTGTCTTGAAGTATTACTAACGGCCTTGTTGCAAACAGAATGGATGATTTGGAGTGGATTTTTTAACACTGGCTACTTTCTTTTCACTTTCTCATACATGCCAGTAATGTAGAGTGAATGAAATGTTGTTGATCCTCCGTATTTTCAAGTATTGTGGTGGCAGCAGCATGTAATGGGTGTGCTTGTTACACTCTTCAACAATTATGGGCTAAAAACAACCCAATTTGGGTTATTTGGTAACCCAGCGCTGGTTAAATAGTGGACAGAACACACACTGGGTTATTTTGACACAGCCAATTGGGCTGCTTGAATAACCCAATATGTTCGGTTGTTTGGATTACCCAAACATTGGTTAATTTAACAATCAGTCGTTTTTTTTTAACCAACTGTTGGGTTAATGTAATCCATTGGTTATTTTCAGGAGTAGTTGCCTATTAGGGGCGTGGATTTCAGATAGTTGTTTTTGGGCATCCGTGAGCGTAAAATAAAATTAATGTTGATCATGTTAAGTTTGTACACTGCACATTGCATATTATAATATACATTTCACATTATTATTTACATATCCCAACATTGAGATACAATGGTCAGTGTTCAACCTTAAAATGTGCCAACAATACAACAGATTAGATTAACCTGAACCATTTAGTCTCACGGGTGACCAAAAATAACTATCTGGAAGCCACCACTCTAGTCTTCTGATCTGACCCGCTGGGTCATATCTCAATAACCCAGTATCAATAACCCAGCAGTTCTTAAAGAAAATAACCCAACTAAGTGACCCAATGCCTGCAACCCACCATTTGGGTCATCCAAACAACCCAGCTTTTTGTTGTGTGTGTACCGGCAGGGACTGTGGAGTTTGTCAGGATCAAAATAAATATGAATGGAGCAAAACCCAAATAAAAATGTTGAGAAAACCCTGTCTCAGTCATCTGAATACCTAACCTTGAGATAGAGTTTTATTTATCAGCCGGACAATTACACAAATGTTTATGCCCAAGACACACCAGAATGGCTTTCCAATAGGTTTTGGGTGTTCCTGAATGGTCCAGTCTCAGTCCTGACTTAAATCAGCTTGAAAATCAGAGACAAGGTCTAAATATTACTGTCCATCAATGAGTCCCAACGAAACTTACAGATTTTTTTGTGCAAAGTCGGTAGAATCTTCTTCAAAATTATTCACAGCTGTAGTGGCTGCTAAAGGTGCTTCCACCAAGTATTAACCCTGGGGTGTGAAGGCATACGCAATAAAGATATCTTTTTTTTTTATGTTCTATAATTTTTATTTCTCTTGTAGGTTGTGGAGTTGAAAATCCAATTAAATAAATGTTTTGATATAATTTTAAGAAAGCAAAATGTGAAGACTGTGCAAGGGGTGTGTAGACCTCTGTAGCTCAGCTGGTAGAGCACGGCGCTTGTAACGCCAAGGTAGTGGGTTCGATCCCCGGGACCACCCATACACAAAAATGTATGCACGCACGACTGTAAGTCGCTTTGGATAAAAGCGTCTGCTAAATGGCATATTATATTTATTATTATTATTATAGACTTTCACTAGGCACTGTAACATTACAGCCTTGACTTGGGAACAGAGAACATTAAAACAAAATACAGCAAAAATCTGAACAAATGGGAATGTTTACAGTCCAGTGATTGACCTGATACTAGATAAACGGGTTTGTCTATTAGTTGTGACAATTAAACAATTGACTCTCTCAAGTTATCCTCTGAAAAGTGTCCGATCATTGTAATAAAAGCATTGTTTTTTTACACACAAGCAATTTTTTTGTGCCAGGACAAGTATGTTTATAAATCACTCAAAAATAATCCAAATCATGTGTTTAAAGACATTTATTAACATTTAAAAATATAAGAAGGCAAAATTGGAAATAAAATGCTAAAATCACTTGACACAGGACAAATATCCACATGGACAGTATGTACCAGAGACCAAATCCAGTATTGGGTATTTGTCACAGAGAGACAAAACTTGTTTCCTTTAAAACTGTAAAATCCATTTGCAACATGAATTGAGTTGGCAAAATCAATGCAACACTTACATCAAAATAACATATACTGTATAATTGTCAATTCATACAGGAGAAAGAAAAAGTGTTTAGACACATATACAGAGTCTAGATTCGACTGAAGTTCAGCATGTCATTGCAGTGACATACTGTAACAGTGAGAAGAAGCAAGTGTAGAAACAAATCATACAGGAACACGCAACTTCAAGCAAGCCTTCAAAGCCACACAGAATATAATATCTTGTGGACTGATCATAACATAAATAGTAGATTTTCGGTTCTGGGTTGCCGAGATTACGCAGAATATGGAGACAAATAGCACACCATGTGGTGTGGGAACATTTTAATTGGTGCTGCAGCCTGTCTCTATAACGCTCAGTTGACCATCCAAATGACAGTTAAACATATTGTCTCTATTATTTGAATAGCTACAAAAAAATCACAGCATAGATGTGCTCCCTGCATCCACCGGGAATGTAGTGATTCAGTTGTTCACAGGATTATTATAGTGTTGTTTGAGGAGTGTGGCTGAAAGGTAGTGGTGAGATGCCGAAGCAAGACTACTTCAATATTAAGGCCCTGGATGGTTAAGCTCGGTCGTGTTCATTAGGTACAAAGCGAAGTGAACCAGGGAGGTACTACCTGAACTTGTCTAATAAGAAACTATTGTTTTAGTTTTCGGTTTTGCTACGGTATGCCATAATGAACATGACAATGGTTACAGAGTTGCTTTTGCCAGACACGTGCAAAGACACACAGGTAGACTTACACGAATACATACTCCCACACACACAATAACAACTATTCAACCATTGTGACCATCATGACCGTTGTGAGAGCATGAAATAAGAAATTATTCTTGTATTGTTACTGTAATCATGGAATGTTAAAACTCAAGAAGAAATCATAATAACAGTCTGCACAAAGTTCACAATGGATCACAGAATCCATTTCAGTACATTTATCAATAAAACATTATTAGAGTGAAACACTGTAAAAGTACTGGCAATAAAATACAATCAGAAAACCTGTACATTTCTAGCCTGGTACCAGATCTGTTTGTGCTCTTGCTTACTCCATTGCGGCCAAAGCTTTCATAATTGTTTGCCAAGAAAATGAGTCACAAGGAGTTTGCATGATAGCACATACAGACTGGCACTCAGGCTAGTACAGTATGTTTCCTCTGATGCTGGTACTTTGGATAGACGTCATTGTGATGGCACAGACGGATATTACTTCCTCTCCTTCAGCTAAGTAGAGATAACATTATGGACCAACATCTTATACATCAATGTAAGGCATATTACACTAATTTAAAGGGTTACACAATATTAGTGTACCATGATCTGCAATACTTAATATTGATACTACATTATCTATCTACTGTACCACATACAAGCAAGACAACTATGCAAAGTCACAAAGGTTGGTTTCTAAGGCAAAGGTTAGTCAGAGTTTGAGTCATACTTTCATAACAAATACATAGAAATGGGATAGTCTGAATTGATACCCCCCATCATCTACCCACGCCTGAAAACAAAATGATCTCTGACATTGTCTTTGCAGAAACAAAACAATGCTGGTTAAACATGGTTAAGTGGTCATCCTTTAACCTTATTCAGGCCCCCACCAGCTTACCAGGGGCTGTGGATGCAAGCCATATGTTTTCCCTTACAGAATGACAGGCACCCTTTGAGAGAGTTTTATTATGTCACAGAGGCCATTAACTTTTGGCCAGCCTGCCCTCTCCTGTTTTGATGGGACATTCACAGGAAGAGTCCCAAAAGGCAGCCTTTTCCCTTTAGTACACTACTTTTAACAAGGGCCCATAGGGCTCTGGTCAAAAGTAGTTCACTATATAGGGAATAGGATGACATTTGGAACAAAGTCATACAGTAGTTTACCAGCCCATCAGCACTGGTTAGTGTCCTCCTGTGTCATGGGACTGGCTGATTTACATAACAGGGTTATTACAGGCTTATCAGTAACATTCAAACTAGACTGATTGTTTTCCAAAGAAGCTAATGTGTGGGGACTGACTGACGCAATCAGGAGCTTAAAGGTTTATTTAGTGTGGTGCAACTGCAATGCTTTATGCTTTAGGGCCATTGGCATTATTTATGCTCTGGTGGATGTGCACTGCACTGTTAGATGTTTTTGTAATTTTATCAGTAACTTACTGTATTAATCAACAACATGATACTGTATAAACTGAATACAGCAGATTACCGTAGAAGGCACAGTAAAATACCATACATTTGTTTTACAGCACACTGTAAGACCTTTCTGTAATTTCAACAGTAAAACATTGTAGAGTGCACAGTAAAATACCATAAATTGTAAGAGGCTATATTTGTTGCACCAATGAGTGAGAATGCTGTACTCCCACAGAATATGGTAATATACTGTATTTTAGGAATTCTACAAACCTTGAACTCTAAACTCTAGAGTAACTTACTGGCCAATTGCTACAAGTAATTTACTGTAATTTATAATACAGTACCAATACCATACTTTTGGAACACTGAAAACCTTTTGAACACTAACAGGTTTGTGGTATTGTTGTTTCTCACTCATTAACATATTTTTAGGCGTGTCTTATAAGCGGCTATATTTGTTGCACCCATTAGTGAGAGTGCTGTACCAACTGAAGTGATATGTGGTAGTAGTTCCCTAACAATTAAATGTATATAGGGGATAGAGCTGAGTGGCAGCAAGTCTCAAAAACATTAATGGTTGAGTAGCTAGCCATGTCCTTTTCAAATGTTTTGCCCTGTAGTCACTGTCAGTTTACCAATAGATTTCCAATCATTGTGCTAATGCTAGTTAGCATTGGCCCGTGAAACTACCTTTAACATCCTTCATACTGGACACAGAGACATAAAAATGGTATCTACGAGTTCATCTGACTCTGGGGAAGTAGATAAATGGCCTCATTGCCAAAATCCCAAAGTATCCCTTTAAGGCCTAAAGTGAAAGTGATCTAAAACACCAAATATCGGTATGCTGTAATATAAATTACATCTTCAATAATAGCAATCTTGATTTTATTTTCGATGCAATTCAACAATAAAGTACTGTATTGCTGTTTTGCTATATATTTACTGCAGCATTCTGTAAATTATGGTGAACTATGGAGAATTATTATGGGAGGAGAAAGAATTGTGGTCCTCTGTAGCGCAATTGGTAGAGCATGGCGCTTGTAACGCCAGGGTAGTGGGTTCGATCCCCGGGACCACCCATACGTAAAAATGTATGCACACATGACTGTAAGTCGCTTTGGATAAAAGCGTCTGCTAAATGGCATATTATTATTATATTATTAATTGTTGGCTCATTAACATATTTTAAGGCGTGCCTTATAAGTGGCTATACTTGTTGCACCTGTTAGTGAGAGTCCTGTACCAATTTAAGTGACATTGCGTAGTAGTTCCCTAAAAATGTTATGCATAAAGGGAACAGATCAGATTGGTAGTGGGTCTTAAACCTTTTAATGGTTGACTATTTATCCATGTCCGTTTGATCTGTTTTGCCCTGTAATCAGTTTGGCCAGTTTGGAAGCCTTTGTTTAGGCCTCTAGAAGTGATATAAAACACGTAGTATTCATTCAAATGCTGTAATTTGCAAATGCCTACAGTCTACTGCTTGCTCTAATCCCTTGTAATTACAGTAAGATATTGTATAAATATTTTTGTTACAGTTTAATAGGTCACTTTTACTGTATTGTTCTGTGTTTCATTGTTCAGGAATCAAATTACCGTAAATATCTCAGTATTGTATTGGCACAATCCAGAGATAGTCAGAAAAAAAAAATGATTTGATTTGATATATCATGAGATATCTTGTTGTAATTACAATTATTTTGAAGACCAATGCATCCTTAACTATAACAACATTTTCAGTAACGGTTAAAGAAATGTTTTACTTGCTATGACTGTGATAAGTTGCTTAGGCCAAGAGTGCCTGCTAAATTACCAAAATGTAAATCTAAAAATGAAAACTTGCAAAGAACACTGGGTAATATGTCGCTGCATGGGTAACTCTAGTAATATACTGTAAATTGGATTACAGTAACATTTTTGGTACCGTAAAATGAATTACCGTAAAATGGATTACAGTAGCTGTACTGTAAAATAAATTCCAGTAACTTACTGGCCAATTGCTGCCAGTAAGTTGAAGTACATTTTAAAGGAAATATTTTACAGTGTAAACATTACAAAGTGGGGAACCCCCAGTTCAAACCCAGCTGGTCTTTAGTCTGCATAACATCAGATAACAATCTGAAAGAACACCAGTCTCTGCTGAGGAGTCTTAGAATGAGCTCGTATTTATTCATGACTGATTGAACTAAACTAAAAGCTTTGTTTTTGGGTCACAAATTATTTGTTGCATTTTTCCTCATGGTGCTCTTTGGTCTTAGTTGTATCTGATGAAGAGAGTGGACCAATGATTCGGATCCTACCAAAATGGCACATGTTTAAAGGAGAGTAAGAATCAGTCCCAAATGGCACCCTATTCCCTATATAGTAAACCACTTTTGACCAGAGCCATATGAGCCCTAGGGTAACATTTTGGAATCAACCTGAAGTACAAGGAAACTTGGGGAGTGGGGCTGGGCTGGCTTTAAGCCAAATAGTGTACCGGTATTAACGTCATATTTCTCTCTATAAAAGAATACAAATAAAAAAGCAAAGAGAATTCAGCTGTCCTGCTACTATAATATAGTGCATGGCTTCTTGTCTTTGAAGGGGTTTTCAGAGGCTGGGATACCCATGAGTAGAGGGTCGTATTTAGCGTGTTCTCCACAGTAGTGCATCAGGTCTGCTGAGGCCTTGGACACCTGCAGAAGGGAATCATACA
The DNA here is from genome assembly GCF_964263955.1 of Coregonus lavaretus. Taxonomy (NCBI): domain Eukaryota; kingdom Metazoa; phylum Chordata; class Actinopteri; order Salmoniformes; family Salmonidae; genus Coregonus; species Coregonus lavaretus. Next base: position 33,368,453 of record NC_140008.1, on the reverse strand, counting down.
GCAGGTTACTATTGGCAACACAAGGAAACACACACACAGAGAGAGAGGTCAGAGAAGGCAGTTCTTGCTAGCCTGGCTGACGCAACCCACGCAACTACACAGGAGGACTTTGAGAGCTGGTGTCGGCCAGACTAAGTTCTTGCAGGATGGAAAATGTAATGTCATATACGTATATCTTGGTATATATGGGTCATGTTTGAGAAGCGTACCTTAATTCTCTCAATACTGGCCTCTATTCTCAGCTGCTGGACTGCCCTCCTGGCATGGGCAGTGTTATTGGAACTCTGCATCTTTGAAGACATGTTGGTCTCCACACACCTCTTAAAACACACATACTGGATTCAGTCTTCACCTAGTGTGTAACACCATGGAAAATAATGAATGAACTGACTGAATTAATTAATATTTAATAGTTATTGGATATACCTTCAACAATTTGGGATAAGCGGCAGTTTGTGAGTGGCTTTATCTGGAAAAACAAAAGAAACGCACAATAAGCCATAATTAAATCACCATTTGTACATTGATATAGGGCAGCATGAAAGATACCCCACTTACATCAGCTGGCCCTTCTTACGTCTTTGCACAGCAGATGGTGTGTTGGAGAGTTACCCAATATGGTTAAGTGTCAGGAACATAACTTTGACAAGCTGCCAAACACAATATACAAACAGGCCAAGGCTAGTAGCAGCTGTTACTCCACGGTCCTTCTCCAGAGTAACTTCCCAAAAGTGACAGTCGGAAGGTAATCTGCAATTTACTCAACCAACAACCTGCAAACAAGCTAGCGCACATCATCACATAAAGATTGGCCAAGATGGAAACTGTTGTACAATCCCACACATCATGGGAAGTCTGCGTTGGTCCATAGCAATAAAGACATTGCCTGAGAGGATAGTCTGCTATAGGGGGTCTGTATGTATTAAGAAAGAGATTGCCTGAGGTGTTGGGACTGTTCAAAGGAGAGCACCCGGTCTGTCAGGTTTCTCTCTCACCTTGGAACCTGTGGATTCAGATTGACTGAGTGGGAATCCTTGTCTGGGTCAGAGTTATTGGGGCAAGATGTAGCCTACTTGCTGTATTCTACTATCTCAGCCTGGTCTCATGGACTAGACATAACACAGTAAACGTAAAACCAAAACACTCAAATTAGTATGATATGTTACGTTTGGTATGGTTAGATAAGACAGAAGGTTACTTAACCCTCTAGAGTCTAAGCCCTGTCTAAGCCAGGGGAGATTCACTACATGGAACAACAGATAGTCCCCCAAAAAATCAAAAGGAAGTTTGTTCTGAAGTGTCTGTCCTATATCTGAGAGATATAAGAAAGATCAGGATTTTTTCATATGTATTTATCCCCTTATTTTAGGAACTAAACCATATACTGTATACTTTCATTCTTTTAACTGGTACGGGGACCTTCAGAGGAGTCTTGTGAGGCTTGTGGACTCAGCCTTCAGCAGAGTGGTCATAATATTGTGTCGACTAAACCGTTAGGACGCTACAGACGTTTTCATGAGAAGATCACATTTCGGGATGTCTCATGGTCTGACAAACACGCTCTAGCTCTACCACCTTTCACCGCAGATGCAGAAGGGCGATATCGGCAAATGGGTGGATTGAGATGCAGCCCATGTAAAACACCACATATCTCTAGCTTAAACAAACAGATTTTTATGGGGATTTTTGTATTACGTTAATTAGATTTCCGCGGGGGCGCAACCATTGTAAGCCAAGGGTTAAGGCAAAAACGAAAGTTGGGTGGTTGGTCGGGGTGGATGGGTGGACGTACAGTATAACGCGAACATCTAGCAACCCAACGGTTGCGTGTTCAAATCTCAATCTTTAGAATTTTAGCTAATTAGCCACTTTGCAACTACTTACTACTTTTTAGCTGCTTTTCAACTACTTAGCATGTTAGCTAACCCTTCCCCTAACCCTTTAACCTAACTTCTAACCTTATCCCCTAACCTCTAGTCTAGCTAACGTTAGCCACCTAGCTAATGTTAGCATTAGCCACCTAGCCACTTAGCTAACAACCAATTGGAATTCATAAAATATCATGCATTTTGCAAATTCGTAACATTGTACGAATTGCAATTCGTAACATAAGAAATGGATGATGGACATCTACAAATTAATACATACCATACGAAACGGTGTCCCGGATTTAAGTTTACTATGTTATGTCTACCCCTGAGATCAAGTTGACTACATTACTGAAAAAGACATACAGTATCTCTAGGTCAACAGTACAGTACATGAATGAGTCTGGCAAGGTAGACTAGCTCAGCAGCTGTGTTTAGGTCAGGGAAAAGAACAACACATGTTTTACGTTATAACAACAATACCGTTGCACGTGCACACAGTGCAGTTCATTTGAGGAAAAGCCTCAACGATAACCTTTGTGTTGATGTCGTCAAACTGTGATTCCACTTCTATGACAATGGCTGAGAGGTTTATGGAGGAGGACGCATGTAAGGAAGCGGAAACAATGAAGTCATCGGTAGCCAGCCACAGAACAGCTGAGTACAAAGTGGATGGAGAGACCTCCATCGGAAGCATACATCTCACTAACCACCCCACCAACCCACTCCTTTCCTTCCTCCCTCCTCCATTCACAGGAAGCTGTATCCCAGACAGCCAGTTCAGTTTCCCTCTGAAGTATAAATTCTTAAATATGTTCCGGTTTTAAAAATAGAGCAGAGCGTAAGAAGAAAGAGCTGCAGAGGTGGTTGCTCACACACACCGACAGGAACATAAAGCTTAAGACCACGGGGAGTGAGTATAGGAATAGCAACAAAGGATCCTGATAAGCTTTCCTTAAATGTATACATTTTCCAATGCTCTTAGACACATCAAGACCCCTTCACCCTCTGCCTTAGAGCTTTTTGTGTGCTTGGCTTGGGCAGACACTGGAGGGATTTAATGTGCATATAGTACCAGTCAAAAGTTTGGACACACCTACTCATTCAAGGGTTTTTCTTAATTTTTTACTATTTTCTACATTGTAGAATAATAGTGAAGACATCAAAACTATGAAATAACACATATGGAATCATGTAGTAACCAAAGAAGTGTTAAACAAATCAAAATATATTTTATATTTGAGATTCTTCAAAGTAGCCACCCTTTGCCTTGATGACAGCTTTGCACACTACAGGTACAGGTGCATCAAAGCTGGGACCAAGAGACTGAGAAACAGCTTAAATCTCCAGGCCATCAGACTTTTAGTCACCGCTAGCCGGCCTCGGCCCAGTACCCTGCCCTGAACCTTAGTCACTGTTCTAGCCAGCTACCACCAGGTACTCTACCCTGCACCTTAGAGACTACTACCCATTGAAGTCATTGAACACTGGTCACGTTAATAATCCTATATACACTGAACAAAAATATAAACGCAACATGTAAAGTGTTGGTCCCATGTTTCATGAGATTAAATAAAAGATCCCAGAAATGTTCCATATGCACAAAAAGCTTATTTCTCTCAAATGTTGTGCACAAATTTGTTTGCATCCCTGTTAGTGAGCATTTCTCCTTTGCCAAGATAATCCATCCACCTGACAAGTGTGGCATGTCAAGAAGCTGATTAAACAGCAAGATCATTACACAGGTGCACCTTGTGCTGGGGACAATAAAAGGCCACTAAAATGTGCAGTTTTGTCACACACCACAATGCCACAAATGTCTCAAGTTTTGAGAGAGCGTGCAATTGGCATGCTGACTGCAGGAATGCCCACCAGAGCTGTTGCCAGATAATGTAATGTTCATTTCTCTACCATAAGCCGCCTCCAACGTCGTTCTAGAGAATTTGGCAGCACGTCCAACCGGCCTCACAACCGCAGACCACATGTATGGTGTCTTGTGGGTGAGCGGTTTGCAGATGCCATAGCCCCATGGTGGCGGTGGGGTTATGGTATGAGCAGGCATAAGTTACAGACAAAGAACCCAATAACATTTTATCGATGGCAATTTGAATGCACAAAAATACAGTGACGAGATCCTGAGACCCATTGTGAGGCCCATTTTTTAAAAATGATCTGTGACCAACAGATGCATATCTGTATTCCCAGTCATATGAAATCGATAGATTAGGGGCTAATGAATTTATTTCATTTGACTGATTTCCTCATATGAACTGTAACTCAGTAAAATCAATGAAATTGTTGCATGTTGCGTTTATATTTTTGTTCGGTGTAACTACTGCTGTACACACCTTTTCTATTCATATACTGTCCATACTGTCTTTACACACCATTATATGTACACTACATGAACAAAAGTATGTGGACACTGCTCGGTGAATATCTCATTCCATAATCATGAGCACCAATATGGAGTTGGCCCCCCCTTTGCTGCTATAACAGCCTCCACTATTCTGAGAAGGCTTTCCACTAGATGTTGGAACATTGCTGCGGGGACTTGCTTCCATTCAGCCACAAGAGCATTAGTGAGGTCGGGCACTCCAATTAGTGAGGTCGGCGTTCCAATTCATCCCAAAGGTGTTCGATGGGGTTGAGGTCAGGGCTCTGTGCAGGCCAGTCACGTTCTTCCACACCGATCTCGACAAACCATTTCTGTATGGACCTCGCTTTGTGAACGGGGGAATTGTCATGCTGAAACAGGAAAGGGCCTTCCCCAAACTGTTGCCACACATTTGGAAGCACAGAATCGTCTAGCTTGTCATTGTATGCTGTAGCGTTAAGCTTTCCCTTCACTGAAACTAAGGGGCCTAGCCCGAACTATGAAAAACAGCCCCAGACCATTATTCCTCCTCCACCAAACTTTACAGTTTTATTCGATTTGATTACTTGAGGGCAGCTGTGTGCAACACTCACAACCAGCTTTATGATTCATGATTTTATGAGGATCCCCATTAGTCAACGCCAATTGTCACGCCCTGACTCAGGGGACTCTTATATGTTGAGTCAGGGTGTGAATATTCTATGTTGTGTATATCTATGTGAATTATCTAGTATGTGTAGATCTATGTTGGCCGGTGTGGTTCCCAATCAGAGTCAACTGTCGCTCGTTGTCTCTGATTGGGGATCATACTTAGGCAGCCTATTGGCACTCGTTAGTTGTGGGATCTTGTTCCGTGTATAGGTTTGTTGTGTGTTCAACCTTAGGACTTCACGGTTCGTTTGTTTATTGTTTTGTCGTGTGTTTATCAGTTTAATAAACATGTACGCATTTCACGCTGCGCCTTGGTCTGACCCGTTCTTAAACGAACGTGACAGAAGATCCCACCAAACACGGACCAAGCAGCGTGCCCTGGAGGACCGTACACCCTGGACACAAGTGGGGAAGATGTGGTCGTGGGAGGATATATTTGCGGGAAAAGGACCCTGGGCGAAGAAGGAAGCCCAGGCAGGAGAGGAGCAACGGCAACACAGAAGCCGGCCGAGGAGGAAGGCCGAGAAGCAGCCCCAATAATTTTTTTTGGGGGGGCTAAAGGGGTGGTCGGGGAGCGAGAGAGAAGAGCCCCGACCACTGCACCCGGTGGGTTTCCAGATTGAGTCCCTACGACCATGGGAAGAAGAGTGGGAACAGGTCTATACTGAGGAGTCGGAGGATGACGACGACAATGAGTTTCTGTTACCTAACTCATGGGGGCTCCCGGAGGAGTCCTCACTGGAGGAGGAGTGCCGAGAGAGAGAGAAGGATCTGCAGGGTAAGAGAGGAGGCCACCACATTACAGGGGCTGATAGCTAGAATAGAGCGGGAGAGATCCATTCAAGAGGAGGCACTGCAGGAGGCTCGTAGGGAGAAGGAAGAAGTAGAGGCACGGAGAGAGGAGCTGGTTAGGCAATATAAGGAGCAGGGGTTAATAGAGGAACCCAGGTATGCGGAGAGACGCATTGTATCGCCAGTGCGCATGCACAGCCCCGCACGTGTCGTGCAAAAGTGGGCAGCCAGCCAGGACGGGTTGTGCCAGCTCTCCGCTCCAGACCTCCAGTCCGTCTCCACAGTCCGGTCCGGCCCGTTCCTGCTCCTCGCACCAGGCCAGTGGTGCGTGTTCCCAGTCCAGCCCGGCCCGTTCCTGCTCCTCACACCAGGCCAGTGGTGTGTGTTCCCAGTCCGGCCCGGCCCGTTCCTGCTCCTCACACCAGGCCAGTGGTGCGTTTTCCCAGTCCGGCCCGGCCCGTTGCTGTTCCTCGCACCAAGCCAGTGGTGCGTGTTCCCAGTCCGGCCCGGCCCGTTCCTGCTCCTCGCACCAAGCCAGTGGTGCGCGTCGCCAGTCTGGCCCAGCCTTTTGTGAATAATCGCACCAACTGTTGTCACCTTCTCACCAAGCTGCTTGGCGATGGTCTTGTAGCCCATTCCAGCCTTGTGTAGGTCTACAATCTTGTCCCTGACATCCTTGGAGAGCTCTTTGGTCTTGGCCATGGTGGAGAGTTTGGAATCTGATTGATTGATTGCTTCTGTGGACAGGTGTCTTTTATACAGGTAACAAACTGAGATTAGGAGCACTCCCTTTAAGAGTGTGCTCCTAATCTCAGCTCGTTACCTGTATAAAAGACACCTGGGAGCCAGAAATCTTTCTGATTGAGAGGGGGTGAAATACCTATTTCCCTCATTAAAATGCAAATCAATTTATAAAAATTTTGACATGCGTTTTTCTGTTTTTTTGTTGTTGTTATTCTGTCTCTCACTGTTCAAATAAACCTTCCATTAAAATTATAGACTGATCATTTCTTTGTCAGTGGGCAAACGTACAAAATCAGCAGGGGATCAAATACTTTTTTCCCTCACTGTATATGTAAGTTGATTATACAGGCAATGTGGAACACGTTCATATTTTTCACAAAAACAATAATTGATGCAGTCAATGTCTCCTCTACTTTGAGCCAAGAGAGACTGACATGCATTAGTTGACATTAGCCCCCTGTGTACATTGAAGGGCAAGACGTGCTTCTTTGTTCTGGGCCAGCTACAGCTTTTCTAGATCCTTCTTTGCAGCACTTGACCATATCACCGGGAAATAGTCAAGATTAGATCAAACTAGAGCCTGCAGGACTTATTAAAAAGAGATGCTTAGCATTAAAAATGCTAAGCATCTCTTTATCACAGACAGACCTCTCCCCATCTTTACAACAATTGCATCAATATTCCTTGACCATGACAATTTACAGTCTAAGGTAACACCAAGTAGTTTAATTTCCTAAACTTGCTCAACAGTCACATTATTCATTACCAGATTCAGAGGTCTAAAACTTAGGGAATTATTTGTACCAAATACAATGCTTTTAGTTTTAGATATGTTCAGGACTAGTTTATTACTAGCCACCCTTTCCAAAACTGTAATTTCACTTGCTCTGGTGCTGACGTGTATAATGTTGAACCATCAGCGTACATAGACACACAGGCTTTGTTTAAGGCTAGTGGTAGATCATTTGTAAAAATAGAGAACAGTAAATGACCAAGACAGCTGCCTTGCAGAATACCACACTTTACATGTTTTACATTAGAGAAGCTTCCATTAAATAAGACCCTCTGTGTCCCTCTGTGTTCTATTGGATAGATAGCTCTCAACCCATGATATGGTAGAGGATGTAAAGCCATAACACATACGTTTTTCCAATAACAGATTATGGTCACTAATATCAAAGGCTGCACTAAAGTCTAACAATACAGCTCCCACAATCTTTGCCGGAATAATTGTTCTAGTCATCTCAATGACGTGTGTTCAGTTGGAGATACTTTGAGAGGCTTCAAATCGAATCATACCTTGTATCTCCTTAAAGAAAGTACTGAACAGTATTAGTATGTACAGTATTATTGTGTGCCCAAAATAGCACCCTATAGCCTATGTAGTGCACTACTTTTAACCAGAGCCCTATGGCCCCTGGTCAAATGTCATACACTGAATAGGGAATAGGGTGCCATTTGGGATGCAGCTTTAGAGTCATCCTGTACTCTGATTGGCGAAGAGCATAACACAGCTGGGTGTCTTTGTGAATCACTGGATGGACCTGGACGCTCCACACCTGGTCAGACCACCTAAGGACATGGTCCACAAGGACACAGTAAGAGGCCCACCTGGCACAGCTAGGCTGGCAGCAGAGATGGCCACCACCACCAGACCACACATACAGAACACCTCTGGGCTGGCAGTGGCATTTTCCTGTGCCTTTGGCACAAGCTGAAAGCTGTTGTCCATGGCCTTGCTATGCTTCAGTAGGAGTAAATAAGTCAAAGAAGTAAGTTTGGCACATGCCGTGCTGATTGGCTTTCCTCTAGGAACATCCTGGTTGCATCCCAAATTGCACATATTTAGTGCACTACTTTTGACCAGAGCCCTTTGGCTGTATGGCACCCTATTCACTATGTAGTACACTGCTTTTGACCAGGGCCCTATTCCCTATATACATGTAGCACACTACTTTTGACTAGAGCCCTATGGGGCCTGGTCAAAAGAAGTGCACTATAGGGAATAGGGTGCCATTTGGGACACAAACCCTGACTCACTGAGGAGGTCCCTCCCAGGCCTCTGATGTATCGCCCGGCCCTTAAATAACTCTCCGGCCTCCGTTCCCCTGTCAGCAGGAGTCAAGGGATTCACAGATTCTCAACAACAAATAAATAGCCAGCCAACAGGACCTCCCTGCTCTACTCTCCCGTCCAGAAAAAGGCAGCCAAGGGTCAGGGGTTGGGAATGTCTGACTGTAGGAATGCCATAGCTAGCATCCCATCCTGCTACCCAGCCACCTCTCTGGACCAAAGATTGGAGTCTTTAGTAATGCCAATTAAAACCATGCAGGTATATACTACAACACACTGCACCATTGATACTAATGACTTTCATATTTATAGACTGCTCTGAGACCACTGAGGCACTGCTTTCATGTGGGTGTAGTGTGTAAACCGGTGGTTTCTCACCACACCAGAAGAAGCAGAGGTCAAACGAACGGCAAGCTCTGACCATTGGTGTGAAACTATAATCATGACACTAGCTGTTTCTCTTTGATAAACCATATCAAATGGTTGAGATACCTACGTTTTGTGAAATTATGGTTATTACTATGATTACTTGTAGGTATTATCAATTACTATATTGCTAATACACTGTGTGAAATTTACGCTGGCTTTATTCAGTGATTGAGGGATGATTGTAAGTGTAGTGGGTGATTTGGACGGAGTCAGGCGCAGGAGGTGTAAATCACAGAATAATGGTTTATTCAGCCAATACAGCGGTTCGCAGCAATGCATAAAACAACTACAGTGCGACTTAACAGCGCACTGGGAAAAACAAAACACACAGGTGAATATCCCGGCGATAAAGTACATAATGCTCCACCGAGCTATCGACACCTCCACATGGAAACAATCACACACAAAGACATGGGGGGCAGAGGGAATACTTCTACAGGGACTGAGGAGGGGATATGAACCAGGTGTGTGTAAAAAACAAGACAAAACAAATGGAATGATGAGAAGAATATGAAAAAAAATGTATGCACTCGCTCTGGATAAGAGCGTCTGCTAAATGACTAAAATGTAAGAGGAGCGGCAGTGGCTAGAAGGCCAGTGACGACGAACGCCGAAGCCTGCCCTAACAAGGAGAGGAGGCAGCTTCGGAGGAAGTCGTGACAGTAAGAAGAGAGACTTGGCTGAGCTGTGAGAATAACTTATTATAAGCAGCCCATAGGGCTGAGAACGGGAGAAAAAGAAGGTCCATTATCTGTCCTCTGCACTAGTAAACTGCTTAGCAACAAGATGGCTTGGCTTCACGCCTGGGCCTAAATACAGTATGTGACCGGTGCCGGATACTATAATGATACAACAATGAGCTCTGAAGGCTCAGGGGACATTACAGTCCCACAGGGACAATGCAGATGTGTTATTAGTGGGACTAGATACACCAGAGTCAGACGCTGCATGTCTGAATGCTCAGTGGGTGATTTGTAAAATAGTAGCAGCAAATATATGGGCCGGGAGATTTCTTACAAGTTTAACTGTGCTCTCATGGATGCTAATCTCAGACGGCCTGATGCTACCTGGGACTGGGAGACGAGGGCAGGCAGCTAGTCAGGCGTGCAGAGAAAGACAGGTTCTCTGGTCTGGAATAAAAGCACCACCCATAGAAAAACATAGTAGGACTATTGATAACTCCATGAGCCTCCATGATGACCAATGCAACAGAAATGACAGTCAAGTAGGATTGAGCATTGATCGTGGGAGTTGACATTGATTATAAGTGATAATGGTGATGACAGATATACAGTGCCTTGCAAAAGTATTCATCCCCCTTGGCGTTTTTCCTATTTTGTTGCATTACAACCTGTAATTTAAATGGATTTTTATTTGGATTTCATGTAATGGACATACACAAAATAGTCCAAATTGGTGAAGTGAAATGAAAAAAATAACTTTTTTCAAATCATTCTAAAAGATCAATGACGGAAAAGTGGTGCGTGCATATGTATTCACCCCCTTTGCTATGAAGCCCCTAAATAAAATCTGGTGGAACCAATTACCTTCAGAAGTCACATAATTAGTTAAATAAAGTCCACCTGTGTGCAATATAAGTGTCACATGATCTGTCACATGATCTCAGTTTATTTACACCTGTTCTGAAAGGCCGCAGAGTCTGCAACACCACTAAGCAAGGGGCACCACCAAGCAAGTGGCACCATGAAGACCAAGGAGCTCTCCAAACAGGTCAGGGACAATGTTGTGGAGAAGTACAGATCAGGGCTGGGTTATAAAACAATATCCGAAACTTTGAACATCCCACGGAGTACCATTAAATCCATTATTTAAAAAATGAAAGAATATGGCACCACAACAAACCTGCCAAGAGAGGGCCGCCCACCAAAACTCACGGACCAGGCAAGGAGGGCATTAATCAGAGAGGCAACAAAGAGACCAAAGATAACCCTGAAGGAGCTGCAAAGCTCCACAGCGGAGATTGGAGTATCTGTCCATAGGACCACCTTAAACCATACACTCCACAGAGCTGGGCTTATGGAAGAGTGGCCAGAAAAAAGCCATTGCTTAAAGAAAATTATATGCAAACACGTTTGGTGTTCGCCAAAAGGCATGTGGGAGACTCCCCAAACATATGGAAGAAGGTACTCTGGTCAGATGAGACTAAAATTTAGCTTTTTGGCCATCAAGGAAAATGTTATGTCTGGCGCAAACCCAACACCTCTCATCACCCCGAGAACACCATCCCCACAGTGAAGCATGGTGGTGGCAGCATCATGCTGTGGGGATGTTTTTCATTGGCAGGGACTGGGAAACTGGTCAGAATTGAAGGAATGATGGATGGCGCTAAATACAGGGAAATTCTTGAAGGAAACCTGTTTCAGTCTTCCAGAGATTTGAGACTGGGATGGAGGTTCACCTTCCAGCAGGACAATGACCCTAAGCATACTGCTAAAGCAACACTCGAGTGGTTTAAGGGGGAACATTTAAATGTCTTGGAATGGCCTAGTCAAAGCCCAGACCTCAATCCAATTGAGAATCTGTGGTATGACTTAAAGATTGCTGTACACCAGCGGAACCCATCCAACTTGAAGGAGCTGGAGCAGTTTTGCCTTGAATAATGGGCAAAAATCCCAGTGGCTAGATCTGCCAAGCTTATAGACACATACCCCAAGAGACTTGCAGCTGTAACTGCTGCAAAAGGTGGCTCTACAAAGTATTGACTTTGGGGGGGTGAATAGTTATACATGCTCAAGTTTTCTATTTTTTTGTCTTATTTCTTGTTTGTTTCACAAACAAATATATTTTGCATCTTCAAAGTGGTAGGCATGTTGTGTAAATCAAATGATACAAACCCCCAAAAAATCCATTTTAATTCCAGGTTGTAAGGCAACAAAATAGGAAAAATGCCAAGGGGGGTGAATACTATCGTAAGCCACTGTATTTGTAGTTCAAATTGACTTGGATGTCTACGGTGTGAAGTCAGCCAAGAGGAAAGGCGATATGCGACAGGGGCTGGGTTGTTTCATGAAATTAGTGCCTTTTGCGTCCCTTTGTTATTGTAAGTGGAACTAGTGCACAAATATAGAATTGTAAAAGCCTGTTATATGAAATAAAGTGTCCTTTAACACAAAATTCACTAAATCCGATGTTTAGTATGAATAAACAGTTGCTAAAGTGCCAAAATTCTGTATTTTGACATGTCCCTCTGTTCATCCTCTGTGACTTCTAGGAAGATTTTAACCCACGTAACACCAACATTTCTTCACGTTTTCACCATAATTGTAAAGCCCAAATTATTTTGTTGCTTTGACAAAGTAATTTCTGAAGATTATTGTTTATTTAATGTGATTAGTGATTAATTTTAAGGTAAAAAACCAACAACAACCTGTCCCTCATTTTAAGGTCAACCCTGTTGAACTAAACCCTTGTTTTAATATAGTGAAACTATTCCTTTTGAAAAATGTTTTGCAAAATAAACATAAACTAATAATCAAATCATAGTGTTGTTAAAGCAGGTGAGCTGGTTCTACTCTTTTTGGCCATTTTATTGTGGTGGAAAACTGAGTAGGTCGAGCATAACACGTCAACCCTGTTACCCATAGATATAAATGTTTTCACAATTATAATTTTTTTGTGAAGCTTGCATTCAATTGCCCCTCCCTGTTGCACACAACAATCAAATCAAATCAAATCAAATTTGAAGCTTCCATTCCCTGACACAAGGGGATTTATGGCTGATTTAAGATGAAATCGTCAACACTCATGGTCAAACCTGTTACTTTATTTGTCACTTACTATAGTCATTTCTTTTATTTAATCTCTTGAGATGGGAAAATATGTTTTTAAAGTTTTTTTGAACATGTGCTCTTTATGACAGAAGGTTTAACATTTTTGCGAGAAAACCATTTTGGACATAGACAGGGTGCTTTATTTACTCAACAGGATAGAAGGCTTCTTAGCCACTGATTCACAGGTTACAGGTTTCACTCTTTGCTCCAGAGAATAAGTTTCCTCTCTGTTTTCCCACTGATCTCTGCAGAGCCAAGCAGCGAACTAGGTGTGCAGGTAGTGTCAAATGCAGGACAATAATGTCTCAGTCTTTTCTCAGCCTTTCCTCTCTTCCTTCCCACCTGCCTTTCTTTGCCTTTCTGTATTGCAGCAGAGGTGAGCTGTGTGTGGCCATCCCACACAACACAACAGACAGATTGGCCATCAGTCAGAAAGTGATCAAAGCTTTGTGAGTAAGATGTCTTTGATGTAAGATTTCCTAAGACACAGCAGCAGTCCATTTATGGCTTCCAATGCATGTACACCCTGCAGTGAGAGGGAAGGTGAGCAACCTCCGTGGATTAAGGCTTGCTTTGAAGTGTATTTATTCTCCATATAATACATCTGTGAGCCAGTCAATAGATGGATGACAAGCAAAAGAACATAAGGCAAGAGCCAGGTGCGGTTACACATTGACATGTGCATAATTTCCCTTCATGAAGCACACTGTATATATTATCTTAATTCAATATATTAGTTTTTTCATTCCATCATGGTCAGTGTCTTCTCAAAACTGTTGTCATTTGTAGCCTAGCAGTAAATATGAGATAATCTCTGCAGATGCATTTCTTTCAGCAGGCAACAGGGTGGCATGTAAGAGAGAGCGGTAGAGAGAGTCTGTCTGGCACAGTGTGTATGACCAGATGCAACATCAATGAAACACTCCACTATTTGGTTCTATTAATAGACGCACACACACACACACACAGCGGAGGATGAAGGGGGAGGAACAGAGGAGGAGTAATGTCATGCAAACTAAACCTGTTGCATGCAGTCCTTTTACTTTGAAGCAGTGTAATGAAAAGGGCCTCGCACGCAACAATCTCTCAAGGGCCATTAGAGGCGTTTTATCTCTGTTGAGACCAACCCACATGCTTACTTTAGAACAATCAGGACAATGAAGCAAATTAGACAGGTTTTTTTTCCCTCTACTCTACCCAGCAATAGAAAATCTCACAAGCTGGTAAGGGTGATGGTGAGGGACATTCATTTTCATGTGTCCCTCTATGTTGCTTACTTGCTTTAACGTCATTCTGCATACTTTCCTAACCGCTACAATTCATAGACCCCCCCAGCACAGAGTGTGGTTGTTGCTTGTCTTGCAGAGAGAGAAAGAGACACCCTCAGGACATTGTTCAGCATTACAGATAAGATCATGAACCTTTAGTCAACCCTGTCTGCTCTGGCACATCTTAACACTAAGCCTCAGTCTTTTTTCCTATGCCTTATTCACAGCCAAAGACAAAAAGAGTCAAGCCAAATGACGCCAACTGCAGAGAAGCATTTGACTGTCTCTCGTCCTTTTGTCAACTTGCCCCGATCATGTGCTCTGGCGTCGGCTTTATGAAAGATGAAAGTGTGGGGCTGAGCCAGGGCTGAGGATGGGAGGGCTGAGGTGGGGATCAGAGCTCATCTTTGTGTGTGGCAGGTTATAGGAACTCAGGTGGTTAGCAACTAAAGCAAACGTTGTGTTTGTTCGTGTTCAGCTAGTTATGCCAAATACTGCACATCTTGAACAGGGCACCTGATTGGCTGAAGCTCTACTGATCTAACACCCAATGCCAAACCTCAATTTCCAGCTTTCTCACGTTCCTTCTGAATCAATCTTCCAATACCCGAGTGATGAACAAAGATTTGGATGTGAAAGCAATGCCTAACTATACCTGTCAGTCATCTTAAGCCAACTAGAATCTGAGTTTTCGTGTCTGACACTTACTGACACAGAACAGCTCTCATCATCTTTACAGCCCTTCTCAAGTGACAAGTTGTCATGTAACTTTCAAAATCGTGTAACTCTGTAACAACCACTCTATTATGAAGCAGGTGTGATGAGATCATGTTGCTATCACTTCTTCCAATACGAACAGTTAGTATCTCAATCAGAAAAATTACTTAAACAGTGAGGTGATGCTAGCCTGGTCCCAGATTTCATTGCTCGGTGTTGTCAACTCCTGTCATGCAACGACCATAGCAGTTCTGGGACCAGGCTAAGATGATGCTGCTTCTGGGTGTTTTTTTATTCCCTTTTTTATTTCCAGCAGTGATATAAACATTGTTGGTCAGTAAATGTAAATCCATGCGTTTGTCCACGCAGGCAGGGCAGTAAGTGTTGGTAACTGCTTACTGTGTCGGATTGTGTGTTCCTAGACTAGACCAAAAACATTTAATGAACATTTTAATTTGTGGTGTACAAACATGAAATGATGAACAGGAATGACATTTACTCTTACGGGTGGCCAAAAGTATTATCAGAAAGCAACACCCCTAATAGGCCACGCCTCCTGAAAATGACCCATGGATTACATAAAAAAAGACTCAGCTTCTGGGTCAACCCAACTGATGGTTAACAAAAACCAATTGATGGTTAAATTAACCTATGTTTGGGTAATCCAAATAACCCAACATGTTTGGTTATTCACGCAACCCAACTGGCTGGGTCAAAATAACCCAGCGTGTTCAACTTCTGCCCAATATTTACCCAGCGCTAGGTTACAAACAACCAAACTGGGTTCAACCCAGCATTGTTTTTTTTTTGTGTGGGTCTCACTGACCGACGGGCGACGGCTCACCTGTGTGTAGACAGAGCAGAGGCCCTGACTTCAGTAGTAGCTCACTGGATAGGAATCCAGCTAACCCACAACCCCTCATTGTTATACTACTACCTTGTACTGTTTCTCTCACGCTGGCTGCAACAGACAGTTAGTTAATTCACAGTCCTCATGCTACAAAAGATATATCTCTTACTCTACAGCACCTAAATGCAACACTCTAGCTGGCAATACCACATATTTCTTATTAGCTTGATTGAACTATTTTGCTGAACAGCACAATTCTATCAGCATTATGGCAAAATATAACTTTTCAGTTCTCGTGTAAAAGGAAGTATTGCAGAGTATCTGCAGCAGAGCAGACAGCACATTCTCACCCGTTTGTACGCTAACTGAGATCAGACCACACTGCATGTGGGCATATGGGTTCTTATGAGATAACAATATTCAATAGTATAAGTCTCTTCTCTCGAGGCGGTTCCACTAACAAATATTGAGTGTATCTTCTGTTCCTCCCATTCCATAACAAAAACATTGGTGTACATCATGTGCAAAGTTCAACCCCTAGGTGTAGTCCCTTCAAGGTAACTTGCAGAGAGCATCGTCACATTTCCTCTATTTACCACAAGACATTCTGGACTCCCAGAGCGGGAAACAAAGGGAATGCTGTGTAAATCACAATTTATATTTATTTCAGCTTTTATTTCTTTCATCACATTCCCAGTGGGTCAGAAGTTTACATACACTCAATTAGTATTTGGTAGTGTTGCCTTTAAATTGTTTAACTTGGGTCAAACGTTTCAGGTAGCCTTCAATAAGCTTCCCACAATAAGTTGGGTGAATTTTGGCCCATTCCTCCTGGCAGAGCTGGTGTAACTGAATCAGGTTTGTAGGCCTCCTTGCTCTCACTCACTTTTTCAGTTCTGCCCACAAATGTTCTATAGGCTTGAGGTCAGGGCTTTGTGATGGCCACTCCAATACCTTGACCTTGTTGTCCTTAAGCCATTTTGCCACAACTTTGGAAGTATGCTTGGGGTCATTGTCCATTTGGAAGACCCATGTGCGACCAAGCTTTAACTTCCTGACTGATGTCTTGAGATGTTGCTTCAATATATCCACATAATTTTCCTTCTTCATGATGCCATCTATTTTGTGAAGTGCACCAGTCCCTCCTGCAGCAAAGCACCCCCACAGCATGATGCTGCCACCCCCGTGCTTCACGGTTGGGATGGTGTTCTATGGCTTGCAAGCCGTCCCCTTTTTCCTCCAAACATAACGATGGTCATTATGGCCAAACAGTTCTATTTTTGTTTCATCAGACCAGAGGACATTTCTCCAAAAAGTACGATCTTTGTCCCCATGTGCAGTTGCAAACCGTAGTCTGGCTTTTTTATGGCGGTTTTGGAGCAGTGGCTTCTTCCTTGCTGAGCTGCCTTTCAGGTTATGTCAATATAGGACTTGTTTTACTGTGGATATAGATACTTTTGTACCTGTTTCCTCCAGCATCTTCACAAGGTCCTTTGCTGTTGTTCTGGGATTGATTTGCACTTTTCGCACCAAAGTACATTTATCTCTAGGAGACCTTCCTGAGCGGTATGACGGCTGCGTGGTCCCATGGTGTTTATACTTGCGTACTATTGTTTGTACAGATGAATGTGGTACCTTCAGGCGTTTGGAAATTGCTCCCAAGGATGAACCAGACTTGT
This sequence comes from Coregonus lavaretus, assembly GCF_964263955.1. Classification (NCBI taxonomy): domain Eukaryota; kingdom Metazoa; phylum Chordata; class Actinopteri; order Salmoniformes; family Salmonidae; genus Coregonus; species Coregonus lavaretus. The sequence continues at coordinate 33,351,214 of NC_140008.1, read as the reverse complement.
GGAGGTCTACAATTCTTTTTCGGAGGTCTTGGCTGATTTATTTTGATTTTCCCATGATGTCAAGCAAAGAGGCACTGAGTTTGAAGGTAGGCCTTGAAATACATCCACAGGTACACCTCCAATTGACTCAAATGATGTCAATTAGCCTATCAGAAGCTTCTAAAGCCATGACATCATTTTCTGGAATTTTCCAAGCTGTTTAAAGGCACAGTGAACATAGTGTATGTAAACTTCTGACCCACTGGAATTGTGATACAGTGAATTATAAGTGAAATAATCTGTCTGTAAACAATTGTTGGAAAAATTACTTGAGTCATGCACAAAGTAAATGTCCTAACCGACTTGCCAAAACTATTGTTTGTTAACAAGAAATGTGTGGAGTGGTTGAAAAACGAGTTTTAATGACTCCAACCTAAGTGTACGTAAACTTCAGACTTCAACTGTATATAGGGAACAGGGTGCCATTTGGGCACAGATAAGGGCTTCCTTCCAGTAGACCAACATAATGCAATTCACATGATACTACAGAAGTGTCCATTCTCAGCCAAATAGCCTAAGGCCTGTGTACCTTAAGACTATTTGACTAAGAATGACTGACATTTAAGTTGCAAATGACAACAACATCAGACACGGAGGTAAGGTGCATGTCAGGTTGCCTGAGGAGGGAAGGCGTTTGAGTCTCGAAACCAAACAAAATACATAACACCGGAAGTCCCTGTTTGTATTGTAATAATGGAGAGGACAAAGAGGATGAAACTGCAGAAATGAGACACGTCCTAAATGACACCCTCTTCCTCCAGGATGTACATGCCAGGCGGTGTCTGAGGAAGGCCCGAAAAATTTTCAAAAACTCCAGCCACCCGAGACATGCACTGTTCTCCATGCTCCAGTCTGGCAGACGGTACCAGTGCATCAAGGCTCAGACCAACAGACTCCTAAACAGCTTCTATCCCCTGGCCATAAGACTGTTAAATGGCTAAATACTACTGCTCCCCCTCACACCTACGCTGCTGCTAAAATGATGATATATACTAATGGTAATGACCAGCAGTGTAGAAGTAATAATCAATATAATCAATCTATTTTATCCTGCTACTAGTCACTATATTACTCCTGTTTACATGTATATAATTTTTTACCATTAGTACATTACCATAAGTATTTACACTGAGTGTAAAATACATTAGGAACACCTGCTCTTTCCATGACATATACTGACCAGGTGAATCCAGGTGAAAGCTATGATCCCTTATTGATGTCAGCTGTTAAATCCACTTCAAATCAGTGTAGCTGAAGGGGAGGAGACGGGTTAAAGAAGGATTTTTAAGCCTTGAGACAATTGAGACATGGATTGTGTATGTGCCATTAAGAGGGTGAATGGGCAAGACAAAATATTGAAGTGCCTTTGAACGGGGTACGGTAGTAGGTCCCAAAACGGGTCATTGATGAAAGAGGACAGAGGAGGCTGACACGAATTGTGCAGAGCAACAGACGGGCTACAGTTAATCAACTGACAGTCCAGTACAAAGACCCATAAAAGAATGCACAACTCATCGTATCTTGACACACTGTATATTCCTGCTACCAGTCACTTTTCAGCCGTGTCACACTCACAATAACACCCTCACACTTACACACACCCACCCACCAATTATGCTCCTGCCATACTGTTTACTATTATTATCAGTGGTGTAAAATGCTTAAGTAAAAATACTTTAAAGTACTAGTTAAGTAGTTTTGGGGGGGTATCTGTACTTAACTTTTTATATTTTGACTACTTTTACTTCACTACATTCTTAAAGAAGATAATGTACGTTTTACCCAATACATTTTCCCTGACACCCAAAAGTACCTCATTACATTTTGAATGCTTAGCAGGACAAGAAAATGGTCCAATTCACACACTTATCAAGAGAACATCCCTGGTCATCCCTACTGCCTCTGATCTGGTGGACTTACTAAACACAAATGCTTCGTTTGTAAATGATGTCTGAGTGTGCCCCTGGCTATCCGTACATTTAAAAAACAAGAAAATGCTGCTGTCTGGTTTTCTTAATATAAGGAATTATTTATTTGAAATTATTTATACTTTTACTTTTGATACTTAAGTACATTTGAGTAATTACATCTACTTTTGATACTGAAGTATATTTTAGACTTTAACTCAAGTAGTATTTTACTGGGTGACTCATTTTTACTTCAGTCATTTTCTATTAAGGTATCTTTACTTTTATTCAAGTATGACAATTGGGTACTTTTTCCACCACTGATTATTATTATTATTATTATTATTATTATTATTATTATTATTATTATTATTATTATTATTATTATTATTATTATTATTATTATTATTATTCCTGCTACCAGTCACCTTCTCCTAATCTCCCGCCTACATGTACATATCTACCTCAAACTACTCCAATATCCTTGCACATTGTAAATTTGGTATTGACACCAACCCTGTATATAGCTTCCTCTCTTATTCCTTATGTTTTCTTTATTATATAGATATTTTTATTAGTTATACTATTTTTTATATTGATTACTGCACGGTTGGGTAGAGCTTGGAAGTTGAGCATTTCACTGTACTTTCAAATGCACATGTGACAAAACTTGAACTGAACTATTCCCTTTGTAGTGCACTATTTTCCACTAGGGCCTGTAGTGCTCTGGTCAAAAGTAATGCACAATATAGGGAATAGGATGCAATTTAAGATACATCCATTGCCAGCAGGCTGAGGTGGGGCCATCATTGATGACACATAATTTGGCCAGTGTGGGCAGGGTCAAGGACAAATACATTAGAGTGTCTAGTTTGAGAAACAGGCGCCTCACAGGTCCTCAACTGGCAGCTTCATTAAATAGTACCCACAAAACACCAGTCTCAACGTCAACAGTGAAGAGGCGACTCCAGGATGCTGACCTTCTAGGCAAAGTTGTACAGAAAAAGCCATATCTCAAACTGCCCATCTTAATCTTTTCTTTTTATTGGCCAGTCTGAGATATGGCTTTTTCTTTGCAACTCTGACTAGAAGGTCAGCATCCTGAAGTCGTCTCTTCACTGTTGACGTTAAGACTTGTGTTGTGCGGGTATTATTTAATGAAGCTGTCAGTTGAGGACCTGGAGGCGTCTGTTTCTCAAACTAGACACTAATGTATTGGTCCTCTTGCTCTGTTGTGCACCGGGGCCTCCCACTCCTCTTTCTATTCTGGTTAGAGCCAGTTTGCGCTGTTCTGTGAAGGGAGTAGTACACAGCGTTGTACGAGATCTTCCGTTTCTTGGCAATTTCTTGCATGGAATAGCCTTCATTTCTCAGAACAAGAATAGACTGACGAGTTTCAGAAGAAAGTTATTTGTTCCTGGCCATTTTGAGCCTGTAATCGAACCCACAATTGCTGATTCTCCAGATAATCAACTAGTCTCAAGAAGGCCAGTTGTATTGCTTCTTTAAATCAGCACAACAGTTTTCAGCTGTGCTAACATAATTGCAAAAGGGGTTTCTAATGATCAGTTAGCCTTTTAAAATGATAAACTTGGATTAGCAAACACAATGTGCCACTGGAACACAGGACTGATGGTTGCTGATAATGGGCCTCTGTACGCCTATGTAGATATTCCATTAGAAATCAGCCGTTTCCAGCTACAATAGCCATTTACAACATTAACAATATCTACACTGTATTTCTGATCAATTTGATGTTATTTTAATGGACCAAAAAATTGTTTTTCTTTCGGAAACAAGGACATTTCTAAGTGACCGAAAACCTTTGAACGGTAGTGTTTGAAAACAATATGTGACTAGTTTCAGGAAACTAGGCGTATGTCGCGCATCACTACTTCACAGGAGAGCCATTTGAAATCAAAATGCCTTGTGGAACATGTGAACTTTCATGTGCCTTAAAAACAAACTTGTATGACATCTGTAAATATGAATAAAATTGTTACATTACGAGCCTAGTTGGTTTAGCCACAGAAAAAGACAGGAACCTTCCCACTAGCCATGATTGGCTGAGATAATGAGTAGCCTGGACATGCTGAGAGATGAGTTTGGATCGGTCTGCCATGTAACACGTTTCTGTCTATCATATGAGCTGGTCAGTATGTGTACGTAATACTTTCTAACTCTGCTTTTTTGAAAGATATCACGTAATAGAACTGTATAAGTGTTGCTCTCCACTTTCTGGAGGACCAAGTTTTGAAATCAGTGGAATTAGAGTATGATAGCTAAGGGGATGGAGAAAATTCTGGCGTTTGATTGCAAATATGCAGACGGAGTCGAAAAGAGAACACACAGAAGGCTGTTGTATAACACCTGTCTCCGGATTACATCTTCAAACTAAGGGCAAGCATGGCATCCGTGACAGAGAGGGAAAGTCTAGCTAGCTACATTTTCAGACATTACACGTTTCTAATTTTGTCAGAAAGTCGTTTTCATTTCAAGTTAAAGTGTACTGTTAGCTAGGAGGGTACTATGGTGTTGAAGGCTGAGCTATAGTCAATGAACAGCATTCTTACATAGGTATTCCTCTTGTCCAGATGGGATAGGGCAGTGTGCAGTGCGATGGCGATTGTATCGTCTGTGGATCTATTGGGGCGGTAAGCAAATTGAAGTGGGTCTAGGGTGTCAGGTAAGGTAGAGGTGATATGATCCTTAACTAGCCTCTCAAAGCACTTCATGATGACAGAAGTGAGTGCTACGGGGCGATAGTCATTTAGTTCAGTTACCTTTGCTTTCATGGGTACAAGAACAATGGTGGACATCTTGAAGCAAGTGGGGACAGCAGACTGGGATAGGGAGAGATTGAATATGTCCGTAAACACTCCAGCCAGCTGGTCTGCGCATGCTCTGAGGACGCGGCTAAGGATGCCGTCTGGGACGGCAGTCTTGCGAGGGTTAACACACTTAAATGTCTTACTCACGTCGGCCACGGAGAACGAGAGCCCACAGTCCTTGGGAGTGGGCCGTGTCAGTGGCACTGTGTTATCCTCAAAGCAGACGAAGACGGTGTTTAGCTTGTCCAGGAGCAAGACATCAGTGTCCACAATGTGGCTGGTTTTCCCTTTGTAATCCTTGATTGTCTACAGACCATGCCACATACGTCTCGTGTCAGAGCCGTTGAATTGTGACTCCACTTTGTCTCTGTACTGACGTTTTGCCTGTTTGATTGCCTTACGGAGGGAATAACTACACTGTTTGTATTCAACCATATTCCCAGTCACCTTGCCATGGTTAAATGCGGTGGTTCGCGCTTTAAGTTTTGCGCAAATGCTGCCATCTATCCACGGTTTCTGGTTTGGTTAGGTTTTAATAGTCACAGTGGGAACAACATCCCCTATACACTTCCTGATGAACTCAGTCACCGTGTCCCTGTATACGTCAATGTTATTCTCAGAGGCTACCCGGAACATATCCCAGTCTGCATGATCAAAACAATCTTGAAACATGGATTCTGATTGGTCAGACCAGCGTTGAATAGACCTTAGCACGGGTACTTCCTGTTTGAGTTTCTGCCTATATGAAGGGAGGAGCAAAATGGAGTCGTGATCTGATTTGCAGAAAGGAGGGCGGGGGAGGGCCTTGTAGGCATTTCAATAGGGGGAGTAGCAGTGGTCGAGCGTTTTACCAGAGCGAGTACTACAGTCAATGTATTGATAGAACATCAGTAGCATTTTTCCTCAAATTTGCTTTGTTAAAATCCCCAGTTACAATAAATGCGGCCTCAGGATTTGTGGTTTCAGTTTGCATAAAGTCTAGTGTAGTTCCTTGGGGGCCGTCGTGGTATCGGCTTGAGGGGGAATATACACGGCTGTGACTTTAACCGAAGAGAATTCTCTTGGGAGGTAATACAGTCTGCATTTGATTGTGAGGTATTCTAGGTCAGGTGAACAAAAGGACTTTAGTTTCTGTATGTTATCACAATCACACCATGAGTAGTTAATCATGAAACATACACCACCGCCCTTCTTCTTCCCGGAGAGTTATTTATTCCTGTCTGTGCGATGTACTGAGAACCCAGCTGGCTGTATGGACGGGGACAGTATATCCAGAGAGTATGTTACAGTCCCTGATGTCTCTCTGGAAGGAGATCCTCACCCTGAGCTTGTCTACTTTATTGTCCAGAGACTGAACATTAGTGAGTAATATACTCGGAAGCGGTGGATGGTGTACACGCCTCTAGAAGTCCACTCCGAATACCTCTTCTCAGCCGGCGGTGTCTATGTTCAATTGCCCTTTTTATTTATTTAACCTTTATTTAACTAGGCAAGTCAGTTAAGAACAAATTCTTATTTACAATGACGGCCTACACTGGCCAAACCCGGACAACGCTGGGCCAATTGTGCTCCACCCTATGGGACTCCCAATCACGGCCGGTTGTGATACAGCCTGGAATCGAACCAGGGGGTCTGTAGTGACACCTCAAGCACTGAGATGCAGTGCCTTAGACCGCTGCGCCACTCGGGAGCCCTGGGGGTATGAACAAAGGATCCAATTCGGGAAAGTCGTATTCCTGGTCATAATGCTAGTGAGTTACCGCCCCTCTGATATCCAAAAGTTATTTCCGGCTGTATGTAATAACAAACAAAAAAATTCTGGGCTAATAATGTAAGAAATAACACACAAAAAATATATACTGCAAAGCAGAACTGCCGTGTCAGTCGGCGCCATCTTACTTCACTTTTTTGCAGATGTTCCTGGTATCGTATAGGATCACTTTTTATTTTGTTTCTATGTCTGTGACCTCTGTGCTGTTTTATGTGGCATCTTCTAAAAACAAAGAAAAATACTACTTAAGTTTTCAACTTCTGCACACCTTGGAGCATTTTCTAGATTAAATGAATTTAAAAAATGATTAAATAAGCCTAAAGTAAAAACAAAATAACATAATGGATTTTTGTCATTTCTACCATGTTCTGTCATTTCCACCAAATTTAAGTTTGTGATGGAAATGACTGTGATGGAAATTACGCTTCCACAGTTTCTGGAGAAAAATGACAGACTGCTTAGCATGCTTTGGCTTGTATTACAGCAAGCATATAGTTTACACTAAATACATAAAATATATTTTAAAATCAAAATTCTACCACAAATTAAATAAATTATAGCCTGTTTGGAAATGACTGACAAAAATATTCTCTACACAAGCAATATTTACCTAGATTTTTCTTCAACTTCTGGACATCACATCTGGAACAACTGTCCGCTGCAGCCATGTGCTTCAGTGTCACAATACGTTTCCATGGTAACTAAATTAACATTCTCTTGAAAAAACTTGACTAATGAGGAATTTGCCCTCAGTGGTGGAAATGAAACCACTACCAAAGGACAGGTATATTTTGTGTAAAAAACAATATAGGCATACTCACAATAAATATTGATATAGATTTTATTTAATTGACTCTTTCTCTAGTAGATAACATTATATCATGTGTAATTATTAATGTTTTCTCATAGAAAAACATAGTCGAAGCTCAAAAGTCTGGGTCAGGGACAACGAAAAAAAACAGTGAAATTGAGGTATAAAATGCATCTGAAAAGTAGCTAAAATACTTGATAGAGAGGTGTTGAAAAAATCGGGGGTGTTTGTAGTGTGAACTTAACCTCTTCAGGATCATTTCACTGTCTTTACAAATGTCTTTCCTCTTGCTCCACAAACCTTAATAACAAGTATCATTCCCCATATGGGTGATTCTGCAACTACAGGCACTTCTATGTCCTCAGGGTCAATTTTTGGGATTTTATTAAAAAATATATATATAATAATAACTTTATATGTTGCAGGACCTTTTGTAAAGAGGGTGAAACAGTGAAAGAGACAGTATGTTTTAACACAACTTCAAAAATACAGTGCACAAACAAGATGAATCCTGCAGAGTTGAGAACGAACATGCAATGAATAGTTTAGAGAAAACACACGCTCATTAAAGGAATTACATGGAAAGTCAGTGTGCGTGTACAAGTTCAAGAAGAACCTGTTCAAAGATAAATGTATAGTACATACAACATGCTCATATATATATATATATATATATATGCCATTTAGCAGACGCTTTTATCCAAAGCGACTTACAGTCATGCGTGCATACATTTTTGTGTATGGGTGGTCCCAGGGATCGAACCCACTACCTTGGCGTTACAAGCGCCGTGCTCTACCAGCTGAGCTACAGAGGTTCACATATAAACACAACATTCCAGGTGTGTGTGTGTGCGCATTGTTTGAGCGTGATCTGTGTCCATCTTTTGACTGGTTTTAGTAGGCGTGTCTGGAAGTCATAAAAGTCTTACACTTAGCACACAAAGGAATATGCGATAAGTCATTATTGTGCTGCCAGAGACACAGTAGCTACAATAGTTCCAAATAATACTTCAGAGATGAGTCCACACTAGGACACAGGTCAGACTTGAATCTCACAAACCCTCTGGTGGTCAGGCTACAACAGAACAAGACACTGTAGGGAATGCAGTAATGCACAGTTACTCCAGGCATAAGAATAGCATCATTTCTGGTCCAAAAGTATATTTTCTTGCAGCATGCAATTTACAGGCAACACCTGAGTGAGTACGTAAAGGTTAGTCTGGTAGACCCTAGTTAAGATTTTTAGAACAGTTGGAACTGGAACATTCTTTCCTTATTTGGAGGGATGAGAATGATCCAGTCATGGCATCATCAGTAGCACTCTGAAGAAGGGATGGTGGGTGGGATGCATGATATCATTCACTTTCATACTACTGTGGAGGGAGAGTTCCTCACGAGTTCCTCACGAGTTCCTCACTCCCTGCTTATCACTGCTAACAGAAGGCAGAAGTAGAGAGGGGACGGAGGAAAGAAGGGAGGGGTTGAGAATATCAGAACAGGCTGACCTCAGTGACTGGAATGCCACCCAACCTCCTCCCCCTCTGTGGTCTTTGGAACTTCCCAACGCCCCAGAGTTCTGTGGCTGTGAATACTGAGCATATATACACAAACCTCTCCCCCAACCTCTCTCTCCTTCCCTCCCCTCTCTCCTTCTGCCCCACCGCTCTCTCTGTGGAGAGGGCAAGAGGGTCAAATGAAGGAGATGTGTTTCTCACAACAGTCCAGCATGACTTCTTTCTTCTTGGAAGCCACCGGGCTGACTGCTCCCTGCAATCCTGCACGATTACTCACCTCACTCACCTCTAGTCCTGCTTACAACTCACACAAACATTCACACAAAGGACAACGTTTGATGCTGTATACACTGCAGTGCATGCACTCAAACATGCACAGTATATTGATGCTCACATTGATATCTTCAGTTGAGCAACATGGGAAAAACTAAATAGTCCTACTATTTACAGTTACTTCATACAGCTATTTCTGCACTGTAAAAAGTAACTGCCTAACTCATTAAAGAAATTGAGTAGTGGCTACTCAAACATCTCCAATGGTCAGTAGAACTCAAATCATAAAAGTGGTACCAATAAGATTTCTTATCACTTAATGTTTTTGAGTACTGTTAACAAATATTAGGTTATTGAGTAAATATAACTTTAATTATTTGTGTTCTGCTAAAGTTATTGAGTTTTTAAAAGTTATGATGATTTAATATTTGTAAGTCAGTATAACATTAATTAAATAAGTTGTTCTTACTTGATTCTATTATGTTTTATGTCTTTACTTAAAAGAATAAAGTAGTAGTCAGACACATTGATATTTGAGGACATGTACAGCACCCAGTGTCTCAGGATGGTCAAGAAGGTCATCAAGGACCTCAGCTCTGAGCCATGGCCTGTTCACCCAGCTACCATCTAGAAGGCAGAGACAGTACTGGTGCATCAAAGCTGGGACAGAGAGACTAAAAAACAGCTTCTATCTCCAGGCCATCAGACCATTAAATAGTCACCACTAGTCGGCTTCCGCCCCGTACCATGCCCTGAACCTTAGTCACTAATACTAGCCGGCTGCCACCTGGTACTCTGCCCTGCACCTTAGAGACTGCTGTCCTATGTACATAGTCTTTGAACACTGGTCACTTTAATAATGTTTACATACTGTTTACCAACTTAATATGTATATACTGTATTCTAGTCAAGGCTCATCCTATTTAAATACTGCTGTACACACCTTTTCTATTCATATACTGTCTATACACACCATTATATACAGTGCCTTCGGAAAGTATTCAGACACCTTGACTTTTTACACATTTTGTTACGTTACTGCCTTACTCTAAAATTGATTAAGTTGTTTTTCCCCCTCATCAATCTACACACAATACCCCATAATGACAAAGCAAAAACAGGTTTTTAGAAATGTTTGCTAATTTATTATACAAAAAACCCTGAAATATCACATTTACATAAATATTCAGACCCTTTACTCAGTACTTTGTTGAAGCACCTTTGGCAGCGACTACAGCCTCGAGTCTTATTCGGTATGTCGCTACAAGATTGGCACACCTGTATTTGGGGAGTTTCTCCCATTCTTCTCTGTAGATCCTCTCAAGCTCTGTCAGGTTGGATGGGGAGCGTTTCTGCACAGCTATTTTCAGGTCTCTCCAGAGATGTTCGATCGGGTTCAAGTCCGGGCTCTGGCTGGGACATTCAAGGACATTCAGAGACTGGTTTCGGTGCCTTTTGGCAAACTCCAAGCGGGCTGTCATGTGCCTTTCACTGAGGCGTGGCTTCCATCTGGCCACTATACCATAAAGGTCTGATTGGTGGAGTGCTACAGAGATGGTTGTCCTTCTGGAAAGTTCTCCCATCTCCACAGAGGAACTCTAGAGCTCTGTCAGAGTGACCATCGGGTTCTTGGTAACCTTCCTGACCAAGGTCCTTCTCCCCCGATTGCTCAGTTTGGACTGCCGGCCAGCTCTAGGAAGAGCCTTGGTGGTTTCAAACTTCTTCCATTTAAGAATGATGGAGGGCAGTGTTCTTGGGGACCTTCAATGCTGCAGACATTTTTTGGTACCCTTCCCCAGATTTGTGCCTCAACTCCAACACAATCCTGTCTCGGAGCTCTACAGACAATTCCTTCGACCTGATGACTTGGTTTTTGCTGTGACATGCACTGTCAACTGTGGGACCTTTTATAGACAGCTGTGTGCCTTTCCAAATCATGTCCAATGAATTTAATTTACCACAGATGGACTCCAATCGAGTTGTAGAAACATCTTAAGGATGATACTCCCGAGTGGCGCAGTGGTCTAAGGAACTGCATCGCAGTGCTAGCTGTGCCACTAGAGATCCTGGTTCGAGTCCAGGCTCTGTCGCAGCCGGCCGTGACCGGGAGACCCATGGGCGGCGCACAATTAGTCCAAGGTAGGGGAGGGTTTGGCCAGCAGGGATGTGGGTTCGTTTCCCACGGGGGGGCAGTATGAAAAAAATGTATACAAAAATAACCTGTATGCATTCACTAACTGTAAGTCGCTCTGGATAAGAGCGTCTGCTAAATGACTTAAATGTAAAACATGTAAATGTAATGATCAATGGAAACAGGATGCACCTGAGCTCAATTTCGAGTCTCATAGCAAAGTGTCTGAATACTTATGTAAATAAGGTATTTCTGTTTTTTATTTTTGCTAAATTAGCAAACATTTCCAAAAACCTGTTTTCGCTTGTCATTATGGGGTATTGTGTGTAGATTGCTGAGGATATTTATTTATTTAATCAATTTTACACTGTGTGCACAATTATTAGGCAAGTTGTATGTTTGAGGATTCATTTTATAATTGAACCACTACAGTGCTCTCGGTCAATCCAAAATGTTAATAAACCTCAAACCTGAATATTTAAGAAATAAAAGTGAGGTTTTGGCTTTCTTTGGAGAATATCTACAGTGGGGGAAAAAAGTATTTAGTCAGCCACCAATTGTGCAAGTTCTCCCACTTAAAAAGATGAGAGAGGCCTGTAATTTTCATCATAGGTACACGTCAACTATGACAGACAAAATGAGAAAAAAAATTCCAGAAAATCACATTGTAGGATTTGTAATGAATTTACTTGCAAATTATGGTGGAAAATAAGTATTTGGTCAATAACAAAAGTTTCTCAATACTTTGTTATATACCCTTTGTTGGCAATGACACAGGTCAAACGTTTTCTGTAAGTCTTCACAAGGTTTTCACACACTGTTGCTGGAATTTTGGCCCATTCCTCCATGCAGATCTCCTCTAGAGCAGTGATGTTTTGGGGCTGTCGCTGGGCAACACAGACTTTCAACTCCCTCCAAAGATTTTCTATGGGGTTGAGATCTGGAGACTGGCTAGGCCACTCCAGGACCTTGAAATGCTTCTTACGAAGCCACTCCTTCGTTGCCCGGGCGGTGTGTTTGGGATCATTGTCATGCTGAAAGACCCAGCCACGTTTCATCTTCAATGCCCTTGCTGATGGAAGGAGGTTTTCACTCAAAATCTCACGATACATGGCCCCATTCATTCTTTCCTTTACACGGATCAGTCGTCCTGGTCCCTTTGCAGAAAAACAGCCCCAAAGCATGATGTTTCCACCCCCATGCTTCACAGTAGGTATGGTGTTCTTTGGATGCAACTCAGCATTCATTGTCCTCCAAACACGACGAGTTGAGTTTTTACCAAAAAGTTATATTTTGGTTTCATCTGACCATATGACATTCTCCCAATCCTCTTCTGGATCATCCAAATGCACTCTAGCAAACTTCAGACGGGCCTGGACATGTACTGGCTTAAGCAGGGGGACACGTCTGGCACTGCAGGATTTGAGTCCCTGGCGGCGTAGTGTGTTACTGATGGTAGGCTTTGTTACTTTGGTCCCAGCTCTCTGCAGGTCATTCACTAGGTCCCCCCGTGTGGTTCTGGGATTTTTGCTCACCGTTCTTGTGATCATTTTGACCCCACGGGGTGAGATCTTGCGTGGAGCCCCAGATCGAGGGAGATTATCAGTGGTCTTGTATGTCTTCCATTTCCTAATAATTGCTCCCACAGTTGATTTCTTCAAACCAAGCTGCTTACCTATTGCAGATTCAGTCTTCCCAGCCTGGTGCAGGTCTACAATTTTGTTTCTGGTGTCCTTTGACAGCTCTTTGGTATTGGCCATAGTGGAGTTTGGAGTGTGACTGTGTGAGGTTGTGGACAGGTGTCTTTTATACTGATAACAAGTTCAAACAGGTGGCATTAATACAGGTAACGAGTGGAGGACAGAGGAGCCTCTTAAAGAAGAAGTTACAGGTCTTTGAGAGCCAGAAATCTTGCTTGTTTGTAGGTGACCAAATACTTATTTTCCACCATAATTTGCAAATAAATTCATTAAAAATCCTACAATGTGATTTTCTGGAGAAAAAAAATCTCAATTTGTCTGTCATAGTTGACGTGTACATATGATGAAAATTACAGGCCTCATCTTTTTAAGTGGGAGAACTTGCACAATTGGTGGCTGACTAAATACTTTTTTTCCCCACTGTATGTGTGCACAATTATTGGGCAACTATTAGTGTGCAGAATTATTATGCAACTAAATGAAAAATGAAAAGTTCCCCATCTTACTGGTTTATTTTCATCTGTTAAAGTGAGAATAATAAACAAACAACTCAAAATGTTAAAATAAAAATTTCTGACATTTTCAATAACAGTCATAAGCCTTCCATCCATGGAGTCTGTCAGTTTCTTGATCTGTTGACGATTAACTTTTTGTGCAGCAGCAACCACAGCCTCCCAGACACTGGTCAGAGAGGTGTACTGTTTTCCTTCACCGTAAATCGACAGTTTAAGAAGGGACCACAAGTTCTCAATAGGGTTTAGGTCAGGTGAGGAAGGGGGCCATGTCATTATTCTTTCATCTTTAAGGCCTTTACTGGCTAGCCACGCAGTGGAGTACTTCGATGCATGTGATGGAGCATTGTCCTGCATAAAAATCATGGTCTTCTTGAAAGATGCAGACTTTTTCCTGTACCACTGCTTGAAGAAAGTGTCTTCTAAAAACTGGCAGTAGGTTTGGGAGTTGAGTTTGAGTCCATCTTCAACCTGAAAAGGTCCAACTAGCTCATCTTTAATAATACCAGCCCATACTAGTACCCCACCTCCACCTTGCTGGCGTCTGAGTCGAAGTGGAGCACCGTGCCCGTTACTGATCCATCTGGTCCGTCAAGAGTCACTCATCTCATCAGTCCATAAAACCTTTGAAAAATCTGTCTTCAGATATTTCTTGGCCCAGTCTTGACATTTCAACTTATGTGTCTTGTTCAGTGGTGGTCGGGTTTCAGCCTTTCTTACCTTGGCCATGTCTCTGAGCACTGAACACCTTGTACTTCTTGGCACTCCAGGTAGGTTGCAGTTCTGGAATATGACAGCGCTGGAGGATAATAGGTTCCTGGTAGCTTCACGTTTGATTCTTCTCAAATCTTTGGCTGTTAATTTGCGTATTTTTTTCTCAACACGGTTCTTGCGACCCTGTTGACTATTTGCAACAAAACGTTTGATGGTTCTGTGATCACGCCCCAATATCTTAGCAATTTCAAGAGTGCTGCATCCCTCTGAAAAACTTTTTTATTTTATTTTTTATTTTATTCTTTTTACAATTTTTGACTTTTCAGCATCAGTTAAATCTATTTTTTGGCCCATTTTGCTTGAGGAAAAGAAGCTGCCTAATAATTATGCACACCTTGATATAGGGTGTTGATCTTCTTAGGCCACACCCTCCCTCATTACACAAATACACATCACCTGATATGCTTAAATCCAATAAGCATTCAAGTTTATACAGCTTGGAGTTGGGAAATATGCATAATAATGATGATATGGTCAAAATACTGACTTGCCTAATAATTGTCTGAATAAGGTGTCTGAATACTTTCTGAAGGCACTGTACATAGAGTGCTTTGAGAGAGTATTCACACGCCTTGAGTTGTTCTACATTTTGTTGTTTTACACAAAATACTAATGTCAAAGTGTAAAAAAATTCTAACAACAGTACTCAATATAATATTTCTTGATTAGATAAGTATTCAACCCCCTGAGTCAATACATGTTAGAATTACCGTTGGCAGCGATTACAGCTGTGAGTCTTTCTGCATAAGTCTCTAAGAGCTTTGCACACCTGGATTGTATAATATTTGCCCATTATTCTTAAAAACATTATTCAAGCAATGTTAAGTTGGTTGTTGATCATTGCTAGATAGCAATTTTCAAGTATTACCATTGATTTTCAAGCTGATTTAAGTCAAAACTGTACCTAGGCCACTCAGGAACATTCAATGTTGTCTTGGTAAGCAACTGTAGTGTATATTTGGCCTTGTGTTTTCGGTAATTGTCCTGTTAAAAAGTTAATTTGTCTCCCAGTGTCTGTTGGAAAGCAGAGTGAACCAAGTTTTCCTCTAGGATTTTGCCTGTGCTTAGCTCTACTCTGTTTCTTTTTATCCAGAAGAACGCCCTAGTCCTTACAAGCATACCCATAACATATTGCAGCAACCACCATGCTTGAAAATATGAAGAGTGGTACTCAGTGATGTGTTGGATTTGCCCCAAACATAACACGTTGTATCCTGTACGCTCTTGTTGGCTGGTCCTCACTACATATTCGTCGCCAAACCCACTGACTCCAGGTCATCTATAAATCACTGCTAGGCAAATCCCCGCCTTATCTTAGCTCATTGGTCACCATAGCAACACCCACCCGTAGTATGCGCTCCAGCAGGTATATCTCACTGGACATCCCCAAAGCCAACACCTCCTTTGGCTGCCATTCCTTCCAGTTCTCTGCTGCCAATGACTGGAACGAACTGCAAAAATCTCTGAAGCTGGAGACTCTTATCTCCCTCACTAACTTTAAGCATCAGTTGTCAGATCACTGCACCTGTACACAGCCCATCTGAAATTAGCCCACCCAACTACCTCATCCCCATATTGTTATTTATTTTGCTAATTTGTACCCCAGTATCTCTATTTGCACATCATCTCTTGTACATCTATCATTCCAGTGTTAATACTAAATTGTAATTATTTTGCACTATGGCCTATTTATTGCCTTACCTCCATAACTTGCTACATTTGCACACACTGTATATATATTTTCTGTTGTATTTTTGACTTTATGTTTTGTTTACCCCATATGTAACTCTGTGTTGTTGTTTTTATCGCACTGCTTTGCTTTATCTTGGCCAGGTCGCAGTTGTAAATGAAAACTTGTTCTCAACTGGCTTACCTGGTTAAATAAAGGTGAAATAAAATAATTAAAAATTGGCACATTTTTGCATTATTACTTTAGTGCCATATTGCAAACAGGATGCATTGTTTAGAATATTTATTAATTCTGTACAGGCTTCCTTCTTTTCACTGTCATTTATGTTAGTATTGTGGAGTAACTACAATGTTGTTGATCCATCCTCAGTTCTCCTATCACAGCCATTAAACTCTGTTTTAAAATCAACATTGGCCTCATGGTGAAATCCCTAAGTGGTTTCCTTCCTCTCTGGCAACTGAGTTAGGAAGGGCACCTATATCTTTGTAGTGACTGGGTGTATTGCTACACCATACAAAGTGTAATTAATAACTGCACCATGCTCTAAGGGATATTCAATGTCTGTTTGTTTTTTTACCCATCTACCAATAGCTGCCCTTCTTTACAAACCATTGGAAAACAGTATGAAAAATGTATGCACTCGTAAGTCACCCTGGATAAGAGCGTCTGCTAAATGACTAAAATGTAAATGTAAATGTAAAACCTCCCTGGTCTCTGTGGTTGAATTTGTGCTTGAAATTCACTGCTCGACTGAGGGACCTTACAGATTGTCACGCCCTGACTTATGGGATTCTTGTATGTTGAGTCAGGGTGTGGATATCTATGTTAGTATTTCTATGTTTTCATTCTAGGTTTGTGTTTCTATGATTGGCTGGGTGTGATTCCCAATCAGAGGCAGCTGTCGCTCGTTGTCTCTGATTGGGGATCATACTTTAGTAGCCTATTGGCAATCATTAGTTGTGGGATCTTGTTCCGTGTTTAGGCTTGTATTGTGTTCAGCCTGAGGACTTCATGTTATGTTGTTTTGTTCGTGTGTTTATTTTGACAAATAAACATGTATGCATTTCACGCTGCGCCTTGGTCTGACCCGTCCTTTAACGCCCGTGAAAGAAGATCCCACCAAACACGGACCAAGCAGCGTGCCCAGGAGCAAACACCCTGGACACAGGTGGGGAAGATTTGGTATTGGGAGGAGATATTTGCGGGGAAAGGACCCTGTGCGAAGGTGGAAGCCCAGGCAGGAGAGGAGCAATGGCAACACAGAAGGCGCCGGCCGAGGAGGAAGCCCGAGAGGCAGCCCCAAGAAACATTTTTGGGGGGGCTAAAGGGGTGGTCGGGGAGTGAGAGAGAAGAGCCCCGACCACTGCACCCGGTGGGTTTCCAGGTTGAGTCCCTACGACCATGGGAACAAGAGTGGGAACAGATTTATACTGAGGAGTCGTAGGATGACAACGACGATGAGTTTCTGTTCCCTAACCAGAGGAGTCCTCACTGGAGGAGGATTGCAGAGAGAGAGATAACATTTACATTTACGTCATTTAGCAGACGCTCTTATCCAGAGCGACTTACAAATTGGTGCATTCACCTTATAGCCAGTGGGATAACCACTTTACAATTTTTTTTCTTTTTTTTTTTTTGGGGGGGGGGGGGGGTAAGGGGTGGGTAGAAGGATTACTTTATCCTAACCCAGGTATTCCTTAAAGAGGTGGGGTTTCAAATGTCTCTGGAAGGTGGTGAGTGACTCCGCTGTCCTGGCGTCGTGAGGGAGCTTGTTCCACCATTGGAGTGCCAGAGCAGCGAACAGTTTTGACTGGGCTGAGAGGGAACTGTGCTTCCGCAGAGGTAGGGGAGCCAGCAGGCCAGAGGTGGATGAACGCAATGCCCTCGTTTGGGTGTAGGGACTGATCAGAGCCTGAAGGTACGGAGGTGCCGTTCCCCTCATAGCTCCGTAGGCAAGCACCATGGTCTTGTAGCAGATGCGAGCTTCAACTGGAAGCCAGTGGAGTGTGCGGAGGAGCGGGGTGACGTGAGAGAACTTGGGAAGGTTGAACACCAGACGGGCTGCGGCATTCTGGATGAGTTGTAGGGGTTTAATGGCACAGGCAGGGAGCCCAGCCAACAGCGAGTTGCAGTAATCCAGACGGGAGATGACAAGTGCCTGGATTAGGACCTGTGCCGCTTCCTGTGTAAGGCAGGGTCGTACTCTCCGAATGTTGTAGAGCTTGAACCTACAGGATCGGGTCACCGCCTTGATGTTAGCGGAGAACGACAGGGTGTTGTCCAGGGTCACGCCAAGGCTCTTCGCACTCTGGGAGGAGGACACAACGGAGTTGTCAACCGTGATGGCGAGATCATGGAACGGGCAGTCCTTCCCCGGGAGGAAGAGCAGCTCCGTCTTGCAAAGGTTCAGCTTGAGGTGGTGATCCGTCATCCATACTGATATGTCTGCCAGACATGCAGAGATGCGATTCGCCACCTGGTTATCAGAAGGGGGAAAGGAGAAGATTAGTTGTGTGTCGTCTACGTAAGATAAGGATCTGATCTGCAGGGTAAGAGAGGAGGCCACCACATTACGGGGGCTGATAGTGAGAATAGAGCGGGAGAGCTCCATTCAAGAGGAGGCACTGCAGGAGGCTCATATGGAGAAGGAGGAAGTAGATGCACGGAGAGAGGAGCTGGATAGGCAACATAAGGAGCGTGGGTTAATTGAGGAACCCATGTATGCGGAGATACGCACTGTATCGCCAGAGCGCATGCACAGCCCAGTGCGTTCTGTGCCAGCGCCCCGCACATGTCGTGCGAAGGTGGGCAGCCAGCCAGGACGGGATGTGCCGGTTCAACACTCCTGGTCTCCAGTGCGCCTCCAAGGTCCAGTATATCCTGCTCCGGTTCTACGCACTGTGTCACCAGTGCACCTCACCAGTCCTGTACGGCCCGTACCTGCTCCTCGCCCCAAGCCAGTGGTGCGTGTTCCCATTCCAGCCCGGCCCGTTCCTGTTCCTCGCACCAGGCCAGTGGTGCGTGTTCCCAGTCCGGTACGGCCCTTGCCTGCTCCCCGCACCAAGCCAGTGGTGTGTGTCCCCAGTCCGGCCCAGCCCGTTCCTGTTCCTCGCACCAGGCCAATGGTGCGTGTTTCCAGTCCGGTACGTCCCGTGCCCGATCCCCGCACCAAGCCAGTGGTGGTGTTGCCAGTCCGGCCCGGCCCGATCCTGCTCCTCGCAGCAGACCAGTGGTGCGTGTTCCTAGTCCGGTCCGGACCGTGCCTGCTCCTCGCACCAGACCAGTGGTGCGTGTGTCCAGTCCGGCACGGCCCGTGCCCGTTCCACCGGTGCCTGGTCCGACACCGGTCAGCTGCTCCACTCCGGAGCCAGAGCAGTCCACTCCACCGGTGCTGAGTCCAGCTCCGGTCAGCAGTTCCACTCCAGAGCCAGAGCATTCCACTCCACCGGGGTCCAGTCCAGCTCCGGTCAGCTGCTCCACTCCGGAGCTAGAGCAGTCCGCTCCACCGGTGCTAAGTCCAGCTCCGGTCAGCGGCTCCACTCCGGAGCCAGAGCAGTCCGTTCCACCGGGGTCCAGTCCAGCTCCGGTCAGCAGCTCCATGCCGGAGCAAGAGCAGTCCGCTCCACCGGGGTCTAGTCCAGCTCCGGTCAGCAGCTCCACTCCGGAGCCAGAGCAGTCCGCTCCACCGGTTCACAGTCCAGCTCCAGTCAGCAGCTCCACTCCGGAGCCAGAGCAGTCCACTCCACTGGTGCCCAGTCCAGCTCCGGTCAGTGGCTCCAGTCCAGACCCAGACGTCAGCCCCGTTCCAGGTTCGGGGTCTCCCACACCAGGGCCCAGATAGGGCTTGGTGCATCGCGGGAGGATTGCCGATCCAGGCCCAGACGTCAGCCCCTCTCCAGGTTCGGGGTCTCCCACACCAGGGTCCAGACAGGGCTTGGTGCATCGTGGGAGGAGGGAGAGGGGAAGCAGCGTGCCGAGGTCCAGACCAGACCAGGGGCGCAACGGGGAGGCTGAGAGAATGTGGTCGTCACGCCCGGAGCCGGACAAATAAACATGTATGCATTTCACGCTGCGCCTTGGTCTGACCCGTCCTTCAATGCCCGTGACACAGATAATTGTATGTGTGAGGTAAAAAGATGGGGTAGTCATTTAAAAATCATGTTAAACACTAGTCCATGCAACTTATTATGTGACTTGTTAAGCACATTTTTACTCCTGAACTTATTTAGGCTTGACATAACAAAAGGGTTGAATACTTATTGACTCAAGACATTTCAGCTTTTCATTTTTTATAAATTTGTAAACATTTCTAAAAGCATAATTCCACTTTGACATTATGGGGTATTGTGTGTAGATCAGTGACACAAAATCTCAATATAATCAATTTTAAATTCAGTGTGTAACACAACAAAATGTGGAAAAAGGCAATGAGTGTGAATGCTTTCTGAAGTATTTATATTTCGGCTCGTTCTGATATATCTGAATTTCTTTCTTTTTGTCTTTTTGGATTTGTGTGTATTGTTTTGTTTTTGGTATTACTGCACTGTTGGAGCTAGGAAGTTAAGCATTTCACTGCACCTGCGATAACATCTGCAAAATATGTGTATGTGACCAATACAATTTTATTTGATTTTGAGTTTTAAAAAAGCACTTGATTTTGCAGATATATATATATTTTTTCTTTACAAGTTATAAATACTTAATAGTGCCACGGGCTCTGTTTTTAGAGGATTGTGGGTAATTCAAAATGTTTTGACTTTATGACACTTTTACCAAAAAATATAGATGTATGAAGAAAGAAAAGTATTTTGCTAAAATAGTATTAAGTCGTTTCTTTGTGCTATGAGGTGTAATTGATAATGATGAATGGATATCAAAACCGTCTAGCAAATTTATGTTCAATAATGAGACAAGCAATTCCCACCATCAACAAGGTCATGTTCACCAGTCTTAATGACAGAGGCTAATGCAGCATTCTGTAATGCTTAGAGATCTAGCTCCAGTTATTGATAGAGAAATTTGCTGCTAAGGTAGGTTAAAATGATAGATCATCAAAAGACATAAAACAAATGTTAAACATTAAGACATGGACACTAATCAGAAAAAAAATACTAATGATTTTTCTTTATTTTTATTATTTTCTACATTGTATAATAGTAGTGAAGACATCAAAACTATGAAATACACATATGTAATCATGTAGTAACCAAAAAAGTGTTAAACAAATCAAAATATATTTTATATTTGAGATTCTTCAAATAGCCACCATTTGCCTTGATGACAGCTTTGCACACTCTTGGCATTCTCTAAACCAGCATCATGAGGTAGTCACCTGGAATGCATTTCAATTAACAGGTGTGTCTTGTTAAAAGTTAATTTGTTAATGCATTTGAGCCAATCAGTTGGGTTGTGACAAGGTAGGGGGGGTATACAGAAGATAGCTCTATTTGTTAAAAGACCAAGTCCATATTATGGCAAGAATAGCTCAAATAAGCAAAGAGAAACGACAGTCCATCATTACTTTAAGACATGAAGGTCAGTCAATATGGAACATTTCAAGAACTTTTAAAGTTTCTTCAAGTGCAGTCGCAAAAACCATCAAGCGCTATAATGAAACTGGCTCTCATGAGGACCGCCACAGGAATGGCTGACCCAGAGTTACCTCTGCTGCAGAGGATATGTTCATTAGAGTTACCAGCCTCAGAAATTGCAGCCCATCTCAATGCTTCACAGAGTTCAAGTAACAGACACATCTCAACATCAACTGTCCAGAGGAGACTGTGTGAATCAGGCCTTCATGGTTGATTTGCTGCAAAGAAACCACTACTAAAGGACACCAATAAGAAGAAGAGACCAAATTGGAGATTTTTGGTTCCAACCACCGTTTCTTGTGAGACGCGGTGTGGGTGAATGCAGTGGCGGCTCCTGAAAAAATTCTCAGGAGGGGCAATTTTTCTGATGATTTAGGTGACCTACACACATTTTTAAAAAGATATGTCCAGCAACAACATGAAGACAGGGGCAGCATATAAGTCAATACCAGAAGCATTTATTGACTGATCTCAAAAGTGTTGGCTTACAAAAGCAAAATAAGTTATCACAGTAAAAATAATCAAGGGTGTTCTTTCACATTCCTCAACACTGCATAAACAATATGTATGGCTTTGTAAAAATGAACAACCATATTCTGGCCAATTGTATAGATTTGTAAATATGAACAACCATATTCTGGCCAATTGTATAGATTTGTAAAAATGAACATGAACAGATTTTTTATTTTTTTGAATGGCAGTACCTTTCAAACATGTCTGCTTGCAGTAAGGTAGCACTCACAAGGTGGCCAGAGAAAGATAACCTTTCTTTGGTGTGATCCAGGATGGTGTTGCAGACCTCTTCAGACAGCCTCTGCTTCTCCTCTTCTCTCAAAGCTGTTCTGGGTCTTTTGGCTCCTGTTGCTTCTTGCAGCTGCTGTTGAGAGGAGTCCCTGAAGGCAAACAGACCAATGTGTTTGTTGGCTTTGTACAGTATTGTTGTCTATGTGATGCACAGGTATATGCAATGTATCCATGTATAGTACAAATACTTCAGTTCCACTTAAAATGGGCAGGGATGCATAAAGTCTTTAGTGTTTAAGTTAGCCTTTGTGTCTCACATAGCCTGGATGTTCAGCACAGTATACAGTGGTGCTCATAAGCTTATGATCCCATGCTAAAGTTGACTAAAAAGAGGAATAAAAAAGAAAAGAAAATTGGTGTCCTTAAAGGTTGGATTTTCCAACCTTTTTAATTAAGTCATTAAGATCAATTTCCAAAAGATGATTTTTTTATTTTTTTATTCCTCTTTTTAGTCAGCTTTAGAATGTGTTCATACACTTATGAGCACCACTGTACAGTACACATAGTATATAAAATAAGATAGATTACACCACTGGCCATATATAATGACAATAATGTAATTTCAAACACAAATGCAGTCTCCTTTCATGCATACATTTTCAAATAAAGCTCTGCTTTGAGAAAGATCGAATGATATTGTTTAATCTTTATCTTACCTTATGGCCTGCACACTGCTTGCGAAGCTGTCGAGGGCACGTTTGATAAAGACAGCATCGATGTCCTTATTCTGTAGCTTCTGGTACGGTGGGCTGGTCAAATGAACCCAATGAACCCGTCCGGATGGCTTCAAAACATTCTATGAGGTCGTCTCGATTCTCGTAGACAGTGTTCACGACTCTGCTGTTGCTAACCTCATCGTTGTGGCGGCGGACAGCTAGCCTGTATCCCTCATCCAGTTGAGTGGCAATATTCACTCTCACCAAAGCAGACAATCTCAAACAGCTATCAATGTGGGTCTTTGACAGCTCATTTTTCTTAATCTTTTCTGAAAGATGGTGCATGTCGGTTACACCAGTCGCTGTCCAAGCGTTGCTGTCTGCCGTTCATGGTTACGTTACGTTACGTATGACGAAAGCGCGTAAGTGCAAGCCCTCAGACACCCATAGAGAATGTATTGAAAGCTCCGAAATTTGAAAAAAAAATATTTTACATTAGAGGCTATGAGAGACTTCTGGGCGATTTTCAACCTGACTGAAATCGCCCCAAAACGGGCGGGGACATTTGAAGCACGACTTTAGCCTGATTGGACATTTAGTGGCTGGCAGATCAGACGTGAACACTGAACTACTGTTGCCATGATATAATTGATTAGAAAAAAAATCCCTTCCTTTTCCCGTTTGGCAGTGCGTCGCCCATATCGCCCTATTGAACACACCGCCCATGGGTGAATGGATGATATCCGCATGTGTAGGTCCCACCGTAAAGCATGGAGGAGGAGGTGTTATTGTGTGGGTGTGCTTTGCTGGTGACACTGTCTTTGATTTATTTAGAATTCAAGGCACACGTAACCAGCATGGCTACCACAGCATTCTGCAGCGATACGCCATCCCATCTGGTTTGACCTTTGTGGGACTATCATTTGTTTTTCAACAGGACAATGACCCAACACACCTCCAGGCTGTGTAAGGGCTATTTGACCAAGAAGGAGAGTGATGGAGTGCTGCATCAGATGACCTGGCCTCCACAATCCCCCGACCTCAACCAAATTGAGATGGTTTGGGATGAGTCGGACCGCAGAGTGAAGGAAAAGCAGCCAACATGTGCTCTGCATATGTGGGAACTCCTTCAAGACTGTTGGGAAATCATTCCAGGTGAAGCTGGTTGAGAGAATGCCAAGAGTGTGCAAAGCTGTCATCAAAGCATTAAGGCAGCTATTTGAAGAATCTCAAACATTTTGATTTGTTTAACACTTATTTGGTTACTACGTGATTCCATATGTGTTATTTCATAATTTTGATGTCTTCACTATTATTCTACAATGTAGAAAATAGTACAAATAAGTAGGTGTTCTAAAACTTTTGACCGGTTCGTCGAACATCTCCTTCCAAAATCATGCGCATTAATATGGAGTTGGTCCCCCCTTTGCTGCTATGACAGCCTCCAATCTTCTGAGAAGGCTTTCCACTAGATGTTGGAACATTGCTGCGAGGACTTACTTCCATTCAGTCACAAGAGCATTAGTGAGGTCGGGCACTGATGTTGGGCGACAAGGCCTGGCTCGCATTCGACGTTCCAATTCATCCCAAAGGAGTTTGATGGGGTTGAGGTTAGGGTTCTGGGCAGGCCAGTCAAGTTCTTCCACACCGATGTTGACAAACCATTTCTGTATAGACCTCGCTTTGGAAGCACAGAATTGTCTAGAATGTCATTGTATGCTGTAGCGTTAAGATTTCCCTTCACTGGAACTAAGGGGCCTAGCCCAAACCATGAAAAACAGCCCCAGACCATTATTCCTCCTCCACCAAACTTTACAGTTGGCACTATGCAGTCGGGCAGGAAGCATTCTCCTGGCATCCACCAAACCCAGATTTGTCCGTCGGACTGTCAGATGGTGAAGCGTGATTCATCACTCCAGAGAATGCGTTTCCACTGCTCCACAAACCAATGGTGGTGAGCTTTACACCACTCCAACCGCCGCTTGGCATTGCGCATGGTGATCTTAGGCTTGTGTGCTGCTACTCGGACATGGAAACCTATTTCATGAAGCTCCAGGCGAACAGTTATTGTGCTGACGTTGCTTCCAGAGGCAGTTTGACACTAGGTAGTGAGTGTTGCAACCGAGGACAGACGGTTTTTATGCACTACGCGCTTCAGCACTCGGCGGTCCCGTTCTGAGAACTTGTGTGGCCTACCACTTCATGGCGGAGCCTTTGTTGCTTCTAGACGTTTCCACTTCACAATAACAGCACTTACAGTTGACCAGGGCAACTCTAGCATGGCAGAAATTGGGCGAACTGACTTGTTAGAAAGGTGGCATCCTATGATGGTGCAACAAATATTCATGTTCAAGTAACTTCAATCCTTATAGTTCAGAATACATAATGCAATTTAGTGTCAAAAAGTTAATAAAACACAAAACAGTTAAGTAATTACAACTTAAAAATACAACCATATGCGTGGTGATGTCACTTTATTACTTTAAGTATTGAACACTGAAATACTTTGAGTTGAGTGTCTCGAAAGGTTCTAGGCAACAGGTTTCCACAAAAAAATTTAGCTAGCAGAAGTAATTACTTTTTACAGTGTGCACCGTGCTAAACTTGGTATATGTGAGGGTCAGTGGGGACAAGATGCACATGGGCAGAATGCAGAGTCATTATAGGAAAATGTCCTTGCCCTTCTCCATATACTGTACATTCAATGACACAATTCATACCAAGCTGCTGCATATGTTCCTAATTTACTTTTCAACATTCTGTGGTCTTAGAGAGTATCTGAATTTCTGCAAGTGTAGATGTGCGCACTTAACTCTGATGATCACCGAAATCATGCATTGATGTCAATGGAAGATTTGTGCAAAATCAGGCCTATTATATGTGAAGTAAAGATGTGCAGATCTGAAACTTGTTGTTATGTTAATCTTTAAAAAACCCAATCTTTCTGAGTCTGCTCTATCTGTGCACATGCCCTGGCTGTGTCCACTCCTAAAATCCTGTCCCCCCATCTCGTGATCCGTGTCTGTAAGTGGATAAGAATTCCGGCTTCCGCTGCAGGAGTCATCCCGGGAATGCCGTCCAGTCGGCCGTCACTTAGTTTCTAGCAGACGCAGACAAGAGTCTGGCAGCCTAGCGTATCACAGGGAGCAGTCAGGGGCTTCGTCCCAAATGGCACCCTATTCCCTATATATTGCACTACTTATGACCAGAGCCCAATGGCACGCTATTCACTATGTTCAAAGTAATGCACTTTAAAAGGGAATAGGGTGCCATTCAGGACTCAGGCTCTTACAGTGGCTCTGCCTGGAAAAATCTGCCCAGCCACCGACCGACCACATGCCTTGAATTCCTGCAGGAGCTGCTTTTTCCTGTTGCCTTTTGATTCTGTTTTCCATCTCTGTCTGACTGAAACCAACTGTTAGATCCTAGCAGACCAGACAGACAGGGGTGAAAGGAAATATCTGGTAGTCCAGAAATAAGTAGTTTTTAATTGCATCCATCGCCCAGCATTGCAGAGTTGGTGGTCTGCAGTTTGTGTAAAACATTTATTTGATTGATGTTCATTAGGGGTTGAAGCTGGGTGGTACAGCAGAGAGTTGCAGGTGCAGATGCTGCGTTCTATTGGTGTTTTACTGTCGATACGTCCCAAATGGCACCCTATTCCCTATTTTGTGCACAACTTTTAACCAGGGCCCATAGGGCTCTGGTAAAAATTAGTGCACTATGTGTGGAATGGGATGTCATTTGGGACACATACACAGTAACTCCCAACTAACCACCAACACCAGCCCTCACATACCTTCTCCGTGAGATCTCCTGAACTTTAATGAATACTTCCTTGTTCTCCTGGTTGAGTTCCAACCCGACACCAGGAAAACACATCCTTCTTGTTTCTATCTCCTGAGCTACATCACTGTCTGGTGAGCTAATGCATGTCAATGCTGGAGGAATATGTCAACATGCAGAAAAGCACAAGAATTAAGAGTAGGTTGACTTAGGCTGCTACTAAGTTAGAAAAGCATCAGTGGTCAGTGTAACCTAGGTCATAGAGTACTACCACAATATGTGAAGCTAGGGCATTCAGAACATACACTGAGTATACCAAACATTTGGAACCTCCTCCCTTTTGCCCTCAGAACAGCCTCAATTCGTCGGGGCAAGGACTCTACAAGGTGTCAAAAGCGTTCGACAGGGATGCTGGCCCATGTTGACTCCAATGCTTCCCACTGTTGTGTCAAGTTGGCTGGATGTCCTTTGGGTGGTGGACCATTCTTGACACACACAGGAAACTGTTGAGCGTGAAAAACCCAGCAGTTTTGCAGTTCTTGACACAAACTGGTGCGCCTGGCACATGCTACCATACCCTGTTCAAAGGCACCAAATGTTTTTCTCTTGACCATTCACCCTCTGAATGGCACACATACACAATCCATGTCTCAATTGTCTCGAGGCTTACAAATCCTTCTTTAACCTGTCTCCTTCAGTTAATCTACACTGATTGAAGTGGATTTAATAAGTGACATCAATAAGGGATCATAGCTTTCACCTGGTCAGACTGTCATGGAAAGAGCAGGTGTTCTTAATGTTTTATAATCTCAGTGTATGTCTAGGAATGTGAAGGCTAATTTGTTGCATATTTGGCACACCAGTAGGTTAAACATAAAAAGATAAAACAGACTCATGAACACCCTGTCAGACCCACACACACAGTGGCAGCTACTCCCTCCTCTCTGTACCTGTTTAGAGTAGGGCTTGGTCTCTCAGACTGACTCACACGTGTCCATTCTGCCTGTCCAATGGATGATTTTGTGTGGGTTTGTGTGTTTTGTGTGTTGTGTGTGTGTTCACAGGGCTGCAGCCAGCTAAAGTGGTGTTGGGAGAGAGACAGACCGTTGAGTGGTTCTGTTTCCTGTCTGATAAGACCAGCTCCCAGCTAGACAAATACATTGGAGGGGCATTGACTGACTGCATGGCCTATGGCTCTTAGTGTGTGTGTGTGTGTGTGTGTGTGTGTGTGTGTGTGTGTGTGTGTGCATATGCAAGTTTTTTTTTTTTTTTTTTTTGGGGGGGGGGGGGGGGGGGGGTAGATCAGCTTAAAATTGCAGATAGATTGTAACTTCCATCAATGTAATTGTCTGCATCACTTCCAATCCCCCATGTTTAAAAAAAAATATATATATACATACATACATACATATCCTTTAAAATATATATATATATATATATATTCCCCTTTATTACTTTCCAACCCCGCCACCCTTTCCCCACTTGGAGTAAACTAGTGAACAACATATGCAAGTGTTTACTCAGTGTCCTTATTGCACTCAGTTTGAATGTCACGGTTTCGGCCGAGGCTGCTCCTCCTCCTTGTTCGGGCAGGCTTCGGCGGTCGTCGTCCCCGGAGTACTAGCTATCACCGTTTGATGTTTTCGCTGTCTGTTGGTTTTGTCTGATTGTGTACACCTGTGTCCTGTTTAGTTTGATTATGTCCTCTATAAGTTTCCCGTTTGGTTAGTTTTGTGTTGTGTGTTATATTTCGCCTGTCATCAGGTCGGCTCGTTGTTTGTTTGTTGTTTTCCATGTCGTCGCACTGTACTGTTTTCGTGCGCCTTGGAATACTAGCCTTTTGCGCATTGTTGCGCATCGTCCGCCTCTTGTTTGTTTTGAGGCCAGTGTTTTTGTATATTTTTGGTCGTGTTCAGTAAAGTATTGGACTGAGCTTCTGTGTCTGCGTTTGACTCCTTCACCACATCTACATCAGCCGTTGTGACAGAATAACACACCACTATGGAGTCAGCAGAAGCAGCGGCGGCACCCAAGTCGCTGGAGGAACGGATCAGCCATCAAGACACCATGATCTGGCGTCTTGAGGCCGCCATGAACGAGGTGGCGAACACTCTTCACCGTTTGGTCACCAGAGAGGTGCCCATACCTCCGCACACCTTACCATCAACATCGACCAGTCCTCCTCTTCCAGCACCGGAACTCAGTGGTATTCGGCTCTCGCTCCCGAGGGCATATGATGGTACCGCAGCCGGATGTCAGGGGTTCCTCCTGCAGGTGGAACTCTACCTGGCCACCATACACCCGGCGCCCTCGGGATACGAGAGCGTCTCCGCCCTCATCTCCTGTCTCACCGGCAAGGCGTTAGAGTGGGCTAACGCCGAATGGAGGGGAATAGACGCCGCCACCATCACCTACGCGGAGTTCTCCCGCCGCTTCAGGGCCGTGTTCGACCATCCACCAGAGGGGAGGGCGGCGGGGGAGCGTCTGTTCCACCTTCGACAGGAGAGGAGGAGCGCACAGGAGTTCGCCCTGGAGTTCCGGACTCTAGCAGCAGATGCAGGGTGGAATGAGCGGGCCCTCATCGACCACTACCGATGTAGTCTATGGGTGGACGTCCGTCGAGAGTTGGCCTGCAGGGATTCCCATCTTACCTTCGACCAGCTGGTGGACATGTCCATCCGGCTTGACACCCTGCTGGCTACCCGCGGACGCACCGAGTGGGGGTCGTCCATTCCACCCTCCAGCACCTCCGAGCCGAGCCCGGCGGAGCGAAATTATGACGTAGGGGACAGGGAGCTGTTAGCCGTGGTACAGGCCCTAAAGGTGTGGAGGCATTGGCTTGAGGGGGCTCAACACCCTTTTCTCATTTTGACTGACCACCGTAACCTGGAGTACATCCGGGCAGCTAGGAGATTGAACCCTCGCCAGGCGCGGTGGAACATGTTTTTAGCCCGTTTCGTATTTAAGATCACGTACATCCCTGGGTCCCAGAACGGTAAGGCAGACGCACTGTCTCGGCGGTATGACACGGAGGAGAGGTCCGTGGAGCCCACTCCCATACTGCCGGAGTCTTGTCTGGTGGCACCGGTAGTGTGGGAGGTCGATGCGGAAATCGAGCGGGCGTTGCGTACCGACCCTAGTCCTCCACAGTGCCCGGTGGGTCGCACGTACGTTCCGCTCGAGGTTCGGGATCGATTGATATATTGGGCTCACACGTCACCCTCCTCTGGACATCCTGATATTGGCCGGACTGTGCACTGCCTTAGCGCTAAGTACTGGTGGCCAACGTTAGCCAGGGATGTGAGGGTTTATGTCTCCTCCTGCTCGGTGTGCGCCCAGTGTAAGGCGCCTAGACACCTGCCCAGGGGTAAGTTACAACCCCTGCCCGTTCCACAACGACCATGGTCTCACCTCTTGGTGGATTTCGTCACAGACCTTCCCCCCTCACAGGGGAATACTACATTACTGGTCGTTGTGGATCGGTTTTCCAAGGCCTGTCGTCTGCTCCCAATGCCGGGTCTTCCTACTGCCCTACAGACCGCCGAAGCTCTATTCACCCACGTGTTCCGGCACTACGGGGTACCCGAGGATATAGTGTCTGATCGAGGTCCCCAGTTTACTTCCAGAGTCTGGAGGGCGTTTATGGAGCGTTTGGGGGTCTCGGTGAGCCTTACCTCGGGTTACCACCCGGAGAGTAATGGGCAGGTGGAACGTGTGAACCAGGATGTGGGTAGGTTTCTTAGATCGTATTGCCAGGACCGGCCGGAGGAGTGGGCGAAGTATGTCCCCTGGGCAGAGATGGCCCAGAACTCCCTCCGCCACTCCTCAACCAATCTAACCCCTTTCCAATGTGTGTTAGGTTACCAGCCGGTTCTGGCACCGTGGCAGCAGAGCCAGATCGAGGCTCCTGCGGTGGATGAGTGGATGCGGCGCTCGGAGGAGACGTGGAACGCTGCACACGTCCACTTGCAGCGGGCTATCCGTCGTCAGAAAGCGAGCGCCGATCTCCACCGCAGTGAGGGGCCGGTGTACGCACCTGGTGATCGAGTCTGGCTCTCTTCCAGAAACCTGCCCCTCAGCCTGCCCTGCCGGAAACTGGGTCGGCGGTTTGTGGGGCCTTTTAAAGTCCTGAGAAGATTGAACGAGGTGTGTTACCGATTACAACTACCTATTAACTATAAGAACATTAACCCCTCATTCTATGTGTCTCTTCTCAGGCCGGTGGTAGCTGGTCCACTCCAGGACGATGAGATAAGGGAGACTCCTCTGCCCCCACTTGACATCGAGGGGACTCCGGCGTACACAGTTCGGGCCATCTTGGACTCAAGATGTCGGATGGGGGGTCTCCAGTATCTCGTGGAGTGGGAGGGGTACGGTCCGGAGGAACGGTGCTGGGTGCCGAGGAGAGACATCCTAGACCCGTCTCTCCTGACTGAGTTCCACCGTAGTCATCCTACGCGCCCTGCTCCGCGTCCTCCTGGTCGTCCCTGAGGCCGGGGTCGGCGCACGGCTGGAGCCGCGCGTCAAGGGGGGGGGGTACTGTCACGGTTTCGGCCGAGGCTGCTCCTCCTCCTTGTTCGGGCAGGCTTCGGCGGTCGTCGTCCCCGGAGTACTAGCTATCACCGTTTTATGTTTTCACTGTCTGTTGGTTTTGTCTGATTGTGTACACCTGTGTCCTGTTTAGTTTGATTATGTCCTCTATAAGTTTCCCGTTTGGTTAGTTTTGTGTTGTGTGTTATTGTTCGCCTGTCATCAGGTCGGCTCGTTGTTTGTTTGTTGTTTTCCCTGTCGTCGCACTGTACTGTTTTCGTGCGCCTTGGAATACTAGCCTTTTGTGCATTGTTGCGCATCGTCCGCCTCTTGTTTGTTTTGAGGCCAGTGTTTTTGTATATTTTTGGTCGTGTTCAGTAAAGTATTGGACTGAGCTTCTGTGTCTGCG
Organism: Coregonus lavaretus; assembly: GCF_964263955.1. Lineage (NCBI taxonomy): Eukaryota > Metazoa > Chordata > Actinopteri > Salmoniformes > Salmonidae > Coregonus > Coregonus lavaretus. Next base: position 33,319,485 of record NC_140008.1, on the reverse strand, counting down.
TTTGACTCCTTCACCACATCTACATCAGCCGTTGTGACATTGAATTTTAGCATTCTAGATGCAAACTCTTTTGAACATGATTTGCATGTTGTGGCACCAGATGCTATGCCACGGGGCCATGTGATAGTTCAGTCAGTCTGTACTCCTTTGTTATAAACACTTTCCTGTTTAACTGAATCATCAGAATAAGGAAAAAAGCTAGCTTCTTTGCATGAATGGCATCAGGGAAGAATGTCATGTTCTGCAGCTGAGTCACCGGTGCAGGTGTCTCTGTCTGTCTTTTTGTCTGTCTGAGAGAGTAGTCCCTGGCAGCTGATCTGAGGACCAGACCAGACAGGGCTTCAAGGCTAGTTTGTGTCACACTCCATTAGCATTGGGATGCTAATGCTAGCACCATGCCTGTTATGCTGCCTAGTCTGGAGGAGACACCATACAAACACACACTCTTACACGTGTAAACACACACCCGTCACTGTGAGCCATTAGAGTCCATGTCAAGCGTGGCAGGTGGGTGTGGCATGCTGATGCCACTCCCATGGCTGGGCCTGGTGAGTGTCTGTCAGGTGCCAGCTGGTGTGAGTTCTGCCTAGTGCCTACAGTTTATTTTTTATTTTTTCATTTAACCTTTATTTAACTGTTTTACAGTGCCTAGACCAGGTGAATGCTTCAGGTGCTGCATTGACTCCGGCTACGAGTGCTTTGATTGTTGGAATGTGTCTGTCTGTCATTGTTTGTTGCGTGGCCTAGATTGAAAATAAGTTGTGTGTTTTTTCAACGCTCTAATAGTAAAACAGTAGACTACTTTGTCTGGGTAGGATGTCTGGGTAAAATGGGATTGATATGTTGTCAGGTCAGGCCATCCTCCTAGCCTACTGATGCATGCAGAGGTGTCACTTAGGCAAACTTAGACTGGTTCCTACCGCCTTAATCAGACAGAGGGCCTCTTGTAGGGGGAGTAGGAGGTACCTCTCAGTATCATTCCAGTGTAACACAGACCCATTACAACCTGTTAACAACCCCCCTGTGGTAATACACTCCAATAGGCTCCGATTCTGTAACAAAGCTGGAGTATTTGAACCAATTCATGAAAAATTCACTATACTATTCATTCCATGTGGCAAATCCTTACTAACCTGGTCAGTCATGCATTGATGTCAATTGGAGACATAGTGAACATTTGACGTTAGGATTTGCCCCTATGAGAGGAGCTGTTGACTTACAGGAGTGAATGAGGCACCCAAAAGTTGCATTGTTTGTTCTTGTGTTTTTCGGACGGGCTTCTGGTCAGGTGACAAATTGCTCCTGTTAAAGCAACTTCCTGATGTGAATTAAAATCATGTGATTGTGAATCAGGGAAGCATACTTGGCTCTCGGCCTGTGACACACAAATGCAATGTGAGAGAGACTGATGAACTTTAGGTCGACTGACTCCTACCCTACAAAAGAAAAGGGAATTTATTACCTCTCTATCGCTCTCACTCAAACATTAGGCACTGCACACTTTGTTATCTCACAGTATATAGGCTTTCCTATAATCTAGTGCACATAATGGGCAGTGGAATCTCTCACTCTCTCTTTCTTTCTCTCTCTCTCTCTCTCTACTTGTAATCTGACACTCTCAGTCTCACTGGGAGAAAGGGGATATTAGCCTGGGTTCAGTTTGAGGAACCATTTCGTTTTCAATTTGCTCTAGTCATGCAATGATTTCAAAAAAATGCTTGGCCATGATCCATGTGACATTTAAGTTAACGTCAGACTTTTTAAATTTAGACAGCCAGACATTTTCCACAAAGACTTTCTAGAGTCTAGACACTGTTAGATAGCCAAGGCCTGTTTGTCGAAATAAGAAGGTATTATATAACACAAGGCCATTTTTAACATAGCCTCCAAACACAGTGTATCTAAATCATAAACCCTGGCATGACATTATTCTGTGAGAAAAAGGCAGGCCTGGGAACCATTATTTGTTGTTACCCAGTTGTACTGGGGAGTCCTTAGAGCACAGAGTAGACAACAAGGGGGCCAGGGCCACATCCCAGGTTAATAATGCAGCAGCAGGTATACCCGGTTGCATTCAAAATGGCACACTATTCCCTTTATAGTGCATTACTTTTATCATAGGGCTGTGGTCAGAAGTAGTGCGTTACAGTGCATTCGAAAAGTATTCAGACCACTTCCCTTTTTCCACATTTTGTTACTTTACAACCTTATTCTAAAGTGGATTTAATTAAATGTTTTCCTCATCAATCTACACACAATACCCCATAATGACAAAGTGAAAACAGGTTTTTAGAAATCTTTGCAAATGTATTAAAAATAAAAAACTGAAATACCTTATTTACATAATTATTCAGACCCTTTGCTATGATACTCGAAATTGAGCTCAGTTGCATCCTGTTTCCATGTATCCTCCTTGAGATGTTTCTACAACTCGATTGGAGTCTACCTGTGGTAAATTCAATTCATTTTATCAATCAGGCCTTTATGGTAGAGTGGCCAGACAGAAGCCACTCCTCAGTAAAAGGCACATGACAGCCCGCTTGGAGTTTGCCAAAAGGCGCCTAAAGGACTCTCAGACCATGCGAAACAAGATTCTCTGGTGTGATGAAACCAAGATTGAACTCATTGGCCTAAATGCCAAGCGTCACGTCTGGAGGAAACCTGGCACCATCCCTACGGTGAAGCATGGTGGTGGCAGCATCATTCTGTGGGGATGTTTTTCAGCGGCAGGGACTGGGAGACTCGTCAGGATCAAGGGAAATATGAACGAGCAAAGTACAGAGAGATCCTTGATGAAAACCTGCTCCAGAGCACTCAGGACCTCAGACTGGGGCGAAGGTTCACCTTCCAATAGGACAACGACCCTAAGCACACAGCCAAGACAACACAGAAGAGGCTTCGGGACAAGTCTCTGAATGTCCTTGAGTGGCCCAGCCAGAGCCCGGACTTGAACCTGATCTAACATCTCTGGAGAGACCTGAAAATAACTGTGCAGCGACACTCCCTATCCAACCTGACAGAGCTTGAGAGGATCTGCAGAGAAGAATGGGAGAAATACAGGTGTGCCAAACTTGTAGCGTCATACCCAAGAAGACTCAAGGCTGTAATCGCTGCCAAAGGTGGTTCAACAAAGTACTGAGTAAAGGGTCTGAATAATTATGTAAATGTGATATCAGCTTTGGAAAAAAAATTCTAAAAACCAGTTTTTGCTTTGGTATTATGTGTAGATTGATGAGGGGAAAAAACTATTTAACAATTTTCGAATAAGGCTGTAACGTAACAAAATGTGGAAAAAGTCAAGCGGTCTGAATACTTTCCGAATGCACTGTATATAGGGAAAAGAGTTAATAACTCAGCAGGTCTACATGTATAGAGCACTCTTCCTCGCCTAACTAGCAATGTGCAGAGGAGACAATAGCAGATACTTCTCCAGGGACTTGTGTACTCCCACTATGTACAGACACAGAACTAGACCTTGGGCTATAAATAAATGCTACATTTATGTTTTTTATTATATAAGTGCATTGTCCATTGTTATGCACACATTATCACATAAAGATATGAAAACTCAATTCACTGCAAATCATATTTGTAATAAAGATGGTTCACTATACTATTCATACAGTGCAGTACGACAGATTTATGAAGCTGTTGCTGTGCTGTGGTGTCCTACTTCTATAAAGCCCACAGTGGACTACATTACAGCTGTGCAGACAGGAGGGAGGACATGCAATCCTAAACAAGGCATGCACACGTTAAGGGCAGTGAGAGGCCTGTGTGCGAGGTTACAGAGCAGCCATCTGACACCTAGACTAATGTCCAGTCCAGTATAAGGCTACGTCCCAAATGGCACCCTGCTCTCTATATAGTGCACTACTTTTGTCCAGAAAAGTAGTGCACTATATAGGGAATAGGGTGCCATTTGGGATGCAACCAAAATCTCTAGAGTTTACAGATGTAGGATCTTAATTTGTGCCAGTTTGCTACAGAAGGAAAATAATCTTGCAGCAACAGGAAATGTGAATTATTATGTGCAAAATGGATACATTTTTGATTAGGTCAAATCAAGTCTGACATTTTAAAGTGGAAATTACAAACTTTAGAAGCCTTTTTAAACCTCAAATACGCTACAAATTTGCATTTCCTGCTGTGCAGGAAAATTCTCAGCAACAAATCAAATTAAGATCCTACATCTGTAGTTAGTGGTGCAGGTGGATATCATACTAAGATAGAAAGCTACCTATAACTACACCCATAGCCTTCATATTCCAAATAAAAGGCTCTAACTACACCAATGATAATCTGGATAATAACTGACAAGCCACATGTAGCACAGATAATTTCCTCAGAAAGTTGAGGGTAAAGTAGTTCTGCAGAGGAAAAGATAGCCAGGTGTTTGAACAGGGGGGACTGCTCTGCTGGTCTTGTATCTCTGTGAGCCACCTGGCAGTGACGGAGAGGGGAGAACAGTGTCCTGTTGGCCTCACCGAGAGATGGGAACAAAGGGAAGCAGTGCCTCAGGGGCCTGGGGAGGACAGGGGAAGAGAGGAGGGGTTTGGGGAGAGGGGAGGAGAGGAGAGGGCCTTGCACTGTGAGGGCGTCTGCTCTGCCTCTGCTCTGCCTATCTTTTTAGATCAAACAGAACTGTCCTCCCTCGCTCTTTCCAAGAAAAGAGTAGCAGTTGAAGAAACGTGTTCCTGGTTCCAGGGAAGCACAAAGCCCATATATGCACATTAATAATCCTATCTCACACAGAGGGAAAAACTATTCCTTCCTAGAACATGCAGTTACAGGTAGGGTTTGTTACCGAGTTCCTATGAATGCAGACAAACTGCACCCCTTCCTCCCTACATCAACAAAACAGCGTGGGAAGGGAAATAAACTGAACAAGCACAGCAATGCTGGGCCATGGTTTCTAATACGAGAGATGAAAAGTGATGATCAAAAGGAAAGTGTCAACCACATCACTTCCTCCTTCAGGAGACCACGCCTGTATGTCTGCTTCACCCTTGGCTAACAGGGAGGGAAGTGTGGGGGGAAAGGTGGTGCAGGAAGTGGACCTAGAAGAACCTAGAGCCGACACAGGAACACAGGAGGAGGATGGGATGCCCATATATGAGCGTAGGCTTAAGGAACAGGATGGAACTACATACAGTAATGTATACAACACATCCTACACATAGATCCATCATTGCACACAGGCAGGCACACACACACACACAAAGAGCTCAGGTTCTCATAGCCTCACAGAAACGATTCTATTCACTCTGCCTGACATATACACCATTACAGGCTATCCTGTACAGTACAGTATGTGCTTCCATAGTGTGAATGGAACCTTGGCATTATGCAACAAAGACACAAACCCAAGTGTTGAGAGAGCTGAGAGAGGTTCACATAATTAAATCAATCGTATCAAGGGTTTGGTATAAACAGTAGCTTCTAAAACAGTAGATTGCAGCTGGATTCTCATGCTCATGAAAGCACTACTAGAGTACGTATGGTATGATAACCAGACAACCGCTTTAACTTTGCAAGAACAAAAAGCCTGCCTTACTTCTTCTTTCTGAAAAAATACTAAAGTGGGAAATGTAACCCAACTCTAACAGGAATGACAGTGCTTTCTTTGGAACAGGCTTCAGTCAATGCAAGGCTGATGACATTGAAACGTCCATCAGTGTTCAGGCCAAAGACACTGGTCCCCTCTTCAGTCTGTGAAGAGAGGAGAGGTAGAGAGAGGCCTCTCAGTCAGCCTGGCTAGCCCATCCAGCCTCACACCTGTCTAGTCCTCCATGCAGGAGAAAGAGCTATTGTTGAACACTGGGCTAAGAATTGACACTTGTATTCCAAAGCCCCAGGCTAATGGATAAACACACGTGACCAACATTCTATCTCTGCCATGTGACCAATGTTATAAGCAATAAGACATTTTTTAACACATTACTTCCTCTTGCTTCTAGCTTAGCATTTTATTTCCAGAAGTGATGGTTTGTATAAACTGTCCGACCTTGGAAATAATGTTTCACTTTTGAAATGCAAACTTGTTCTCGCCCCTGTAGAGAGAATGCTGTGCATGGATGAGACAAAGTTTTATGATCTAGGCGAAATCATGCAACAATATTACTGTCATGGATAGCTAATCCAATTAATTAAAATGTCAATAGAAAAGCTATAAAAACAACTGAAAATGGAGTGTTTGCTGCCCTTCCAGCTGTAGAGTTTGTGGCTTCAGTTGAGAGCTATACATAAATCCAGAAATGAAGTGAAAGGCTACAAAGTTTGCGGTTATGAATGTATTTGTTTGTTTGTCAGGGGTTCCTTGCTGTCCAGTATTGGGCTATGCATTGGGACTACAACACTGAAGTTCAACTACTGCCATCATGTGGATAACAGGTTGTAGCACAGCTCTGGTAACACCCATATGGTAATGCTTTTTAAAATCACCAGTAGAGGGAAGTGTCCCCTCAGGTGTCTTTAGGAGTGACCATTCTCCAGGGCCCAGTTTTTCAAAAGTCATCTGATCGGATTTCAGCAATCAGATTGGATTAAATGCTAGACTTGGGTTTTTCAAAACACTTTTTTTTATTCTGATTCTCTGGATAGGGATAAGGAATTGGAATCCAATCTGACCTTTAAATCAGGCTTGAAATGTCATTTTAGCATTTTTCTAAACTGGACATAGTGATTACGATAGTTTTGGTGCCGAAAATCTGGATTATCTTGATCCCACTAGAAGGGTGGATTCAGGGTGGATTTAGAAAGGTGAAAGGCACCACAACCAATAAATGTCAATGTAACTAAGATGAGGTTTTAAAAAAAGTTCTTACATAACAATACAAATAAAGTTAATTATGTTAAATTGACCGCAGTTTAGGTATGGGGTCAGTTTTATATTGAGAAGTATGAAATAAATGCATCTACTCCTTACAAGTGATATGCAGGCTCTTTTACTTTTAATCAAGCTATCTTTTATTTATTCATGTCGTTTACTCATTTTTGTTTCCATATTTACATTTACATTTTAGTCATTCTCTAGTAGTGATGGGGGAAAAAATTTATACAGTAGCATATTGGATATCATTTTTGACGATATATCGTATCATATCATTTTGACACTATCGCAATATTATGTTTGATCTAGTTGGCTGTACCTGCACCAAAACTCCAGTACTATTCCTTTATAGCTTGTTCTTCATCATCTTTTTAAACAGGTAGCTAATTTGTTTTCAGCAAAGCTAGTAGTGTAGATGTAGTACCCCAGCCTGCTGAGTAGATGGCAAGGTGTAGGCCTGTTCAAAGCACTGGGAATCCGGATTCTGTGATCTTTATATTGTGGTATCTGGATAGGAATGATCCTATCCAATTATTTTCTGAAAAACCGTCTCAAAAACAGCAAGATCGATCTGATCCTGCATAGCAAAGATTAGGTAGACAGAATCCGGATCATTCTGATCCAGATTAAACGTTTTGAAAAACGGGGCCATGGAAAGTGATAAATAATGTATCTTCAGGTAACTATCAAAATAATGGAAACACGAGTAAATGAGGGATAGAAAGTATATTGAAAGCTGGTGCTTCCACACAGGTGTGGATCCTGAGTTAATTAAGCAATTAACATCCCATCATGCTTAGGATCTTGTACAAAAATGCTGGGCAAGCCTTTATTTTGGGTACCATAACTAAGACCCCATAGGATGACAATGCCCCCATCCACAGAGTGGTCACTGAATGGTTTGATGAGCATGAAAACGATGTAAACCATATGCCATGGCCGTCTCAGTCACCAGATCTCAACCGCGCCTGAGACAGCGTATTCCAGCACCATCAACAAAACACCAAATTATGGAATTTCTCGTGGAAGAATGGTGTCACATTCCTTCAATAGAATTCCAGATACTTGTAGAATATATGCCAAGGAGCATTGAAGCTGTTTTGGCTCATGGTGGCCCAATGCCCTATTACTTTATGTTGGTGTTTCCTTTATTTTGGCAGTTACCTGTAGATTGAAAAGGATGATGTAGCCTACAATATGTAACCTGACCAGGTCTAACAAAGCCCTCAATCACAATATGGGGTCAGCAGGGACATAGTCGAGGTGCACCTGGTGGTAGAAGGGGAAAGGTGTGTCTTTCTGGGAAGGGAGAGGAGACTGACCTTGCTGTGAGGAATTGCCTGGGACAATTTTTCTTGATGTTCTTCTGGTCCCTCACAGATAGGGAAACATGAGTGGAAAGGGAGTAACAAATTAGGAGAAATAAATGAAATTAATCTACTGTGTAATTTGTGATTATGAACTACGTTATCATCAGAGCATAGGCTATCTCCATCTCTGGCATGTACAGTTGTATCCTGTCTTCATCATTTGAAGTACAGTAAATGATGACTGGTGACCACACATTTCGGGTGGAGTCAGCCTCCACTTGCCACCCTTGCTAGTCGGTCAGTGAGTCTAGCATTCTTCAACACATTCAAGTGAAACTCCAATTATTTTCCAATGCTTTTCAAGGAGGAAAATGTGGACTTGGGGTTACTTCTGAATTGACTGGAATTGAAATGGAATTGACCCCAACCCTGGTGCTGTGTGTGTATACTCTCTGAATCAACATAAAGCAGGGAAACCCTCACTACACAATGCTTTCCTCTTATCTATAACAAGGAGGATCTTGTTACAGGGGAGGACATTTTCACTACATATGTTAGCGGTACTCCTCATACTGAGCAAATGAAACCATGACACTCACTTTTTGAGCTGTCAATGATGATAGGAGACGAGAGTCTGATGGGCCAACAGGACCATCTATAATCTACAGGCTAAACCCACAAAACAATCAAAGCAGTTATTGGGTGCATAGGACCATTTTTAGTCCTCAATGATCTTCCATATGTTTAGTGTGGGTGTAGTAAGGCTGGGGCTGAGGTTATTCAGTGTTTAGTACTTTGGGTCCAACAGAGCTGAAAGGGCTCAAATAATGGCCATAAATGGAGCAATTTGTTTAAGGGAAACATCTACCAACATTTTGAGTCAACAGCAACAAACAGAGCAAAGCAAGAATTCAGCATCAGGGAGGAACTTTGTTTTATAGGTCAAAGATAGGTCAGTGAGTTGGAGTGGGCTACATTAATAAAGCAACAGACATAGCAAAGCAAGGATTCAGTATCAGGGAAGTATAGTTTTGTTTTATGGGTCACTGGGAAGGAAAGTCGAAAAACACAGGAGAACGAGATAGGAGTAGCCTAGTCAATACGGCAGGATTACTCAACTACTATTTGAGAAGGTCCGGTCACACATATTTCCTAGATGGCAAAGGTCCGGGTGGATGTTGTCGGCGTAGTAACAAACCCCCACTTCGCGACCCATGCGACCCCAAACTGTTCTAACTGTTCCCACCCCTCTTGTTGGCAGAGAGAACATTTGGTCATTTTAAAGCTTATTCCCTGCAATTCTACACATTTTGCCATGGGCCAGAGAGAACATTTTGTCACGACTTCCGCCGAAGTTGGTGCCACTTCTTTGACGCGCGATGTTCGGTGGTCGTCGTCACCGGCTTTCTAGCTGCCACCTATCTACGTTTCTTTTTCCATTTGTTTTGTCTTGATTGTACACACCTGGTTCCCATCACATTATGATTATTTCCCTATTTAACCCTCTGGTTCCCTCATGGTTTTGTGCGTGATTGTTCTTTGTTTTGTGTGAGCTGGTGTATTTCCTTGCGTGGAAATTAGAATTGTTTCTTTTCGAGTAAAGTTTGTCTGTTACTCAGTTCTGTGTCCTGCGCCTGACTCCGTCCTACCGCTGCACACTGACACCTGACAGAATAACGCACCAAACCATGAGGGAACCAGAGGGTTAAATAGGGAAATAATCATAACGTGATGGGAACCAGGTGTGTACAATCAAGACAAAACAAATGGAAAAAGAAACGTAGATCGGTGGTAGCTAGAAACGTTGCGCGTCAAAGAAGAGGCACCAACTTCGGCGGAAGTCGTGACACATTTAGCCATTTTAAAGCTACTTTCCTGCAATTCTACACATTTTTCCATGTCTTATGCATGTTATGATACATGAGTGACTCAACAAAAATCTTTGTGGGCCCCCTGGGGCCCGAGACCCCTGGGCACGTAATCTGGCCATGATAACTACAATATTTATACTGAACCAAAATATAAACACAACATCAAATCAAATTGTATTTGTCACATGCAACGAATACAACAGGTGTAGACCTTACTGTGTAATGCTTACTTACAGGCCCTTAACCAACAATGCAGTTCAAGAAATAGAATTAAGAAAATATTTACTAAATAAACTAAAATAATTTTTTTAAATAAAAAGTAACACAATAAAATAACAATAACGAGGCTATATACAGGGGGTACCGGTAACGAGTCAATGTTAGTCGAGGTAATTTGTACATGTAGGTAGGGGTAAAGTGACTATGCATAGATAATAAACAGCGAGTAGCAGCGGGGGGTTAATGTAAATAGTCTGGGTTGCCATTTGATTAGCTGTTCAGCAGTCTTATGGCTTGGGGGTAGAAGCTGTTAAGGAGCCTTTTGGACCTAGACTTGTTCAGCAGTCTTATGGCTTGGGGGTAGAAGCTGTTAAGGAGCCTTTTGGACCTAGACTTGGCGCCTCGGTACTGCTTGCCATGCGGTAGCAGAGAGAACAGTCTATGACTGGGATGACTGGAGTCTTTGACAATTTTTTGGGCCTTCCTCTGACACCGCCTAGTATATAGGTCCTGGATGGCAGGAAGCTTGGCCCCAGGGATGTACTGGGCCGTACGCACTACCCTCTGTAGCGCCTTACAGTCGGATGCCAAGCAGTTGCCATACCAGGCGGTGATGCAACCAGTCAGGATGCTCTCGATGGTGCAGCTGTAGAACTTTGAGGATCTGGGGACCCATGCCAAATATTTTCAGTCTCCTGAGGGGGAAAAGGTGTTGTCGTGCCCTCTTCATGACTGTCTTCGTGTGTTTGGACCATGATAGTCTGTTGGTGATGTGGACACCAAGGAACTTGAAACTCTCTACCCGCTCCACTACAGCCCCGTCGATGTGAATGGGGGCGTGTTCGGCCCTCCTTTTCCTGTAGTCTACGATCAGCTCCTTTGTCTTGCTCATGTTGAGGGAGAGGTTGTTGTCCTGGCCCCACACTGCTAGGTCTCTGACCTCTTCCCTATAGGCTGTCTCATCGTTGTCGGTGATCAGGCCTACCACAGTCCTGTCATCAGCAAACTTAATGGTGGTGTTGGAGTCGTGCTTGGCCATGCAGTCGTGGGTGAACAGGGAGTACAGGAGGGGACTAAGCACGCATGAAGCTGGTTGAGACAATGCCAAGAGTGTGCAAAGCTATCATCAAGGCAAAGGGTGGCTACTTTAAAGATTCTCAAATATACAGTTGAAGTTGGAAGTTTACATACACCTTAGCCAAATACATTTAAACTCAGTTTTTCACAATTCCTGACATTTAATCATAGTAAAAGGTCCCTGTCTTAGGTCAGTTAGGATCACCACTTTATTTTAAGAATGTGAAATGTCAGAATAATAGTAGAGAGAATGATTTCTTTCAGCTTTTATTTCTTTCATCAAATTCCCAGTGGGTCAGAAGTTTACATACACTCAATTAGTATTTGGTAGCATTGCCTTTAAATTGTTTAACTTGGGTCAAACGTTTCGGGTAGCCTTCCACAAGCTTCCCACAATAAGTTGGGTGAATGTTGGCCCATTCCTCCTGACAGAGCTGGTGTAACTGAGTCAGGTTTGTAGGCCTCCTTGCTCGCACACACTTTTTCAGTTCTGCCCACAAATGTTCTATAGGATTGAGGTCAGGGCTTTGTGATGGCCACTCCAATACCTTGACTTTGTTGTCCTTAAGCCATTTTGCCACAACTTTGGAAGTATACTTCATGTCATTGTCCACCTGGAATGCTTTTCCAACAGTCTTGAAGGAGTTCCCACATATGCTGAGCACTTGTTGGCTGCTTTCCCTTCACTCTGCGGTCCAACTCATCCCAAACCATCTCAATTGGGTTGAGCTCAGGGGATTGCGGAGGCCAGGTCATCTGATGCAGCACTCCATTACTCTCCTTCTTGGTAAAATAGCCCTTACACAGCCTGGAGGTGTGTTGGGTCATTGTCCTGTTGAAAATCAAATGATAGTCCACTAAGCCCAAACCAGATGGGATGGCGTATCGCTGCAGAATGCTGTGGTAGCCATGCTTTACGGTGGGAAATACACATGCGGAGATCATCCGTTCACCCACACCGCGTCTCACAAAGACACGGCAGTTGGAATCAAAAATCTCCAATTCGGACCCCAGACCAAAGGACACATTTCCACCGGTCTAATGTCCACTGCTTGTGTTTCTTGGCTCAAGCAATTCTCTTCTTATTATGGGTTTCAATGGGCGAGCAGCCACACACAAGCCTAAGATCACCATGCACAATGCCAAGCGTCGGCTGGAGTGGTGTAAAGCTCGCCACCATTGGACTCTGGAGCAGTGGAAATGCAAATCTGGGTTTGGCGGATGCCAGGAGAACGCCACCTGCCCCAATGCATAATGCCAACTGTAAAGTTTGTTGGAGGAGGAATAATGGTCTGGGGCTGTTTTTCACGGTTCGGTCTAGGCCCCTGATTTCCAGTGAAGGGAAATCTTAACGCTACAGCATACAATGACATTGTAGATGATTCTGTGCTTCCAACTTTGTGGCAACAGTTTGAGGAAGGGCCTTTCCTGTTTCAGCATGACAATGCCCCTGTGCACAAAGCGAGGTCCATACAGTAATGGTTTGTCGAAATCAGTGTGGAAGAACTTGACTGGCCTGCACAGAGACCTAAACCCCATCGAACACCTTTGGGATGAATTGGAACACCAATTGTGAGCCTTGCCTAATCACCCAACATCAGTGCCCGACCTGACTAATGCTTGTGGCTGAATGGAAGCAAGTCCCCGCAGCAATGTTCCAATATCTACTGTAGCGGAAAGCCTTCCCAGAAGAGTTCAGGCTGTTATAGCAGCAAAGGGGGGACCAACTCCATATTAACGCCCATGATTTTGGAATGAGATGTTCAACAAGCAGGTGTCCACATACTTTTGTCCATGTAGTGTATATACACAGTGCCTTCAGAAAGTATTCATACCCCTTGACTCATTCCACATTTTGATGTGTTACAGACTAAATTCAAAATGTATTAAATTGATTGTTTTTCTCACCCATCTACACACAATACCCCATAATGACAAAGTGAAAACAGGTTTTTAAAAATGAAATACAGAATATCTCATGTATGTAAGTATTCACACCCCTGAGTCAATACTTTGTAGAAGCACCTTTGGCAGCGATTACAGCTGTGAGTCTTTCTGGGTGTGTCTCTAAGAGCTTTCCACACCTGGATTGTGCAACATTTACCAATTATTATATTCAAAATTCTTCAAGCTCTGTCAAATTGGTTGTTGATCATTGCTAGACAACCATTTTTCAGGTCTTGCCATAGATTTTCAAGTAGATTTAAGTTACAACTGTAACTCAGCCAATCAGGAACATTCACTGTCTTCTTGGTAAGCAACTCCAGTGTAGATTTGGCCTTTTGTTTTAAGTTATTGTCCTGCTGAAAGGTGAATTCATCTCCCAGTGTCTGGTGGAAAGCAGACTGAACCAGGTTTTCCTCTAGGATTTTGCCTGTGCTTAGCTCCATTGCATTTTTTTTTTATCCTGAAAAACTCCCCAGTCCTTAACGATTACAAGCATATCCATAACATGATGCAGTCACCACTATGCTTGAAAATATGGAGAGTGGTACTCAGTGATGTGTTGTATTGGATTTGCCCCAAACATAACACTTTGCATTCAGGACAGAAAGTTAATTGCTTTGCCACATTTTTTGCATTATTACTTTAGTGCCTTGTTGCAAACAGGATGCATGTTTTGGAATATTTAAATTCTGTACAGGCTTCCTTCTTTTCACTCTGTCAATTAGGTTAGTATTATGGAGTCACTACAATGTTGTTGATCCTTCCTCAGGTATCTCCCATCACAGCCATTAAACTCTAACTGCTTTAAAGTCACCATAGGCCTCATGGTGAAATCCCTGAGCGATTTCCTTCCTCTCTGGCAAAGCTACTTCTCTAAAGGGCTGGGGCCATATACGGATTTCTGGACCACTAGGCAACAGGGGCAGGAAACCCGACCAGAAAGAGCGCCACTCCAGATGAACAAAATAACAGGTCATAAAGTGTATCAGCTGGCAAAGTTTAAATACTACACTATTACTTTATTTCAGTGATGCAAATCTGTTATATGATAGGCCCCACATAACTTTAAGTGTCCCTTTTAGTGCCCCTAAAAGGCTTGAAACTAAAATAAGTTCTTCATGATAATGACAAGGTTTACATTTGAATTCCTTGTATCAAGTTTGAAGGGAAACAGGGGTTTAACTTTGGAGTGAAAGGCCACTCCTTCCCAGGATGTGGCACTTATCTGTGGTACTCATCTGTGATGTTCCCATTGGGGGTTTACCCCAAATCAACCCAATGACAAGGGAGCATTGTAACCGTATTGGGTGAGGACACACAGAGAGGTTGCTCTATGGGTCATGTTTATTGAAAACAACAGTTAGCATTGTGCTTGTATAATTGCAGGGAAACAGGGAAACCATGGTATGTCGGCACCATTACAACTCTGAAATGAAGCAGAGAGCTGAGCAAAAACAACAGCTATGAATAGAGCCGGGAGATGGGAAATATTGAATGCGTCCCAAATTGCATTCTATTCCCTATAGTGCACTACTTTTGACCAGGGCCCATAGGGTTCTGGTCAAAAGTAGTGCACTATAAAGGGAATAGGGTACCATTTTGGATCACCCATGGCATTGTTCTTTTCTGAATATGCAAATAAGTAATTCAGTAATTCAAAACATTTTAGGTTCCCACATCACAATCCCTATTATACAGTAACATGCATTAGCCCAACCCAAAATACTCAGACCATGATAACCTACTAAAAACCTAGTAATAACCTGTTCTTCCACCCAATTAGTGTTTGGACTGTTATTGTTGTAAGACTCTGAAACCATTTTTTTTTTATTACCCACTGTGTCTGGCAGTTGCTAAGCAACCTGTTACTTCCTAGCCAGGGTACATTCAGTTGCTAAAGCTGCTTCAATCTTAGACAGCATCCCAAATGGCACCCTATTCCCTTTATAGTGCACTAAAAGTAGTGCACTATACAGGGAATAAAGTGTCATTAAGGACACACCCTTAGTTTTCAGCTGGTCAAGTGTCAGCACAGCTCTTGTGGCCGCCACCACATAAACAGCAGCGTCACCATGGCACTGGCCACTGGATTCTCTGCTCTGACACATATACAGACATGTAATAAACATGTACCCTATTCCATATATAGCCTCTGAGTGGTGCAGTGGTCTAAGGCACTGCATCGCAGTGCTAACTGTGCCACTAGAGATCCTGGTTCGTATCCAGGCTCTGTCGCAGCCGGCCGCGACCGGGAGACTCATGGGAGGCGCACAATTGGCCCAGCGTCGTCCAGGGTAGGGGAGGGAATGGCCGGCAGGGATGTAGCTCAGTTGATAGAGCATGGCGTTTGCAACGCCAGGGTTGTGGGTTCAATTCCCACGGGGGGCCAGTATAAAAAAATATGTATTCACTAACTGTAAGTCGCTCTGGATAAGAGCGTCTGCTAAATGACTAAAATGTAAAATGTAAATATATAGTGTAGTACTTTTGACCAGGGCCCAGGGCCCACAAGGCTCTAGTCTATATAGTGCACTATGTAGGAAATAGGGTACCATTTGGGACACAGACTGAGGGTGAGTAGCATTTGCCTCAGAGTTGTGTTATTAACACTTTACACTCATGGGAATTGGCCTATATGGATAGGGCTACATTTAAATGTTTCTTACCGTAGCAATAAAAGGGGAACAGCTTTGAGATGATGGGAAATTATTAGACTGTAGGTGAGGACACAACAGTTCACCTGACACAAGACTGTTGATTTTATGTACATTTTACATTTACTGTACTTTTCACTGCATTTATTGATAACGAAATATGAAAATACTCTGGATACATTCAGTAACATAAGAATATTATTGGACAATTTGAGGTAGGCGCAACATAAGACAAAGTTATGACAAGGGTTTGAGTGAAAGGTCCAACTGGTGTTTCCAAGTGGCCACACATCTCCAGTGTGCACAGTTCCTAAGTCATTTCAATGCACTTCTATGACTCAAAGAAGTGTCTTCAACTATAAGGTGCTTTTTTGAGCTCTCTTAGCTATCCCGTTGAGGAACTAGAGCAAGCACCCTTGTAGTTGTTTTGTTTGGAACACAACCCTGCATCCCCATTCCCACACAATTACTGTTGTTGTTTACGCAATCCAAGAACGGGCCATTATAAATCGCAATCTGGGTCAGGTGGGCATAATTTGAAAGCTTGTTGTATTGCCAACATGACTAGCTAAATTATAAAATATGATCTTACAGTGTTAGACTTTCACAAGGCAATTCAGAGAAGCAGAATGTAATTTTGTTGCGCATAGAATGGAGTCTTGAGTGCATTCAGATGTGTGGTCCCTGGCAAATGTTATTTACAACACAACAAACATAGGCTCATTCTGTTCAGGCCAACTCGAGGTATAACGCCATGTCATCTTGTAACTGTATATCAAACATTGTGATCATAAAGGTTGACACTGTATATTACATGAGTTTGATGATATGGAAATGGAAAGTGCACAAGGGTGGTTGGCTTGGGGGGGCCAAACTGACGCTTGAGAAATAGATGTCAATCCCTGGTTAGAAAAGCAAAATCGACATACTTCTTGAACTATGTATCTGAGAATGGTGGGAATCCAGCTGCCTTCTGGAAGGTAGTCAAATCTCTGAAACAAAACTCCACGCCTTCATTACCCCAGCAGGTTATGACCGCCTCTGGTCCCATAACTGATAAGGCGGGCAACCTATTTGATAGAATAGCCTCTGAAAACTCTGTTCCCAGTAGAGGGAGTCCCAGATACACATTCCTCATTTTCATTTCAACCATTTGATATCTATGATATACTAAGTGCCTTATTGAAGATTGATGTAAAAAAGATCCACTGAGGCTGACTCACTTGATCCCTTTTTGCTGCAGCGGTCTGCCCCACTTATTGCAGAATCCTTAACCTATATTTTTAACTTGACAATTGTTTCTGGGGTTATCCTTAAGATCTGGAAAACGTCACAAGTCCTCCCCCTACACAAAGGCAGAGATCCTTCTGAATTATATACAGTGGGGAAAAAAAGTATTTAGTCAGCCACCAATTGTGCAAGTTCTCCCACTTAAAAGATGAGAGAGGCCTGTAATTTTCATCGTATAGGTACACGTCAACTATGACAGACAAAATGAGAAAAATAATTCCAGAAAATCACATTGTAGGATTTTTAATGAATTTATTTGCAAATTATGGTGGAAAATAAGTATTTGGTCAATAACAAAAGTTTCTCAATACTTTGTTATATACCCTTTGTTGGCAATGACACAGGTCAAACGTTTTCTGTAAGTCTTCACAAGGTTTTCACACACTGTTGCTGGTATTTTGGCCCATTCCTCCATGCAGATCTCCTCTAGAGCAGTGATGTTTTGGGGCTGTCGCTGGGCAACACAGACTTTCAACTCCCTCCAAAGATTTTCTATGGGGTTGAGATCTGGAGACTGGCTAGGCCACTCCAGGACCTTGAAATGCTTCTTTCGAAGCCACTCCTTCGTTGCCCGGGCGGTGTGTTTGGGATCATTGTCATGCTGAAAGACCCAGCCACGTTTCATCTTCAATGCCCTTGCTGATGGAAGGAGGTTTTCACTCAAAATCTCACGATACATGGCCCCATTCATTCTTTCCTTTACACGGACCAGTCGTCCTGGTCCCTTTGCAGAAAAACAGCCCCAAAGCATGATGTTTCCACCCCCATGCTTCACAGTAGGTATAGTGTTCTTTGGATGCAACTCAGCATTCTTTGTCCTCCAAACACGACGAGTTGAGTTTTTACCAAAAAGTTCTATTTTGGTTTCATCTGACCATATGACATTTTCCCAATCCTCTTCTGGATCATCCAAATGCACTCTAGCAAACTTTAGACGGGCCTGGACATGTACTGGCTTAAGCAGGGGGACACGTCTGGCACTGCAGGATTTGAGTCCCTGGCGGCGTAGTGTGTTACTGATGGTAGGCTTTGTTACTTTGGTCCCAGCTCTCTGCAGGTCATTCACTAGTTCCCCCCGTGTGGTTCTGGGATTTTTGCTCACCGTTCTTGTGATCATTTTGACCCCAAGGGGTGAGATCTTGCGTGGAGCCCCAGATCGAGGGAGATTATCAGTGGTCTTGTATGTCTTCCATTTCCTAATAATTGCTCCCACAGTTGATTTCTTCAAACCAAGCTGCTTACCTATTGCAGATTCAGTCTTCCCAGCCTGGTGCAGGTCTACAATTTTGTTTCTGGTGTCCTTTGACAGCTCTTTGGTCTTGGCCATAGTGGAGTTTGGAGTGTGACTGTTTGAGGTTGTGGACAGGTGTCTTTTATACTGATAACAAGTTCAAACAGGTGCCATTAATACAGGTAACGAGTGGAGGACAGAGGAGCCTCTTAAAGAAGAAGTTACAGGTCTGTGAGAGCCAGAAATCTTGCTTGTTTGTAGGTGACCAAATACTTATTTTCCACCATAATTTGCAAATAAATTCATAAAAAATCCTACAATGTGATTTTCTGGATATTTTTTTCTCGATTTGTCTGCCATAGTTGACGTGTACCTATGATGAAAATTACAGGCCTCTCTCATCTTTTTAAGTGGGAGAACTTGCACAATTGGTGGCTGACTAAATACTTTTCTTCCCCACTGTAACTACTGTCCCATGTCCAAGCTATGTTGCCTTGCCAAAGTTTTAGAGTCCCTGGCAAACTCTCAGCTTAGAAATGTTTAAACTTCTCATTATATTCTTAATGAGCACCAATCTGGTTTTAGAACTGGACTAAGCACTGTTTCAGCAGCTACACTTGTCTTAGAATATGTGTAATATTGTTTAGACCATAAAAATAATTGTGCTGCCTTATTCATTGACCTTTCGACGGCATTTGATACAGTTGACCATTTCTTACTTGTTCAAAGGTTGTCTGAAATAGGCCGAAATCAGGCGCCTTTGCAATTGGTTCAAGAACTATCTAATGCACAGAACACAATGTATGCTTACTGACGGTATCAAATGTAGTTTCCTCAATATTACGAAAGGTGTGCCGCAGGGGTCAATTTCCTCTTCACTACTTATATAAATAATATTGGTCTATCTGTTAAAACCTGTAACATTAATCTCTACGCAGACAATACACTTTTGTATTCCTGTACCCCCTCAGTACAGCAGGCCATTCATGACCTTCAACATGGTTTTGACTCAATTAAAAAATCGCTTACTGATCTTAAACTAGTGCTAAATCCTAATAAAACCACATTTATGTTGTTTTCTAGGTCTCGTAATATTGACTCTGAGGACCTGCGTATTTGAACATTAAAGGGAGCCCAAATTGAGCAAGTTCCCCATTATATGTACTTTGGTATTTGGATTGACGATAAACTCTTTTAAAAAACACAACAAAACTGACAAAAAAATATGAGAATTAAGATTGGTTTCTTTTATAGAAATAAATCCTGCCTCACTTTAGAAAGTAGAAGGAAGATTGTTCAAGCAACACTTCTCCCAGTACTTGATTATGGTGATATACTCTACATGCATGCAGCAGCCTCTGTTTTATCACTCAGCCTCATTCTATTACTCAGCACTGCATTTTATCACTGGGGACAATTGTCGTACACATCACTGAATTTTGTATAGTTCGGTTGGCTGGGAGTATCTGAATACCAGAAGGACCAGCATTGGCTACTTTTTGTATATAAAGCAGTTCTTCAGAGACTCCCCCACTACCTCAGCTCACTTATTAATTGGAGATCCAGCCATTTTCAGACCTGCTCTCTGGACTGGCTGGTTCTGGAGGTCCCACGGGTCTCCACTGAGCTGGGGAAAAATGCTTTTAGTTTTTAATAATGTGATAGTTGTGTTTGCTTTGATTAACCTTGTTGTATTTATTGTTTTGATGTTGTTATTTAGCTTGATGTTGGATTGAATTGTGTTTATGGTCACACGGCTTCCTTGAAAATGAGACCCTGGTCTCATTGGTGACCCCCGTCTAAATAAAAGTTACATCAAATAAAAAAATCTAAGGGCTGGTTTCCCGAACACTGATTAAGCCTAGTCCTACTTAAAAGGATTGGGGTGCTTGGGGAAACCTCTTCCTGTGGTCGTGTGGCTCAGTTGGTAAGAGCATGGTGCAAGCAACTCCAGGGTCATGGTTTCAATTCCCATGGGGAATGTATGCACTCACTACAAGTCAATCAGTCAAATCCCCTACAGGCAAGCACTAGTGATTCATGGGACAAAGTAAATAAGGAGAGGAGTAGTAGTATGAGTTAATTAAAGAGTAAATGACATGTTCTTTATTAGAGAACAAAGCAGTCCCCAAGCAGCTAGAGACGCACTTAGGAGACTGAATGTACTGTATATAATATAACTGTGGCTGTCTGTTTGCCCAATACAATGGTCTCCCCCTCCCTCCTACACCCTCTCTCTCCCCTCCCTCCTAAGGCTGTCGTGGTCATGACATTTTGGCTAGACAAAACTGTCATGCAAATCACTGCCAGTCTCATGGTAACTGACCGTTTAATTAGCATAAACACATTTAGCATCGCCAGGCCTCCACACATACAAGCAGCTGATGTGCGCCTTTGGAATATCTACATTTTTTAAAAAGTTGAATAAATCAATTTAATATATACCATCACAATAAATCCATTATTTACTTTAGGCAGGCCAAAAAACATTACAATATGAAGAAAACGTATTTCAGACGAACAGAATAGCATATTCTGAGTCGGCCTACTGTATGTTATCTGGCTATGCGCCATGCCAATGGCAACCTAGGCTGTAGGCTAGTTCATTTAGCAGACAAGATATGCTTATAAATCCCTTGCCATTATTTTATTTTCTATGATTTTATAGTAAAAATAATATAATTCAACTTAGCTGAATAAAATAGAAAGGATATCTTTCCTATTCCCGAGCAAGTGCGAATATGAAGTGGCTATGTTGAGCGTAAAAGTGATAATTTGAAACAGGTCCTATACACTAGATTTTGAGTTATTTGGCAACTTCAGTTGTAAATGATACCAACCTTAGAATGTCTTAGGAATCAAAACATATATGGGCTGCATGATGCGACTATATTGATGATTGCATACTCAATTGTTCCTTGCCTCAGGTTGAAAAATGCTGCTCTCTCATCAAGTGATAATATTCTCACCCATCAGACTATTCTCAATTGAATCTTGCCTTTACTAATATGTCAAATTAGTTTATATTTAGAATGAGCCATTATCAAATCAGTAGTGAATGGAGTCTACGCTTTCCCGTGGTTCCTTTTTCAGTCATGGTAATAGGCAGGCAGGCAGGCAGAAAGAGACAGACAGTTTCAAGTAAAAAAAATGGACCAATATCCTCTTCAGAATTCATTTTAACAAGGCTGTTAGTTTCTAGAACTGCAAGACCATTGTGTCCAATGGAGGTCAAAAATGCTTTTGGGTTGAATGGATCAAAAATGTCATATGCCAAGTCCCCCAGTCACAAATATGTAAAATGTGGGTAGATTCAACCAATGTACGGCCTCCTGGGGACACTATTTAACAATGGCCTGAGTTTCAAGTCTTTATGTTAAAGAATTGACCGTTCTACAGAGAATGGAAGACACTGTTTTGTGTAACTACAGGGAGAGAATGAAGCACCATGTTGAGGATTAATTAAACAATTTCCTGTTGCCACAGTAAGGGATGGATCGAAATTTACAGAATGGGTACCTGGAAGAAAATCGGGGAGGGTCATGCTTTTTCAATTTCAGTCAAGGGGAGGGTTTAGTATTTTTTAAATCTAGTCCAGGAGAGGGTCATGTAATTTGTAATGGATGAAAATTCAATATTTCTCAGTGTTTTAGAATTAGTTGCTTATTAGGCTATATATATATCGATGTGTGCCCGTTGCCGCTCCTACTCTCTGATTCTTTGCTGGGCACGCAATATTAATTGTGCCTATCTGTTATTTAGTGTGGTCTCAATCAAATGATACATAGCCTATAGGCAACGAAGTGCATACTCAGAGAAGCACAGGGGAAAGTTATATTTCTAAGATAGCTGCTGGGATGGTGTAACTAAAACTAGGCTGCATTACACGCTGCAATAGATATTCCAACCCTGAGCCCTGGCCTGATCTGCTCTTGATGATTAAAAACGTTTTGTGTGCTGATTAACCAATGGCTGTGCTATGCAGGGCTACAGTGGCAAAGGTTTCTTCTGAAAATATTTTTGATTAGGCCTAGTCCAAAAAATACACTCCAGCCTATAGCCTATGTTCTGTTCAGTTTGAGAAGGAGAGTGTGAATATGAGAAGGAGTACTGGAGGTCAACTTTGATAGTTTGCTACTACTATAATTGATTTTTTTTAATATATGTGTTTGTTTCTTGCCCATTATGTATTTATCAGAGTTATTGACCTCACAATAAGCCTGATTTGAGTAACTTACATTGTGATGCTGAAACTTGAAGCAGCAGCCGCAGCACAATCAATTGGAAATGGACAGCTCACGGTGCTGAAATTAGGCAAATTCAAGTAGCATAATTCATTTCAACAGTCTTCATTTTAATTAGACTTTACTAACAATGAGAGGGCTTTGTGTTGGAGCCTATTTCTTCCCATTTAAGAAATAAGAGGTAGGCCTACCTGTTTGACAGACGAAATTAGGCTATAGGATGCTATATCCATAGATTTGTCAGTCAATTCCTCCACCCACTATGCACTCTTTAAATAGCCTACCTCCGTGTCAGTGAAGGGTTGTTGAGTTAAAACCAAAACTCGAATTGAGGGGGTATGAGAGGGTATGCCATAGGCCTACCTTTTATTTATCGTATTTGCAGCTACGAGAAAAAAACTGCCTTTTTTTTTTATAAACATTTCATGCAATTCTACCTAATTTTACATTTTAGCTGAATATTTTTTTAATACCACACAAATTACCGAAATTACAGGCTAAGAATGGACAGAGATAGTCCTATGTGTTCATCTTATCATATTTCTCCAATGCCAAAATCAGTGTGTCTTGTTTGCAACAAAACTGTCCCTATTTGCAGGAATCTGAGTATAGGCCTACCTTTCCACCCCAGACAGAGTAGGCCTACTGACTCAGAAAAATGTAAGCTTTAACTGCTGGCTACTCTTCGTCCGTGGCTTAACCCAATGAGAAAAGGTCACAAGTGTTTCCCTAAAAGCTGCCTGGCTTTAAACATCTTCTATTGTACAGAAAGTGAATAGCTTAATCAATTGATAGTGACAGAATTAGATTACTTCCCAAGCAAAGTTAGCCTCTGAATGTCAAATAAACAAAACAATGATATCCCCATATGCATCAGAGTCATGTCTTTCCCGGGTATTTTACAGCTTGTTTCCAGCATAAAGCATCACGGAACAAAGCTCTGTTATAGATCACTTCATATAATCGGATCCGGTTTTTTTTCTTCAATATCTTAAGAGGGTGGAGGAGGTGAATAAAGGGGGAGGGAGAGAGAAGAGGAGGGGGGATAAAGAGGAGGTAGCGAGAAAGATAGAGGGAAGCAAAGAAGGAGAGAGGGAGGGAGAGCAAGAGAGAAGATAGAGATAGGGGGATTAGAGAAGAGAGAAGATAGAGATAGGGGGATTAGAGAAGAGAGAGAGAGAGAGAGAGAGAGAGAGAGAGAGAGAGAGAGAGAGAGAGAGAGAGAGAGAGAGAGAGAGAGAGAGAGAGAGAGAGAGAGAGAGAGAGAGAGAGAGAGAGAGAGAGAGAGAGAGAGAGAGAGAGAGAGAGAGAGAGAGAGAGAGAGAGAGAGAGAGAGAGAGAGAGAGAGAGAGAGACATTGTGTCTGACATAAGCTTCAATAGGTTGACACTCATCTTTTCCCATTGGCACCACAAAGCTTGCTGGGAGCATGGCCAGTTCACATAAGCGTCAATCGGTTGATGCCTAACATTTTGCAAAAACATGACAGGATGACGTTTTGAGGCTGATATAGGGCTGGGGGTCCTGGATGATGTTAGTTAGAGAAGAGGTGGGGCAGCTAGTGCAAGCACACAGACACAGACACACAACAGGAGTCTATAAATACCCCCATCACATCAAAGCAGTGTGACAGCATCTTCCACACTGTCTGTGGTTCACAACAAGGCTCTCTCGTACTGTCTGGAGGTGACCTAGCCAATGTCAGTTACAGTAGAGCTGTTAGTCTGCATTCACAACATACCGTGCATTAAAAACACACCATATAGACAGTCCTGAAGAAGCAGGGTTTACCTGCACTAAGCAGGAACCAGGATGTCTGCCTGCCTCTACAGGGGAGTGACACAAGGACATCCAACAAGGAAGTGCTGAGGCTGCACAACTGGACTGTTCTGTTTCAGAAGCTCCACCACTTCAGTTTGCAGACCATAGACAGTGTGGCCCTAACACTTTTTTGTTTTCGTTTCGGGGAAAGAAGAATGAAGAAATTGGTGTTTGTTTTCAGACAAACTTGTGTGTATACAGGTCATTCATCCTTAAAAGGATGAAGCTGTAAACAGAATCATGTACTGTTATTATGACTCAGTCAGACCTGTCACTATTGGGCTGGAAAGATTTGGGCATACAAAAGAGGCAATGTTTAGAATTATAATGAAACTCATTCATTGACTCAGACACAACAGAATGACACTCCAACAACAGTACCAGCACCAGATTCCATACAGCACTGGCAACCACAAGCACAAACATGACTGCCCAGCATCATACTGATGTCTGCTTCCAAAAATAACTTCCTCCCATCACCCCCTCCTCTTCCTCTACCCACCACACACACACACACACCACTCCCAGTGGACTAGCCTCTTTAAAAACCATTAATTCACAGGAACAGAAAGCAATTTTCAGCTGGTATCCACTAGAGAGCCCAACGTATGGCAAACTGTGGCTCAGGGTCCCACTCTCCCACAGGTCCCCAGTCTTACACTACAATCTCAGTAAAGCTCTGGTAGTGGAGGAAAACATGTCCTTTGTCTAATCTCTTAAAATAATACACCAACATGAACATGAATAAGAACATGCCTAGTCAGTCTCCTTCTGCTTCACCTCTCCTCCTTCCCTCCACTCTGCTCCTTCTCTCCCCTGCCTCCTCTCCTCCTTCCCTCCCCTCCTCTCCTCCCCTCCTTCCCTCCCCTCCTCTCCTCCCCCCTCCCCTCCTCTCCTCTCCTCCCCCTGTCACGATCGTCGGGAACAGAGGAGGACCAAGGCGCAGCGTGGAATGCGAACATATTTATTTTTATAAAGTATCACACGAACAAAACGAAAACGTGACGTCCCTGGTTACATACACAAACCAACACGGAACAAGAAACCACACCAAATGAATGCCTAACGGTTACTTAAGTATGGCTCCCAATCAGAGACAACGAGCTACAGCCATCTCTGATTGGGAGCCACCCTGGCCAACATAGAAATACAACAACTAGAACAAACACAAATGAAAACTCACACCCTGGCTCAACATACTAGAGTCCCCAGAGCCAGGGCGTGACACCCCCACATTACCCTCAACAGTAATTTCAGTGTGTGGTCCTTTTTGCAAATCAATGGTCTCATTAAAGTGTAACTAAATGGCAATTATATGCCAGCGTAGCCCCCAAATATTTCACATAGAAACTTCATAGGGAGGAAGGATTTTTGACATGCTCTTTACATTTGTATCACAAACCATTTTGGAGAAAATCGTGATGAAAGGGGCCATTTTGTACCCTTTTTAGACCTATAAATGCCTCCTGTAAGACCCTACTATCTGTGAACTGTACATGATAAATGTATGCATTCACTAACTGTTAGTCACTCTGGATAAGAGCGTCTGCTAAATGACTAAAAATGTTTTTTAAAAATGTTTTAAAAAATGATCAAGACAACATGGGTGTCATTGTACTCCTTATAGTGTCTCTAAAATATGGAGTATGTCTTGATTCTGAAAAAACAAACAATTTATTCAACATATCAATATCTCAAAAGTACCCTTTTTGATTTTGTTCATTTTAGGACATATCGTTTGGAACAATATACTGGAAAGGGGATACCTAGTCAGTTGCACAACTGAATGCATTCAACTGAAATGTGCATTCAACCCAACCCTCTGAATCAGAGAGGTGCAGGGGGCTGCTTTAATCGACGTCCACGTCATCGGCGCCCAGGGAGCAGTTGTTGTTGGGAGTTAAGTGCCTTGCTCAAGGGCAGAACAGCAGATTTTTCTACCTTGCTGGCTCGGCGATTCGAACCAACAACCTTTTGGTTACTGGCCTAACGCTCTTAACCGTTCAGATAAATGTTATAAGCAGCACTAACACAATGAATGGGAAAATGGATTCAACTGGAACTCCCTTTGCTGAATGTGCAATACTAAATGAGGGCTGTGATTGGTTATTGACCTATAATGTCATTTTCTATGTATAAAATGGGTCATATTATTAAAAAAGGGTATTTTTGTGTTTTTCATATTAATATTTGTAATATTGAATAAATTAATGTTAAAACTTTTACTTAAGAATCTGGACATACTCCCTATTTGAGAGCACATAATAAAGGAGTATAAAGACACCAAGATGTCTGTATCATGTACGGTTCACAGATCATAGGCTCTTACCGGAGGCATGTATAGGTTTAAAAACGGCCTAAAATAGCCACTTTAATCATGGTTTTCTCAAAAATGATTTATCCTCCCCTAAAGGTCTCTCCTCCTATTTTCATCCTGCCTGACTTTCATCCTCTTGCATTGATCCAAGACACACACAAAGAGTGAGGGAGCAACTCAAAACACTGCTGCTGACTAACTACTGTGTGTGTGTGTGTGTGTGTGTTCCTGCTGTTGATGTGAATTAATGTAAGACGCCCTGCTAACCCAATGACACAGATGAGGAGAGACATGGAGGGTTTTAATTCCATCTACGCTGCTCAGTCGTCCAGGCAACGCTCTCTATGACGTCACCATTCAGTCCCATTCCGGATAAAAGAGCTGTGCTCCAGAGCCCCCAGGGGAAAAGGTGAGATTGTCCCTTTTAACCCTGTCATGGTTGCATCCTGCTATGACAAGCTGTTTGTCATTCCTCTGTGATTCAGCAGGTTTGATGCAACGCCACCCATTTATTTTAGTCACATATTACTGTAAGGTGACAAATTTAAGTCAGGGAGCTGAACAAAATAAAATATATTCACACATTACATACCTACATACATACACTACCAGTCCAAAGTATGGACACACATACTCATTCATGGGTTTTTCTTTAGTTTTACAATTTTTTTTACATTGTAGAATAATAGTGAAGACATCAAAACTATGAAATAACACATTTGGAATCCTGTAGTAACCAAAAAAAGTGTTAAACAAATCTAAATATATTTTATATTTGGGATTCTTCAAATAGCCACCCTTTGCCTTGATGACAGGAGTTCTCACATATACTGAGCACTTGTTGGCTGCTTTTCCTTCACTCTGCTGTCCGACTCATCCCAAACCATCTCAATTGGTTTGAGGTCGGGGGATTGTGGAGGCCAGGTCATCTGATGCAGCACTCCATCAATCTTTTTCTTGGTAAAATAGCCCTTACACAGCCTGGAGGTGTGCTGGGTCATTGTCCTGTTGAAAAAAAATTGAAAGTCCCACTAAGCCCAAACCAGATGGGATGGCGTATTGCTGCAGAATGCTGTGGTAGCCATGCTGCTTAAGTGTGCCGTTAATTCTAAATAAATCACAGACAGTGTCACCAGCAAAGCACCCCCACACCATAACACCTCCTCCTCCATGCAGAGATCATCCGTTCACCCACACCGCGTCTCACAAAGACACGGCGGTTGGAACCAAAAATCTCAAATTTGGACTCCAGACCAAAGGACACATTTCCACCGGTCTAATCTCCATTGCTCGTGTTTCTTGGCCCAAGCAGGTCTCTTCTTCTTACTGGTGTCCTTTAGTAGTGGTTTCTTTGCAGCAATTTGACCATGAAGGCCTGATTCACACAGTCCCCTCTGAACAGTTAATGTTGAAATGTGTCTGTGACTTGACCTCTGTGAAGCATTTATTTGGGCTGCAATTTCTGAGGCTGGTAACTCTAATGAACTTTATCCTCTGCAGCAGAAGTAACTCTGGGTCTTCCATTCCTGTGGCGGTCCTCATGATACATGATGAGATTATAATTATTTTTATTTGTCAAACGACAGTCAAGCATCGATCATCATGTCACCAGAATAAGACCCTCGATATTTATTGGAAAGGAGCATCAAGTTCAACACTGTGCACTTTCACCACCCTGTGAAGTTCATAACTTCTTTCATCT